>NC_138509.1:93706473-94306473 GCF_964252035.2 Podarcis erhardii | reverse complement strand
AAACCACAAAAAACATAGGAACAAACGAAAACAACTCCTGCTCCCTCTACGTTTTAAAAGGCCATGGATCCTTCCACTCGCACATTTTCACCCCAGATGCTGGAGTGGAGAGGCTACTGATCTGGGGGTGTTGTTGTCAAATATGTGTGTGAGTAGGCTGCACATGTAATTCTTTCAGGTGATGGGTATCCAGCTACTGGATACCTTCCAGCCTCGCTTTATGCCAGCATCCATCATAAAAGTGGGAAGGAATCTCCCTGATTGCCTTGTCTGATGTCTAGGGTAATAATAATAATAATAATAATAATAATTTATTATTTATACCCCGCCCATCTGGCTGGGCCTCCCCAGCCACTCTGGGCGGCTTCCAAGGTACCCAGAGCATCAGTGCCATCTGAGCTTTTATTCAAAAGCAGATTCCACAATGCTAGACCACAGGTTCTTGATTTTCTGTCACTGTGAGCCTCCCGCTGCCCCAAAGTTAGGGGGTTGAGAGGGGTAATGATCTAGTTTTTAATATAGTACCCAGACATGGCTGGTGGAGCTCACTGCTGCGGCACACAGATTAAATGCAGCATTATTTATTTCATTTAATTTCTATACTGCTTTATATTTTCAAGAAAAATCTCAAAAGTGGTTTATAGAATATTAAAATATCAATAAAACAATCTGAAGGAAGTCAAATGTAGAGTATAAAAATATAGAGAGAACATGAAAGCTGTGTGTCTATGGCTGCTTTTAAGCTTGTGGGGAGAAGCTGTGGAGGATCAGAAAGGTTGTAGACAAATGGTATCAGGCGGCTTCTGTGTCAACCCTTATCTAGGATGGGGCATAGAGTTATGTAGTACTGGATAAGGGATGAATGAGCAGGTGCTTCGTGAATCATTAAAGCAGATGCAAAAGAGTCAGAATTTGGAAACGCCCCCTTTAGTTAGAAAATGCCTTCACCACCTCTAGGGAGGTTGGATGTAAGCTTTGGAAAGCCACAGCTTGGTCTCTCCAGGTTCACGAGCCCCTTAGTGGGGTTGATGGTGTCTTTTGTTCTCTGTGTTTATTGTGGCCTTGCTTATGGCCTGCCGGTTCCACTCCTTGATCTGGTGCACATTACTGGGGCATTACTGCAATCCCTACCCCATTTGTGTCAAGTCTTCCTCCTTCAAGCTTAATCTCAGGCACTTACTTGCTACCCTTTTCTTCCTTTTCCTTTCTGACCCAGGGCCGCTCCACATACGTTGTTCCGACTCAGCAGTATCCTGTTCAGCCAGGTGCCCCCAGCTTTTACCCTGGAGCCAGCCCCACAGAATTTGGCACCTATGGTAAGGGGACGGGTATGACTGTCATTGTGTGGTGTGTGTGTTGGGGGGGGGGATATATCACTACATGTTCTGTTTATAGCTTTGCAGGGGGTTGAACTCCCAGTTCCATTGGGGTCCCTTCCAGTTTTAAGATCCTGTGATTTTGGTGGTGCGCAAAATTGCAGGGTGGGAGCAGTTTTTTCTTTGCCCAGCTGAGCGCTGATGGCATCCAGTGTGTTTCTGCTCTTGATCCTGTTCTGCAAGTTCCATCTATGTACAAGATGTCTCTGGGCTCAAGTCACCTTTGCAGTTTAGCCTTGAGCAGTGGCTTTACTTGCTGTGAAAGTGTGGAAGTCAACTGATGTTCTCCTTGCTTGATTAAGTTAGAATTCCTTTTGCCGCAGTCATTCTGTGTCACGCACAGTCAAGACAATCTGGGGTGGGGTGGCGTGGGGAGAGAGGATGTTGTGGGAGGGAGAGAAGTCTAGTTTGACTTAGATCTTAAACTACAAAATGAAAGGAGGGTCTCGATTGCGGAAAGCCTCAAATTGAGTGTGGTTAAGAATTTACTTCTACATCACTGTTTGTTACCCAGGTTAGGGACCAACTCTTAAATAAAACACAGAACCAAGGAAACTAATTCAAGTCCTGCATCTAGGAGGGACCTTTAATAAAGAAGTATTTATACTAAACATTTGGCCCAAAATTCTAGTTTTCTAGTTTTGCAAATTCACTGAATAGCAACCCAGTGTTCTGATTGGAAAATTATTATAAAACTAGTTCAGTTACAGCCCGATTCAAAATTGCTTCTGTTCTTTCTGATTGTTGATTCGCATGTGTGTGTGTGTTTTCCAAGTGATTCTCCTCTGCCCCTCACTCCGCTTCAGACTAGAATATGGAAGTGCAGGAGTATCTAATCACTGAGCAAAAGATGTTTTCAGAAGAGAAGGGGAGTCCCATGTAGTTGGATTCTTACCCCTGGACTGCTAGCCTCTATTCCCTTTCTGTGGCTGTGCTCTGGAAATCTAGCTAACAAACAAGGAAACTGAGTGGTGCAAGAGATTTTTGTTCCAGGAGGTTGAGCCTATGATTTTTGACAAGATTGTAGGCTGCGCACGATTGTAGGCTGTGCTCACTATCCCAATTAGTTGCAAGGTTAGACAAAGAGAGACGCTGTAGAAGGAGAGTATATTGGCTCAAGATTACACAGTAGATGCAGTTGCAAATAGGTGTGTCATTGTTCCACTTTCAGTAGGGGATGAGAATTAAGGGCCTTAAGAACAGGGTTCTGGGGAGGGCAGATGAGAACCTCCCTGTGTGTGTGTGTGTGTGTGTGTGTGTGTGTGTGTGTGTGTGTTTCAAAGAGACCTTTGGTAGTATGAAAGCAAAGACTGCAGCATAGTTATTAAGGGATTGAGCTATGAGACAGCAAGTTGCCCTGTTCAGATGTCGTCTCAGCCATAAACCGATGGCCTGAGGCAAGCTGCTGTTTTTTGCTGTCAGCCTCTCTGCCTTTTTACAGGGCAAGGGGGAAGAATTGTGGCCTACGTTAAAGAGCCATTGTAAGGATCGCTGAGATATAACGTACGTGAATTAATGTAAAAGTTCAGAAAACTCTTAGCACTTTCCCTATAAAGCAGAGTTAACTGAGATGATCAGGTCTGTTGGAGTTCTGGACAGCACCATTTAAGATCACAAGAAGGTCTGAGCAAAGGGCTTTCTAGTCCAGCATCCTCTTACCTACAGCTGCTTGCCAGATGCACCTTGGGAGTCCTATCAGCTGGTTATGAAGGCAGTGGCTCTCTCTTCCACAGTTGCCCCCCAGAAACTGGTATTCATTGTATGCTGGCTCTGATACCAGGACTTGAAAGAGTGCAGGGTGGGGCAGGTGTGTTTATGCACTGCTTTTTTTCCTAAAAACATTGTTTTGACTCAAGAAAAATCACCATTTTTATAGTTCAAATTGGGAAAAATAAATACAGTAAATGGACAAAAGTACAAAGATTCACAAAATGTTTAGGGGTATGCGTCCCTCCAGAAAAAAACTTTTTCATGTGCTAGTTCACACTACACAGAGGGCGCTTTTTGTATTGGAAGCGTGTTTGAAAAATGTATGATCTTCCACTGTGATTTTGAAGCGGTGTTTATAGGAGCAGGCCACACGGAATTGGCACTACTACAGGTGCCGCAGAATACCCATTCCACATTTGTAAGAGCTCAGTCATTTAGTGTGGCAGCGGCTACGCTTTGGAACTCCCTGCGCATTGACATTGAGCAGGTGACTTGATTTTACTCATTTTGGCGACTGCTAAAAATCTCCTTGTTTAGACGAGTCTACTCAGGTGCTTAGAAAGTTGATACAGTTTTAATTTGTTTTCGTATTCTGTATGTTCTAAAATGCACTTGCCTTTTTTTCTTGATTTTCTTGTTTTACCTTTATTGCTTGGGGGATTTTTGATTTTTTTTTTTTACAATCAAGCAGTGTATAAATTTTATTAAATAAAGATGTGTTTGATAAAGATAAACATAAGGGGGGGGGGTTTGCATGTGCTGGAAGGAGGCCTAGTCTAAAACTGATCGATTTCCAGTTTAATTTCCTCTCGCCCTCTTGCTTTTTACCAGATGCGCTGATTCTCACACTTCAAGGAAGGGAGCATGCAGTCCCAGTAATAAGATTTTTATTAGAGTTTTTCATAGTACAGTAAGATAACAGTGTGTGTGTGTGAGAGAGAGAGAGAGAAGTAGAGCCTTAGCTCTTGCTGGGGTGGCAAGCCTGTGTCTGGGCTGCATCATGTCAGACTGCATGTGTGGGCTCAGGTGATCAGATGTTTGTTCTTACAAGACGTTGCATGCATTTTTGAGGCTGGTGGGAGATTTCATTGTATGGATGATTGTTAAATCATGGGAACCCTCACCTGCAGTCTGAAAATGTACAGCTGCTACCCAGGTTAGCTACCACAGCAAGAACTAGGCCAGAGAAATGGGTAGCAATGTGAGAATAAGAAACCCCACCACATGGGACTTCTCTTAGAAGCCTCCTGGTGGTACTGTTAAGAACAGGGGTGGCCTTAAAAATGATCCACCACCCATCTGCTCACAAGATGGCTCAGCGGCCAGAGAGGATGGCAACTGTAGACCAGCAACACCTGTGTGGATGCTCTCAGTTTCTCCATCTCTGGTCTAGAAACTCAGGGAGGTGTTTGGTTAATTGCAAAGCAGAGATTATTGGGAGAGTCAGAGTGAGCAGGTAAGGAAATATATTTGGAGCGAGATGTAAGGGTGAAGCCTAACAGGGAGGAAGTGTTATGCCAGTCCTGAGCTGCACATTCAAATAAATAAAAGAAAACATGCAGTGGAATGGCAGAAGAATTGAAAAATCCAGAGCCAAGCTCCCAGGTCAATTTCCCCCTTGCTAGCTTTGTTGGTGCAGATTTTCTTTCCAATCCCACTATTGCCTTAGGGATACCTAAAGTCCTTAGGCACCCACCCACCCAAATGGTTTAGTCTAGATTTCCTCTGCTGATTCTGGACCGATGACCGTTGTTATTTATTGTCAAAGGATATAAGGCAGGGATGGGGAGCTTGTGGCCTTCCAGGTGTTGTTGGACTCCAACTCCCATCAGCCCCAGTCAGCATGGCCAACGATCAGGGAGGATGGGAGTTGGGAGTCCAGAAAATATCTGGATGGCCACATGTGTCCCCATTCGTGGCGTAAGCCTGGGAGGTTCACACATTCGTCTCTTGTCTTGCTACCCCTAAATGTCACAGAAATGGGACATTTTTGAAGCCAGGCTCCTGTTGGAAGTGATCCTGAGCTGCGAAACAATAGTTCTGATGGCAAACTGAGGCTGTGGTTGCCCTGGCCAAGAGGGCATGGGAAGCAATCTTGCATGACATTCCCTCAGAGTGACTGAGAACTGTGCACACTTGTTCTCTTCAACTCCCGTTTGGTCTCAATACTTTTATTTGTTTTGAAATAATTTAGCCCGCGAAAATACAGTTCCAAGAGCGACTCGGCACTAGAGTGTTGGATCATGCCCCTTGTGTGCTTGGGCAGGTTGGGTGCAGGATCCGTCTCGTCTCATCTCTAGGGGCCCCTCTCCTCTTCTCCTTTCTGGTGGGGTCAGTTTAATCTTTAACTGCCCTGCCAGTGGCTGCACAGACTTTAGCCTCAGCCTGGCTTTGGATTGCTGCGGCAGCACAGTAAGAGAGCTGCGGGTTTGATAGCAGCCCCTGACCCAGTCACCCCTGAAGTGGCTTTTAGTCTTACGTTTCCAAGCCACAATGGTGGGTGGGTTTGCGTATGCGCAGCAGGGGAGACAACACATTCTCAGCTCTGCCTTGCACAGATTTGCTGCTGTTGGAGTACACACTCTCTCCTCACCACCCCAGGATTTAATATTTTCCCAAAGCTCTTCTGTCAAGTTGCCTTGAGTGTTTGGTCCTCCTCTTCCTCCCTCCCTCCTTCCCTCCCCCACATGGGGCTCACATGATCACTGAGCACTATTGCTATATTTAGCCTGGACCTGTCCCAGGCTGCTCCTGCAGACTCAGAAATGTGAGCTGAGGCCTCCATCCCATCCCAGTCCTGCATGTCATAGTTCTTTCAGTGCTGCAGAGGTTGCAAAAAAAACCCCCTCCTGCCCACACCCTTTCCCGAAAGGTAGGTGCATTCAGCTTCTTCTGAGGGCTGAGTTGCAGCGGGTGTGCTGAGCCTGATATGCTGCCTGCTCCTATCCCATCCCTTCCGTGCAGAGTTGGGGCCTCTAGGAGAGAAGCTTTTGTGTTCAGGACCCCAATCTGACTCCTGTGCCTTGAGACCTAGAGTAGCAGGAAGCAGTTGATCAGTGCGCAGTTTCTCCTCTTGCAAGCCTGCGGTGATTGGAGGAGGTGAGCTTGATGGTCCTCTCCCCTGCTGCCCATCTCCCACAGGCACTGGCAGCTTCCCTTTCCAGGATCGCTGCCTGCTTGGGCAGCCTCATGCCATGGCCGGCTTGCTGCGTGCTTCTGCGGCTGCTTGCTTCAGGGGTGACTGTCAGCTTGTGAAAGTGCCGCACTGCACTCCCCACCCATAAAGTTTATTAGGCCAGATGACTCAGCACAGGCAGAGGGCTGCTTCCATGTGCTCAGAACAGGCTAGACTAGTCAGTGCAGCAGCTCCTCTCTATGGTCTAGCACATGCAGGCAATGCGCAAGCTGCGGGGTTGGTGCTTAGGCGCACCTGTGGAACTTGGGGCATTCGGGGAGGAAACACCTTGACTATGGAGAGAGAGTCCCACAGGAGGTCTGGAAAGACACTTCTTCTGTAGCTCGTGATCATTTTTGCTTTGAATTTCTCCCACCCTTTAGAAATCCTTTGAATGCCTTCCTTTGTGCCTCCACCGGTCCAGGCTACCTTAGCTCTGACGATATGCACCACACCTCAAGGGTTTCTTGCTTCCACCCTCAATATTGTTCCTTATGATACCTGATTCACCTTGACCTGGTTGTTGGAAGGACTGAACCACAGTTGCCTGAAGGTGTGGGGAACCAGATGTTGCAGAACTACTGCTCATCTTAGCAAGCATGGCCAGTTGTCAGAAATGATGGGAGTTGTAGTTGAAGAACATCGGGGGGGGGGGGGGCAAAGGTCCTCCACACTAGGGCTGGGAAATATCTGGTTTTCACCTTCATGATATATCACCAGTTAAACATTGTGATATACTGATACAGTGGTACCTCGGGATGCGAACGGGATCCGTTCCGGAGCCCCGTTCGCATCCAGAAGCAAACGCAACTAGTGATGGCACGTCTGCGCACGCGCGCGTTGCTTTTCGCTGCTTCTGTGCATGCACGTGACGTCATTTTAAGCGTCTGCACATGCGCGAGCGGCAAAACCCGGAAGTAACGCACCCCGTTGCTTCCGGGTTGCCGCGGAGCACAACTTGAACACGCTCAACATGAAGCATATTCAACCCAAGGTATGACTGTATATTACAATGTCTGAAATAAGGATGGAGCTATGTAGAGGCATTGGCTAGCTTCACAATTTTTTCATAGCACACATCAATTTTTGCATAGCACACATGCATGCGCACTCACACACACATACATCATGATTCACCGTATATTGTGAGATCAAAAATTATGAAACCAGTATCGTGGTATGGGCTTGAAAATGGTTTTGGACACTATATTGATAATATCACTCAGCCCTCCCCCATGCTGTGCTCCGTTGCTTCGGTTCTGTTTGAGAAAACCACGGCAATTAAACTGCTTTTGAAGTTTCCCTTGTAGCACAGTTGTAAATCGGAACGTTTTGTTCTGTTATTATTAATCAAGTTGGTAACCCCTTGAATGTGCAGGACAGCCAGGAAGTAAACACTAGCAGTGTCTGGTAGCTATGCCATATGGAGTCTAGGTTCCTCCCAACCCAGATTGCCTGGATTGCACACAGCTGTAAGGGTGCTCAATGCCTAAGGAAGTGTGGGAAACATGACAAGAATCCCTGTCCCTGTTCTATTTACCCCCTTCTCTTCTCCATGGGCTCTGTTTTACCACAATCGTTAAAGGCTGTCCTCCCATCATTTTGCCCAAGCTCTGGTCAAGGCATAGTCCAGTTTCATGGTTGTCTCCCCTGCCAAAGGCACTCTGTCCATCATTACACCTTAGCATCACATTTATCTTGGGGCTTTCTGTCTGCTCAGCCCCAGAGGTCAACTAGGCGAAGCTTTTCCATTGCTTTCCTCACTTCGCATCAGCAGGTGAGATGTTCGGGAGAGCAACCTCGGAAATCCCTTGATAGTTCCTCTCAAGGCTTTGCTGCAAATGTCCATTGGGATTGGGTGGCCCACAGTTGAAATATCTCATTCTGCCAGGAAGATGTCTGTCTGGCAGATTTTGGGCGGCCAGAAAGAAAGTACATCTTCATATGGTGCTTAATAACTTAGCTGTAGGAGGTGAATCTGTCTCAAGTTGGCTATATGGTGCACCCTTTAGTAGTTCTGCTATTCGTTTGCTCCGGTTTTTCATGTTTTCTACGTATTGATGTTTTAAAATGTGTCTTGGTGAGTTTTTATGGCAACTTTTCTCCTTTGGAGTTTGCTCTAGGGCAGGAATGGCGAACCCAGTGCCTCCCAGATGTTCAGAGCCAGCAAGGCCAGACCCTGGGGATGATGGGAAGTGTAGTTCAAGAGCACCAGCAGAGGCCACAGGTTCCACATCCCTTTTGTGGAACCTGTAATTCTCAACACGATTGCTTCTCCACTCATTTCTAGAACTCCTTGCCCTCCCCTAGACTCTCTTAAGTTTTGTCTCCCAGAGTCTTGGATTCAAAATAGTCTGCCCAATGGAGAGACTAGGTGGGTGCCATGCATGCTGGGCAGAAGATAAGGCCACGAAGCTTGGGAAGGTGGCTGGGGGAGGAGATGCCTAGAGCCAGTCCCTGCTTCTGTACAGTCTTCCTATCTCTCTTGTTTTCTGCTTACAGAGAGAGTTGGTTTGGAAGGAAGTTTGGAGAAGAGCTGAGAAGGTGGCCCAGGGAATTCTGGGGACACGCAGTTCTAGACCACAGCCATACTTTCATTCCTCCCCTCCTTGCTCCATGCAACCAGGCAAACAAGGCCACAGATTTAGCTAGTTACAGCAGTAGCTCTTCAGCATGCCTTAATTTAGGATGGGGCAGCCTCAAAGCAAGGGGTTGCGCCAGGTGGGGAAGTGGGGTGGCTTAGGGACGCTCAGGATCATGGAGAAAGAATGCTGAGGTGTCGCTTGCTGAACAAGTTGGTCCGGATTTGACATTCCTGACCAGGTCTAGAGGCGAACGTGCCACCCTTGAGCCTCCTGCCTCTTTTGGGAGTTCCTCCTGGGATATTCATTCTCTCTCTTCTTGTTCGTACGTGTGTGGAGGGGGAGCCGAGCAGTGACTTGCCCCAGCGCTAGTCGGGGGATTATTTCCCCCACTGAAAAAGGTGCTTGGCAACATCACCTGATGGCTCTGCCCTGCGGTTCATTCCTTTAAGCTTGTGAGATGAGCTCAGGAACTACACCTGCAGATGCATGATTTGCCCCTTGGAATTCTGGGACAGCAGTTCCTTAACTTTCCTCCTTTCCTCCCCTCTCCAGCTGGTGCATATTACCCTGCCCAGAGTGTGCAGCAGTTCCCTGCTGCTCAGGTCATCATGAATCAGCAGCCACCGATCCCGCCAAAGCGAGAACGCAAGACGGTAAGATGGGAGTTTGGGGGGGTGGTGGCCGCTGGGCATGAGTTAAAAGTTTATGTTGTACAGAGACTGCATTTTGTTGGGTGGTTGATGCCTCTCATATCGCCCTCCCTCTAATTCTACCTAGTCTTGGGTTTGAGGCTGTTGAACGAGAATCCCAGGCATTGTGGTTCTCCTGGAACCTAGGAATTTGATGCTGGCATCTAAAGTGCAAATTATAGACTTAGCCCGTGTCTGTGTGTTTATGTTCCAAGGGAAGTGGCTCAAAGTAAAGGTGAGCACAAGTATATGTGCCAGGCACTGGGATCTTGCATAGGTTTATTTAGAAGTAAGCTCCATTAAGGTCAATGAGACTTGGGCTCAAGTTGGGGCTCAGGGACTTGTGGCCTTCAGCTTCAAGATAAGAGAGTTGAGCAGCTTCTGCAAAATTGATATGTTACCGCATTTAAACAGAAAACACACACAGCCTGTAGTATTACTGAGTAGGGCTGGGTGATACCTGGTTTTCAACACTGTGATACATTACCAGCTAAACATCACGATATACTGACATACCACAATGTCTGAAATAAGGATGAAGCTGTGTAGAGGCATTGGCTGGCTTCGTGGTTTTTCCTGCATTGTGATTTTTGCATGGTGCATGCATACACACATATTGTGATTCCCTATATATTGCCAAGTGAAGAATTCTGATACTGATATCATGATACGGACTTAAAACCGGTTTGGGACAATATATCGATATATTGCCCAGCCTGATTACTGAGATTATGAGGGCCAGTTGGATCTTCTAAAAGGAGAATGCTGGAGTTCAGGTGCCAGAAAAAAACTGTAGCTCAGTAGAATAGCATGTGGTTACAGCATCCTGGCAAATCCAGCTGAAAAGATTTCAGCTAGTAGGTTTTGACCTGAGATTTGGAGAGCCGCTGCCAATCAGGATAAAAAGGTAAAGGTAAAGGGACCCCTGACCATTAGGTCCAGTCGTGAAGAACTCTGGGGTTGTGGCGCTCATCTCGCTTTATTGGCCAAGGGAGCCGGCGTATAACTTCTGGGTCATGTGGCCACCATGACTAAGCCGCTTCTGGCGAACCAGAGCAGTGCACAGAAACGCCGTTTACCTTCCTGCCAGAGCGGTACCTATTTATCTACTTGCACTTTGACATGCTTTCGAACTGCTAGGTTGGCTGGAGCAGGGACCGAGCAACAGGAGCTCACCCCGTCGTGGGGATTTGAACCGCCGACCTTCTGATGGGCAAGTCCTAGGCACCCACAGCACCACCCGCATCCCAATCAGGATAGGTGATGCCTATTTATATGGCTCAGTAAACTGACAGGGTCTGTGGCAGCATTTGATATGAGCCTATCAGGAAGCCATTCCCTCTGCCAAGAAAATCCTTCTTCTAGAAGGGTGCGGTAGTTGGCCTTGGCTGTTTAAGTGGTAAGGACATCTACTTGGAGCCATTTTATGGTTTCCTCTATTCTCTAGGTTTAGCCCTGGCACTGGCAAGAGGTTTCCTGTCTCAGCCAGGGAACAAATTTAATTCCTGGTTGACTTTCTCTTGGTAACTGTCTCCCTCCCTAGCTGGAGTCATGGCTGGCATTTTGAAATCTATTATGTTTTAGAAGTCTATCTAACCGTCCACACACACCCATTGCTGGGTTTTTGTGCAGTTATCTGAAGTTGTCTTCGTGCGGAGAGCTCGCTTCGCCTGTCCCCTGCCGCTGAATTACTTTTGCAAAACTCACGGCGCCATAGGAAATACACAGCTACACTCCCAGTTGGGTGCAAAAGACCTTCAGAATCTCTGTGAAGCCCGATGGAAAAGTGTAGCTGCTCACCTTTCCTCAATGGATTTTGTGTGTGTGGATTTGGCAGGGCAGGGGAGCAGGGCCCCACCTCCGCATGCTCTTGTGTAATTTCCGGCCGAGGGGCATGTGGCAATCTGGGTCAGAGTTCAGCAGGGATCAGGAGTCCGGAATGCAGCTCGGCACAACGTTGAGAAATGGCAGGGGAGAGCAGGCTGGAGCTGTGCACAAGCTGAGGCTGTGGCTAGGTGTGGCTGCACGCACCCTGGGCTGGTTATCCTCCATTACTTGTGTGGTATGCTTCCACATGGCCCATTTCCACCCTGTGCCAGTTAATGTCTCTGGAGAAGAATCGGGTGAGAAGATTTCCTTTCTCCAAAGGAAGATGCTGGCTTAATAGTAGCTTTTGCAAGTGTCTCGTCCCTTCTCCCTGTGCTTCTGGATATCTTCTTTATGCCAAGCCAAGGTGATTGGGACGAGGGGCGGGGCCTTCTCTGTAGTGACACCCTCAGCACAGAACTCAGTCTCTAGACCAACCTCACAGGTAAATTCTTACTTTCTCTGTTTAGGAGGATGTCAAAGGGGATTTTCTTCTGGCAGGGGTGTTGGGACGTGGCATGACAGTTTCTCTTTCTCTTTTTCCTTTTAATCGAAAACTTTTGAGCTTACCGTAGTCCTGCCCATCTAATGCTATTGCTTTCAATATGATGATGCACATTCATCACGTTTTTGAAGTTTGGTTTATTTCAAGCTGCCTCTCTGGAGCCATAATAGCAGGGTGAAAAATTGCAGCAGCTATAAATAAAAAGATGCATTACTGACAGGGGCTGTCAGCCATGCAGGAGCCACATCCGTGTCACTAGTAGACCCACCTGGTGCTCTCTAGATGTTTTGTACTACAATTCCCATCAGCTCCAAACAGCATGGATGTGTGATGCTGATGCTGATGGGAATTGTAGTCTCAAAATATCTAGAGGGCACCAGGTAGGTGAAGGCAGCACTAGCATTAATACTTGATATTTTATTATGCTTTTATATGTGTTGGAAGCCTCCCAGAATGACTGGGGCAACCCAGCCAGATGGGAGGGTTATAAATAATAATATAAATTATTATAGCAGCATATGGATGGGATTGGAGCTTGCTTATTCTTGGTGGACACCTTGCCTTCTCCATCGCACATTGCACAGAACATAACAGGTAGACCTAGAGGCACGGACCTTGTGCATGTAAACTACATGTGGCTCGTCCTGTTTCAGGAGATGCATTCCATGTTCCTGGGGGGAGAGAAAGATGTCTTGTCGGAGGCGCACAGGCCATAGACCCATCCGAGCTTTTCCTCCTGTAAAAGTTTTGGGGAAGTGTTGTGTAAAATGCGGGGATCTTCTGAAAATGTTCCACCCCCCCCCCCCATTTTGCTAGTCATTGTAACTGTCTTGTGAATCCTAGTCAGGCAGGGTGTCCAGCAAGCACCTGAGCTGTTTATAGCTACTAAGGAGGGGTTGTTAGAGCAGAGAGTTATGCTAGACACTTAAAATAGTAGCATTTGCATGCAATGAGTTACGCCCGTGTAGGCAACTGGTTGTCGCGGCCTGTGTGCCTTGTGTTGACTGAGTCGGCTTTTCTTCCATCGGCTGATGATGGTTGTGTTTATGGGGATGTGCATGCGAACTTCACTTCTGAGGCTGTGTGATGTAGGCATGAAGCCCCTTTTTACGGGCTTTGGCAGCCGTTTTGCATACATCAGTGAAGGTGGCAAAAGGGTGGGTCCCTCTCTCCCCATGTCATCCCTGCCTTTTAGTGTATACATATGTGTAGAGTCAAAGACCATCTTAGTTGGCTGCTGAGAAGCATTTACAAGCAGTGTTATGTATAAATCTCCTCCAGAACATGGATGTGGGAGCCTGAGACCTTCAAGAAGCAGCTGGACCACAATTTGTACCATTCCTGATGTTTGGGAGGGTCATTGCTCAGTTGAGAGGGTCATAAAGTAACTGAGACCATACCCTCCAACATTTCTATGATGAAAATCGGGACATCCTAAGGAAAAGCAGGACATTCTGGGATCAAATCAGAAACTGCGACAGCTTCTGTAAATCTGGAAATGTCCCTGTAAAATAGGGACACTAGGAGGGTCTGTGAGACCCGCCAGTCACATAATGGTGGTGCAAGAGCAGAGCCAGTAACAAAATGGAGGCAGAGGTTGGCGTAACCAGCTGGCAATTGGAAAAGTAATTTTCTACTGATAATCTTCTCCTCTGATAGATCCTGCCATTCCCACCCCAACAGTTGTGGGGCAGCATACAAATGCCACTTAACAAATAACAAGCAAAATAACAAGCGAATTTTTTTATTTTTGAGTAAGCAAATTTGATTGGTGTGAGCTTGGTATAGCATCCATGTGCCTGGCATAGGTCACTGTGACTTTATTGCAACGTTTCTCAAACTTGGATCCCCAGCTGTTGTTGGACTACAGCTCCCACAATCCCTAAGCACTGGTCCTGCTAACTAGGAATTATGGGAGTTGTCCAACTTTGTGGCCATTGCTGCCTCCTGCAGCAGTGAATTCCGAAGGTTAACTATGCGTTGCGGGGGAAAGTACTTTATTTCGTCTTGTCACAAATCTTCCAACATTCAGATTCATTGGATGCCCCCAAGTTCTAGTATTTTATGCCCTTACCTTACTCAGCTTTTCTCTAAACCAAAAAACCCAAAACAAACCAAAACCCAAATGTTGTAAGCTTTCCTTGTAGGGGCGTGTTTGGTTGCTCTTTCCCAAACCTTTCCCAGCTCACCTTTTTGAAGCAAGGTGACGAGAACTGTACACAGTATTCAAAGTGTGGCTGTGCTGTAGGTTGGTAGAACGACATTATAATATCAGCAGATTTATTTTCCTTTCCTTTGTTTATGATCCCTGTCAATGCATTTTTCACAAGTTGCCACACACTGGGTCAGCTAACCACTACAAACCAAGTGTCTCTTTGTTGGTCAGTTGCTGCCAGTTCAGACGCTGCATATATATGTGAAATTTAGATATTTTGCCCTGAAATATCTCTTGTCGCCTCCCACCTCACCTCAGCTGACCCCTTATAAATGCTGGGTGCATTACTGTTAGGGTCTCTTTATGGACAGAGTCTGGGTTGCAGCCATCTGCTGAAGGAGCAGGAGAAAAACCGGCCCATTTAATCTTTCGTCAGCTCCTCTGCGAGCATTGAAAGGGTGTCTGAAGTGCCTCATTCATGTTGAGTCATCTGGAGTGCCATGCCCTGGTGTGAATTTGGCACATTGATGCTGCAGCCAAGAGTGTGCGCTTATTCAGAATCCAACTTGGTTGCGTGTGTTTTTTTAATTACTGTTTTATGTGTTAACTTCCTGGAGCTCTCTGTTGTTGCAAGTTGGGAAAATATTGCCATGGCACAGACTGCAGGGGAAACGGGATCCTGTGTTGTCCAGGGCAAATGGACAGTCTGTCCTTAGTAGGCCAAAGTCCCTCCCCTGTGCTTCCGGATGTTCCGTTCTACCAGAGGGAGATAATTCACTGCACGTAACCGCTTGCTTTGTGGGGAACTGTGCATTACTCTTGTGGCAAAGTGCCATTATCATTTGCAAGGCGTCATCAATGCTGCTGCCGAACTCTACACAGTGAATTAAACAAGCTGGTCCCTGCCCTAAGAAGACCGCAATTTAATTTCCAGGAGTGGAGCAGAAGCAAGCAGGAAAGGTGAAGGCAGCATTAGAAACTCAGATGTATAAGCTAATTGCCGAATGACACTGTAAACCTGGGTTATGGAATGTCTAGGAGCCATTTTCCCCCTGATGGAATTTTTTATTATTCATTTCATTTATATAATGCTTTATATTTTAAAGGGGAATAAATCTCAAAGCAGTTTCAACTCACTAAGACATCAAATAAAACCAGAATAAAACAAATTGGAAGTTTTAGGGATAATATTTCAGATCCTTTTGTAAGGGACATTTTTCTTGCCCCATATTTATTCACCTACTTAATTGGATATAGCTGCCCCATGGCAGAAAAACTCTAGGAAGCCAGTGTGGTGTCTTCCTAGGACCTGTGAGAAATCAAATCCCCACTCAGGAAGCTCATAGGGTTGTTGTAGGGATTAACTGAGGAAGGAGGAGAACCATGTACTCCTTGGAGGAAAAGGTGGGATATAAAGGCAATGAATAAGCCCTTCTGCTTGCCTGCTTAAGAAAGCTGGAGGGGCCAGCCAGATGGATGATGTCACAGTCACCAATCTGGCATCCAGAGATCTCCATGTGGTTGCGACTGGACCGGTGCCAGTTGCAAAATGCGCCTGGCTAATGTCTAACACTGGGTAAAGGTTAACAGGAAAAAATGCCAGCTGCTGTAGGTACATCAAGGCAGGCTTTGTTTTGGTTGGAGACCTCACAGGAGGGGAAGGTTTTGGAAATTGGGGGGGGGGGAAGAGATGGTACTACAACTGTGTGCAGCAAATGTCCCCATTTTGGCCTAAAGTTGCATCCTTTTGTACATGTAGTTAGAAATAACAGTTGGTGCACTCTGGCTCCCTCACAGAAAAGGTATTTTTATTTTTCTGCATGGGAGCTATTAATTTCCCACCCCTCTTCCCTGAGCCTTAACAGACCTTTGGTTCATATGGAGTCTAAGTGACCGTCTTCCTACTGCATTGAACCATTAGTAAACCAAACTGTGTGGTTTCCATTGTTGTCATTGTCATCTGTCTGTTTTGAGAGAGAATGGAGTATGCCTTCGGGAGTGAAGTCAAGCCATTGCATTAGCCTCTCTAAAGTGACCTCACTGGGGTTCAGACTGTGGGCAGTGTGTATGGAGGTCCTGGGCTGCCCAGGCAACAAGACCCTCCCCCCCTTATCCTCGCTGATTTGGTCCAAAGGAAAGCAGAGCAATATGTTTGGCACCGGCTTGGTTGCAGGAAGGAGGCATACAAGGCACTACTCAACTGCCTTAGGGACTCTACTCTGGATTTGTGTAGGGTTTATTCCGTAGCTTTTTCTTCTCCTGAAGATACCCTGCAAGGCAGCAGAGGTTTAAGACCAGTTTTCCTTCTCCTAGAGGGGCTACCTTCTCAGGTGGATGAGTTCTTGTCTTCTTTATCTGGTAGTGGCTGCTCAGCCTTGCTTTCTGAGGTGCAAAGGGCAGACCTTGCGAGGCTTGTGCATGTAGAACAGAGGTGGTTAAGCTCTGGGCCTCCAGGTGTTAGAATCTCAACTCCCATTAGCCCCCATCACCATGGCCAGTAGTCAGGGATGTTGGGAGCTGGAGTCAAACAACATCTGGAGGACTGAAGGTCCCCCCCCCCCCAATTTGAGGCATTTTATCTAGCTGTGGACTATGGCACATTTTTAACAGCTTCAACACCAACTGAGCCGATGGGCTTGTGGTGCTTCTGCGAATATACTCATAGCCACAAGAGGGAAGTTTATGGATGCAACCAAGAGTATGACGTAGCTGCTGCATCTAAGGGCAGAGCTAGCCAATGAGTGTGCACCTTTCTCAGAGCATTGTGACATGCCTCAGGTCACGTCAGAATGCATGGACTGTCCTATTGGGAAAGGGGTGTGGAGGGTGGGGGGCGCTGTCCCATTGGGAAGAGGGCAGAGGGGGAGGGGCCCATGTCTTGTTCTCCCCCAGTGCTTCGTTTTGCTGCTCTGGGTTGCCTCTGCCCTTGGCTGCAAGCTCAGGCCACTCTGGAAGAAGGGCTGGTGCCCAAGCCTTGCCCTTGCTCTCTCAGCTGCTGTGTCCAGAGCTGCCAAACAGAGCTTGCTTATGACCTCATCGGCTGCTGCTAAGGACCTGTCTTCCCTTTGCTCCCTCCAGCAGCCACCCACCCTGGGCGCTCAGGGCCAGGAGGAGGAGCCGGCTTCCTCCTGGCCTCAGCCCTGTGGTCGGGAGGTCGGAAGGGATATGCGCCAATCTTTGAACGGCATGGCAGCTGGCTTTAGCGAAGTTGCCCCCCTGACATGGGTGGTCTGAGGTCCTTGCCACGCACGAGTTTTTGCAGGGTGACTTTAGGCCTCCGCGTAGACCCCTGGAAGCTGGACTGACCCTTTTCTGGCTCTTTGCCTTTGAGGTTCCCTGCACCTGTGAGGTTTTGGATGGGCCAGGGATCTATAAGGTGTGAAGCTGGCTACAATCTCTGAGATTAGACAAATATGTGGAGATTTACATCCGAGTGTCATTTAACAATGCTTAATGGATGTTCAGCGGCAACGTATCTCTTGAGTACCAGGCGCTGGGGTCAAAGAAACTGAGAAATTAAAGCTTGGGAGCTTTAAACCTAAGTTATGGGCACAACGACGGAATGTCTAGATGCACTTTTTTATAACAAGAATACAAGGCTGAAAATGAATGAACTGCAGCTAAAATATTATGTTCATTTTCACACCCCTAATATTCTTAAGAGGGTCTCCTCTTCAGTCTTCAGAGAGTAGCTGGAAGTGGGGAGGCAGAAAAAGGCCCTCCGTTCCTTCCACTCTGCAGTTTTAATATGAAATCTTAGGCCCAGAGCTTAGAAACTGCTCGTGTTAATGAAATTCTCTGTTGCGAAATGCCTCCAGAGTAATGGGCGTTTCGAACACTAACAACAGGAGATGGTCATCAGCTGCTTAGGAGCTTCCACTGGCCAGTCTTGGAAGCAGAATTCGATGGAGCTCTGTCTGATCTTGCAAGGCAGGAGGCTGCTGCCTTCATGTCCTGCATGTGAGCTGGCTGGCCCTGTTGGAAACAGGAAATAGAACGAGGTAGACGAGGTTTTTTTGATCCAGCACAGGATGGTTATTTTACGTTGTTAACCTAGTTGTGTGCATTGCTTGGGTGTGCTGGGCCAGACCATGCACTCGACTCCAAAATGAATTGTAGATGTCCTCCTGGGCTTATCTTGAGGGTGGGGAACCAGGGAGTCATTAGTGCCTAAGGAAAGTGACAGTGGAATGCCCTCTCTCCAACAGCAGAACATATACAATCTTTATACTTACAGTGCTAACAGCAAGTGCCTCTTTTCTTCCTGTCTGGCAGATCCGAATACGAGATCCAAATCAAGGCGGCAAGGATATCACAGAGGAAATAATGTCTGGCGCTAGAACTTCCTCTACCCCTACTCCTCCACAGGTAATGTTGATCTGCTTCTTTAGTTTTATTCCTCTTCATCTGCCCTTGTACCCCCGGAAGGCATGTAAGAAGCAACAAATCTGGGGCCAGTTCACGCGGCCAATTTCCTCTGCAGGTGAGCAGTTCTGGCCCCCTCCTCAGAGTGAAGTTTGTGCAGGAAGAGGATGTGAACACGTCCGCACACAGCCTTTGTGATTCCTGTGATTGTGGTAGCTGGCTGCGGGGGGAATTGCTGCAAGCACAGAAAGCAGCTACTGGCCATTCCCAGTACATGCTGGTTCATGCCAGTATTTCCACAGACAAACGAAGTTTATATGCCGTTTGATTGTAAGGAGAACTCCAAGCATACTACCAAACGATCTAAAGCTAATTTTGAATCGCATACATAACCATTCTCTCTCATGAATACAACCACAGTGCCTTGGAAATCTTTTCTGGAGGAGGGATGGGAATAATTTTGTCTCCTGGAATTGCAGAAATGAATTCCACAAGCTATATTTGTAGAGGTGTTGGGTCTTGCGTTAGAGGTTCTCTCTGTGTTGACTGGGTTGCATTGCGTGAAGAAAACGTGACATATCTGAACTCAGTTTTTAAAGACTCCTTTCCTTAGAAGAAAACAAGGTCATGGCACAGTGATAATGGCACAAGCCATTTATTTATTTCCATCTCTTTATATATGTTGGTCTTTCATCTATTTGATGAAATGTTGAAATCTACATATCAGTTTTGAGCTGATATTTGAGAAAGATATAATTGGGAAGGGGAAATAGAAACTTTAATAATTCAACCCCTCGGTTTTGCGGGAAAGGCTTTGCAGCTAACATTTTTCACTGGAACCGAAACTTAAGCTAAAATATAGTCAGTTGAAGCAGACTTGGGCAGGTAATCCTATAATAAAATTGTTCTACTTTTTGTCGCCCCTCCCCTCTCTTACAGGCTGGAAGTGGTCCAGAACCACAAGCCAACGGAGAGACATCACATGTAGCAGTTATTGTCCGGCCAGGTATGAAATCCAATTCAGGGTTTGGGTTTGGCTAAATTAGACAAAGGGAATGCTGAGGTTTCTCTTTCTCTCTGTGTGTCTCTCTGTCCCACTTATGTGAGGTGGACAGAATGAGTGGTCGGGGGGGGGGGCGGTTTCAGTTTGCTTTCAGCCCAGATAAAACAACCTGAGGTCCAGCCTCATTTAACGTGGCTCCCAGCACACCTGAAGCTGCCTTGCTCCATCAGAATGCCTTCCTGTTTTGTTTCCTTCTGATTTCTGCCTTTTAAATATGCTTTACTCTGTGTGTAACTTTATAATAAGGCAAAGGGGAACTATTTCATCTGTTAGTTTTGCTTGTTCATTTTTTACTCTTTTCCTGATTTGGATGGCTTGGAGGGTAGGTAAAGTTTGTCTGAGAGCAAAATTAGTCACCTGCCATTTATGCCTTGCCTTATCTATAGCACACTAAAGTCAGAAAGCAATTATTTTCACTTGCTTTTCCAGAACAGTAGCTGTATTGGTCTTAAAAAAATAATCTTCCTGCATAATTGTTTTGAGAGTAACCCCATCAAACCCAGCAGAGTATATGTCTGAGCTGACCTGTATAGGATTAGGAATTTTCATCTGAGGTGGCTGTAATGAAATTTTGAAGCGGGGCAGATTTGTCAGCCGCATTGAGCTACATTTATTATGCAGCATAGCCTGATGCATGAAAAGTGCTTCCTTAGCATATTTCCTACAGGTGGCTAAATTCAGCTTTTTCTTTGGGTATATAATTTTGATGCCATGCTGGACTGATGCCAAATGGCATTCAGTTTTCAGACCGGCATCTGAGAAAAGTGGAGCTTAAAATGTACATCTTTGAATCTTGGCAGACGGCCTCAGAAACAATAACTGTGCATTTGGCCTGACAGCTGGTTCTTTGAGAACCTTCCTGGCTCTGCCAATTTTGTTCTGCTTCTGTGATGGAATTATTTAAGGTTTTGAAAAATCTAAGCATCATCCATTCGTTTGGCCGGCCAGAGGGGCCTGCCTTAAACCGAGCAAATGCTCTCGCGTGGTCCCATTTGCACCATTAGCAAATTAAATCTTTTAACTCTGTGTGCAAGAGTCTGTGTTTTGCTGTTGCCCTCCTGGTGTTCTTGGGCTGCAGTTCCTAATAATCTGTGAACGTGGACCGGCTGGCAAGGACTGATGACAGCTTGAGTCCCAACAGCACTGCAAGGGTCACTTCTTCCCTGTCCTTTGCACACCCCTTTCAGCAATTACAGAAGTCAAAAGTGGATTCACAGCAGATGTAGATATCTCCATAGGTAATGAGTTCATTGCAAAAATGAGTAAATCAGTCACTGAGCAAGTTCAATATTGAAGCCAGTACTGTACAGCCATACCTCGGCTCCCGGACACCTTGGGAGTCAAACTTCCCGGCTCCTGAACGTTCTTTTGGAGGCTGAATGTCTGACGGGGCTTCCGATTGGCTGTAGGAACTTCCTGCAGCCAATCAGAAGCCGCACTTTGGAAGTCGACTGTTTCGGAAGTCGAATGGACTTCCGGAACGGATTCTGTTTGACTTCTGAGGTACAACTGTACTCTGTTCCTAAGAGTCCTTTACACTTTCGAGCCTGTCACTGAATTAGTTCATTCAGAATTTTGCCTTACTTAGCAGAAAACCCTTCTGGTTTGGAATTGTGCAGGCTGTTCCTTCGGATGAAGATACCCATATTAGAGCTACAAATTAAGATTAATAACAACAGCAACAATAACAATAATATTCAGGGACGTAAGCTCACTGTCCACCTTTTAGCAGAACTGAAAGCTTTAATTGTCCTTAATCAGTAGGTCAAGCAATTAATCATTGTGGGTTGATTGATCTTTGAGGCTGGAATTTCATGATACAGTTCTTTGTGTGTTGGGGCTGAAGCAACCAATGTGGTGGCCAACAGATGTCATAGAATCATAGAGTTGGAAGAGACCGCAAGGGCCATCGAGTCCAACCCCCTGCCAAGCAGGAAACACCATCAGAGCACTCCTGACATATGGTTGTCAAGCCTCTGCTTAAAGACCTCCAAAGAAGGAGACTCCACCACACTCCTTGGCAGCAAATTCCACTATGGAACAGCTCTTACTGTCAGGAAGTTCTTCCTAATGTTTAGGTGGAATCTTCTTTCTTATAGTTTGGATCCATTGCTCCGTGTCCGCTTCTCTGGAGCAGCAGAAAACAACCTTTCTCCCTCCTCTATGTGACATCCTTTTATATATTTGAACATGGCTATCATATCACCCCTTAACCTCCTCTTCTCCAGGCTAAACATGCCCAGCTCCCTTAGCCGTTCCTCATGAGGCATCATTTCCAAGCCTTTGACCATTTTGGTTGCCCTCCTCTGGACACGTTCCAGTTTGTCAGTGTCCTTCTTGAACTGTGGTGCCCAGAACTGGACACAGTACTCCAGGTGTGTACTGTCGTTGGACTACAACTCCCATCCCGCCCAGCCAGGCATGGTCAGTGTTCAGGAATGATGGGATTCGCAGTCCAGCAGTTACACATTGGCTAAACCTGTGTGGCCTTTCATGTGTTGCTAGACTCCCAGCCACCGCCATCCCTGGCCATGCTGACTGGGGCTGAGGAGCGTTGTAGTCCGAAAACATCTATAGGGTTGGAGAGTTCCCATCCCTCACTTAGCACCTTCCATCAAGATCTCAAAAAATAGCTCACAGTTTTGCCTGGTAATGGCCTCAGATGCTAAATATCCTCTGTTCTGGGCACTGGGAGGCAGAATCTTTCAACAGAAGAGTAGATGGGTTTGAGTATGAGATTTGATTCTTAGGACCAGGTACATCTTGCTGTTTTAGGAGGCCAGAGGTTGCTTTTGCTTCTTTCTTGATTTCCATATTTCAAACCAAGTCATCAGTAGAACTCCACCCCCTGCCCCCAAATACCTTCCTAAATATGCAGCTGTTGTGCAATCCAATTACCATGCCATTTTCAGTGTGCTTCCTTCCTGTTGTAAATTGTGACTAAGCCGGGCTTTTTTACAGCTTCACATACAAGACCTTTATTAATTATGCACATTTATTACCTGTAAAACGTCCCAGGGCAGGTTGCATAACAAATGCAGTATATAGATCAGTGATTCTCAAACTTGGGTCCCCAGCTGTTGTTGGACTACAGTGGTACCTTGGGTTAAGAACTTAATTTGTTCTGGAGGTCCGTTCTTAACCTGAAACTGTTCTTAACCTGAGGTAACACTTTAGCTAATAGGGCCTCCCATTGCTGCCATGCTGCCACCGCATGATTTCTGTTCTCATCCTGAAGCAAAGTTCTTAACCCAAGGTACTATTTCTGGGTTAGCGGAGTCTGTAACCTGAAACGTCTGTAAACCGAGGTACCACTGTATAGCATTTGTAGTTGTGTTTGCATAGTATAAGATCTCAGATGAACCCACCACAGGAAAGATGCATCCTGGTTACTCAGGGGGGAAAGTAAGGGGAAACTACAGGGGGTTTTAGGACTAGAAAATAAATGAAAATCAGGAAAAGTGCACTAAAGCGGAGGGGAAATCAACCACTCTTTAGGGCATATGGGAGTCTTGTCACCTGGTGTCCATATAACTCACTTAATGATAACAGCTGTGGTTTTACTCATTGGCTAAAAACATTGACAGGTGGAAACAGCCAGGTTGGCTCATTTCACACAGATCACCTAGAAAGGTACTTACAGAGTTGACTTCATGGCTTTCTTACTTTCTAGGAGGGCTAGAGAAGTACTTTTTTTGAAAAATGAAGGCTTAGCATCGGGGGGCCCTGCCTGGGTGGACCAGTGAAGGCCTTCATGGGTGCCAAGTTGGAGACCCCTGGCCTGAATGAGTCGTATATAGGGATTTGCTGGAGCCAAGGCCCTGGTTCAGCCACAGTCCTATGGTGTGTGGAATGCTTCAAAAAAGAAATCCTCCTTTCTTCAGAATTGGTTATTTGCCTCTTTGTTTAAAGAGCAACTTTACAGGTCCAGAAAAGTTGCTGTGAGCAGATAAAAGTTCCCCCTGGGAAGTTTTTCTCCTTATGTGTGACCAGCCATGTGGTTATTTACAGGCCCGTCTTGTGGTTTCTGTTGCCCTCCCATCTTCTACAACCAGATGTTAGAAACATTCCTTTCCCCATTCACCTAAGCGCTAAATGCTGCCTTCTCTTCCTCTTGTTTCTGCATGCAGACGATCGTCCCAAGGCTGGCCCAGTAGTAACTAAACCTGTTTCCTCGGAGGCGAGCAAATCGGCTTCCCCGTCTCCCCCTCCGCCGCTCATAGCAGAGGCCGAGTCCGTGCTGCCAGTTGTGCCGCTTGTGCGCCCAGGGAGCCCCATTGCAGTGGACACTACAGAGGAGCCGCCTGAGGTCCCCGCCGATATATTTGAACCCGTTAGCGCCACCACTACAGTGCCAGGGGGCCCCGTGCTCCCCCAGGAAGCCCCTGTCTTGGACACAGAGTCACAGGAGGAGGCTGCTGCTAGCCCGATTTTGGAGCCTCCCCCCCAGCCGGTTCCTGCAGAAATGCCGGTGGCCGAAGAGACGGTGCCGGCGGAGACAGTGACTGTCCAGCAGGAGACCCCTCAGCCAGAGGAACCGCTTCCTGCGGCTCCGCCAGGGGCTCCCCCGACCCCACCACCTTCCCTGGAGGAGGTATCTGAGGGGGCTGTGGAGTCTAACGGGGTGCTGGAGGAGGAGACGCCGGAGCCCGTGCCCGAGGCTGCCACATGCCAGCCAGATTCCGCCGTGGAGTCCCCCATCGCTCAGCCGGAGGAGCTGGCAGCGATGTCCCATGGTCTGGATACCCCAGGGAAGCTGGCAGCCGAAGAATCCGAGGAACAGCCCGAGTCGGACATGAGCCCCATCTCCGAGCCCGAGTCGGTGAAAGCCGAGGAGCCCCTGGCCCCACTGGCCACACCTCCTGCCGAAGAGGAGGAGGAGGAGCCGGAGGAGGAGGAGGAGGAAGAAGAGGAGGAGGAATGTGAGGAGCCGGCCGAGACCGCAGAGCAGAGCGCCCAGCCAGCAGCTGCGCCCTTGGAGGCCGCAGAGGTGGCCACACAAGGTGAGTGCGGCATTTCAGAGGGAGCCCAGTGGGAAAATGCAAGCAAATCTCCATCTGTGAGATGGGGAGGTCAGTGGTGTGCAGCAAGCCTTGACTGCTTGTTTGTAGCTCTTCAGTGCAGCTTTCTTCCTTTAGGAATCAGTGTTGGTTTTTCCCAGAGAGAGGGCCGTGTTTAGTAGCCAGCTCTCTGTAGCTTTTTCTCTCCAGAAATTCCTTTTGAGTCAGTCAGTCTGTGGCCCTAGGTAGTAAAAAAAAAATGTCTGGTTGGTGGATTATGGATTTTTGTCTGCATTTAGATGACAGTGAAATGGTAAGAGAAAACCCTAGGCTCCGGATAACTAGGTGTGAGCTTGCTCTATGTTCCCTGTTGAACCGTGTGTCCTTTGGGAAAAGACCCATGTTCCTTTCAGGAGCCTTCAAAGGGCACCAGCAATCAGTTCCAGAATGCCATTCTCTGGTTAGGTTCATTGCATTGGTGGGAAAACAGCAAAGGCTTCTGGCTTGTAGTTTCAGTACATTTAAAGGACCTGGAGTCTCCTGGAGCATTTTCTCCTCGGCTTCTTTGGAGTCTTCTGCCTTTGATGATGCCTTGGTTTGTCCCAGCCGTATTTTTCTAGGATTCTTTCCTATCAACAGCATAGTATGTCTGCATGTGGCAAAGAAGCCAGGACATTTACCTGGCAGGTAACAGCAAACGTGTTTTGTCACAAGCATTAACATCCCACAGCAAATCACTTAATTTGCTTCGTAAGATTAATTGGAACTTGTTCTGTGTTAACCTCCTCCCACCGCCACCTTGGAGCAGTGGTGACTGTCACTCTGTGGCAGGGGCTGCTCTCCTGTGAGTCCCTGGCTAGTGTGGCTCATCCTCCCCAACCCTCTTTGCAACTCTCTAGTGGCCGTATCGGTGCCAAAGAAGAAGCGGAAGATGAAGGACCTAAACAAGAAGGAAGCTGTTGGAGACCTGCTGGATGCATTCAAGGTGGGTGGCCCCCACGGTCTAGTCAGGAGCTGAGAAACATAGCCTGATCCATTACCCAGACTCAACTAGCTGGGTACCTCTTCTTCCCATCACTGACTATATGCCACAGGTTTAAAATAGTTTGACGATTCTTCCCCCTGCAGTCCCATGGAATCCTGGGGAGCTGTTAACTCCGCAAGCAGCAGCAGCATCAGTCTTGCACAGATAATACTTAAATATGTGGATTGTGAACTATGGCTTGGGGCAGGTGGCGTTGTGGAATCATAGAATTGTAGTGTTGGAAGGGACCCCTGAGGATTGTTAGTCCAGTCCCCTGCAATGCAGGAATCTTGCCCACAGGTGGGCTCAAACCTGCTTAGCACTCTGACCCACTGTACCAAGTAATAAGGAGTGAAGGGTGGATTCTGCAACATGACCATGAATTGCGCAGATTGGCATAGCCTTAAGATTTCAGCACCTTGAAAACCGCTTGTTCAAAAGGCTGCTAAGGAGGGCTTGAGACCCTGCTGGTCAGTACCCAGTGGAATCTCCAAATCCTGGCAGTGGGTGCAGAGCAGAGTGATCAGGGAGAAGAGGTTTAAGTTGAACTGATTTATTCCCCCCTACCCCATCCCCCAAAAAAGAAGAGAAAAGAAAGCACAGCAGTATTAAACCCATTGTGCAAATCCCAAAAAAGTAAATACAAAATGACACCATTTGAAAACAACTAAAAGGTGGTTTCTCCCAAAGGAAATCCATCAACATTCCACATGGAATAGGCTGTGCTCATATTCGTTGATCACTTCAACATGCATGTTTGCTGCAACCTAATATAATAATTTGAAGAAATCTATACAAGACTGGAAATGTGTTTCCACTTCCCCCATTGTTATTTATATATCCCTTTTGGGTTGTTACTTAAATATCTCTTTGTTCTCCTTTTCTTGCTTAATCACCGTAATTGTAATTTTGTCACAACAACTACCTCCTTAGCTGTGATAAACTATTATGGCACCACAAATAAGCAATTGACAGTAAAATGATTCCTTCACTGGGGCTCAAAAGAGTTTGCTCAGATTGAAATAGAACAGAACAATAATTGATTGTCGACTAACCAGTCCAGCATGAAAATGTAGTATAACACTTCAGCTACCTTTTACAGACTAGACTAGTGGTAGTTAACTGTGCCCCCTCCAAAGCATTTTTTTCTGGTTTTCCCCTTCCCCAAAGAACCTCCCAGGTGGTATCCTTTGTAAATGTTTTTTGCTCAGAGCTGCAGCTTTTGCTTTTTTCTTGAGATCTTCTCTGCTTGCCCTCTTAGCCCAGTGAGGGTGGCTCAGAGATAGAGAACAAGCCTCCCGTGCCAGCCCCAGAGCCCGAGGAGCCTGCCCCCGTTCGCTCCCAGGAGGAGCCCGAGGAGACGTGGGAAGAGAAAGAGGATAAGCTAGACCCTGAGAAGGTCAAGCAGGCTGACCAGAAGTACAGCTACACAGCAGGTGAGGCTCATGCCAAATGGCTTTCTCTTTTCTCCCCCCACCCCTGGTTGCTACCTATTGGAGCCTTCTGTGATGATCTCGTTTTTGAGCCATCGTGTCTGGGCCACTGACACACTGTGATGGAGCTGAGCATCTGAGCAGGCTTGTGGCCCAGTGAACTGCTGGCTTGTCTTGGGCTGTTGGGGAAAGGCTTTGCAGGAATTCCCCTCCACCGGGTGTCCAGTCACTTCAGGATTAAGCAATAGTTGCTCTCAGCAAGGGCCGGATCACTCATTCCCCTTTCGTGCTAAGTCACTGTGTTTACAGAAGCCTCTCTCTGACTGTAATGGTTGCAGCAGCAGGCACAGGCATTCGTGGCTACGCAGCCCCCTGCTAACTCACAGCAAGCCGCTCCCTTGCAGAGCAGCCCCCAGCTTTTCCTTGCTGAAGAGATCGTGCAAATAACTGGGTGGTTTGTTCCTTTTGCTTTGTACTAGAATGGGACGAACGGAGATGCAGATCACCAGCACACAGAAATAGCTGCCGCTCTTACACTGACTTGCTTGTTTTCTCTGGCAAGGAAGAGCTGGGTCTGCTTGGAAACTGAAGTGCAGTGCCTTTGAACTAGCTCTTTGCTAATTATGTAGGGTGAGATGTGAGCCAGAAGACCTTGGAAGGCATGTGCTGACTCTTGGAACCAGAAGCAAGCATGGGCACAGAGAGCACCCCCCTCCACCTTTTGCATGCAAATATTGCAGTACCTTTAAGAGCTTAATCTTAAAACAACAGCAGTTCTGCAAAGTTACTGAATGGGAGGAAAATGTCATTGCTCCATTAACAACAGTAATGTCTCATATGTTAAAAGAGCAACTGGGTCACTGCAACAAAGGAGATGCAAGGCAGTCCCAAGTTAGAGATCTGGCAGTCAGCATTTAGATAATCGGGGGGGGGGGGGCGGGGGCGGGGTGTTAGAAGATTGGGAACTCTGGGTAAGGAGACAGTGAAAGATGCAAGAAAATTTGAGTAGGAGCATTTGCCAGGCACCATGGTGGGAGGCACAATTTTGCATGCCATAGCAAGTGTCTGGGCTTCTGAAGCCCTCCATAGTTCAGCTCAGTTCTGGCATATTCCCCCCCCCCCCCCCCGTTGAAGAGGAGGGCTGAGAACTGCTCCTTCCGAGCTCCAAGCTTACAGCAGGGGAAGTGGAGCAAGGAATTGTCTCTGGCCTCACTGTAAAGTTCATTGTGACGTAGGAGCAAGACCCAAGTCCTTGTGGAAGGGGTGATCTTGGCAACAACACATTTTTGGTTGGTCAAGATTTATAAGCCCCACTCGATTCTTGTGGATGCACCATCACCCTTTGAAAATGCAGGTGCTTCTTTCCCTACTGTTGCTGGGAATTCTTGACCACCTGTTGTGAGTGTGATTTCAATTTGGTGCTTTCCACCTTCCTTTCCCTAACAGAGCAGTGGAAGCCATTGAACCCAGAAGAGAAGAAGAGATATGACCGGGAGTTCCTGTTGGGTTTCCAGTTCATCTTTGCCAGCATGCAGAAGCCCGAGGGTTTGCCCCATATCAGCGATGTGGTCTTGGAAAAGGTCAGTCCTCCCATTTCCAGCTGGGATCACCAGATGTCCCACAGACGTTTCCTTTTGTTTTACTTGGCATGGTGTGTCCAGAGAGCCTACCCTCTCTGGACAACTGCACAAGGTTGGGCATTGACCCCGGTGGGTGGGTGGTGGGGGATGTCGGTGCACATCCCAAAGGGCAAAGAAGGGAAACTGGCCGTCTGGTCTGATTGAACTGTCTACTGATTAGAGTCTGGGCCCAATTCAAAGTGCTGGTTTAGACCTATAAAGCCTTAAACGGCTCAGGACCGCAATACCTCAAGGACTGCCTCTTTCCATATGAACCTACCTGGATCCTGAGATCATCTTCTGAGGCCCTTCTTCGTGTGCCCCCTCCTTGAGAGGTTCAGAGGGTGGCAACGTGAGAATGGACCTTCTCTGCAGTGGCTCCCATCTGTGGCATGCTCTCCCCAGGGAAGTTTGCCTGGCGCCTTCATTCTACACTTTTCTTTCTTCTTCTTTGGCGATCACTCGTAGCCGAGTAAGATTGTCTTCCATGAACACGGTTTTAACAATGAGTCCCTAAGTGACTGTGGAGGCCAATTCTGGATCCACATGTCCTTTCACAGTGCGGACATTGGTTTCCTGGTGGGAGTTGATCACGGTATGGATTAGCTAAGCATGCCTTCCTCTTAGCATGTTTCTCCCTTTCGTCCTAAGTTTGAGTGTCTTCAAAGCCCATGACACCTTTGGTAAAAGCTGTTCTCCAATTGGAACACTTTCAGGAAAGTGTTCCCCAATTGTTGATGTTTATATTACATTTTTTAAAATTTGCCATGAGACACTCTTTAAACCTCTTTTGTTGACCACCAGCATTACGCTTTCCATTTTTAAGTTCAGAATAGAATAGTTGCTTTGGAAGATGATAATCGGGCATCCGCACAACATGACCAGTCCAACGAAGTAGATGTTGAAGTTGATGTGGGTGGCGCTGTGGTCTAAACCACTGAGCCTCTTGGGCTTGCCAATCAGAAGGTTGGTGGTTCAAATCTGTACAATGGGGTGAGCTCCTGTTGCTCTGTCCCAGCTCCTGCCAACCTATATACCTTTAGGCGCCAGGCAAAAATGTTCCTTTTTAATTAGGCCTTTGCTTAGCTGATCAACATCTTACACCCTTTAAAAGGTGGCTCTATTTGGGGGTGGGTTGTTGGATTATTTTTATTTTTGATGTTATATATTATGATTTTTATTGTGATTTTTATACTATATACCTCTGGGTATAGGGCGGTATATAAATTCAATAAATAAATGAATGAATGACTCTCATTGGCATCAGCTCATGTTAGGCCAAGACCTGTGGTGGTTTCTGAAAAGTAGAGTTTTAAGCATGTTCGGAGGCAAAACTTTGAAGATTTTAGCTGCACAACCTTAAGACTTTCAGAACCTGTCTTATCTTTTGTGTGTTTTTCTCCCTGCCCCTTGACTTAACAGGCAAATAAGATGCCCTTGCGACCTCTGGACCCCGTGCGCCTGAGCACCATGAATTGTGGACCAGATTTCACACCCTCCTTTGCCAACCTGGGCCGCCCAACGCCACCTAACCGTGGACCGGTATGTACCATCACACCGTGTCTTGTCTTCTGGCTTGTATCCCCTGCCAGCTTTTTCTGCATGATGAACTCCAAGTTAGTGCCATCGTGTCTGGGCCACTGATGCTCTGTGATGGAACTGAGTATCTGAGCAGGCAGGCAGGCACACCTTCTGCTTCCTCCCCCATCTGTTGGAGCCAAGCATACTGGGAGGCAGGCTAGCATCATGCTGGCAGCGCCACCTCTATGCCAGTGCTTCTTTGTGCTGGGGGGCAGGTTGAGTGGCATCTGAAAAGTGCTGGCATCACTTCTCCCCCTTTGCTTCCACAGCCTGCAGGGCCAGGGCAGCGCCGTTCTCAGCAAAGCCTGAGGAAGGAGCCTCGGAAGATTATCGCTGTAGCGTCCCTGAACGAAGATGTCAAGCTCAACAAGGCTGAGAAGGCCTGGAAGCCCAGCAGCAAGCGGGCAAGTGAGCCAGAGGATCCTGAAAATTTAAAAACTCAGGTAAGGACTTGCATGACCTCATCTGTACCCTCACAGTTTCCTGGTTGGTGAGTCTCCTCCTAGCTGCTTATAGATTCGCATGCTCTCTCACTTCTCATATGTAAAATTCCCCTTTTCCCTTCCGTAGTTTGCTCAAACCCTAGTTTAGTGTGGCCACCCACCAACTGATTAGAGCTGAAGTCAATTACATGAAGCCCTGATTTGCATGCACCAATTTTTAACCAACATTTTAAACCTCAGCTTTAAACAATTGTAGTTAGCTCTAACTATAATTGGTCCCAATGCTGATGTACAGTGGAACTTTGGTTGTCGAATATAATCCGTTCCGGGAGACTGTTCGACTTCTGAAACATTCGGCAGCTGAGGCTCAAAGGGTTATCGGCAATTCCCATCGAGAAAATGGAAAAACACGCTGCGGAACCTGTTTGTCGTCTGAGGCGCATTCGAAAATTGAAGCAATTTCTTCCGGGTTTTCGCCTTTCGGGTTCCGAAATGTTCAGTTTCCGAGACACTCGAAAACTGAGGTTCCACTGTACCACTAAATGAGGGTAACAGCAGGCCATAGAAAGGGCGCGTGTAATTTATGTGGTTGAGACTGTGAATTTTACATCTGAAATAGACCACCAGGGTACAAAAAAGAGGTGGGGAAATAACCTCTTGCTTTCTTTCCAAGTGCTTTACGTTTTGCATTTTATTTCTGAAGGGTACCCCCCCCCAAAAAAGGAAGTGGTGTGGTGAAAAACAGCTGGGTGGTGGTGGATGTCATTCAGTAACTTGCATTTTAGCTCACCAACAACTTCATCTGGATACTGGTATTTTGGAAGACATTCCTGCTCCAGTCTCTGTGCTTGCCTCAGAGGAAAATGCAAGTGGTTGCTTTGCTCCCTGGAGGGAAGAAAGCCATGCCCTCCGTGGTTTTCTTCCAGGCTCCTTTCCCTGAACCTCTGGGACAGGGTTCATTCCTGCTGGAGTTCCAGCCCCCTTTACTTCCTTTGGGGTGTGAACTCTTCCTTTGAGGTGGCAGAGATTTCAAAAGCTCCCCCCCCCCAAAAAAAGACACTGAAAAGAAATTGGGAGGCATTTCCAATGCATTTTATTTTTCTGTGGAACATAGTCTATTTCTTAAGTTCATTAAGGAACAATGAATAGATGGCAATTTCAAATACAGTCTTTAGGCAAGTGTGGCAGTTTGAAAGGGTTTAGCTTTGCTTACTAAATACAAGTAAAACAAACATGCTAAATTGACACACTCTATAGAGAAGTGGTTGTGAACGCCCCAAGGGAGCAGTGGGATTACACAGGGGGTAGCAGTAATAGAAATCGGGGGTGCTGGAGGCGTAAACGACTCTTAGACTCCGAAAAGCTGGTATCAACAGAAACATGTTAATCAGTCTTGTTGCAAATAGTTCCAATTGGATTTTGAATACATCTGCAAGTAATTGTTACTGTTTTGAATGTTATGTGTCAGTATCTTCCTTAGTGGGTTGTGTAGATCGCTATTCTGAATAATGCCTTTTATAGGGTAGGGGGCACTGGGGATGTGTTTATGGCACCCAGGGGGTGGTGGCCCAAAATTTTTACGGACCCACTGCTCTAGAGCAGGGTTTCTGAAACTTGGGCCTTGGGCTATTTTTTGGACTACAACGCCCATCACCCCTAGCTAGCACCACCAGTGGTCAGGGATGATGGGAATTGTAGTCCAAAAACAGCTGGAGACCCCAAGCTTGGGAAACCCTTCTCTAGAGCATTGGGAAAAAATGTTAAAAGAAAACCCCAATTCAGAATTACTGGAAAACCCACATGGCTGCTCCCAAGATTAAAACATAGAAGATAAAGGAAAATGATATGGTGGCTAAGATTCAGAAGGGGTGCATGCGTTTTCATGCCCTCAGCACTTGTGGGGAGACTCGTGGGGAAAGGAAAGATGGTTGCCACCTTCCAGCCCCTGTGGATTTGCTTTCCTCTTGGCTTGGGATGGGCTCGTGTGTGCTCTCCTTCGCTTGCCGAGTTCATTCCAGCAAACTCAGCCCTGGGCAGAGCAGAGCAGCCAGGAGCTGCTTGCCCTCGCTACCAGCTTGCTGGGCTGGCAGGTTTCTGAGCTCCCACGTCCACACCTATAGAAGGAAGGAACGGGTGGAGCAGGACAGGTGTCTGTGTGTGTTTATGCCAAGCTTACCTTGCTGACGGCGCCTGGGTGTTTCCTCCCCACAGGAGCTGTTCCGGCGTGTGCGCAGCATTCTGAACAAGCTGACGCCGCAGATGTTCCAGCAGCTGATGAAGCAAGTCACCGAGCTGTCCATTGACACCGAGGAGCGCCTGAAGGGCGTCATCGACCTCATCTTCGAGAAGGCCATCTCTGAGCCAAACTTCTCTGTTGCCTATGCCAACATGTGCCGCTGCCTTATGGGGGTGAGTGCTTCCACCTCTCTCTGGGCTGCCAAGGGCCTCGGATTCCTGCTTGGGATGGGAAGAGACATGGAAATGCTGTTCACTCAGGGTCAGGGCTTGGCTATCAAGCCTGGATCCTCACCACCCTTAAAGGACCTTTGGAGAGAGGCTGGCAGTGTGTCCCAAAAGCACCAGGCTAGAGGACACTGTCAGGCAGATCTTGCATCCAGTCTCCAAGAATGGTTGCCTTTGGTTGCGGGGAGGGCAGTCAGATCTCCGGTTACGAATGGGATGGGCCCCACAGGAGTTTGCTGGTTTAGAGCACGTGAGCTCATCCCTAACTGCTGCAGACACATGAATTTACAGGCTGCATGCGAATATGAAACAGAGCTGTAGCATTAGAAAGCTGGGATAGCTCTGTTTCTTACTACGTTTGAACTATTTCATTTCCCATGGAAAGAAATTGTAGCCAAAGTAGCACACCTTGATTTTATATATGTTACAAGATAGGGTCAGAAATTGGCCCAAGGGGCCGCTTGCAAATAATGGTTGCATAGCTTACCATTTGAGCAGTACTTTATCTGTGGTTTTTGTAAAAAGAGGTGCCTGGGTGTAGATTTTAGTTCTCTCCCTTTGGCTCGTTGCCGTAAAGATGCGAAGAGTCTGGAATTCACTCCCTTATCCAGAATTACATGGCTGCAATGCATTGATACATTTATTTCTATTTGCTTACTATGCATTTTGTTCATGTATTTTCCTTTCGATCCTGTGCGTTTCCTCAGTGCACGTTGAAAGATGAGCTGCGGCTCGTGGAAAAGGCTTGTGGGTTGAGGTGGGGGAGATCAGAACTGGGGCTTCCAGCCCACTCTGCTGGCAGTAGAGGGCCAGTTGGAAACTGTCTGAAACCGCTTCCCATTGTGACTCGTGTCTGTCCCTGCTCTAGCTGAAAGTCCCCACTACTGACAAGCCGACCGTGATGGTCAACTTCCGCAAGGTACTCCTAAACCGGTGCCAGAAAGAGTTTGAGAAAGACAAGGACGATGACGAGATTTTTGAGAAGAAGCAAAAGGAGATGGATGACACAGCTGGTGTGAGTTGAGCTTGAAACTTGGGCAGGGTGTGTGCATGAGAAAAAGGTTCCCTACCCCTGGGTTCCAGTGATTTATGGAAGTAACAACTGTGAAATACGTATGCACAAATACAGAGATAGAGGTAATCAAGTTCAGCTCTCGGATCCTCCTGACCTCTACCCCTGTTCCGTCCGCAGCCCGAGGAGAGAGCTCGTTTGAAGGAGGAGCTGGATGACGCCCGGGACAAGGCCCGTCGGCGCTCCCTGGGCAACATCAAGTTCATCGGGGAGCTCTTTAAACTGAAGATGTTGACCGAAGCCATCATGCATGACTGTGTGGTGAAGCTGCTCAAGAACCACGACGAGGAATCGCTCGAGTGCTTATGCCGGCTGCTCACCACCATTGGCAAGGACCTGGACTTTGAAAAGGCCAAGGTATGGCCTTGCCCAATGTTCAGAAATGCAGCTTTTCATAGCACACAAGAATACACTGATTGCACTGCCCTTTCGCTTCATGTTGGGCACCAGCAGAGCGGTTTCTCTTCTCCCCTGGCCTTCCCCTGTTGAGATGCTGGCTTCACAGCTCTTGCCTAGAGCCTACAGGGTTCTGCCCTCCATGCTTTGGTGCCAGATTGGAAATGCCAAGTATAGCTCTAGTCTGGAGGATCCTCCTGTTGTCATTGAACTACATCTCCCATCATTCCCCAGCATTGGCCAACTTAGCTGGGGCTGATGGGAGTTGGAGCCCCGATCATATTTAGAGGGTTGCAGGTTCCCAGTCCCTGGCATGGCACCACTGCTTAACCTGGCAGGCTTTCCTTGCATTTTCCGGGAAGGTTGAAATTTGGTGCTCATAATCTGACAAGGGGAAAGGCAGGAATTGGCAGAGAGGCTTTAGCAGCAGAGCTGGGAGATGGCTGCATGCCACTTGACAGCCATCTCCCAGCTCTGCTGCTAAAGCCTCTTGCTCAGGAAGAAATGTGCAGCCATTGCCCAACTATACAGCTCACTTTTTTCTGTAGCTACTTGTGATGCCTATTGGAGAGTTTCAAGGGAGCAGCCTCCCCCAGCCAAGCTACTTTGCAGGGTAGAGAGAACTGTGCCCAGGACTAGATATTTCCCAGGCAGACAGAGGCCAGACAGCTGGGCTGAGGAAAATATGTCTCTTCTCCCCAGCCCACAAACATTCAAGGAACCGTCTACCCCAGCCCTGGCTTCTGCAGGGAACTTGTATAGTGGCTTCTTGTTTCCTTACTTGAACCTCACCTTTCACCATGAGTTGGAAGCCCTCAAGGAGAACGTCTTGCCTTGGTTGCTCCCATCCCTCCCGCAGCACGCAGGCACATTGCTGTCTCTGTTCGTTCATCGTCACTTCTCTCCTTTTCTCCTCCTTCCCACCCAGCCTCGGATGGATCAGTACTTCAACCAGATGGAGAAGATAATCAAGGAGAAGAAAACGTCCTCACGTATCCGCTTCATGCTGCAAGATGTGATTGACCTTAGACGGGTAAGGTGCAGACTGTTGTTCCCTTATGGCCCTCTCCGGGCTAGATGAGAGCCCTGCCCCCTTCCTGGGATAGGCCGGCCTGACTCCGGGTAAGGTGCCTTTCCATCCCAGGGCAACTTGAGTGGGAATGATGGCAGCACGAGCCAACACACACTTCTCTCTCCCCCCCCCTCCCCCAGCCCCTTAGACACTGTTGCAGCCTGTAGCCCTTGGCTTGTGCGGCTTATGCAATGGGCTGACAATACCGCAAGCAGCTGTGTTTGGTGCAGGGAGGTTTCCAGCGCTGGCCCTTTTCTACACCAAAGGGTGCCATGTGCTCAATTGCACCCTGGGAGAAGGTGCTGCCCAGGAGCTGCTCGCCTGTGTTCAGGCATTGTTGGACTCCCGTTATACCTGGCCATTGACTATGCTGGCTGGGGTGGTGGAGTTGGGAGTTGGAGTCCAACAGTGCCTGGAGGGTCACAGATTCTCTAATCCTGATTCACACCCAGTGGCCTTAAAATTGCAGTTCCAAGTGTCACACACAAATGGCTGCTTTGCTTCCAGAATGTGAATTACAGAAGCTGTAGGGGTGAGGGGTCAGGCTATTGGAAGTGCTGCAGGGGCTCTCAACTGTTGCAAGGGGAAGGGCTGCCTGCTTGGAAGGGGTCACACGAAAAGCCCCCATTGCATGTTGGGCTGCTGAGCATTCCCCTTGCATGGGCCTCCTGCCAAGCAATGCTTTAATGCCTGGATAGCTCAGGACTCGCTTCCGTTCCATTCTCTCTTACTGCAATTACTGGACAAGTTCTCCCTCCAGAGGTTTGAAATAGAGCTGCCCTTGTCAGGCGTAGAACTGGGAAAGATTCCCTGCCTGAAACCATGAAGAGCATCTGCAAGTCTGTGTAGACAACACTGAGCTGCATCACCAGCACCACCACCAATCATTATTATGCCACTGCCCATCTGACTTCGTTGTCCCAGCCAGCTCCCAACAAAATATTAAAATAAAGCGTCAGACATTAAAAACTTCCCGATATGGGGCTGCTTTCAGATGTCTTCTAAAATTTGTGTAGTTGTTTATGCCCTTGACATCTGGTGAGAGGGCGTTCCACAGGGCGGGCGCCACTACCAAGAAGGCCCTCTGCCTGGTTCCCTGTAACCTCACTTCTCACAGGGAAGGAACTGCCAGAAGGCCCCCAGAGCTTGATGGTCTGTCTGACTTTGTAAAAGGCATCTTCTTGTCCTCTTACAATGTTGCTGGACTGCAAGTACCATCACTCCCGCTGGCTGGAGATGATGGAGGCTGTGGTCTTTAACAACACCTTCATCTGGCCAGGTTAAGAGCTGGTGGAGGGAAGGACAAAGGGTGTATGTTTAGAGGTCAGTTGCAAGAACAGCAACCAGGTGGACTGGCCACTGGTGCTGTGGGTCTGGAAGGGAACCTGAGCCCAGAGGCTGGTCCTGGCTAGACCAGCAGAGAAGCTGGTGCTGCCTGTCTCTCGCTCCTTCCTTGCCTTCACATGCCAAGCGTTCTGGGTGCTGTAACCTCTCCCCTTGCTTTCCTCTTTGCCTCTTGCAGAACAGTTGGGTGCCAAGGAGAGGGGACCAGGGCCCCAAGACCATTGACCAGATCCACAAAGAAGCTGAGATGGAGGAGCACCGTGAACACATCAAAGTTCAGCAGCTGATGTCCAAGGGATCAGATAAGAGGAGAGGGCCTCCAGGCCCATCGTCCGCAGGTGGGTGGGTTGGTCGCCTTCTCAGTTTCTGGATTCATTGCTGCCTTGTGGAGGCCACCCGCTTTTAATGCCCCTGGAAGAGAGAGCAGCTTTGGGACACCCCAAGTTAATTGTGTGTCTATGTGCGTGATGCAGCTGGGCACCACCGAAAGATGTGCCCCTGGCGTCGCTCATCCTTAAAAATTAGGCGAAATTATTGATTTTATTCATTTTCATAAAATTTATACACCAGTTGATTGGAAAAAGAAAAGTCAGAGTGGTGTACAAAAAGATGAAATAACAAAATTTATGGACTTCGGATCCATGGTGGTGGTTAAACAGAGCTTCCCAGTTTAGAAGCAGTATGCTACTGAACATCATAGAATCATAGAGTTTTGAAGGGAACCCAAGGCTCATCTAGTCCAAATCCCCCCCTTGCAATGCAGGAATTTCAACTACAGCATCCGTGACAGTTGGGCATCCAACCTCTGCCCACCTCCCAAGGGAAACCATTCCACTGTCAAACAGCTCTTGCTGTCAGAAAGTTCTTCCTGGTGTTTAATCGGAATCTCATTTCTTGTAACGTGAAGCCATTGACTTGAGTCCGACCCTCCAGATCAGGAGAAAACAAGCTTGCTCCATCCTCTGTGTAACAGTCCTTGCTGAACTGAATAGGCTTTTGGGCTGATCCTGCCAGACTTTCTCTTTTTTTCTTTTTTTAAGCCAGCCCCAAGTTGCCACACCTTTTTGGCCTTTGATAGACTCTCTTGTTCCAATAGGAACAGTAGACATGTGTACCCATTCATGGGTGGCTTGCCATGGTTAGGCTGTTACAAATGATAGACCTTGACTCAGCTGTCTCTGCAGGTGGGCGGGGCAGCCAAGTTTCAGATGACGGCTGGAACACCGTCCCCATCAGCAAGGGCAACAGGCCGATTGACACCAGCAGGTTAACAAAAATCACCAAGGTAAGCTGCTGGGTTGGAGTGGGTTTTTTGGGGTAGGGGAAGGTGCTTGTTTTTTGTGCTTTAGGGAATCGTGGCCTTTTTCAACTTAAAGTGACAGTTTCTATTGGTTGCAAAAGACGAGAGAATTTTAAAAACCCACTTAGGATAAGGCTACCTGCCTGAGTCAGCTCAATTCATGTGCTTGATCTGTGTCCCTCTGATGGGAATTGTAGTCTAAAATATCTGTAGGGCACCAGATTGGGGGAAGACTGTATTTAAGCTCTGGGCAACAAAGGTTTGAATGCAGGCAAGCACATAGAATTGCACACATGAGTGGGTGGACTGGCTGGCTGAGGAGCAGCAGATTGTTTGTGTACTCTATCTAGCATAGAAAGCAAACAGGTTACCAGATGTGGGGTGGAATCCTGTACCTCTCCTACCAGCCCTGCATCAGGCTAGTGGCATTTGTGGGCTGATTTACAAGCCTGTACTAACTAACTTGTTTATCCTTGCAAAATTGAGTTTTTTATGACTTCTGTGGTGGTTGATGGCGCTATTGTTGACATGGAGGGATCGGGAAAGAGGAATACATATGGAGGCTGACATCTAGCAGGGGTTGGGCAATCCAGAAAGCATTCTGTCATTGTTAAGTAAATGGGTTAAATGCTTCTTTGGCTGCCTCTGATGGTGAATGAATTGCCTCCTCCTCTCTCCTTGCCCCCTCCCAGCCAGGTTCAATCGACTCCAACAACCAGCTCTTTGCACCCGGCGGGCGTCTGAGCTGGGGGAAGGGCAGCAGTGGTGGTTCGGGTGCCAAGCCTGCCGAACCAGGTAAGTGCAGCTGGCGCAACGAAGGGTTTGCAAAGTGGGCGGTGCTTCTGCAGCTCCTTGGTCCTCTAACCCGCTGTCTTACCTGTCCTTTCTTTGCCCAGCGCCTGACTCCAACCGGCCAGCCACAAGTACCTTGAATCGCTTCTCAGCCTTACAGCAGTCGGCTCCTGCAGAGAGCCAGGACGTGCGGCGTGTGGTGCAAAGGTCCGTCTAATTCCCACTCTTACTTAGATTCCCCCCCCCCGCCCACTCTTGCTTCTCAGGCCTGCCAGGTCCATCCTGCTGTTCCAAGCACCTTAGGTGCATTTTTGGATTTTGCATTTGCTCAAGGGGAGGAAAGTATTTGAGGAGGTGCTTTTGCCAACGCATGAGCTCCTAAACCTGCTTACGTGCGAATAGGGCATGGCTGGCTGCAGATGTTGGGTAGGAATACCAAAAACAGATACAGTGGTACCTTAGGTTACATACGCTTCAGGTTACAGAACTGCTAACCAAGAAATAATACCTCGGGTTAAGAACTTTGCTTCAGGATGAGAACAGAAATCGTGCTCTGGCGGTGCGGCAGCAGCAGGAGGCCCCATTAGCTAAAGTGGTGCTTTAGGTGAAGAACAGTTTCAGGTTAAGTACGGACCTCCGGAACGAATTAAGTATTTAACCCGAGATACCACTGTAGATCAGAGTGGGGGAATAAATCCCCACCTTGCAACTTGAATAAAGTATTCTAATAAGTTTGCGTAGTTTGATACATGTACTGTATTTTTCGCCCTATAGGACTCACTTTTTCTCTTCCAAAAATGAAGGGGAAATCTGGGTGCGTCCTATGGGGCGAATGCAGGCTTTCGCTGAAGCTTGGGGAGCGAGAGGGGTCCGTGCGCACTGACCCCTCTCGCTCTCCAGGCTTCAGGAAGACATCTGCAGCCTAGGCAGCCCTGCGGGAACTGCGGATAGCAGTCTGCTTCCCGGCGCTTCGGGAACATATCCGCAGCCTAGGCAGCCCGGCGCGAGGGGCTCCCTGAAGCAGAGCGCCACTCGTGCCGGGCAGACATCCGCAGCGTGGGGAGCCCTGCAGGAGTTCCCTGCAGGGCTCCCCATGCTGCGGATAGCAGCCTGCCGCCCGGTGGGCAGGGCGCGCTGAAGCAGAGCACCCCGTGCGCCGTGCAGACATCGGCCAGCCCCACAAGCTCGGGGGACAGCAGGGAGGCGCAGCGCCGCCATCCTGCTGTTCCTCGACCTGGTTCAGTTTCCCCGACCTGGTTTTGGGGGGGAAATAAAGGGAAATTTTTTTTCCTTTATTTCCCCCCCCAAAAAAACTAGGTGTGTCCTATGGGACGGAGCGTCCTATGGGACGAAAAATACGGTACTTTATCCTGACTTTCCCTCCTGCCTCCCCATTTTATGTAATTTGGAACTGCATGGGACACTTGAGCATCCAGGGAGAATGCAGGGAAGCAAGATAGAAATTGATGTGGAGGTTTCTTCCTGCAACCTTCCAGCCTCTGTGCCACTTGCCTCATCACCCTCTGCCACCAGCAGTGCCAGTGGTCAGGAATGATGGGAGTTGTAGCCCAACAATGCCCGAAGGGCCACAGACTCCCCATCCTTCCTTTGTTTTTGTAGTCTTGGGACACATTGATGGCATTATGGGAAGGACCATAAATCTGCTAGAGTGCTCTCCAAACAGAGGGTCACTGGCTCAACTCTGCCCATCTCCGGTTAAAGAATCATAGAGTTGGGAGGGACCCCAAGAGTCATCTAATCCAACCCCCTGCAAGGCAGAAATCTCAACTAAAGCAGTCATGTCAAATGGCCACCCAACCTCTGCTTAAAAACCTCCAAGGAAGGAGATCCACAACCTCCCAAGGGAGTCCAGTAAGAGTTCAACAGGTCTTACTGTCAGAAACTTTCTCCTGATGTTTAGTCGGAATCTCCTTTCTTGTAACTTGAAACCATTGGTGCGAGTCCTACCCTCCGGAGCAAGAGAAAACAAGCTTGTTCCCTCTTCCATGTGACAACCCTTGAGATACCTGATATCGTATCTCCTCCCAGTCTCCTCTTTTCCAGGATAAGCATGGCCAGCTCCTTCATCCATTCCTCATCAGGCTTGGTTTCCAGAGAATCATAGGCCTGGCAAGAGCCTCTACCTAAGACCTCTTGAGTAGGCAGAACCAGGCTGGATTAGACAAATAGTCAGCATAGGGCAGCCTTCCCTAACCTGCTGCCCTCCAGCTGCTACAACCTGCAATTTCCAGCTGTGCTAGCTGGAACTTTTAATCCACTACATCAGGAGGGCACTGGGTTGAGGGAGGGTATTATAGAACTTTGCCCTTTTCTTCCCTTCCCATCTTTCTGTTTTTCCTTCTGTGCTGGTCCTGAGTGAGACCCCAGCCGCCTGGCAAGTGTTTGTCTGGCATTCAGTGCAGTTTCACCTGAACTCTTGTGTGGTCTCCTTGCAGAAGCAGCAGTAGCCGCGACCGCTCAGAAAAGGGCGGCGAACGAGGGGACCGCTTGGAGCGTGAGCGGCCAGAGAGGGGCGATCGCCTCGAGCGGTCAGAGAGGCCGGAGCGGTCGGACCGGAACAGGACCCCTGTCACCAAGCGTAGCTTCAGCAAGGAGATGGATGACAGGAGCCGGGAGCGAGAACGAGAGCGGCAAGGGGTCCTCGAGACAGTGCGCAAAGTGGCCAGCATGACCGAGGAGCGGGACCGAAGCAGGGAACCTGGTGAGTGGCGGGAAGGTGTGCGGGGTTGAGTGGGTGGTGGCCTCCCCCGCCGCTTTCCCATTTGGTCCAGGACCAGTGCTGACCTCTCGCTCCCTCCGTCTCTGCAGCAAAGCGTGAGCCAGTGGCCCCTGAGCCCCCCGCCAAGCCTGCCTTGTCCGAGGAGGAGCTGGAGAAGAAAGCCAAGGCCATAATTGAGGAATACCTGCACATCAACGACATGAAGGTTTGTGCTGCAAAGAAGTGGCAGTAGCAGGGCATTTAATGGAAACTGTGGAGTAGGGCGCAGGACATGGATATTATACTTGATATTTTATCAGAGGGCAGTAGATAAATACGGGTTCGTGGTTTGGCACTAGGATTGGGGGGGGGGCAGGATTCTGAAGAGCAGGTTGGAATCCCTGCTCAGCTGCTAAGAGTCTTGTATATTGAGCAATTTTCTTAGATAGGAAGCATAGCAGATTAAAGAACTTTCAGGTGGCAAATCATTTGCCTTTTCAATTCCAAAACTGTTTCTGTGACCCACCCACCCCTTGAACTCCTGGAAGCTTACCAGTGGTTCATTGATGCTTGGAGGGCAACATGGATGCACAGCCATGGTGGAGGGGAATGCTGAGCACCGTCCGCTGGGTCTAACAGGCTGCATTGATGCCTCCTGTTAACAGAGAGGCCCCTGGAAGGACCCGTTCAGATTCACAAGTTAAGGGATTGGTTCGTTGGAGGGGGTCAGTCTTGGACCAAGGGAAGCTTGGGTTGAAATTGCTGCTTATCTTGAAGCTCACTGAGCTATCATAGGCTGAGGGTGTTTTACTAGTCCAGCATAGCCCACCGGTAAAGTTAGGGCAGATGGAGAGGGAGAGCTAAGGGCGTAACAATATATCACTGCAACAAGCACGTGCTTAAATCAAAGGAGCAGTATTCTGCATGACATTCTCTTAAGGAGAGCGGCTCCCGTTTTGGGTTGTTGCCCTGAAATATTGCACGAGCTGAAACTCTCTAACAGGTCCTTGGATTCCTCCCTGGAACAGGGTGGGCTTGGGCCAGATCTCACCAGCCCAAGGAGCAGCCTTTGCTATGAGATGTTTGCGCTAAGCTCTTCCCCTTCTCTGCCCGCTTCTTGCAGGAGGCTCAGCAGTGTGTCCAGGAACTGAACTGCCCCTCCCAGCTCTACATCTTTGTGCGGAACGGAATCGAGTCCACGCTGGAGCGGAGCACGATTGCCCGCGAGCACATGGGGCTGCTGCTCTACCACTTGGTCAAAGGAGGCATCCTCTCCAAGGAACAGTACTACAAAGGGTAATGGAGCCCCACTATGAATTTTTTTTTGGGGGGGGGGGGACATGCACAACACAAAGGTGGTCTCTGACAGCTGCGCTATCCAGTCTCGGTCCTTTGCACACACTGACTGCCCCCTCCCTTCCTTTTCTACCCCTAGGCTGCATGAGATCCTGGAGATTGGTGAAGACATGGAGATTGATATCCCGCACATATGGCTGTACCTGGCAGAGATCATAACTCCCATTCTGAGAGAAGGTGGCATCCCTATGGAGGAGCTGTTCAGGTGAGCCGGAACCTCCTTCCTTCCCTCCCCATGGGCTTTCCTCTCTTTTCCAACCCCACCCCCCACCAGTGAATGACCTTCCTGTGGTCTTTTCAGGGAGATTGCCAAGCCTTTGGTACCTATTGGCAAGGCCACGACTCTGCTGCTGGAGATCCTGGGCCTGCTTTGCAAAGGGATGGTAAGTTGCTCTCCTTCATGCCCTGGTTAACCTTGTCCGTTGGTCCCCGGGAGAGTGCATGTTGTGATTGGTGAGCAGCCATAAAATATTATCAGTGCCTTTCTATGCTTGTTTTCCTCTGCTTGTTTACGGAAAAATAAGCTAATTCCGCCTCCCACCCTGATCAGGGGAGCTCAGCTGTGGACTGGAGCAATTGGCTCCTGTCGCCTTGAAGGCAAAGATGCAGAAATTCCCTGGGTCTCTCTGCTCTGGTACGGAGTGATGGAGACACTTTGCCTCTCAGCCAAGCAAAAAGCAGGTGACTGGTGTGCCGGAGCTAAGGGAATTTGCCTCCTCTGTTTCTTCTCCTCTTCACACTTGCTTCCAAATGTGGCCAGAGGAAAACTTGCACATCATGTATTTTTTAGGTGCAAAAAATAGCCACCCACAAGGAGTAGTTTGCTATCACACAAAAAACAAATTCAAAGGTTTGTGGGAATCAAGTAGTTAATTGCAATTAGAGTTCCAACATCAACAAACATTTCAAAATAATAAAAAAGATCCAGGATGACTTTAGATAAGAGGCACCACAAAGCAGCATCTAGCCCTCCTCCTTTGGCTGTGCTTGTTTTAAGTAACTTTTACCCCTTTAATTAGTTCCTTCCTGTTCATTGCTATGTCTATTGACTTGCTGAATCAGGCTTTTGGAAGGAGTGTGTTAATTAGTGGTTTCTTCTTTGCTTGAGGCTGAGAATGGGGGTCTTGCCAGAACCTCCATGCACACTGCCCAGGCTTGCTCCCTTGGGGGGGTCACTTCAGTGCTGCTAATGGAGCAGTTTAGTTTCACCCCTGGAGGCGCACTTGTATTGTTATAATTATGCATCTAGAAAAAAAACATGTATGGCAAGCACTAGGTGGAGGGGTTCTTCTTGTTTTGTGATTTTATATTGTGATTTTACATTGTAACCACCCAGGCACCTGCAGGTATAGGGCGGTATACAAATTTAATAAACAATAATAGCTCCCTATTGAGGGTAAACGTAGTGGTGAAGCCAGGCTTGCAAGTGTCTTGGATGAAATGTTCCTAAGGTGGTCCCTGTTCCCCTGTAGAGCCACAAGAAGGCAGGGACTCTGTGGAGAGAAGGTGGCCTTAGCTGGAAGGAATTCCTGCCCGAGGACCAGGATGTCAATAAGTTCATCACAGAGCAGGTGAGCACAATGAGCTTTGTGGGGGAGGTTGGGGCAGCTCCTGGAGCTGGAAGGGGCTTCAGCTTGGCCCCACAAAGCATCCTCCGCAGAGGCAGCGGGATGCCTGCTTTTGGCATTACCTCTGGCCCTGACTCCCGCCTCCCCGTTTCTCTCCTGCTGCTCAGAAAGTGGAGTACACAATGGGTGACAACTCTGACGCACCCAGCCGCAAGGAGCTCACGTCGGAAGAGCTGTGCAAGCAGCTAGACAAATTATTGAAAGAAAATGCAAATAACCAAAGAATATATGACTGGATTGAGGTGAGTCGGGAAGGGCGAGTGCTGCTGTGCAGAAGAGCATGAGGGGTGGGCCTGGGAGGTACCAGGAGGAGGAGGAGACGACAATTGGAGGGGCAAGTTCTTTCAGCAACTTGGACGGTTTGGAAAAGGGCCCAGACAAATCCATGGTGCACAAGGCTATCGGCGTCTTCTAACCACAGTAGCTGGGGTTTCCCTCTTCTGTTGCAGGCAGTATGCCTCTGCATGTCAGTTATTGGGGAGAGGGCTGCTGCTGCTGTCAGGTCCTGCTTCTGGGCTTCCCACGGGCATCTGATAGGCTATGCTGAGGAAAGGATGTTTGACTAGATGGGCCAGACTCTTCTTAGGTTCTTATAAAGAATCCCTGGAGAAAAGAGGCCTGCCGAGTGGATTCCCATCCCCAACCCCCGCTTTTATTGCATTTTATATCCCACTTTTTTCCTCACAAGTCGCTCAAGGTGGTCTCCCCCCCCCCCATTTAATCCCCACAACAACCCTGTGAGGTGGGTTAGGGTGAGAGGCAGTGATTGGCCTCAGGCCCCCCCAGTGAGCTTCATGGCCAAGTGGAGATTTGAACCCTGGTCTCTCAGCCCCTTAGTCTGACACACTAGCCGCTCTGCCACACTGGAAGTTGCTGCTTCCTGAATTTGGAGTCTTGCTGCCAAGCTACTTCTGACTTGTCTGGAGAGTTGTGCCCCACAGTCATAAAAGTCCATTCCACTTGGGACTTGGACAACAGCTTCTTTGAACTGAGCATGCCATCAGATGCTCTGTGAAGCACACCGTTTTATATTCTTAGGAAGCTTTGCCCCTCTTCCTTCTCCAGCAGTTTGCTCGGAGAATGGGATTGCTGCCTCCCCGTCCCCCTTTTTTGATTAGATGATGGTTGGGGAAATCTGGGTATATCGCTAAACTTCGTGGGGTTGGCTCCCTTGCTGGCACATAGAAGGAGCAGCTTCAGTCAGGTGGGGAAATCTGCAGATGGAGTTCTGTCTCTGTGTGTGGTTGGTATGGGTGTTTTTTAAGTGGATTCCCAGATACTTAGGTTGGCAACTGCAAGCGCTTCCAACCTCTGATCCTTGGCCTCTTCTTTCCCACCAGGCAAACTTGAGTGAGCAGCAAGTCTCGTCCAATATGTTTGTCAGAGCCCTGATGACGTCGGCATGCCATTCCGCTGTTGTCTGTAAGCATTGGTGCCAGCCTGGAGTGGCAGGGACCAGGGTGGGGGTGGCTGCATATTTGTGTGGTGGTTTAGTGGGAAGTGGGTGTCTCTCCTGTGAGCTGCGTCTGGGAGCTGATGTCTCAGATGAGAGCAGAGCCTAAAAATGCCTTTGGCCCACCATTTTAAGTGACCTGCCAAACCAAAAAACAGCCCCACAACATTGCAAGGCTTCTCTAGGAACTCATTTGTGTCACCTGTGTGGAAACACAAAAACGTGGTGAAAATAACTTGTCAAACAGGGAGCAAGCCATGTGTGGTGGGCGTTGTTCAGCTTTCTAGCTCTCATTAGTTGATTACAGTGGATAAATGGGAGCATTGTTTATTACATTCAGGCCTGGTGGTTTGTCTGTTTTTACAGACTCCCAGTCTAGTTTATTTGGGATTTAATCTGTTTTACTTACCTTGTTGTAACCCACCCTGAGGCTTTAGGATTAAGGGCAGGTATACAATCTTCCTTCCTTCCTGCCATCCATTTCCTTATTTGGGGGAGCTTGGTGGCCGCCATTGGGATGCCTGCTGAGGAATGGGACTTGTGGCAAAAGCCAGCTCTCCTTGGGAGTAAACTGCCCTCTAGGATCCGGATGAGGTAACAGGCAGGGGACCAGGAGGCTGTTGTTGGCTGTTTTAGGGGTGCAGTGAGTCTTTGCACAACATCCTTAACTCTGAGCATCCTCCTTCCTTCCCTACCTCCCTCCCCTCTTCCTGCCGCTGCAGTCGAGAATCCTTACCGGATGGACAGTCCCGTGATCAAGAGCCGAGCCAAGCTGCTGCAGAAATACCTGAGCGATGAGAATAAGGAGCTGCAGGCCCTCTATGCTTTACAGGCCCTTGTGGTAAAGCTGGACCAGCCAGCAAGTGAGTGTTTTGCCTGGGAAGGTGACTTCCTAGCCTTGTGCCAAGGGGCTTTTCAGTTCAGGAAAATGGCAGATAAATGGGGGTGGGGGATGACAACACAACAGAAATGTAATATCCACAGTTATCCGAGAAAGATAAATATGGAAAGATTCAGGATAGACAAAGTACTTTGTCACACGGAGCATGGTTAAACTGTAACATTCACTCCCTCTCTGTTGGATTGATTTAGAAAGAGGGTCAGGCAGATTCATGGAGGATCAGCTGTTATCGGTGGCTGATATCAGTGGATAGAGGCATTGCTCTACACAGAGTCAGACCACTGGCTCATCTAACTCTGCCTTCTCTCCACTGGGAGCATCTTGCAGCTCCACAGGGAGATGCCAGGGATAGAGCTCAGAACCTCCTGCATATAACACAGATGCTCTGAGCTTATAGCCGGGATAGCTCAGTCGGTAGAGCATGAGACTCTCAATTTCAGGGTTGTGGGTTCGAGCCCCACATTGAGCAAAAGATTCCTGCATTGTAGGGGGTTGGATTACTCTACAATTCTCTGATTCCCTTGATCATAGATAATAGAACTTGGGCTCAGCCAGTTGCAGCAGTGTTTCCCAAACTTGGGTCTCCAGCTGTTTTTGGACTAAAATTGCCATTATCGCTGCTAGCTAGGGGCAGTGGAATTTGTCGTCCAAAAACAACTGGAGACCCAAGTTTGAGGAGCAGCGAGATGGGGGGCTGGTGAAAGAGTGCTTCCTTGTGCCTCCTGAATAGATCTTGCCTGTAGGAGTAGAGAGGAATCAAAGATATGATGTTGGTCGTAAGACCCTTCTTCCAAGCATCCAGAGGGGCGAGTCGAGTCGGCTGGCGACCTGCATTCCCCCCCCCCCCCCGTGTTATTTGACTCTCCTTCCCCCACCCTCCTGCCGCTTCCAGATCTGCTCCGAATGTTCTTTGATGCCTTGTACGATGAGGACGTGATTAAAGAGGAAGCCTTCTACAAGTGGGAGTCGAGCAAAGACCCGGCCGAACAGCAAGGGAAGGGAGTCGCGCTCAAGTCCGTTACAGCCTTCTACACTTGGCTGCGCGAAGCGGAGGACGAGTCTGACAACAACTGAGCACCCACGTTGTGGGAGGTGGGGCGGATGGACGGACGGAGCCTGCCTGCCTGCTCTGACCCCTCCTCAGAGCCTTGGACTCCCGTGGGGGTGGCAGCGTGGCGGGTTAAGGATACACAGGAACTGGGCGCCGCTCTCCATACCTTCCTCCCACACAGGACTTCTTTCCCCCCACCCCTTATTATTATTTTTTTTTTGGTTGGGATTTTTTTTTTTGTTCTTTTGTTTCTGTTTTAACAGCCTGTATTGGTTTGTGTCTGACGATAATAAATTGATGCTGAAGGAGGCGGTAAGTGTTGCTGCTCCGCTCAGCTCCCGAGGCCAATTGCCCCGGGGCCCACCTGGATGATGATTTTAATGAGCGGAGGCCCCCCCCCCTCGAATCTTTGGCAGGTGCGAAGCACCCAAAACACATGTCTGTGGAAAGGGGTTGGGGGTTGGGAGAGCCTGATGCCTCTGCTGCTCCCCCCTCCCATCTCCCCTTCCTCCTCCTCCTCCTCCTCCTCCCCAGTTATTGCTGAAATATAGAGAGATTATATAAATATATATATAAAATATAAATATAGACTTATTAAATCTTTTGAGGTTTGAGAGGATAGGACTCTGCTGTCCACAAACTTTGCCCTCCTGTTCCCATCTGCCCCCCCCATCCCACTGCCCCCCCTCGCACCCTCGGATCACCGCCTGGAATTAACACAAAAGCCTCTTGACAGATGTTGCTTTTTTAAAATAAAAGGGGGGGGGGATCATTTCAAACATCCGCCTTGCTTGGGAGCTGCTGGAGAGTTGCTGGCAGAGGGAATAATATGGGGGGTGGGTGGTGTGTTTGCAGCTCTTCAGTTTTGAGGTGGGGGGAGGCTTCCTTCTTTGGGAGGGCCCTCCCACGTCCCCTCCCCCCCCCCACGCCCACACTGAGGCCACGGTTTTGCGACCTGCTTCGCCTGCGATGGATGGTTAGAAGGAGGTGCTCTTGTGATTGAGAGAGAGCGAGAAAGAAAACAAAACGAAAACGCGAAAGCGAAAATGAAAATGAAACGAGGATTCGGAATTATCGGTCACATGAATTTGTAAATACTTTTTTCTTTTCTTTTTCTTTTTTTCTTTATGGAGTATTTAATTGAAGATTCAAAAAAGCATCTTTTCACCGTAAACTGGAAATAAAAAAAAGAACATTGCTTAAAAAAGGTGACGTGTTGGCTGCTGTCGCGTCCCTGCCTCCCGCCTCGGCAGGTCTTGTCGGGAGATCGAGAGAACCCAGGGTTCCTGTGCCCCTGCTCCTACCTGACCCTATGGAAAAGGGGCAGGGAGGTTTCCTTAGCAGAAAACATGTGCTCTGGGGAAAGGGGGGGGGAGAGGTTATTGCGAGGAGAGGGTGTTTCAAACATTGGTGAAGGGCTAATTCAAATGGAGTGAGCTTTGGGTGAAGTGTGTAAACAGGCTCTCCAGGGTTTGTTGCCTTGCGGGCTTTGTAAAATGCAGGAAATTTTATTTGGAGGAGGAGAGTGGACAAAAGGCAGTCTGAGGTCTTGGAGAGCCCATAGAAAATAAACCTGTGTCTCTCTCCCCCCCCCCCCCCGAAGATGTTGGACTACAACTCCTAATCATTGGTCAGGCTGCTTGGGCTGATGGGAGTTGGGAGCCTTTAACAGCTGGATGCATTTGTCTGGTGGCAGAGTGTGGCCCAGTGGCAGAATTCTTGCCTAGGGTTCACCTTAACTTCCCCAGGAGTGAATTTGAATCTTTAATTCAGCGTTTGGAATTTCTCAAGATGATTTTTAAGCATGGGCAGTGTTAGCAGGCTTTGCTGCGGGTGGAACGGTCAGGATTCGTGGACTCCTTGAGGTGCTGGAGGAGATGGGGAAGGGCAGAGCATCATGACATTGTTCTTGTGACTGAGCCCTCGTGGTTTTCCACACTGAGGCAGAAACTTTGCATGAACTGAGATTCCCAAGAAGCCAAACGTTGTCACTCGCAGGGTTCCCTGCTCTACAGTTCTCCAGGGCTGGAATGGGGGAGACAGCAGAACAGCTGCTTCCTCCTGCAACTTCCATCTCTTCTCTTGAAACGGTGGTGTTGGGGGCATTGTGGATCTTCTTTGCAAATGTTGAACCTCTGTGTGTCCCAAAGCGATGCCTGTTGTTTTCACCTTCCGTGCTGGAGGGTGTATCATGAACGGAGTGTCCCACTTGCTCCAGGCGTCGCCACCCCCTCTTCTGGGCAAAAGGCGGGTTTCTGCACTTTGTCCTGGTAGATAAGATTTTTAAAGTGCGTATGAGCAAGAACTGCCAGAGTCAGGAACTTTACCAAGTAAACCCTTTACTCAGCAAATGAGGATTATTTTTGCCCTGCATGACTTCTGGTACCTAAATTAAAAATTCTTGTTAACCCTTCTCCAGAAATCTGGTGGGATGTAGAATTATCTGGCACCCTTAATATCACCAGATGGTGAGCTGATCTGCTCACAAGACACTACACCATTGTAGAATTCTGGAGAGTAGCATCTCAAGACTGCAGAATATGGAGAAAAGAGAGCAAGAACATCTAACATAACAAGAAATATGTACCACTTAATTAAAACCTCTAAGCAGTATACATAATACCGTACAATATATTTATTTATTGATAACAAAATAATATTGTGGCACACGAAGACTAATGTATATGTCAGGATACTTTCCAGTTAAGGATGATGCCCAATGACATGGGATGTGGTCCATGAAAACTTATGCGATATATATATATATATATATATATATGTGTGTGTGTGTGTGTGTGTGTGTGTGTGTATTCTACTAAAAAACAACCTGGAAGCAGTAAACTAGCACAGTGTTTCCAGCATGACCACTACATTGAGCCCAGTTTAACCAGGGATGGGATCAAGGAGGGATTTCCATGGGCTGTAGACTTCTAGCTCATTCGAGCTACCCAGGAAGGGGACAAAACAAGAAATGGCAGAAAGTGGAACAGGTTTGCCCACTGACTCGGAAGTAAAAATGAAACAGCTGTAGAAGGATGTTCCTCCACAAGGAAATACTGGGGGCCTTTTTTTTTGTTCAGGAAGAAAAGAGGAAACAGGCTGACCAGAGTTGTCCTATGAAGCTGATTGTGGTGGGCTGGGAGGAGAGTAAAGGTAAAGGACCCCTGGATGGTTAGGTCCAGTTAAAGGCGACTATGGGGTTGTGGCGCTCCTCTTGCTTTCAGGCCGAAGGAGCCGGCGTTTGTCCACAGCTTTCCGGATCATGTGGCCAGCAGGACTTTTTTTTTTAATAATAATTTTTATTAAATTTTTAAACAATAAACAACAACATACATAAAAATATGTTCTTTTTCATTAACCACATTTCATTCTCATCTTTGGACTTCCTCACATCTCTTGTTCCTGCACTCTAAACACATAAATTTTTCTAGCAAATTATTTACTTAGTTCAATTTATATTATATAATTGTCCAATATTGAATCTCAAATTTTAGAATTTAAATAACTCTTATTCTTTAAAAGTTAATTCTAGGATATTTTTTATCCAAAATTTGTCTTATATTTCAATTACATTTAAATTTATATTCCTTACTAATTTATTGGAGCCATATTGTTACGAATCTTACATCTTTCTTAACATTCGTACAATTTACAGTATTTTTGTAAATAGTCCTTAAATTTCTTCCACTCCTCCTCCACCAGTTCCTCTCCGAGGTCTCGGATTCTGCCCGTCATTTCTGCCAGTTCCATATAGTCCATCAGCTGCATCTGCCATTCTTCCAGTGTGGGCAAATCTTGGGTTTTCCAGCCTTTAGCGATGAGTATCCTTGCTGCTGTTGTGGCATACATAAAAAAAGTTCGGTCCTTCTTTTGCACACTCTGGCCGACAATGCCCAAAAGGAAGGCCTCTGGTTTCTTAGGGAAGGTATACTTAAATACCTTTTTCAGCTCATTATATATCATTTCCCAGAAGGTCTTCACTCTAGGACAGGACCACCAGAGGTGAAAGAATGTTCCTTCAGCTTCTTTACACTTCCAACATTTGTTATCAGACAAATGGTATATCTTTGCAAGCTTGACTGGGGTCATGTACCACCTGTATATCATTTTCATAATATTTTCTTTCAAGGCATTACATGCCGTAAACTTCATACCGGTGGTCCATAACTTTTCCCAGTCAGCAAACATAATGTTATGCCCTATGTCCTGTGCCCATTTTATCATAGCCGTTTTAACCGTTTCATCCTGTGTATTCTATTTTAGCAGCAAGTTATACATTCTTGAAAGTGTCTTAGAGCTGGATTCTAACAGTTCTGTTTCTAACTTTGATTTTTCCACCTGGAATCCTATCTTTTTATCCAACTTAAAAACTTCTTTAATCTGAGCATAATGTAACCAATCTCGCACTTTATCTTTTATTTTCTCCATACTCTGCAGCTTCCAATTATCTCCATCTTTTTCTATTATTTCCCAATATTTCGGCCATTTGGCCTCCATATTGAGTCTTTTCGGGGCCTTAGCCTCCATTGGTGATAGCCACCTTGGGGTCTTGTTTTCCAATAAGTCTTTATATTTTATCCAGACATTGAACAATGCTTTTCTGACAACATGATTCTTAAAGGCCTTATGTATTTTAACCTTGTCGTACCACAAATATGCATGCCATCCAAAAGCATTGTTAAATCCTTCCAAATCTAAAACATCCGTGTTTTCAAGAAGCAGCCAGTCCTTCAACCAGCAGAAAGCTGCTGATTCGTAATACAGCTTTAAGTCTGGCAGGGCAAAGCCCCCTCTTTCTTTAGCATCAGTTAATATCTTAAACTTAATTCTGGGCTTTTTGCCCTGCCAGACAAATTTAGAAATATCTCTCTGCCACCTCTCAAAACACCCCATTTTGTCCACAAAACAAAAACAGCATTTTTGGCAATACATTCATCTTAATAGCAGCAATGCGTCCTGACAAGGAAAGCTTCAATCTTGACCAAATTTCTAGATCCCTTTTAATTTCAGACCAACATTTTTCATAATTATCTTTAAATAAGTTCATGTTCTTGGCTGTTATGTTTACCCCTAGGTATTTTACTTTCTTAACCACATTTAATTCTGTCTCTTTCTGAAACCTTTCTGATTCTGAAGGGGTCAAGTTTTTTCCCAAAACCTTAGTTTTTTGCTTATTAAGTTTGAATCCCGCCACCCGACCAAACTCCTGGATCAGTTGCAGTGCCCTTTTGGTACTAGGCTCTGGCTCCTGTAAGGTCAATACTAGGTCATCTGCAAATGCTTTAAGTTTATACTGTTTCGCTCCGACCTGAATGCCCTCCACCAACCGGTCTCCTCTAATCATATTTAAGAGCACTTCCAGGACCGATATAAATAGCAAAGGGGAGATAGGACAACCTTGTCGTGTTCCTTTTTCAATATTAAACTCTTCCGTTACCACATTGTTCACTATCAGTTTTGCCTTCTGTTCCGAATAAATTGCCTCTATCCCATTCTGAAACCCCCGCCCCACTCCCATTCCTTCCAAATTTTTCTTCATAAACTTCCAAGAAATGTTATCAAAGGCCTTCTCCGCATCTATAAATATCAGAACTGCTTTTGTGTTGATATTTGTCTGCAGGAGTTCCAAAATGTCAATAATGTTTCTTGTGTTTGCAAACAAATGTCTACCTGGGAGAAAGCCTGCCTGGTCCTTGTGAATCACTTCATTTAACACTTTTTTAAGTCTGCTTGCTAAAATGTCTGCAAATATTTTGTAATCCACATTCAGGAGGGAGATGGGGCGGTAATTTTTAAGTTGTGTCTTTTCGGTTTCTAGTTTGGGTATCAACGTGATGAAAGCCTCTCTCCACGACTCTGGTGCCTTCTTCCCTTCCATAATTTCATTACAAACCTCCATTAGTGGGTATATCAAATAGTCTTTCAATGTCTTGTAATACTTGGAGGTAAGACCATCTGGCCCTGGAGATTTGCCCAATTGCATGTTCTGGATGGCTTCTTCCATCTCTTGTTGTGTTATTTTGTAGTTCAGGATAGTTCTATTACGCAATGACAATCTTGGTAAACCATTCTTCTTTAAGAATTGTTCTATCTCCGATTCGTCTTGCGGCCCTTGTGTATATAGTTGCTTGAAATATCTCTGGAAGCACTTTCTGATCTCCACTGGGTTCTGAATGTTTTTTCCTTCAATTTCTAAATTTGTTACCGTATTCAATTTTTGTCTCTTTTTCAGCTGCCATGCTAGCAGCTTTCCACATTTATTTGCTGATTCAAAGGATCTCTGTTTCATTAACTTAACTTTCCATTCCACTTCCTGGTTCATCAATTTTGCATATTGCGCTTGATAGAGTTTGATTTCTCTTAAAATCTCCTTTGATTTTGGTCTGGATCTTAACTTCCTCTCACCTTCTTTAATTTTCTCCAAAATCTTATCTTTTTTCTCATTCTGTGCTTTTTTCTTTATAGTGTTCTGTTGTATCAGAAACCCTCTCATGACCGCCTTACTCGCGTCCCAGACAGTTCTTTTTTCCACCGTAGTGTTCAGATTAATCTCAAAATAGTCCTTCAAAGCCTTTGGGGCCTTTTTAATAATCTCCTGATCTCTAAACAAGTTGTCATTCATCCTCCATCTAAAGGAGCCGGTTGGGGCTAGTCTCATGTCCATCTTCACAGCGCTATGGTCGGAGCAGGTCTTTGGGCAGATTTCCACTTTTTTTATCTTGGGTGCCAGGCCTCTAGTTGTCCATATTTGGTCGATTCTTGTCCATGTCAGTTGGGCTTCAGAGAAGAAAGTTCCCTCTCTTCCTAGGGGGTTCTTTGTTCTCCAGATATCGATCAAGTCCATGTTGTCAGTAAATTCAAAGAATGTTTTAGGTAGTCTGCCTTCTTTTGTTACATTTTGACTATGTGACTTATCCATGTTGGTTGATACCACCCCATTTATATCTCCCATCATAATGATGTTATCATAGTTCAGATAGTCCAGCATTATCTCATGCAACTTCTTGTAAAATTCCGATTTTCCGTCGTTTGGCGCATAAATTCCTAATATCAAAAACTTTTCTCCTTGGTTCTGAATCTCAATTGCCAGGATTCTTCCTTGTTCATCTTTAAATAAAAATTTTGGTGACAGGCTCTCTTTTGCATATATCACCACACCTCTTTTCTTAACTCGATCCGAGGAAATAAATTCTTGGCCTAATCTTTTATTTATTAACACTTTTCTATGAAGCCTAGTCACATGTGTTTCTTGCAGACAAATAATGTCCAATTGTTCTTTTTTCAAAATGTGAAATATCCTTCTCCTTTTCTCCGGGATGTTGGCGCCATTTATGTTCCAACTCAGAAGTTGCAGAGACATCCTGGATATATCTGTTATTGTCCTGGTGGTGGTATCTTTTTGTCCTCGTCTTCAGACCCCAAGGGTGTAGGTATAGATGCAGGCGATGGTCCAGCCCCAGAAGGTTCTTCAATCCCTTTCTGAAGGTCCTCTCCGTAGATATTCAAAAATTTGTCTCTGTCTTCAGCTGTTTTAATTTTCACCTTCTTCCCCCTGAACGTGAAAGAAAGTCCTTGTGGAAATTCCCACCTAAAGATAATTGAGTTACTCCTCAACAGCCTTGTTAGTTCAAGGTAGGTTGATCTAAGGTCCAGAAGTTGTCTAGGAATGTCCTTGTAAATCTCTGCTCTTTTGTCCGAAATTTCCAGTGACTTTCCGTAATGTAGTCCTAATATCTTGTCTCTTTTCTCCTTGGATCTTAAAGTGATCAAACAGTCTCTGGGCTTGTCCTTCCTTGTTAATTTCCCAAGTCTAAAAGCAGTCACAATTTTAAAGTCCTCTTCTTCCTTCAAGGGCCACCACTTAGAAAATTCCTTTGTCAAAAAGTCAATTAGATTTCCTTGTTCAGATTCAAGTTCTGGTACGCACCTCAATCTTAGGTTGTTTTCCTGGGCCCGAAGTTCGATCATAGACAAATAGGCCTGTTGTTCCCCAACCTGCTTGTGGAGTGGTCTTACCTCCTGCTCCAGTGCCTCAGTTTTCTGGATAGCTTCTTCTGCCAATTTCCGGTTTTCTACAGTGGATTCAGTTAATTTGCCAATTGCTTGTGCATTCGAAGCCACCTGCTCAGTTAATTTGTTGACAGAATCTCTAGTCTGGTCAATCTTAGCCGTTTGTTCATCCACTTTTTTGTCTAGGCCTTCCAATTTTTCAAGTATTTTATCTAATACTGAAGCAGATCCCCCTGATGCCATGTCTTCTCCCTGCAGCTGTTCAGTTCCTTCTAGTTCCAAAACATTAGGGGCAGAAGATCTTCATGGCTGTGAAACTAAGGTCAAGGTTGCTTGCTTTTTTCCTCTAGCCGCTCTTGTTTGTCTCCCAGTACCGCTCATTCCAATTCTGTCTGCTAGTCAAGGTCAAATTAAATATGTTCCCATGAGAATCCACAAGCCCATAAAGTAAACTTTTAGGAGGAAAAGAAACCAAAAGGAAAGTCACGTATAGTTGTAAGTCCAAAGCCCTCTAGAGGGAGCCCACCTTTGTTATAGGGAAAAAGTCAAAAAATTCAAATTTTTAATGTCCCTTATTTAAATCTTCAACATTTTTCCAAATTTCCGTATTTGCACAATCCAAACAGCCTTTAGTTTCCCAAAAGACCTTCAGATTAGTTGTATTTAACAGAGTTGGTCTCAAAGTATGACAATGTCTCAATAAGTGCAGAGTGTAACAGTTCAATGTAACAGTTCCAGTAAAGCTCAGTTAATAATACCTTCAGCAACAAAGTATCAAGATCTTGCAATCTGACAGCTCTGTTATCTAGGCGATCCTACTGCCAGGGATTCTTTAACAATTTGTAAATCCAAACGGTGCAGGTACCAAACAGTTCGTATTCCAAAATAATACTTTTAAACAAGTTAAGTCCTAAAGCAGTTTCAATGGATGTGAGAATTGCTTTGCCTTTTAACGCCTCTTCAAAGGCTCCAAAGATCAAAGTCTTTGCTTTAAGTCTTACGCAGTGGCAAGAGACGGACTTCCTGGTTTCGTCTCTCGCTTTTAGCCGAATTAACAAAAATTTATCGTCCAAATCTATCTTTCTTTCTTACTCACGAGTTGTTGATTTCCAGCCGAATTGTTCCAGGAAAAGAGGACAGCGCTCGCTGACAGCAGCTACGCGGCTTCACTTCGCAGAAAGAGCGATTGACTCACAGCACCGCACCAACCCTTCCACGTTCCGGGACCTCTTACGGGGTCCCTTCTATGTTTCGGGGGGCGCTCCTGGTGCCCGCCGAGTCCCATGGCCACAGGCTATCGCTGCCTGTGGTTTTCCGATGTGGGTCTCCGCTGCGCCGTAGCGGACGACCCGTTTCTGCGGAGCTCCCTCTTCACAGCTAGAAGAGGGCAGCCATTGCCAGACACGCCGCCTCCGGAAGCCATGTGGCCAGCAGGACTAAACCGCTTCTGACGCAACGGAACACTCTGATGGAAACCAAAGCACACAGAAACACAATTTACCTTCCCGCCGCAGTGGTACCTATTTACTTGCACTGGCATGCTTTCAAGCTGCTAGGTTGGCAGGAGCTGGGACAGAGAGGCAGGAGTTCACCCTGTCACGGGGATTCGAACTGTCAACCTGATGGGCAAGCCCAAGAGGCCCAGTGGTTTGACCACAGCGCCACCCACATCCCTTCCTGGGAGGAGAGTGAAGAGATTCAGGACATGCTTCACACAGCACATACAGTGGCACCTCTGGATGCGAACGGGATCCGTTCCGGAGCCCCATTTGCATCCAGAAGCGAATGCAACCCACATCCGCGGATCGCAATTTGCCGCTTCTGAGCACGTGCAAGCGGCGAAACCCGGAAGTAACACGCTCTGTTACTTCCGGGTCACCGCAGCGCGCAACCCGAAAATACTTATCCCGAAGCTACTTCAACTCGAGGTATGACTATAGTTAAACTATGGAACTCTCTCCCACAAGATGTAAAAATTTGGACAGCTTACTAAAAGGTTTGACAAATCAAAGATGGATATTGTGTATTAGGGAATATCGGTGGCGGAGAGGAGGCTGTGGTCTTCTGCTTGGGGGCTTCCCAGTGTCATCTGGTTGGGCTCTTTGGAGAATGGGGTGCTGGACTAGACAAGCCTTTGGCCTCTTGGAACTTAAAGGAGCAGCGGTAGCAGATTAGGAATTCCTGTCCTGGCTTCCTTGCTGGTTTCATTTCAGGTTCTCATATGTATTCTTCCTAAATGCATGAGGCTGCTTTAAATGCAGACGGTTTTGGGTTCAGTCCCCAAAGTCTCCAGGCAGGGCTTGTAATTACTGAGATACGTGGAGTAATGGTCTTCCCTGGTATTTACACAAACTAAAAATAGGCCTATGTATTAAGCTGGATATCTTTCTGTCTTTCTCTGCCCATGATAAGGACTTGTAATGTACTAAGCAGCCCTCCGTGCTCCTCCTGGGTAAGAAGAACCATAGCTCCAGCAAAGCCGTTGTTAAACCATCAGCAAATGCTGATAGGTTAAAAAGATAATTCATACTGCCTTTCGCTCCCGTCCATAAACAATATAGTTTTCGAAAGGCACCTGAAGAAAGGCTGGTTCCTGCCAAACTTCTGGTGGCAGGGAGTTCCACAGGGCCAGGCCTGCCACACTAAAGACTTAGTCCCTGGTGAGGGCCAAGCAAACCACAGGCGAGATGGGAAGGCGGGGGGGGGGACCACCAGAAGTGCATTATCAGAGGATTTGGGTGATGGAGGTGGAGCATAAGAAATCTACCATCCTTAAGGTACTTTGGGGCAGTTCCAGGCTTTGTAGGTTAATGCAAGAACCTTGGAGCTGGCTCCGTGGCTGAAGCTTATGGAAGTTTGTTTACTTGCAGCATTTTAGCAAAAAGAAGACCCTCAGAGCAGCTTCAAAAAATTTCACTTTTCGAACAAGCCCTGCCCTCAGGGTCAGAGTCTCAAAAGTCATATAACACATGAGGAAAAAGGAAAGGGGGGGGCAGGTTCAAACTGCAAGTTCTTCATGTTACAGTTACTAGAACACATTTACATCAGTCTGTCTGTGCAGATTCCTGCTGACTAGAGGAGCAGCAATTCCTCATGGGTGAGTTGCTGTCAGAAAGTTGCAGCCCCTTGAAGCCCCTTTCACTTTTATAAGAGCTTCATTAGATGCACAAAGTGGGAAGCAAAGGTGTTAAGTGGCCAGTATTTATTCTTACAAAACCTAAGCATTGTTCCTTGACAGACTGGAGTCACTGGTGCAAGTGGTTAGGCAAATTAAGCCCATCTGCATCATTTTAGCTGGCCATGGAGCAGAGCAAGGAGCCGCCACACTGCCTGTCCTTGCCCATCAGAAGCCTTTCGTATTGTAGGGCTGGAAAGGGACCCGAGGGTCATCTAGTCCACCCCGCTGCAGTGCTGGAATATGCAGCTCTCCCTTGTGGGGATTGAACCTGCAACCTTTGCATTATCTGCACCAACTGAGCTATCCTGATTTTGTCAGGTATTGCCACATTTAAGCATGTATACACAGCCTTAATAAGGACTAGCAACTTATTTTGCGGTGTATGACAGAATCTTGGGAAGAAGCTCAGCTCTGCTGCATCCAGTGTCTGCTCTGTCCTTAAGCCCGTTCTCTCTTTCCTGCAGTCCTATGGTATTGCAATGTGCACATATCCCCACATATATATTCTTGCGCATAAATGGTGTGTGGGTGGGTGGATAAAGGGTGCATGGTTTGAATTCTCTCAGGAAAGCCAAGAGTCCATTTCCCCTCTGTATGTCTTTATGACATTGGGATGACGGGTGTATGCAGTTAGCAACATCTCTCACAGATGTAAGTGCGCATGTAGATTCGTGTGAGAATGCAGTTTGCACCTAGTGACACCAGGGAGCAGCAGAGGACCAGCTCTTAATGCAACTTAGACACACTTAGAAGTTCCTTTGGCTTGTGGCTGGGGAACATTCACAAACTGGCTAAACAGTCCTAGGTACACACACAAAGATTCTTAATACCAAGCACATCCCACAAGTAAAAGGTGGATGAATCTGTTAATCTCGATTTCTCATTTCTCCAGCCTTAAGTTCTCCATATTTTCACGATACACAAATTCTTTTTTCCTTGTCCTCATGAGAATTCATCAGCATCGTAAATCGGATTTCTCCTAATGTACATCCTTTTGGAAGTAATTCTGCTTAACATACAAATTTGGCCAGCAATTTCCCCTAATAATAATGCATTTTGGTATATTGTTGGTAATGTTTACATTTTTAATGTATGCTTTACCCGACATAGGCATTTTTGGACATATTACTTGGAGAATTGCATTGCAATATTTGGGGAATTGTGAATGTTGAAAGCTGGCTGCCACTTGGCTTTGCGTATTGTTTCAGAAAGTGCAGCTTCACCTCACATGTGAGCAGAATTGCCTCTGCGTCCCACCCCTGCCTACAACCTAGTCTATTGGTTACAATAGAGTGCCTGTCTCACGCCCAATTTCATTGTGGCCTCCATGCTGCTGACCCCCTGGACCTTTGGAGTGGGGGGGGGGATGTCTGCTGACAGGTGTCTCCAGGCAGACCACCAGACTGCCCTCACTGCAAGAAGCAAAGCTACAGGGAACCAGGCAGAGGGCCTTCTTGGTAGTGGCGCCCGCCCTGTGGAACGCCCTCCCATCAGATGTCAAAGCAATAAACAACTACCTGACATTCAGAAGACATCTGAAGGCAGCCCTGTTCAGGGAAGTTTTTAATATGTGACATTTTAATGTATTTTTTACCTTTGTTGGAAGCTGCCCAGAGTGGCTGGGGAAGCCCAGCCAGATGGGCGGGGTACAAATAATAATAATAATAATAATAATAATAATAATAATAATAATAATAATTAGGACTCATTTCTCACCACTCAAGGAGTCTTATTCAATGTTAGTGTCTTGATCAAGGGAAGTTATAGTGGTCAGACTACATCTGGAATATTGTGTCCATTCTGGGCAACCCAATTTAAGAAGAATGTTGACAAGCTGGAAGGTGTACAGAGGAGGGCGACCAAGATGATCAAGGGCCTGGAAACCAAGCCTGATGAGGAACGGTTGAAGGAACTGGCTATGTTTAGCCTGGGAAAGAGGAGACTGCAAAGAGACAGGATAGCCATCTTCAAATATCTCAAGGGCTGTCACAACCTTGTTTTCTCCTGCTCTGGAGGGCAGAACTCGACCCAAAGGCCTCAAGTTACAAAGGAGGAGATTCTGACAAAACATCAGAAAGAATTTTCTGACAGCAAGAGCTATTCAACAGTGGAACAGTCTTCCTCAGGACGTGGTGGACTCTCTTTCATTGGAGGCTTGTACGCAGAGGTTGGATGGTCATCTGTCATAGATGATGTAGTTGAGATTTCTGCATTGCAGGGGGTTGGACTTGATGATCTTTGGGGGGTCCCTCCCAACCCTACAGTTCCATGAAACTTTACTGAGCTGTGTCCAGTTCGGTTGCCTGCCACTAGCAACCAGTGGGCCAAATCCTGTTCAAGATTCGTGACTCATTTAGTTTCCATCGCAAGACGTCAGAGGAATGCCCCACAGCTGGCTCAGCCCCCAGAGCTATGGCAACAGGTCTTTGAGTCATAAATTAGGCTCATTTAGAATTCCAAGAACTTTGATGGGGTTTCAAAGCACACAAGTAAATTCAAAGGAAGGTAATTGGTTACAAAGGTGAACTTCAAAGGAAGATAATTGGCATTGGCAGCAGTTCCAGGTACAAGAAACTGAGTGTTGGGACAAAACAACAGTTCCTGTGAATCACTTTTAACCTAACGGGAAACCAGGGCGGGGGGAGGAAAAATGGGATTACGCAAGGAAATCAACGCAAACTTGAATGATTAATAGCCTAAACCTAAATTAACTGTTCTTTGGTTGCAACATTCCTGTTGACATCATACTAGCAAAATAAAAAAATTCCTTCCAGTAGCACCTTAAAGACCAACTGAGTTAGTTCTAGGTATGAGCTTTCGTGTGCATGCACACTTCTTCAGATACACTGAAGAAGTGTATCTGAAGAAGTGTGCATGCACACGAAAGCTCATACCTAGAACTAACTCAGTTGGTCTTTAAGGTGCTACTGGAAGGAATTTTTTTTATTTTGTTTTGACCATGGCAGACCAACACGGCTACCTATCTGTAATCATACTAGCAATTAGCCAAATAAAAAGGTTGCATTCAAATAGGCTTCTGAGTGAAATAAGAGATTCCAAAACATCATTTTATGTGCGAGGCTGAAGAGCGTGAAAGCTGAGCTGGGGGTGTCCAGGACTTCATTGTAGTGGTTCCCATCTTGCTTAAGTTTCCAATTTCAGGTGGTTTGTTTGGCCCTGTGGAGTCTCCAATCTTACCCCCCCCCCCCCCCGTGCTGTTTAGCGCCTACATGAAACCGCAGCATGGAGTTGTTCATAGTTCTGGAATAGTGTACGTTGTTGTCAACAATGGCTCTGTTTCCTTGCATCTGCAGGCAAGCTGAACCATCATCACTTTGAGCTCTTTAGAGGAAAGGGGAAGTGTTGGACTATATTAAGAAATAGAGCTGAAGCCGTGTGTGCGCTATCGGGTGGGTGCCCTGCCCTCTTTCCTCCATCACCTCCTTGATAGCTCAGTTGGTTAGAGCATGGGGCTGATAATGCCAAGGTTGCAAGTTCGATCCCTGTATGGGACTGCTGCATATTCCTGCATTGAAGGGGTTTGGACTAGATGATCCTTGGGGTCCCTTCCAACTCTGTGCTTCTGTGATGTATACTCCACTGCCCCATATATCACAGGCAGCTAACATGTGGCCCTCTGGGTACTGCTGAACTACACCTCCCAGCTTCTCTGGCCAGGCTGTCTGTGGTGGATGAGAACTGTTGCTCAGTAACTTCTAGGGGAGGGGTCAGCAAACTTTTTCAGCAGGGGGCCGGTCCACTGCCCCTCAGACCTTGTGAGGGGCCAGACTATATTTTGAAAATGAATGAATTCCTATGCCCCACAAATAACCCAGAGATGCATTTTAAATAAAAGGGCACATTCTACTCATGTAAAAACACGCTGATTCCCAGACTGTCCGCAGGCCAGATTTAGAAGGCGATTGGGCCAGATCTGTGAGCCTTAGTTTGCCTACCCATGCTCTAGGGAGCCTCAGGTTAACCACCCAGCCATACAAAAAGTGTTTCCCATTCTGAGTGTGTTTGAAGCAGCCTTCTGCCTGGGTCCCACAGCCTGTATTTTTCCACAGCATCCAGCAGAGGTGGAGCAGCAAAATCCCTCGCCTGAGAAGCATTTAGGGGGTTAAGACTGGCTAGCAGGCTGAACATGAGTCAACAAAGCGATGTGTTAGGAAAGGCCAGCACTATTTTTCGCTCATATTAACAGAAGGCTTGTACCCAGAAGGGTCGGGAACAAACAGTGACTCTCCTTGCAGCACCACAAAGGCCTGTTTTGCTTTCGGTTCAGGGTGCCACATTTCAGGGGGAAGTGCATAGGCTTTGAGGTTGCAACTAGTTTTTGACAAAGGCCATTTTAGGGCTGACAGCCCAGCTCCAGCAGCCTTGGCGTGCCTACATTGGGGCGGGGGGCCTGAAGGTAGAATTGATATGGGGGCCCTTCCTAACCACTGTTATCTTATTCAGTTGTGTTGTTCCATGACAAACACCCAAAAAATTATTTTTAAAAATAGCTGCTACATCTCAGATTTTGATTAAAATTGCTGTACTGGATTTTCCCACATGTCAAAGTTGCTGGTGTGAATAAAAATTTCCTATGCCTTATAGTTTTTGAGTTATTGGGGGCGGTGTGTGTGTGTGTGGAAATGAAAATTAGGGGAAATTAGGGAAATGTTCTATAAATGCATGGTGCATATTTTAAAGCAAAAATTTTAAAGCAATGTGCATAACTCAGATTACGGTTGTAGAATCGTAGAGTTAAAAAGGACCACAAAACTCATCTAGTCCAAGCCATTGTAATGCAGAAATCCTCTGCCCAACATGGGGCTCGAACCCACAACCCTGAGATCAAGAGTCTCGTGCTTTACCGACTGAGCTATCCCTCATGCAGGGCTGTGCCGCACATGTTTCCCAGGCAAGGACTTTAAGATCAAGATGTTGTGGGGACAGGAAGCCAGTGTAGGGCCATGGTTCAGTGACAGAGCAACTGTCTTGCAAGTAGAAGGTTCAATCTCCAGCTTCTCCAGGTAGGGTTGAGAAAGACTGCTGCCTGAAATCCCAGAGAGATGCTGCCAGCCAGTGTAGACAATATTGAGCTAGATGGGCCAGTGGACTGGCTCAGTATGAGGCAGCTTCCAATGTCCCTATCTGACCCCAAGGCGGAATGTCCCTTTGCACTGAGCACCAGCACTGAACTTATTGTAAAATGAATAAATAAATGCTGCACCTTGAGTCCCCCTTCCTGGTGTGCATGCTAGACCAACGTGTGCCATTGGGAGAGGAATAATAGGATCATAGAATTCTAGAGTAGGAAGGGAACCTGAGGGCCATCTAGTCCAACCCCCTGCAATGCATGGATCTCAATGAAAGCATCCATTCCATTTCTCAGAGGCAGATGATACAGAAGACACTGCAAGTTATGGAGCTGAGTACATATCAGTGAGCCTAACTACATTTTATGCCGCTACATGTCCTCTTTTCCTTTTGCTTACCTAACTGCAAGCGGCTTATGCCTCATCCACCTACTCTATCTTCTACTCTGCTGCCTGCAATGGTGCACGAAACCCACGACTGCCTGGGGCAGTTGACACCTCTTGCCTTATGGTCAGGCTGGCCCCTGCCTCTGCAGGTTTCAGATCTTGCACCCTATCCCTGTTCTGTGCAGACCCAGGTAGCAGGGTTACCCTATAGGGGTCTTACAGGTCCTTCTCACTCCACCCAGGTCAGTGTGAGTGTCTCAGCTGGGAAGTGGGGTCTTGCAACTTCTGCAGCAGCCTTACTTTATGCTTTCCCCCATTTCTTGGAAACTTCCCCCAGATTATTGGTGGACGGGTGTTTTTGTAAAAACAAGGCTTACAATGATCAGCAGTATTTGTTCAGCCTAGTTTGGCTATATTGTTCGCTTAGCAGCTGCATCCTAAAATTCACCAATGAGCGTAATTTCTGTAAATAGATCGTTGGCTAAGCTACCAGAATTGGTAATGTCCCCTTGTCCTAATCTGCGGATCCAAGGGCTTGACGATTTGGAGCTGATCCTTACAAGATGATGGCAAACCAAAATTTTAGCAGAAGGAGGGACAAGGAAATGTACTGGGGGAAAGAGCGATAGAAGCGGTGACCTAAGGCTTTGCAGTTTCTTTTATCTCATGAGTATTGGGATGGGTGCTTTGGTGTGTGTTTTTAAACTTGTTCCTAAATGATTTTGAGTTAGGGGTGAGCCGTGAGATGGCCAAGATTGCTAATGAAACCAAATGAGTCAAGAGGATGGTTAGGACAAAAAGGGACTGCTATGAGCTCTTAAAAGGATCTCTCCAAATCGGGCGAATGGGCATCAAACTGGCAAGTGCAATTCAATGAAAGCAAAGGTAAAGTGAGACACACTGGGGCAAAATTTCCTAATTTCACTAATACCCTAAATGGGTTCCGAACTGGAAGGGGCCGAGCAAGGACGAGACCTTGGGGTCCTAGGGCATAACTCAGCAAAGATGTCAACCAGATGTGTGGGGCAGATGTGAAAAAGACAGATTCCATGTTAGGGAGCATTGTGGGCAGGGCTGAGAAATAAAACTTCAAAGATCATTATACAAATCTATGGTGAGACTTTGGGGACCGTCTACAATTCTGGTTGGCAGACATCAAAAAGGATGTTGTAGAGCTGGGAAATGTTCAGAAAAGAGCTTTGAGCTTTCAGATGTTCTCAGAACAGGGTGGATTTTGCAAGCACTTCTCTCTCCTGTTTATTTCCCACCCCCAGAAAGCATTTGGCTCAACCACGGCAGATTCTCCCCCTCCTCCCTAAACACACATACGTACAGACACATCATCTGCACGGTGTGCAGTTTTGCCCTCCTCTCCCACCCACCCCATGTTTGCTATTGAAAAGTCAAGCCTCTTGCTTGTGTGTCGTGGCTCCCAACATCTGCTCAGTGCTGTTGTTCAGGGCAACGCAGATGATGCTATTAAGGTCCCTTTGTGTATGGCTGAGGGTGTTTATTTTTATTTTTTTATTAAAAACCCCTAATGCTTCTTCGCTGCCGCTGCCTAATGCCAGGAAATCAAATTGGGCATGGGAGCACATCCAAAATGCCAGCCCATTGCCCCTTTGTGCCTTCTCCCGTTCTCCCCGCCTCACTCCCAGTTGTGGCAGCTTTGCAGCCCTCCCTGTCTTCCCCAATACATTATAACAGGGGCTGAACCCAGTCCTCAAACCCTCTCTGTCTGGCTCTCAGAACTCTCTAAAGCATGGGTAGGCAAACTAAGGCCTGGGGGCCGGATCCGGCCCAATTGCCTTCTAAATCTGGCCCATGGACAGACCAGGAATCAGCCTATTTTTACATGAGTAGAATGTGTCCTATTTTAAATGCATCTCTGGGTTATTTGTGGGGCCTGCCTGGTGTTTTTACATGAGTAGAATGTGTGCTTTTATTTGTTATTTGTGGGTCAGAGGAATTCGTTCTTTCCCCCCCCTCTAGTCCGGCCCCCCACAAGGTCTGAGGGGCAGTGGACCAGCCCCCTGCTGAAAAAGTTTGCTGACCCCTGCTCTAAAGCCCCAGGTCAGGGCTACTCAGCTGACCTCCCTTCTCCTCATTCTACCTTAAGAACTTTATAGCATAAGAAGAGCTTGCTTTCTGGCTCAGACAACCCCCCCCCCATCCACTTCAGCACCCTGTTCTCACTGGGGCCAACCAAATTGCTATGGGAAGCCCAGAAGAAAGAAGACAGGAGCGCAACAGCCACTTGTGAGCCCCAGCAATGGGTAAGCAAAAGCATGCTGCCTCTGACAGTGGCAGGAGCAGAGAATCGCAGAATTGTAGAGTTGGAAGGGACTCCCATGGGGTCATCTAGTCCAACCCCTGCATTCCAGGAATCACAGCTAAAGAATCCCTGGCACATAGCCATCCAAACACTCTTTAAAAACCTCTGATGAAAGAGAGACAACCACCTTCTGAGGCTGTCTGTTCCACTGTCAAACAGCTCTTGGCTAGGAGGCAAATTTGTGGAGGCTAGAACTATCAAAGCCGTGCAAGATGCTGGCCCTCATTGAACATTATAACCTTATGTTTTAGCATCAGGATCAAAATCTGGAATCTGGAGCAGGTAGGTGTCCAGGAAGAGGTGGAGAAAGCTTGCAGCACAATGGAAAACTTAGCAGTGGCGCTGTCAGGGTTGCTTGATTTGTTCAGGTCTAGAGTGTGGTGCTTTGGGGAGGGGGACAAAAACCCATCATCCTCAATCCCAGGATCCCCTGCATAAAAAGAATGCCCTCTGCCACTAATCTTTGGGCCCCCTTGCTCTCCCCCTTGTCAAACATTCACCTATCAACCATACATTTGATTTCAGTCTTTGACAGCTGGTCATTTTTCCAAGCGGACATGCAGCCGTGTTCTGCATTTGGCAGTGTTTTACAGGTTCAGCTGCCACAAACTTAAGACCACTGCATGGTAGCTTATGGAACTTCAAATCTGCAGACACCCAAATATCCCAGGTTCAAAGGATTTCTGTAGGTAGGTCAAGGACAGCAGGAGAGTGAAAGGCCTCCTGCCCCCTTCTAGGTTGGGCAATACCAGGTTGGTGAGGGTGGCAGAGGTCTGGCCCCCTATAAGGCAGCGCCTCTTGTTCATTCGAAGGATGGTCTTGATGAAAAGATCATTGCACCCAACGATGGCTGCGAGCCTGCTCACTGTTAGGCTTCTCAACTGCTGTCAAAGTTAATGAGGTTTAAGCAAGCTAATAGTAAGCAGGATGGCTGCCCAGATCGGTCCAGGCCGACAGTTGTCATTTACTCTCCTCCAGAGCCTTCCACATTCTCTTTTTTGGAAAGATAAATGAATTCCTGCAGTCAACTGTGATTGGGAAGACCTCTGGAAGCAGCTGCGCCTGCTGTTAAGTCCCTCCCCCAATGGGGAATCTGTGGTCTTCCAGATGTTTTTGGATCACAGCTGCGATCAGCTCCAGCCATCAGGGTCAAGAGAAGGCCTCAGTCCTTTCTGCCTCCTCCCCAGCCAAGCCCCAGAGCAGGGGTTGTCAACCCGGTCCCTACCGCCTGTTAGGATATTGATGTTTTGTTCTACCTAAACAGATGTGTGGAGCTGTTGTATGTCACATGTCTGTTTACATTCCAGCACAGCTTGCTGGGAACTTCCGTTGTGTGTATAGCTTTTGCTTTATGCTTTTTGCTCTTGGACATGAAACACATGAAGCTGCTTGTAAATATGCTTTACATATGCCTCTGTCTGCCCTTCCACCACGAAGAGTTTGTTATCTCTGCTGGCTTGCGTGCTCAGCTTCTGAAAGGCTTCTGAAGCTCTGAGTTGCAGATTGATGCAGAACCGAGGACTGGAGTTCGACCGGCAAATGACCAGTGGGCTGGAGCCAGCTGGGGGCCTGCCGATTGCCCCCGTTCCCTTGGATGCATCGCAACACCACCCACTAGTGGGTGTTTCAGGGTTCTAGGTGGGCGGGAGGGGGTTCTACGGCACAAGCTGAATCCTCCTTCCATCGAGCACTGGTGGGCGGTAAGGAAATGTTACCATCAAGAAAGATGCATTAGTGGGCGGTAGGTATAAAAAGGTTGACTACCCCTGTCCTAGAGGAACAGAATATGGGGAGGGTCTCAGGGCTGCATTTGTGCTGGGGCTCAACCCTGTAGGTCCCAAGCAGAGATGAGGAACCGGTGGCCTTTCAGGTGTTGTTGGGCTGCCATCTTCCATTGCCCCTGATGCTGTGTTCATGCCCTGCTTGTGGAGAGCCAGTGTGGTGTAGTGGTTAAGAGCGGTGGACTCGTAATCTGGTGAACCAGGTTCGATTCCCCACTCCTCCATATGCAGCTGCTGGGTGACCTTGGGCTAGTCACACTTCTCAGAAGTCTCTCAGCCTCACTCACCTCACAGAGTGTTTGTTGTGGGGGAGGAAGGGAAAGGAGATTGTTAGCCACTTTGAGACTCCTTAAAGGAGTGAAAGGTGGGATAAAAAGTCCAAACTCTGGGCCTTGGGTGGCAAAGGAAAAATCTCGCTTTCAGACTTGCTCTGATCTCCCAGGGCTCTTCTACAAACCCCGGCCAGGCTGCCTGGAGCTGGTGGGAGTTGGAATCCATCAGCAACTACAGAGCTGGAGGTTTCCCATCCATGACATAAAAGGACACACACTCTGCAATACCAATTTAGCTCTTAAGGGCTTATTCTCCCACAGAACCCCTGTTGTGAGACAATAATTCCCTGTTAAATTTCTCCAAGTCTTAAGATGCTTCAGACTTCTCCTTCTTCTAAGGCCCTCTGGGGAAACTACTATTAAAACCAGCTTATGGTTCAGAATTGCCCTCTGAACACATGAACGTACCCTTGAGCATGTGCAGAGTGCACCCCCTACATCGTCACTAGACAAGGCCATAGCGCACTATACATGCAAGTAGGTAAAAGGTAAAGGACCCCTGGACAGTTAAGTCCAGTCAAAGGCGACTATGCTGTTGCGGCGCTCAGGCCGAGGGAGCTGGCATTTGTCCGCAGACAGCTTTCAAGGTCATGTGGCCAGCATGACTAAACCGCTTCTGGTGCAACAGAAACCAAAGCACACAGAAATGCCATTTACTTTCCTGCCGCAGTGGTACCTATTTATCTACTTGCACTAGAGTGCTTTTGAACTGCTAGGTTGGCAGGAGCTGGGACAGAGCAATGGGAGCTCACCCCGTCGCAGGGATTCAAACCACTGACCTTTTGATTGACAAGCCCAAGAGGCACAGTGGTTTGGACCACAGTATGCATTTAGTGCATTATACATGCAAGTATGTGTTTATTAACAGCCACTCTCCCGCGAAAGTGGATGCTATTTGTGGGGTAAGGATGGTTTTCTGTGGAGGGTATGCTGGTGAGAAAAGACCTCTGCAGCCAACAGGGTTGCCCTCTCCACTCATCAGGTGGTGATTGGAGGGTTCAGACCTGTAGGGAACATGCTGGCAAATGACACTCCCTCCCTCCATCCCGTTGGCCAACTTTGACAGGGGGTTGGGACTGCCCAGCTATCATTCATGTAACTGTTCTAACACCATCCTATATCAGGTATGGGGCTGGTAAGGGCGAGGGTTGGCTGAAAGGGGCTGTGTGCTGTTCTCCCCAAATGCCCATCAGCCAGCTGACTGACAACATCAGAGCATAGGAGGATCCTGCTGGATGAGGCCAATGGTCCACCAAGTCCAGCATCCTGTTCTCACAGTAGCCAACCTGATGCCTTTGGGAAACCAGCAAGCAGGATTCGAGCGCAAGAGCGACCCTCCCCTCCTGTGGTTTCTAGCAACTTGTATTCAGAAGCATCGCTGCCTCTCTGAAGGCATATAGATATCATGGCCCTTTCCCAAACGCCTGACAATCAGTTGAGGCACTGTGCAAAATGCTTACGCTACATAACGCAACTTCCAATTCATAATAATAAGCAATATATAATAAATATTTGATAAATAATAAACGCCATCATCAGATTATTCACAGGGTCAACCCAGCACTAAATTCCACCACTGGACACCCCTGGGAAATACAAGAGTTGAATAATGTAAGTTACTAGAGATTTTCTGTCTCCATTAAGGGAGGGCTTTTCAGAGTAGAATCATAGAATCATAGAATCATAGAGTTGGAAGAGACCACAAGGGCCATCGAGTCCAACCCCCTGCCAAGCAGGAAACACCATCAGAGCACTCCTGACATATGGTTGTCAAGCCTCTGCTTAAAGACCTCCAAAGAAGGAGACTCCACCACCAGAGTAATTCCTTTGCAACTTTGTAATTCCTTTGGAATTACACCAGAGTAATTCCTTTGCAAACTTAATACTGGTTTAAATGAAGCCTAAAGGGGATGGGACTCCCCACTTCTCCACCCGTAGCCCTCTGGCAATAAAATACAGTTCCCAGGGTACATCAGAGGAAGCCATGTGCTTTAAACAACAACAACAACACACTCTTTACCCTAAGGTCCCAGGACAGGTTACAGGATATTATTATTATTATTATTATTATTATTATTATTATTATTATTATTACTTCTGCGATTTATACCCCGCCCATCTGGCTGGGTTTCCCACAGTATTAAGAAGAGTTTAAAACAATTTGCGATCACAAAAGTAATGTGGGTCCTATCAGCTACATTAGTAAAGAAACAGCATTTTGAATGTGTTATAAACATGCAGCACTAGATGGCGGTGGAGAGTTAAAAAAAATTCTAAGTGGTTTTCCATAGCGTTTTTTTATTTCGTTATAACTATTTACCAGTAACTTCTGACTTATTTATAGCAATCCCCTCCCCCCTGTGTGTAGGTCAACCCCTAGAAATAGGCACCTTGCCAAATGCATGGTGTGCATGCAGCAAAATTCTCAGCGCCCAGGTTCTGCTCATCTCAAGTTTGGATATCATCATCGTCATCAAACTGACCAATGTTCTTGTGCAGGCATGGGCAAACTCGGCCCTCCAGATGTTTCGGGACTACAACTCCCATCATCCCTGACCACTGGTCCTGTTAGCTAGGGATGATGGGAGTTGTAGTCCCAAAACATCTGGAGGGCCGAGTTTGCCTGTGCCTGTTCTTATCTTGTGCCATTAACAGCAGCCTGACACACAAATTTAGCAGCTGCAGTTTGTTCCTGGCCTGGAAACCAAGCTTGATCTCCTTAGTTTCTGTTTGTCAGGCTGCTGCTAAAGGGTCAGGATCAGGGCCAGTAAATGCTGGCAGCCTCTTTCTGCACCTGCTGCAGTTAGAGCAGGTGGGACGGGAGTGTTGGGGGGGGGGCAGGCTGGCAGAGAAGCACAGCGGTGTCTTGGGCACTTGAATCTAAACGGCCTCGGCCCAGTATACCTGAAGGAGCATCTCCACCCCCATCGTTCTGCCCGGACACTGAGGTCCAGCGCCGAGGACCTTCTGGCGGTTCCCTCACTACGAGAAGCCAAGTTACAGGGAACCAGGCAGAGGGCCTTCTCAGTAGTGGCACCCGCCCTGTGGAATGCCCTCCCATCAGATGTCAAAGAGAAAAACAACTACCAGACTTTTAGAAGACATCTGAAGGCAGCCCTGTTTAGGGAAACTGTTAATGTTTAATAGATTATTGAATTTTAATATTCTGTTGAAAGCCATCCAGAGTGGCTGGGGAAACCCAGCCAGATGGGCGGGGTATAAATAAATTATTATTATTATTATTATTATTATTATTATTATTATTATTATTATTATTGAATCTGTCACCTAGGAAGCGGCCTTATACTGAGTCAGACCATCAGTCCATCTAGGTCAGTACACTACGGACAGGCAGCGTCTCTCAAAGGTTTCAGTCTCTCCCAGCCCTTTTCTGAAAATGCCAGGTGCTGAACCTGGGATGCTTTGCATGCAAAGCAGATGCTCTCCTTGTCACTCAGACCATGGATGAGCTTCAGTTCTCCCGCCTGGCAGAGGCTTTCCCTGCCAACATTTCATGGCTGCAGAATAGGGATTCTTCCGTGTACTCGGAACTTCCAGCTCGCTGCAAACTGTCTTAATTTGGTACTCTGCAAGTGTTTTGGCCCATGCTGATTTAATAGCTGTCAGGGAACTGACATCAGAGCCAGAAGTGGAGGCAGGGCTCCCAAGCAATGCCGGAGAAGGGCCAAGCAGGGAGAGAGGGAACTCATCGGCTGGGGAAGGAAATCAGCGTAACACCAGGGATAAAGGGGGGCGGTTGGGGGAATCGGAGAGGGGTCTCTAGGACTCTTCGCTGGAGACCAGCGGGGAGAGCACAGGTCCTCCTCTGCCCACACCCACCCTGCGCAGAAGACTTCCACGCAGGAAAAGTAGGCGTAGACTTGGCGTCAAAGAGCTTCTGTGCTGGAAGAAGTTTAAGAAACGCCCACTGACGGATTCTGCTAGCGACTGAACAGCCACAAAGTGAAGGGCTGTCCAGTCAGGAAAGGTTTAACCAGGCTAACTAGCCAGGAGTGGTGGCAACTTACGCACGAGCAACCCCTATACATCCATTACAATAGCAGAGGGAGTTTGCTCTTTGGGTTCAGTAAAGCCCATTTAGTCCAGCATCCTGTTCTCACAGTGGCCAACCAGATGCCTTTGGGAAACCAGCAAGAAGCATTGAGCACAAGAGCGACTCTCCCCTCCTGTGGCTTCCAGCAACTGGCATTTGGAAACATTGCTGGCTAGTAACCCTTGATAGCTCCCTCCTCTTCCATGAATTTACCTAATCATCTTCCAAAGCCATCCAGGTTGGTGGCCATCACTTCCTCCTGTGGCAGGGAGTTCCATAGTTAACTCTGCACCACACGAAGTCCTGCTCTGGATTCTCTGCAGATTTAAAAAAAGAAACCAAGCAAAAATTGCATTGAAATGGTTCACATTTTGCACATGTGAGCCATGAAACATTTTCCTTTGTGTGCTTTTTTCACAGAATGCTTATTTTTGCATGCATTTTTTTTGAACCCGTCGTTGTCAATAATAATATTGACTCCAAAGTCATGTAGGCACCAAGAGTCCAGAGTAGCCTTTTTCAGCCTTGGGTCCCCAGGTGTTGTTTGACTACAACTCCCATCATCCTGGGCCAGTGGCCAGGGATGATGGGAGTTGTAGTCCAACAGACCTGGGGATCCGAGATTGAGAAAGGCTGCTCTAGAGTATGTAAATCTCTCAGATGGGGGTTTGAGCCATGAGCTGCAATGTGGGACCCAGACCGAGACGGTGCTACATATTGGCCAGCTGAAGTCTCTCCATCATTGTTCTCTCCATCATTGTTCTCTGGAGCTCCCAATGGCAAAATGAAGGAAGTGGTTTATCTTGTTCATGCTGTGTTATTTGCTTAAAGGCTGTTTCGCTTTTTTCTTTTTCTTTTTGGTGCTGTCTATTTAATGAAAGCACTGAACTTCCTTCCACTTGCGGTTGTTTTTTGTTTTTTTTTGCCACTGGATTCAGAAGAATTCTTGCGTTTGGCAAAATAGGTTCCCTGCAACCAAAGCAAAGGATGCAAGATAATTGCAATGCTCTGTGGATTTCTTTTAGCTATTAAATGAAACCTTTAACCTTCATCTTATGTTTGTGTTCATTGCATTTCTGAATCCCAAAAGCACCTCTGTCCCTTGGCAGAACAGGGCAGCTAGTCAAAATCATGGAGAATACATCTCTTAGTGACTACTAGGCATGACGGATCTGTTGTGATGATGTTGTTGCTGGTAGCATTCCTCAAAATACCTGGTTCTGGGAATCACAGGCGTGAAGAGTGCAGTTCTGGGCTTCCCATGGGTATCTGGCTGGCCACTTTGCAAACAGCATGCTGGACCCTTGGTATGGCCCGCCCAGCCTCTTCTTATGTCTTTAAGAACCACCAGTGATTTACAGGGGTTAAGTATCAGAAAACCGGCTTTCTCTGGCAATCTGCTGCGGTGCATTAAAAGCTCCATTGCATCTGAGTTCATTTGCTCTGCTATTCAAAAGCAAGGACCTGCATTCCCTCCAGCCTTATTGCATAAGAGGGAATTGTTCTAAGGTGCCTGTCAATTCAAAAGACCCATCCAATTAAAGGCCCTCCACCACTAAGTGGGTATTGCTAAGTTTTCTCCTCTGAGGCAATGCTTCAGAGGCAGGCGAAGCCCTGCAAAGGATTTACAAAGGTGTTTTCCTTGTTTGAATTCATTTCATCAAGGCTGAGTAATGGCCTCCCCCTGGAGGAAAAGTACATTTGACGGGGCAGCTGTTTGTGTGCAGTGAACAAAAGCTGGAGCTTGGTTTGGAAGCCGCTTGCTCCCCCAAGGGCAAGCGGAGGGGGGTGCACACACAGTTAATGAATTACCGTATTTTTTGCTCTATAAGAGCACCAGACCATAAGATGCACCTAGTTTTTGGAGGAAAACAAGAAAAAATATATATATTCTGAATCTCAGAAGCCAGAACAACAAGAGGGATTGCTGCGCAGCAAAAGCAGCGATCCCTCTTGCTGTTCTGGCTTCTGGGATAGCTGCACAGCCTGCATTCACTCCATAAGACGCACACACATTTCCCCTTACTTTTTAGGAGGGAAAAAGTGAGTCTTACAGAGCACAAATTAAGGTAATGGCAGGGAGTCGGCCTCGTGATGAAGGCGCTGCTGATCCCATGATTGGCTCTTCCTTAGGAAAAGAGGCCTCAGTTTGCAGACAGACTGAAGCAGCCACAACTGGTCACAATAGCATCTGGTTGGCCACTGTGAGAACAGCATGCTGGACTAGGTGGGCTACTGGCCTCTTCCAACAACCAGGGGCTTCTGACTTTCTTAAGCAGGGGAGAGGGGAAAGGTCAAAAAGAGAAAGGGAAAGAAAGGCTGTGGTGTGCAAAAGGTCCCAGGTCAGTGGCTCAGTTTCAGAGGTGCCCTGTGCAACACCAGAATTTGGTACCCACTGCCGCTTGCCTTCCATCCTACATAAGAGTTGCGGTGCCCCCAAAGTTCCACACCCAGTGCAACCAAACTGGTTGAGCTCCCCTAAATCCACCTCTGCCCAGGTCCAATCCTCTGCATCTCCAGGTGGTCTGGAAAAGACCCCTGAGTCTGAAACCTTGGAGAGCCATTGCCAATAGACAACTGTCAAGCAAGTGACTGGCAGCAATGAGGAGCAGCAGCAGGAGGAGGAGGAGGAGGAGGAGCTGGTGATTAAGATGGAATTGAGGCAGTTGAGTCAATAGAGTGGGATAGGAGAGCTGGGGGTGCGTGGGGAATAACGTCTGGCAATCAATGCTCTAGGAGGCTTAGAGATCAACTTCCAGAGTTGATGCTAAATCCATTACTTCTGGTAAACGAGTCACCATAGTTGCTAGAGGGCCATGAAAATTTGTGCCCTGGGCTTTTTAGATTTGTCTACGTGTGTACTATCTGAAACCAAAAAGGGTGCATTGCTTGCCAGATGTGAAATATATTGACATTATTTTCAGCTCCCCTACCCCACTAATAGGGACGCAGGTGGCACTGTGGGTTAAACCAGAGCCTAGGACTTGCCGATCAGAAGGTTGGCGGTTCGAATCCCAGCAACGGGGTGAGCTCCCATTGCTCATTCCCTGCTCCGGCCAATCTAGCAGTTTAAAAGCACGTCAAAGTGCAAGTAGATAAATAGGTACCACTCTGGTGGGAAGGTAAATGGTGTTTTCCGTGCGCTGCTCTGGTTTCCCAGAAGCGGCTTAGTCATGCTGGCCACATGACCCAGAAGCTGTACGCTGGCTCCCTTGGCCAATAAAGCGAGATGAGCGCCACAACCCCAGAGTCAGCCACGACTGGACTTAATGGTCAGGGGTCCCTTTACCTTTACCTATACCCCACTAATAAGGGTTAGGGCCTCCAGCGAAGGGTGCCTTGCCTGGTGAACCTCTAAAACCTGGAGCTCACATAGACCTGGCTGACTGACCACTGCTGGAGACAGAATGCTGAGCTGGTTAGGCCTTGCTCTGGTCCAGCTTGTTCTGCATTGCTGCATCTCTTCTTCACACACATCATCTACAGAAGTCTCCGCCAAGCTGGTGCCCTCCAGATGTTTCAGATAGTAGTTGTAGTCCAAAACATCTGGAGAGCACCAGTTTGGTGAAGTCTCATGTGCATCTTCTACAGCATAAGGGAGAGATGTTTAATATGGAACACACACCAGACATCACAACTAGCCTTGCGTGCTTTGCTTTTAATGTCACTGGGAGGCATATATTTTGATCACCCAAAGAGCCAATTTTCCTGGGTCACGTTGTCCTGCTGGTTGGGCATGCAGAGCCGGGAGCGAGGGGGGGGGGGACCGGAGCATACCTTGCCTGCCTCTGTCCTTCATTGACTTCATTACTGGCGTCTGCCAGCATTCCCTCCTGGACCTCCTCTGACCGGACGCATTTGTCATTGTCTTTCATCATGTGACATTTTTGTCACATGCGCGTCACCCCTGTCACCAGTGCCCAGACGAGGGCTGGAGTTGGCGGCTACTGCCAAATGTGGGATGAAGCGTCTTCAAAGCCTCAAGTCACTCATTTCATCTGGAGAAGGGCAAGGATGAGAGGAGATGGATGAAGGAGAATGATCTCCCTTCGGGACAGTACCTTAGCTGGGGCAGTCATGTCAGAAAATTGCATCATCAAGAGGAATCAAAAGTTCACCCAATGCATAATTAACCTGTGGAACTCATTAGCACATCCTCTCTCCCCCCCCCTCTGCTTTTAAGGATTAGACAGATTTGTGGATGAAAGGGCTACTGCTAGATAGGCTAAACGAAGCATTTCGATTAGAGGCAAGATCTGTGAAATTGTTGGAAGCAAACAGCAGAGTTATTATCAAGGCTTGCCTATAATTTCCTGAGGCATCTTGCCTACTGCTGGCGGAAGATGAAAGCTGGATTTGATGGATCTAGCAAGGAAGTACCAGCCCTGTGATGGGGTATCTGCCCCAAACCAGACCACAATTTCATGCGGTTGGAGAGTATGGAGAGAAGATGCCAGCAACAAACTGCAATGGATCCAGATGTGCACAGATTAAATCAATGGTTCCCAAACCTTTTCCCCTGGGTCACACTTTAAGAATAAAAAATTGCATGCACCACACCACATTTTTATTGATAACAAATACAATGGAAAACAGAAAGAAACAACTCCAAGCAGTGCTTGATTTATAACATAGAACATGACTACTTTATAATAATTATGAAGAAAGTATAAAACAATGCAGCTACGTAAGAACATGAATCATTCCTAAAATATAATATTGATCCTGAATCTTATTGCCATGCTTGCCGTCCTCTCCTGCCACACGAGTGTGGCGTACTACACCCTTTGAGAACCACTGGATTAAATGAAGCCTCCTTTGCAGAATTGCCATAAGAAGGTCCTGGCTGTTGGATCAGACCAAAGGCCCATTTGTCCACCTACCAGATGCCAGGGAGAAGCTCCCAAGCCAGACCTGAGTGCAGCAGTCTTCTCCACACCTGCTATTCTCAGCAACTAGCAGTGGCGGACCTACAGTTTTGGAGTCTGAGTTATCATTGTTAACTTCAGCTCAGGACTGCAATACCTCAAGGACCGCCTCTTTCCATATGAACCTACTTGGACCCTGAGATCATCTTCTGAGGTCCTCCTTCACGTGCCACCTCCTCAAGAGGTCCAGAGGGTGGCAACACAAGAACAGGGCCTTCTCTGCAGTGGCCCCCCATCTGTGAAATGCTCTCCCCAGGGAAGTTTGCCTGGCGCCTTCATTATATACCTTTAGGTGCCAGGCAAAAACGTTCCTTTTTAACCAGGCCTTTGGTTGACCTGATCAACATCCCATACTCTTTTAAAATGTGGCTCTTCTGCGGGGGGTATTATTGGGTTGTTGCTTTTCTTTTTATTTTATGTACTGTGATCTTTTTATGTGAACTGCGCTGAGACCTTCAGGTATAGGGTGGTATATAAATAACAGCAGCAGCAGCAGCAGCAACAACAGCAGCAGCAGCAGCAACAACAACGGGGTTGTTCACCACACCATTGCAACATGTGTGCTACTGACCCTCAAACTTTGGAATTGTTGAAATATATACAACAAACCAATTTGAGTCATGTGACTCATCATGTGACTCAAATTGGGTCTACTAGACCCAACATTTTTAATCAATGGGAACTAAAGTCGCTTCTGGGGGCCCCTCCAGGATTAGGGACCCTGAAGTTGAAGCTTCATGAGTCTCATAGTAGATCCAACCCTGACTGCTAGTATTCTGAGGTCCACAAAAGGGTCCCTTCCAGCTCTATAATCCTATGATTGATTCTAGTAAACCCTTGTGTGGACAGACATGAGGCTTTAGCCCACTGCAAATGCTGCAGTCCCAGTCAGGATCATGGCTCCCATGCTATTTCCACTGTGGGGGAGGGCGGGCTCCCATTTGCTATAAAGAGAGCTTTTTACAAAGCAAGTATGCATATGACCTCATCTTAATCAAGCTCAAAGCGGGGGGGGGGGGAGCACATGGTTAAAGCTCCCTGATCTGGATTGTACTTCCTCTGTCTGCAATTCCCTTTATTAAAGTCATTCACACAAATGCTAAGTGTCTGGATGGCATTGTAGCTCGTTTGGACGACAACTTCCTGAATCTCTGACCGTAATAACCACCATTGCGTGAATCACAATGAAAGTCAGCTACTGTGTTTGAGCGTGTGGAGGTTGCACTGTATGAATCAAGTCATTGGCTCCACACCAGACACAGTTAGTTATTTTGTTAAGTTATATTTAAATCAATGGACCACGTTAGTCATCTCTACATTGTCCCATTGATCCCAATGCTATTTTTAGCTGTCTGGTGTAACAAGCTGTACCGTTCAGGCTGCGAGACATTTTGGCTGTTGTAGCACCTGTGGAAGATGGAGCTGCAAATCTCGATGCAAACCAAGCTGTGCTAACCACAAGATCCCACATTCTGGATATTTGCGCCAGCTCCTCACATAATTCCAGGGCCTTTCTTCCGGATATTTGTTTGATTCTGTCATGCCCCATAAAACATCTCCAAGTGGTTTCACAGTAAAAACGTCAATGATTTAAAACAATTCCATATGTAAAAGCAATTTGACAAGGGTGCAAGGGACAGGGTGGTGGTGGGGGTTGATGATACAGCTCCTTTCCAAGGGTGCAAGGCAGCCTAGGTACATGCTCACAGTGGTCAACCTACACGAAGCCCTCTCTCCCCACTTGCAATTCCCAGCCACTCGTACAGAGGCACACTGCCTCCAACAGTGGAGGCAAAACATAGTCAGCCCTCCCAGGTGCATCTCAGCAAGCCGAAATGCTCTCTTCCTCATCATTCCACTTTCTCTTCATCCCTTCCCTCCTCCCCACAGGGTGGGGCATCTGCAGCTCTCCCTATACAATATTGATAGACTGTAATAGCTCTCACCATCCCTGAATATTTGCCATGCTGGCTGAGACTTATGAGAGTTGGAGTCTGCAGTGTCTGTAGGCAGTGTTGGATTACCAAACAGCCTATGGGCCCCACTCCATTTAGGGGCCCCACTCCAACAACGGATCAAAATAAGATCGATTTTGATTTTGAAAGATATATATATATATATATATATATATATATATATATAATCTATCTTTCAAAATCAAAATCGATCTTATTTTGATCCGTTGTTGGAGTGGGGCCCCTAAATCATTAATATATATATTAATGATATTTATTAAAGTTTCAACAATTACAAAAAGAAAAAATGAACATACCACGTTAAACAAAAACCAAACAACACACCACAATATGAAAAAAAGGGGGGGGGGGAAACAGAAAAATAAAACCCATTAAACCAAAACAAAATTAGAAAAAAGAAAAAGCACCAAATCTCCTTTCTATTCTTTCATTAGCTTGTTTCCTTGACCTCCTCACACCTCCCTTTTTTGTATTCTAGGTCGATTATCTATTTCAGCAAATCCTTTCCCTCTTTTAAAATTTTTGTCCTGTAAATTGTCTTAATATAATGTAATTTTACTTTTCCTCCTTTCACCAGTTAACAGTCAGTTATTCCCAAATCCTTTATATCATTCCTGCTAACATCATATATTATTATTCCAACATCTTTCTAACAAATATTAATTTTACAATGTTTCTGTAGATAGTCTTTAAATTTCCTCCAGTCTTCCTCCACCGACTCTTCTCCCTGGTCTCGAATTCTGCCAGTCATTTCCGCCAATTCCATATAGTCCATCACCTTCATCTGCCATTCTTCCTGGGTGGGTAGATCTTGTGTCTTCCAATACTTTGCAATAAGTATTCTTGCTGCTGTTGTAGCATACATAAAGAAAGTTCTGTCCTTCTTTGGCACCAATTGGCCGACCATGCCCCAGGAGAAAGGCCTCTGGTTTCTTCAGAAAGGTATATTTAAATACCTTTTTCATTTCATTATAGATCATCTCCCAGAAGGTCTTAATCCTTGGGCACGTCCACCAAAGGTGAAAGAATGTACCTTCGGTCTCTTTACATTTCCAACATTTATTATCGGGCAGATGATAGATTTTTGCAAGCTTGACTGGTGTCATGTACCACCTGTATATCATTTTCATTATATTCTCTCTTAAGGCATTACATGCCGTGAACTTCATACCTGTGGTCCGTAACTGTTCCCAGTCAGCCATCATAATATGATGTCCAACGTCTTGTGCCCATTTAATTGATTTTGAAAGATAATTACAACCATGCTTTCTTAGTTCAATGTTATCTCACAAGAGTGAGCACACAAGAAACATCCACGAAAGAAGCATTCAAAAACTTATTAGGAGATAATTTACGAGGGCCCCCTCCCAAGAGAGAAGAAGAGAAGAAGAGTTTGGATTTGATATCCTGCTTTATCACTCCCCTTCAGGAGTCTCAAAGCAGCTAACAATCTCCTTTCCCTTCCTCCCCCACAACAAACACTCTGTGAGGTGAGTGAGGCTGAGATACTTCAGAGAAGTGTGACTAGCCTAAGGTCACCCAGCAGCTGCATGTGGAGGAGTGGGGAAGCGAACCCGGTTCACCAGATTACGAGTCCACCACTCTTAACCACTACATCACACTGGCTGTTCGACTGTCTATGGGCCTCCACAGGGTTTAATCCATCACTGTCCATAGGGTGGCAAGTTTCACACCACTGAACTACTTTGCCTCGTACATCTTAGCAGCAGCACCCATCTCACTTGTACGCCCTGAGACAGCTGCCCTTTCACAGATCAGGGAAACTGGGTGAGAAGAAAAGGGGTCTTTGCCCAAGCTTCCTGTAACTGTACATTCAGCCACCCACTCACAGTGCCATCTTGATGCCAAGCGGAAGGCTTCCCTTCTTCCCAAGCCTTGGCCTGCATGGGGCATGAAAAGACTCAATTGCCTCTTATCGATCACCTGCTGAGCTATTGGGAATTTATGACCCACAGCAAATAGCCAGGACATTGCGCTCATGATGAGACATTGAACTGCCCAGCAATCAATGCCTTGCAATGGCTGGCTGTGCATCGCTCCCCAAGCTGCCAGCCTTTGGCTGCAGTATATGTGTCATTCACTCTGGGAAGCTGGTAACAACAACAACAACTACAGCCACAACAGCAACTTATTATTTATACCAGACTTTTAGAAGACATCTGAAGGCAGTCCTGTTTAAGGAAGTTTTTAATGTTTGACGTATAATTGTATTTTAATATTTTGTTGGAAGCCGCCCAGAGTGACTGGGCAAACCAACCAGAGTGGGTGGGGTATAAATAAATATTATATTATTATTATTATTATTATTATTATTATTATTATTATTATTATACCCCGCCCATCTGGCTGGGTTTCCCCAGCCACTCTGGGTGGTTTCCAGCAAAACATTAAAAATACATTAAAACATCAGTCATTAAAAACTTCCCTAAACAGGGCTGCCTTCAAATGTCTTCTAAAAGTCAGATAGTGAATTGGTGGAATTCTCCCTCTTTCTGCCCCCCCCCCATCAAGCATGGTTTGTTGTTCATGCCCAGTGTAGCACAGAAATTCCAGACTTGTGCTGAAGCAAACATCTCTTAAATTGATATGGTTGACACTTCCCTGACCTCCCTAGTCCTAATTAATGCATAAGAGGCCAAGCACTAATCTACTGGGAGAGTGGAGATATTAGACCCAGCCTCATAATATAGCTGATCTTAGCTTCTAAGAGCTACAGTTGGTGCTGCCAGGATGAATGTGAACCAGGTGAGCAAACAGAGAAAGAATTTGGCAATGATGCTTATGGGTACAGAATGCTGCAGCGAGGCTCCTCATGGGGTCTCTGCCATGGGAGCATATTCACCCAGTGCTTTTCAAGCTGCACTGGCTCCCAGTGGAGTACAGGGTCAGATTTAAGGTGCTGCTTTTGACCTTTAAAGCCCTTCACGGCCTAGGACCCTCGTACCTATGGGACCGCCTCTCCTGATCTGCCCCACGGAGAGCCTCAAGGTCCATAAATAACAACACCCTAGTGGTCCCGGGCCCTAAGGAAGTTAGATTGGCTTCGACCAGAGCCAGGGCCTTTTCAACTCTGGCTCTGGCCTGGTGGAACGCTCTGTCTCATGAGACCAGGGCCCTGCAGGATCTGATTTCTTTCCGCAGGGCCTGTAAGACAGAGTTGTTCCGCCTGGCCTTTGGCTTGGAGCCAATTTGATTCCCTCCCTTCCTCTCTTTTTTTTTTCTTTTCCTTCTCCTCCTGCGATGAGGCTACATTTTAATATTTTAATGTTCCATTATTTTAATGTTGTATTTTATTTTTGTTTTTAAGTTGTAATCATTCATCTTGTTTTTATTATTGCTTGTAAGCCGCTCTGAGCCCGGCCATGGCTGGGGAGGGCGGGGTATAAATAAAAAAATATTATTATTATTATTATGGGGGGCAGCAGGGATGGATGGGAGAATATTAGTATGAGACTGTACTTTACAGAATCTACAAAAGGAACCTCAAGGAACTAGCCTTACCCCTGCCAAATCTACCATTTTTCTGGGGCTTGTCTGCTCCACAGGTGAACAGCTCAAACTGTTGGCATGCTCAGTTGGCAGAGCATGAGACTCTTGATCTCAGTGTTGCGCATTTGAGCCCCACGTTGAGCAAAAGATTCCTACATTGCGGGGGGGGGGAGGGTGGACTAGATGATCCTTGTGGTCCCTTCCAACTCTACAATTCTATGATCAGGAGAAGCTTCCCAATTTGTAGCCTAAACATTACACTTTTAAAAAAATGATATTTCATACTTTTATATTCCATAATCTTATAGTTAGTTTTAGAGGTAATACTACTACTACTGTACTACTAATATATTTTTTCTTGCAGTTTGATCCCATCAGTCCAGGCTCTATCCTTTGGAGCCTCAGAAAACAAATCTGAGCCATCGTCTATGTGACATCATTCACATATTTGAAAATGGCTTCCCCCAAAGGACTTGTTCTCCAGGCCTCTCACCAACTTCGTTGCTCTCTCCTAGGCATGCCAGTTCATTTCTTGGACTGCGGTGCCCAGAACTGGACATAGGGCTCCAGATGAGCCCTGGTCAAAGCGGAATAGGGTGGGACTATCTCACCACCTTGCAAAGCTAGACACTATGCTCCTGTTAATCCAGCCTAGAATTGCATTAGCCCTTCTGGCTGCTGAATCTCACTGCTGACTCATCTTTTGCCCAACAGGCAATCTCATAATATAATCTTAATATTATATATTTAACTCACACACCCTGCACCAATTATACAACTTCAACGATGCAAAACTGACTTACACTGTCAGGCTATTGCTTCATTTAGCTTGATAAAGTCTAGTTAGCAGCTCCCCTGCTAGTTGGGATTCTTTTTGAGTGCAGAGTGCAGAGAATGAGAATGCCAGATGCTGGCACTGTTACTGAAACTAACCGTGTGCACTTGGTCAGGAATCTGGAGCAGGATAGATATGTAACAATTTGTTTTAATTTAGTCTGTAATGCTTGCTCTATGACAGAGTCATGCCAACCAATCTTCCAATAATAATAATAATAATAATAATAATAATAATAATAATAATAATAATAATTTATTATTTGTACCCCAGCCACTCTGGGCGGCTTCCAACAAAGATTAAAAATACATTAAAATGTCACACATTAAAAACTTCCTTAAACAGGGCTGCCTTCAGCTGCCTTCTAAATGTCAGGTAGTTGTTTATCTCTTTGACATCTGATGGGAGGGCGTTCCACAGGGAGGGGACCACTACCGAGAAGGCCCTCTGCCTGGCTCTCTGTGCTTCACACAGTGAGGGAACCACCAGAAGCCCCTCAGCACTGGACCTCAGTGTCCAGGAAGAACGATGGGGGTGGAGATGCTCCTTCAGGTATACTGGGCCAAGGCCATTTAGGGCTTTAAAGGTCAACACCAACACCAACAGCTCACTTGTCCCCACCCTCTGTGTATGAAAGCAACGCCTGTATATAGAGGAAAAAATCCATAGATTCTATAGGATTCCATAGATTCTATATGATTGACTGGTGACTGGGAGCGGCCGCTGAGACCATATAACACCAGTCTTGAAAGACCTACATTGGCTCCCAGTGCGTTTCCGAGCACAATTCAAAGTTTTGGTGCTGACCTTTAAAGCCCTAAACGGCCTCAGTCCAGTATATCTGAAGGAGCGTCTCCTCCCCCATCGTTCTGCCTGGACACTGAGGTCCAGCGCCGAGGGCCTTCTGGCGGTTCCCTCACTGCGAGAGGCCAAGTTACAGGGAACCAGGCAGAGGGCCTTCTCGGTAGTGGCACCCGCCCTGTGGAATGCCCTCCCACCAGATGTCAAAGCGATAAACAACTACCTGACATTCAGAAGACATCTGAAGGCAGCCCTGTTCAGGGAAGTTTTTAATATGTGACATTTTAGTGTACTTTTCATCTTTGTTGGAAGCCGCCCAGAGTGGCTGGGGAAACCCAGCCAGATGGGCAGGGTACAAATAATAAATTATTATTATTATTATTATTATTATTATTATTATTATTATTATTCTGTCACGGATGCTTTAGTTGAGATTCCTGCATTGCAGGGGGTTGGACTAGATGACCCTCGTGTACCTTCCAGCTCTATGATTCTGTGAGTCTATGAAATCCAGACTTGGTGCTCACAAACAAATATTAAAATAAGACAAATGTGTGAGAGTATTTATGCATTTATCATTCCATTCTTGTAGTTTTCCAATAATTTGGATTTTGTTCTTGCTATAAGAGCTAGGCTGCAGGGTAGCTGTCACTGATTCAAGAAATTCCTAGACTGAAAAGAGACAATCCAGCTACATGAGGAAAGACATATTCTCATTTGAGTCAGAGATATATTTTTATGCTCTCTGTTCTACCTCTAACATGGCAGGAATTAACAATTAGGCCAGAGCTGAACAAAACCTATTGAATTTCCTTGCAAAACTAGCAGTATTTTAATAAAATGTATTTATTAGGAATCAGCTAATTGCAAGAGCGAATACATTGAAAATAAACAGGAAAGCCATAATCTAGCATACAGCTAATTGTGCTTAACCCCATTATTACCGCATATTACTCAGGTAATACCATGGTGTCTCTGCACATGAAGAGAGGTCTAGAAGTATTTTAAGCATTTATGTTTTGTTCAGCGTGTTGTGGTTTAAATAATGTTGGATTATTCTGTAATGAAGGGCAATTTATGAATTTGGTTAAAATAAAAACCAAAACCAACAACAAGCTGTGTTAATAAAAGCCTGACAAGAAAGACATAGAACTAGTGGGTAAAAGTTGTAATTAAGCATCACTACACAAAAGTATCACAAATTCTTCAGTTAGGGCCTAGTTAGCCATGACAATGAGTCACATTGCCATGATTAACTATGAATATAGCAATAAGCCAGAACCACAGAGGTGCAAGGAGTATTGCAGTTGTATGACAATAAAAATGTCTGAACAGGGAAACCTGTTACTTGCATATTACAATACAAATATTTATTTTTAAAAGTCATATAAGCAAAGAATCCACCAAATATACAGTCTATAACATGGGTAGGCAAATTAAGGCCCAGGGGCCGGATCCGGCCCAATCGCCTTCTAAATCTGGCCCGCGAACGGTCTGGGAATCAGCGTGTTTTTACATGAGTAGAATGTGTGCTTTTATTTAAAATGCATCTCTGGGTTATTTGTGGGGCATAGGAATTCGTTCATTTCCCCCCTTCAAAATATAGTCCGGCCCCCGACAAGATCTGAGGGACAGTGGACCCGGCCCCCTGCTAAAGTTTGCTGACCCTTGGCCTATAATCACTGTGAAAACCAAACCAAATATTGTGGTTTCTTCCAATAACATCCAGTTTATGATTTCTACTAATTCCATGTTCTATTGGCAATCAATTCTGTCTCCATATTAGTATGTGGCTTGTACACCAGCCTGAAAAGATATTGTAGGTGTACTGAAGAATTAATCCAAATGCTTTATTGATCTACGCTCCACTGCTGTTCCATCAAAGGAAAAATCCCAGAAATGTTATTGATCCAATTTGTTTCTCCTTGACTCAACAGGGGTTTGAGCAATCTCACACCTGTTTCATACACACAGACTTATTCATGAACATGAGAGAAATCTCATAAAGAACTAACAATGTATGCAAGCAGTGATGGGGTTGCATTTTGTCTTCCTCAGAGGCTACCATAATTCATTGAGGGTCCTGGCCGTAGACATAATATTATGGCTTTGCCAGCAATCTTCTTGGCTCTCAGGTGGGGTCCATTAGGTGGGAGCCCCCAGCCTGCATTCTCCTTCGGTCTCAGATATTTTAGCTGCCTGTATTTAGCAGGCACAGTGGGAGTGTCTCTCACAGAGTTCTCTCTAGAAAGTTTGCAGGAAAACTCTGCGAGCTTCAGCTCCTATCATGTGCCTATCTAGCAAAACACGAATTGTTGGTTTGACTGCATTTTAAATATCACCCAACTGGGAGTTCTAAGGAGTTGTTATTTAAATAAATAGTGAAAACTTTGGCTTCTTGGGAATATGATACATTCCACATGACAATGCATTGTGTACTATGCTGCAAGGCCACTCCTGATGCCACTTCAACTGCAGGAGCATAGAAGGCTGACTTGTACAGAGACCATTGATTGTTCTAGCTCAGGCAGTGGCTTCAGGACCCAGAGAGTTGTCTTCCCCAGCCCTACTTGGCAGTGTCAGGAAGTGACCTAGGGATCAGTGGAGGCTGGTCCATTTGAGCAAATGGGGCACTAATGGCCACAAACCTCAGTCTGCCATCAACCAACTTTCACCTGCCCATCTTACGGTTCTCAATCAGTCCAAAGTGGTGGCTCTGGCTGTCAGCTTCCTCCTCCTTAGCATCAGTGTTTCCCTTCTAGAACTCAGCAGAGAGGAAGATGGGGACAAAACTTAAAACAGCTGCCTTTGCCTATCATTGGCTCTGGCTCCACTTATAGCTTATCTCTCTTCTTTCTGTCCCACCAGTACCAATGAGCACCAGCTACCACTACCTGAGATCTTCTGTATGCAATGGCTGTATTCGAGCACTGAGCTACACATTTCCATGAAGTGGAGTTGCAATGCTAATGCCAAAGCCTGATGCTTAAGGGCAGCTCCCTTCTGTTTTCTGTGTATGATTGCTTGGCCTCATTAGCTACTGCCTGCCTCATGGGGCTAGAAGGAAATGAAATTTTAGTTCTATCTCCCTTGTATCAATGACCATCATACATGTTGTCTTATGAAGTAACGTACCCTGAACCTTATGAGGGGCTGGCAGAACTGGCAGACACTAGACTACAGTGGCTTGGTGAAGGAGAATGTACAATTTGGCACCACCACAGCAGCATTCAGAAGGAGAACAAACTGTCAGGCCATGAGGCTTAAGAAATCTAGTACGGGACTTTTAAAATATTTTGCCAAGGGTGCTCAAACACATGACTTCTTGCAAAGTGTCATCCCCCCAATAGATGTTGATGAGTTGAAGCTTTGGCACCTTTCCTTTTTGGGGTACCATGTGCTGTGTTAGTGTGAATGGAGAGATGTGTCTTTGAACCAGAGGCTGCCAACTGGTGTCATTGCTGTATATAGTAAACAGCCTCCTTAGAACAGATGCTTTGCACCATTCCACACAATGCCCACAATGCCCTTTGGCTGAGCAGCAACCACATCACATATTATTGGGAACGAAGATTATAGAAGGAGCCCTGTGGCCATATGAGAGGGGGGCGGAAGAGTTTCCAGCAGAAAAGGATACTTGCCATAAGGTTGGGAGAAGGGGTCTTGCCTTTTGTGTGTGCTTGTGCATGACAAGGAGCAGGAGAGAGGGGTTGCCATGCCCGTTGCATCTTCTCTTTCAGGCATCACGAACCCATCTTGCTTGTGAAACTTGGGTGGGGATGGGAGAGCTGGCGTAGGTGATGTGAGAGCAGGGATTTAAGTCTCCCCAACCTACCTGCAGGACCCAGGAGCATTAGCACCTGCAAATTACAGATGGCAAACCTGGCACAGCAAGCCATTGATCCGCCCACCTAAGCAAAATCGGTTAGCTTCTTCGGCCCGCCCAGCAATTCAACAGACCCTTGGTTCCAGGTTCTAGTTCTGGCGGCGCTGGCCAAGGTGCTGAAATCGGCGGCGCCCGCCTAGAAGCCAGCTTTGCTGCTGTCCAGGGTGCTGAAGCCAGAGCGCTGTTCTTGGTGCTGAAGCCAGCTGCCTGTCTGCTAGCAGCTCGCTCGCTCGCTCTCAATTCTCCGCCAGCAGCAGTGACGTAGTCGAACGTGCAAGCGGCTCAGCCCCAGTGTCCCTGAGACGCCAGCTTCTCGAGGGGGCAGAAACTGAGGAGGAGGAGGAGGAGGAGACAGAGAGAGCCAGAGCGGTTCCTGGAGATCGTGTGTGTGTGTGTGTGTGTGTGTCTGTATGCGCGCGCGCTTCCTCCCTCCCCCTAATCTCCCCTCTTCTCTGTGTTGCCAGATCAACCCCACCAGCCAACGGGGGGGAAAAAAGAGAGAAGTCGCTTCTCCAGCCCACCGCCCGCCTACCAGCTCACAGCCCATGAGGTACTGTGGCAATGTGTGCGGTCTGGAGCAAAGGTTTACTGCCATCCTAAATTGCCCCCGACGATTATGGGCTGTATTGGCTCCAAAACCACCATCGGTAAGATTGCTTCTACCTGGCGGCGGCGGCGGCAGGGGGGAATGTGGGAATGAGGGAGTGTGTGGTTGCACCTCCGATGTGCCAGAACCAGCCGGAGTATGGGGGGATGCAGGTGCCTGGATCGTCCCTGGAGAAGAGATTGGGTGAGGCGGGGGGCGGGGGCTGCAGCGGAAGAGATCGCTTAATCGTTATAGCGTGTTTGTTTTCTGGAAGAAGGGCAGCAGGGAGCGTGAGCCTGTTCCCCCCCCCCCGGAGGGGGTAGAGAGGGGTGTGTGCATGTGCGGGGGGGGGGGGAGGTGCGTTGAGGCAAGGCAGGCTCCGCTCGCATGCTGCCTTCAGGAAAGGGCGAGCCTGGCGCCTCGGCTTCCTTAGCGTGGAAATCACGGCCGAGGTGTCGAGGCGGATGATCGCTCCGCTGGCTTCCCGGGGGTTGCTTGGCGCCGCAGCCTTCCAGCAGTTTCAGGGTTGTTTTTCCTCCAGAGCTTGGAAACATCCTCCCCTTTCCTCGGCTCTCTCCCCCCCCCCCGCCGCCCCCCGCCTCTCCCCGCACCCCGCGCCGACAGCAACGGCCGGAGCCCGGCGCAATTAGCATGCGAGGGCAGACTTGCTGTTGCCAAGGAACCACTCTCCTTAGCAGACCTTCAGCCTCACCGCCCCCCCTCCCGGCCGCCTTCTCGCCCCAATCTCAATTCGCATCCGAGAACCAGGAAGGAGAAGGAGGAAACACACCCAGGATTGGCCTCCTGTGTTAGAAGCCTGGCAGCCGGTTCAGCTTCTCCGGCTTGGGCGCAGTAAAGATGGGGGAAGAGGCAAGCAAAGGCTTCGGTCGACGCTTGTGAGACGAGTCCGGGTCACAGTCTGGAGCAGGAGCCTCTGGCTTTGCAGAGACACTCGGTGCAAGTTGCGTGGAGGGAGCAGGTCAGTTTCACAACTCGGCAGAGGAAGCCAAGGACTGCCAGGGGGAAGGGGACGCTATTCTTGAATCATGCTTTAGGGAGACGGTGTGTGGATCTGGCGAGCAGGACCCCCAGGAAGTAGTGGCAGAGAGGGCTAGCCTGCTGCCTTGGGCAATGCATCCCATATGGCGTTATTTCTGCTTGAAATTTGCTCCTAATCCCTTTTCTCAGGGGCTATACGCCCCCCCCCGCGCCATACACACACCTAGTTGTGAACAGCAGGTCGCTTCAACCCAGAGTCTTGAATTCATTCCTGGGAATAAAGTTCTGTTTTAAATCAATGGGATGCCTGTCGGCTATCTTCCCTGACCTCGTGCCCTCCAGACGTTTTGAGACTACTACAACACCCGCCAGCTGCTGCCACCCCAGAAGTTGTTCTCCAAAATATCTGGAGGACACCGGTTGGAAAGGCTGGATGAGAGTGCCTAGAGCTGGGATGCTAGATAGAGTCCAGGAAGCAGTAGGAAGAAAGTTTTCAGTAATGGGGAGAAAGAAGACCTGTAACTTAGCACAGCATGTATGCATTATGCGTTTGAGTGCTTCAAAACCTCCTCTTCTGCGCAGAGCAGCTTACAGAAAGATTAAATGTCATATAACAATGAAAACAGAAAGAACTATGAAAAATAACAACAATGCATTAAAAAAAAAAACAGTAGAGGAAGATGCCGTTGCCACACAAAACTGGCAGCTCTAAAGGCCTTTTAACCTGGCCCCAAACAGATATCAAATTTGGTGCCATGTTAAAAGGCCTGTGCATCTCTTCAACTGTGGGGGACCCAGGTCAGAGCTTCTGAGGATTATGTTAATACGTGGGCAGTTTTGTGTCTTGTGTGCTAGAGAAAGTGGGTGATATTAATAGCAGAAACTGACAATGCTCATAACAAGCACACATGCCCTGTTCATCTTTTGGGAAACTTCCCCTTCAGTATGTTTAGAGGCCTGTTCCATGTCCTGAGGCATTTCCCCTCTGAATATCTCGGGTGCTGGGTACAAGCAACAGGAGGGAGGGTGTTGTTTTCGTGCCTTGTTCATCAGGCGTTTGGCTGACTGACTGTTGGGAGCGTAATGCCTTTCTTTGTCTGCTCCATCAGTTGTAGCTTTTGCTTGCATTGCCTGTTTGGGCTAATAGGATGTCATTTTTGTCTCTGGTCCAGGCTTCTGTAATGTGCTTGGATGTGTCCACCTGTCTGAACTTCTCCTTTAATACCCGGGTTGAAGGCTCCAGAAAGACCCTCTGTTTGGCAGCACTATGCCAATATTGATCGCCCCCCACTCAGCAGTGGTTGGCCCTTGGGACTGGTGGGGCAAAGTGCAGGGAGGTGACAGGTGACAGGCAGAGGCATCACTAGTTTTAGTTTCTCCCCCATCCTCCTTCCTGCTGAGTTCTTACAAGGGCAAGACTGAGGCTCAGGAGAAGGGGAAAGCTGACAACTAGATTTGTAAGTAAGAAGGCAGGCAGGTAGGGGTTGTTTGGAGGCAGGTGGAGGTTGGTGAGGCAGTCCCCTATTTGCTGTAATGCCCAAATCCTCCTCCTCCTTCTGGATACCACATTCAACAGCAAGTTCCCTACATCTCTGTGTTCTCAGCCAACATACATGCAACCTTCGAAGAAAGGGATCCTACCTGTATATCTCATCATGCTTAAAATTACCACCTCCTGGGTTCCCTTACTGTGGCCAGTCTTTAATATGCTGGTGTGGTGGAAGTAGTTCTGTTCAGTCTGGAAGTCCCCCCCCCCCGCAACCCCCACACTATTATTTAATTACATGTGTATCTGACAGGAGTGAGCCAGCAGTAAATTACACTGGGCAAAGTGTAATAAAACTCTTTATTAGCAAACACAGGATCTGTGCAGCAGTGCCAGGCCTAATAAGCCCAGCAACTCATCTCTGGCAGGTCTTGTCCCCATGAAGCAGTAGCTGAGACTGAAGGTCCCCTCCTCCCCACAGCTGCCTAAATCCCCTCCTCTCCAAGGTTTTCTCCAAGCAACCTGAGACTATGCCTGCACAAAGCTAACTTCTCCCTTGCCCCTTTCATGCCTCTTCTGGTTCTGGGAGACTGGGGGAAAGGGGGCTTGTAGCAGGAGAGGGAAACACATGTGCCTCTTCACCAGCTGGACTCATCTCTGCCTCTTGGCCTCCCTTCTCTCCTGCTTCTGCTTCTGTTTCTGCTTCTGGACTGCTCTCTGTCAGAGACTCCCCTCTCTCACTCAGCCCTGTTACCTGTTCAGCTTCTGACACCTCCCTCCCCAGTCTTCTCCCTTTTCTCCCTTGGACCACTTATTATAATCTCACCACCACTTCCTGAGTTCTGAGCCTTCTTCTCTTGGGGTATTCCCAGCTGGTTCCTCCTCCCATTCCTCTGCCTCAAACCAATCAGTGACCATATCTTACTCTTCCAATGTGGGCTCAGGGCAGTATATATGGCTTTTTTATCCTCTGGAGAATATAACATATAGGCTGAGAGAAAGTGGCTGACCCAAGATCAGCACTTCACAAAGGACAATATTGACCCCACTTAGTTCATGTTCAACTGAGCTCTGGCATTGAAAACAGCTGTTAGGACCAAGCCTTGGAAGATTCTACATCCTAGGGTTTACAAAAAGTCCAGTTCACCTTATCCCAGGTGTCAGCCCCTAGACCTGTCAGTTCAATCTTTTCTTGAATGCCCTTATATGGGCATACAGTATATACACTGTGAATACATATAGTGTAATTCTAAGCATGCTTTTTCGGCAGTAAGTCCTGTTGGCTTCTGTGTGACTTAGTCTCTAGTAAATGAGCAAAGGACTGTTGTCCTAAATTGGTTTTAATACTCATTCCCTCTCTCTGGAATCCTGGAAGCTGCAGTCTATAAGTCGGCAATTCCAAAGCAACAGTTACAGGTCACAGGATTCTTTGAGGGCAGCTACGACTGTTATGCTGGTATAATTATCACATGGAAAGTTGTGCATATGTGCCCTTAATAAAACTCAATGTTCCCTAAACAAGAGTAGGCTTTGCTCACCCAACCCCGATCCTAACAATGTTAATTTGAGAATAAGTACTGCTGGTTTCAAGGGGACTTACTTTCAAGCAATATCACTTAGTGCTAGACAGACCTATACACCTTCCATGATAATACTCAGAATTTAAATAGTGCCATAGAATATTGAAAGCACTTGGCAAACATTAGCTCAGTCATCTGCACAAGGTTGTTGTTTAGTTGTTTAGTCGTGTCCAACTCTTCGTGACCCCATGGACTAGAGCACGCCAGGCACTCCTGTCTTCCACTGCCTCCCGCAGTTTGGTCAAACTCATGCTGGTAGCTTTGAGAACACTGTCCAACCATCTCGTCCTCTATCATCCCCTTCTCCTTCTGCCCTCCATCTTTCCCAACATCAGGGTCTTTTCCAGGGAGTCTTCTCTTCTCATGAGGTGGCCAAAGTATTGGAGCCTCAGCTTCAGGATCTGTTCTTCCAGTGAGCACCCAGGGCTGATTTCCTTCAGAATGGATAGGTTTGATCTTCTTGCAGTCCATGGGACTCTCAAGAGTCTCCTCCAGCACCATAATTCAAAAACATCAATTCTTCGGCGATCAGCCTTCGTTATGGTCCAGCTTTCACTGCACAAGGTAGCTGGTATTGTTATCCCCATGTTATGGATCAGACAGGATGGAGTAGTGACTGAAGCAGAAGTGAGGAGGAGGTTGACAAAGGCAACCTATTGAGTGGAAGGCAAAGGCAAGATTTGAAATGGGGACTTCTTGATTTCTCAGCTCACAATGTAATCCTATGCATGTTTCAACAGAAGTAAAATCTACTAAGTTCAATGGGGCTTGCTTCCTGGTAAATGCATTTGCACACTTTATTTATTTATCTAAAAATATATATCACATGCCCTATGCCACTTCATCTTGGGGAAGGGCATGTAACATATTTAATGCAATAATTACAAAATAAGAAATAACCAGCGCTGGCCTTGATGTAAAAATGCTTCCTTGATGCCAGGGCAGCTGACCTAAGAGGGGAAGGTATTCTGTAACCAAGGTGCCATCCAGGAGTGGGAATCACTGAACTCAGTGGGACTTAACTGGGAGTAAACATAGGATTATATGATGTCTCCTAGCCCTCTTGCTATAGTAAATGCAGCTGGATTTCCTCCGTAAGATTGAAGCATAAGAAATGCTTGGCACATCCCAAACCAGAATCTTTCCTCACAATATTTCCAGAATCCTTTGTTTAGATTTGCTGGGAAAATGGAATCCCAGACCATGAGAAAATGAAGCAGTCACCACTAGCACCTCAAACTGGAATGAAGATATCCAGTGAAATGGTCCAATGCAGCAAAAAGCACCAGCAATGCTGACCACGCCATGCTTGAATTTACATATCTTTGCCACCATGAGACCTAGAAACTTGCTTAATTGTTTTGGAAAACAAACTAGTTTCTTCATTGTTTTTGACCAGGGCTTTGAACTGCCAAAAGAGGGAGCGGAGGAGGAGGATCCACGTAGCCTGTGGGTCCATCTGCCTAGCCCATCTGTAGTGTGAGTATTTTAGTGTAGGAGCTTCAAGGCAGATGGATGGGATGTAGAAACCATGCTAAGCTCACCAGAAAGGTGGGTGGATATGAGGGAGAACCTCCTGCGCACATTTCACAGCCCAGAAGCTATTGGCATTTTGCTGTGGGTGGAATTATTTGTTTCTTTAAAGAAAGAAAAGAAACATTGTTTTTCCCCTTGGATTTTTATTTAGGAAAAAAGAATTGAACGAAAAAACCCATTACCAGTTCTCTCATGATGAATTTCGGCTTCTTGTTGTGAGCTGGTGATTTCCTTAGGGTCCTGGCCAACATTGAGCTTTATAGAAAAGCTAATTTGAGTGGTGAATGGAGGCTGTTGACTTATGAAGCTAATGCCTCATCCTGAATCAGACCATGGGGGTCTACTTCCTGATATCCTCTTGGACAGGCGACACCAAGGATTGAACCTGAGACCTTCTGCATGTGAAGCATATATCTACCACTCAGCTCCATTCTCCCTTGCAATAGGAAGCAGCAACCTTATACCAGGTCAGGTATCCATCTAGCCTAGTATTCTCTGCTCTGACTGGCAGCAGCCCTCTACAGATGCAGGCAGGAGTCTTTCTCAGTCCTGTTTCAAAATGTCAGGGAACGAACCAGGGATCTTCTGCTTGTAACCCATCTCTCTTGATACGCTTCATCTGGCTGCCAAAGTTATCGCTTCCTCAATGTACCCCTTCTTTGGAGAAAGGACAGGGAAAATGTCTCAGGGGGAGCCAAGCCAATTGCCCCCACCATTCGGTAAGCTAGTTTTTCAGTTTGTGCAGAACGTGCAGGTGGACAAGCAACAGCAATCCCCAAAAGCAGCAGCACACTCTCGCAGCCCCCATAAGGCTGCTTCTTGCCAGCTGGCTTAAAACACACCGTTTGTTTTCCTTCTTTCCCTCACTTTCAAACAGGGGAGGCAGGGTATTCATAGTTCAACACTAATTCAGGCAGGTAGGGAGTTCCATGAGGCACACATACCAGTCATCTAAGAGTCAACTGGTCATTCTTTAGATGGAGATCTTGTTGTTCACTCATACAACTTAGTGTCAAGTAGTACAAAAACCTGTGTTTGGTGGTGGTGGGCACTGCCTCTGTTTTTGGACAGGAGTCGATTACTGGCAAATTCAGGTCAATTTGGAACTCTTGTGCAACAAACAAAATTTGACTTTTTGTGATAAGTTAAAGTGCAGGGAAGATGCACGGACAATTGTGGAATAACACCTGCTTATTCCAGTGTTGTCCAACCTCCCAGGAAACAAATCAGAATGAATGCTCAATAAGTAGCCAATGTTGTCTCATCTCCCTGCAGACAAGTCAGACGATCAATGTCACCTCAATAAACAGGTGATCTGGAAGTGACCTGCAAATATTTAGGAAGAATTCAGAAAAATCAGTAACTAGGAACGTTGGAGAATTCAGTTGGAAACAGGAGCGGAAATTGCAGCAAATCACAGGTCTGCCCGAGGTCAGGAATGCAAAACATTATTAGCTGACTTTTTTTATCCCACGAACGTTTCATAAATAATTACATGGTTTCCCTTCCCTTGAAATTCACTGAGGTTAATGACATAAGTCATTACGTCCTTAACTATATGAGTTCCACCCACAACAGACAGCGAGGCAAATCGCCTAGGTTTTAGCAGAAGCCGATCCATGATGGAATGGAGACATAGGGCAAGAACTTGTGTGGAGCAGAGAGGCTGAGAAAGAAGGGATGAGGGAGGGGTATGAGGAGCACACAGCAGACCATTCCCTTTCCTACCCTTGGTGTATCCTTTGACTCCTACTGCTTTGGGAGACCATCAAAACCCTCCCCTTTGCAGGTGCCGTATTAAAAGCCACTCTGCAAAGGCCTCACTGGCAGCCCCTTTAATTCCCCCTTGCGTGCTGCTGAACCCTACAATTGTGGGGAAGTTGCTCAACCCCTTAGTCGTGGGCGCGTCATAACAGCCCATTCTGCCACTTCAGAGTCCTTTTCACTTTCGCTCACAGCAGTGTGTCCCTGCAGAGGTGTTAGGAATCCTGTTCCTTAGCAATCAGTGGCACAGGGCACCGTTTTGTTTTTTATGGGCATTGTGTGCGTTGAAGTTCTCCTCCTTTATTTCAGCTTCACTTGTTGCATCTTGTGATAAATTACTGACTTCATTGGTCAGTGGGTGGGTGTGTTTTTCTGTCTCTTCCCTGGCAAGAGGAGTCCTTGGTGTGATGGCACCAGAAAGAAAACCCTCTGCAAACATGCAGCAAAATCCCAAGCTGGAGCAATATACAGTCTCCCCTTTGCACAGAGTAAACATCCTGTGTAACCTTTCCTTTCCACAGAGGGTACAGGAAAATGCACATTCCTGCTTCCCATTGATTTTTTTGATATTTTTTTTTTAGCATCTCCTGTGAAACAGAGGGACCAGTTCTGCTGACTTTCTCTCCTTTTGCCAAGACTTTCTGCTAAGTCTCTCATTTCCCCAGCCTGCCAGAGTATCAGCATGAGGGTGTTCAGACATAGCTTTTGTCCCTGAATCTGTTTAGCTGAAACCCAACCGTTTTGCTCAGGAGTGGGTCTGGTCTCTTCCCATGCCTTTGTGCTGATGGGAAGGTGTTCATTATAGTGACCTGGTGCCCTCTAGTTCAGTTGGTAGAGCATGAGATCTCAAGGTTGGTGGTTTGAGCCCCACGTTGGGCAAAAGATTCCTGTATTGCAGGGGGTTGGACCCTCGTGGTCCCTTCCAAGTCTATGATTCTAAGGTTCCATCTAAGATATTTTGGACCACAGGTTCCATCAGCCACAACCAGCATGGTTATTCCATAAAGGTACTATCAGGCACCAGGCCATGTGGGAAGAGCCCAGGATAGCCAAAGATTGGGGATAGCCAAAGTGATGCCCTGCAAATGCTGTTGGACTTCAGCTCCCATCATCCTATTGGCCTGCTGGCTGGGGCTGATGGGAGTTGGAGACCAGCAACAACTGGAGGGAACTATGTTGGCATAGATCCTTTCTATGCTAGTGTGCTCTTGGATGCTGGAAGGGATGCAGCTGGTATGGGAAGGAATCACAGCGTGGGAGTTCCCCACACAATCTAGGCTTGGAAGGAGCTGGGATGTCATAAGGTCCCCAGCATCACTAACCTGGGGTTAAGCAAGGCTTTCCAGGGGACAGAATGGAGGAAGGGCAAATCACCCACCCTGTCCTTTCAATGTGAAGAACCTTTTAATTCCCTTCCCTTCCTCTTTGGTGCTCTCTCAGGCCTGATGGATGCATTCCTCTTGGAATGGGGTAGCCTGCCGTCAGTTGCCTGCGGTCTGCTCTCCAGCAGCTCCAATGCTGTGGGTGCAGAGGAACGGTGTGGGTCAGCCAAATGATGTGGCCAACAGGGCAATACAAGAGTAGGATGGAACCAGATCATTCTGCCACCCACTCAGGGAGTTCTTGCCAGCCTTTGCTGGAGCTCCATGAGTCAGGAGGACACAGCAGGCAACAAGTCCCACACTACTCCTATAACTTATGGACTGGATCACAGAGAGGACAGGACATAGTTTCAAGGGGATTCAGTGCTTCTTTAACTGAACCCATTTTCGAGGCTTGAAGCTGGAGGTCTTTGCTGGGGCTACCAGGCTTTCATACTACTAAAGAAATCTTGGTTTGTTGCAAGAGTTTCAGCTGATTGATTTCCCAGGCACATTTGAATAAATGTGTGTACAAGTAAAAACAATAGTTCTGAAGCAGAAAGCATACTTTTTTTTTTTAATGTTGTGTGTGATATGTGTTGTCTTAGCAGGAGCACATCCTTTCTGTATGTAAGAGAATGAGGCATGACTCTTTAAAGATGCTTTTTGCCTTCTGCATTTTCCTATACGTGCCCATAAGTACTCATTTTAATCTGCTGCCTCATTAACCAGGGTAGGGTTGGTTGTTTTTTTTTTTTTAAAAAAAACAATGCGGCCTTCTGCTGTGTTACTGGGAAGTTAGTCTCCCTGCATTCAAAAGGGGTTGAGCATGCCAGGGGTTGCAGCCCTGGCCAATCAGAAGTTAATAGACTGCAGCACAAGTCTTTTATTATTATTATTAATCTGCGCCATTGAAATGCAATCTCTATCATTTCCAGGTAGAATTGGCAATTTGTCCTGCCTGGAGCCCTGGAGAGCAGCTGCTGCTTAGTGTAGTCAGGGGTCAGCAAACTTTTTCAGCAGGGGGCCGGTACACTGTCCCTCAGACCTTGTGGGGGGCCGGACTGTATTTTTTTGGGGGGGGGGAATGAATGAATTCCTATGCCCCACAAATAACCCAGAGATGCATTTTAAATAAAAGGACACATTCTACTTATGTAAAAACACACTGATTCCCGGACCATCCGCAGGCTGGATTTAGAAGGCGATTGGGCTGGATCCGGCCCCCGGGCCTTAGTTTGCCTACCCATGGTGTAGATAGTACTGAACTGGATGTACCAATGTTCTGACTCAATATAAGGCAGCTTCCTCTCTTCCTGCCTTATGCTCCTTTCTGGACTCCGGGCAGGGCAAGCGTTTTCAGTCCCCTTTGCTAGCTCGGGGTACCCTCCCCATTTTGTGTCTCATCTATTTCTGGCAGAGAAAGGTCACATTGACACCCCTGTTTTTTGGCACTGCTGCAGTTTCAGCAGAACCCGGCCCTCCGGACTGTCCTTCTCATTGTTCATCAGAAATCTTTGCCTCCTGTCCCTTGCCAGTGCTGACGGCAGCCCCGGGACCGGTGATTGCTGCCCCTGCTCTTGATTGATGCTGAGTCTCTGGTTAAAAAAACTTTGACACACATTCTTTGATTTGTGTGTGTGTTTAATGTCTCAAAGTGGGAGGGAGAGAATCTGTGCTATTTCTGCAGAAGCTGCTGGCACCCCCCACCCCCTGGCATGATGGCAGCACGCTCGGAAATTAATGGCTCGCCTGTTAGGAACGCAGTGTCCCTTTCATGGAAGGGAGACTCACGCTGCCGGATGCAGTCTCTTCTTGGAAGGAAATCCTGGCTAGATTCACACATCCTTCCTTCCTCCTTTTCTGCACCTCTCTCTCTCTCTCTCTCTCTCTCTCTCTCTCCATCTCTTCCCTTCCCACTGACACAAAGTCTGTTTCAGTCTGTGTGCACATTACCATCCACTCTGGGACCAGTGAGCTCCCAGTACTGCTGGCTGTAGAATCCGCATTCCCCACAATGCAGAACTGGCTTGTAGTTTCTTGAGAAATGCTGTTTGATGCTTTTCCCACTCAAACCAGCTTCCAACTGGTTTGAATCATAAGCTACACTCATTTCACTGTTCAAAGATCCCCCTATTTTCCATGGACAGTCCCGGATTTACAGAAGCCATCCCGGTTTCTGATTTGATCCCAGAATGTTCCTGTTTTCCTTATGATGTCCCTATTTTCATTGGATAAATGTTGGAGGGTATGGAGTTATATGACCCCCGAGGCATCTGAAGGCAGCCATGTATGGGGAAGTTTTTAAATGTTTGATGTTTTATTATGTTTTTATGTATATTGGAAGCTGTTCGAGTGACTCAAGAAACCCAGTCAGATGAATGGAGTATAAATAGTAAAATGATGATGGTGATGTTGATGATGATAATGATAGAATGTCCCTATTTTCATCAGAGAAATGTTGGAAGGTATGGGTTCAGCTGAGGTGTGTACACTTGAGAAAGCCATTGCACATGTGCAGATGACTGCTTCGTGAATAGTTGTTTGGGGTTTGTAGGTGTAGGAAAAACCAAACTGGTAACGTCCCTGCTCTCGTTCTGGAGTGTGGGAAATGACTTCGCAGCAAATGGCCTTTTAAGCCCCTAATGTGTACCTAGCCTTAGTTTCCATAGAATCCCTGAGCCAGAGGGACGAGCCTCCCTTTCCCACGACAGTGACAATGCACAGCAAATGCTGCCTTTTGCAGGAACTTTGCCCCATTTATAGTCAGTAGATATTTAAGGCTGCTTTGCATGTTCCATAGTTTGCATGCTATATTGCAAGAAGTTCTTTGGCCTGCGTTCATTCATGCATTATCTCAGCAGTATGCTTTTCGCATATCCCAGGAACCGAAACCACATGGGAACATCTCTCTGCTTAGTTAACCATGAGCACGAAACAGTATCTATGTGATTTGGGCTGAATTTCACTTGTAAGTTTTATTGACTGGAAGGGAACTGGTTTCCACTATCCCTTGCTTAGGAGCTGAGCAACACTGTGAAGACCCTTGCATGATGTATTATTGGGGGTTGGACTGTACCACTTCAGGATGCAAATGGATGTGTGTGTGTGTGTGTGTGTGTGAGAGAGAGAGAGAGAGAGAGAGAGAGAGAGAATGATTATGCTCATTGATCACACTTCCTACCAAAGTATAGGAATGTAGGAAGTTGCCTTATACCAAATCAGACCACTGGTCCATGTAGCTCGGTATTGCTTACACAAACCGGCAGCATCTCTCCAGGGTTTCAGGAAGAGGCTTTTCTCAGGCCTACTTAGAGATGCTGGAAACTGAACCAGAGATCTTCTTCATGCATAACAGCTGCTCTGTCACTGAGCCACGTCCCTTCTCTCAAAATCAGCAAGGCAGGGGAAAAAAGCTAGCTTTGAACGTTCCCTTTGACTACTTTTGCATGCACAGTGATCCTTTAAAAAGACAACAACATTTGTGTGTGTGTGTAAATGTTCATATTCAAGCATTTGTTCCATCTCCCTGGAGGCTGAAGGGATACAATCCATCAAGAGCTGTACCACGTAATTCTGTAGTAGATCATGTACATCAGCAGACAGGCTGGAGACAGACTGTAGTTTGTGAATTTAAAAATCCAGACGATGGCAATGCCTTTTATTAGGCCAGCCGGAATGTCACAGAGGAAGTGCGCAAGCCTTTGGGTTCTCCAGAACTCTTCATCAGGCTTGATGCTGCTGCACAGAGCAAGAGGAAGGGCAGAGGAAAAGAGCTGGTGATGCCTCGGAGCTGGTGGCTGGTCAGAGGCTTAAGACGCAGCAAGGGAGGAGCCAGCAGCAGACACTGAAAGGAGGATCCACGAGGTGCTATGCAGGTCTCATTGCACCTAACACTGCAGCAGAGGGAAAAAGGAAAACATACCCTCATGTTTGAAAAAATAAAAATAATGTATTATATGTTCCTTTCCTACCCCGTGGCAGTGTTAGGTGCATAGAGCCTCACAGAGCCCCTTTTCAATGTCTGCAACCTGCAATCCCATCTAAAGGCTCTGACCAGAGGCAGACCCCAAGCCAACTTCCCTCCCCCCCAGCTTTGCTCTGGCCTGATGAAGAGACCCGTGGACCTGAAAGGTTTGCACATTATTTTGGGTTGGCCTAATAAAGGTATTGCCCTCATCAGTGGCAGACTTTGGGCTTTCACATTTTGGAGGCACCCTGTCTGATGCCAAAATCTGGCACCCCCTCCTCCTCCTCCTCACACCTTCCATTCTATATCATTGTTGCATTTCCAGATAATTTTTATTGGTGTTCATGTAAATATAAGGACAACATATAACTACAGTAACTTGTCCAGTGGTGCATTCTTGCTAAGTTTAATATGCTGTACACCGTACACGAGCAATATGTTAATTTATGCAATGTCGATTTGAATATTCCCTCCTACACCCCTCTTGGCTCAGTGCCCAGTGTGGGTGAACCCATCGTTCTCCCTGAAATCCACCTTTGCCCTCATTTGGTATTTAGACTTATATCTTATGGGCAGGACTTTACTTTCATTTTTAACAGAGCTTGAAAGTTTGAAGTGATTTGAGAGAGGTTTCTTTTTCATGGGGGTGGGGAAGGAGTGCAGACGTTTGCACACAGAGTTTATTTTGCCCTGAGGTCACTTCTGGTCAAAAGTGCTTTGCGGGGTTTCAAACAATATAGAAACTGCCTAGAGGCAGGAGTGGCAGGTGTATACACACCACAAGCAACAATCGCCTTTTAAAACAGCCTTCTACGCGCTGAAAAATACTATTCATAGCACTAAAAAAAACCCACTATGCTATCTCAAGTATAAATAGGTACGTGTGGGCAAGTATACGCTGGTAAACGTATTTCAAGTGAGTAACTTTTGTGGCATTAATTTCAATTCTTATTGAAGAGGTCCAGAGGATTCTAAGGATGTTTCCAGATGGGGGCTGAATATTGTTGTTAAAATATTGCAAACAGGTCATTGGCAAAACATAGCTATTCTTTAAATTCTTGCATTTCCCCTGGGGAGAAAATGAATTAAATAGGGAAGGGGGAATATGACTGTCATCTTGATGCTGGCAACAGACTTTGTGTGGAATCTGCAGAAAAACAACACCCCCCCCCAACCTTGCATTAAAGAGGAGCAGGGATCGCACAATGAACTGGCAGCGCAATAAACCTCAGCTAGATGGACAAGAAGAAGTCGTTTCTGCATTGGGACTGTGGCAGAAGCAGGCACAGGCAGCCCCACGGAGACTCACAGGCCCTCCTGCTGCATGCAGGGATCTGCAGGAGAGCTGGCATGCAACGGCTAAGACCGGCCAGAGCCTTGCTCTCAGGCTTGCGATAACAGGTGGACCCAACAGGCAGCTGGAGTGAGAGCCATGAAACAATTATTATTAGTGGAACGAGCTGCAGCCCAGCAGCTACCTAAGCATTTTTGTTATGGGATGCATGCACTGTTCCCATGAATGCTGACTGCTACAGAATTCTAGACAATCTGGGAGCAACAAATCCTAGCCTCTCTTTCTCCATGGGGAGTGTGGCACACACATATCCACTTGGGTCTTTTAGCCGTATATTTTGCTGTATTCAGGGACTGTTGTTTTCACGGAGGGGGACGGGCACAGATAGAATGGAACAGCCAGGATCCTGAACAGCAGCCCTCTCCACTGCAACGTTTTGTTGCAGGTACCACTTTTGTGAATCACAGGGCTGGACTGACTCAGCGGTCACTCTGACTTTCTTCGCCAGCTGCCAACCAGGCTGTCTTTGAGACCTTGCCAGAAAGGGTACGCTAGGCACCTGCAACTCCTGTCATTTACCCTCAGCATCAGATTGCCAGAAGTCCACATTTTCTGAAAACGGAGGGCTATTGTTTGGAGGAGAACACCACCACCTGATTCTCCTGGAGAGAGAGAGAGAGAGTGTGGCATGGGTGCCCGGGGGAAAACCTGGCAGCGCTCAGAGGCGGGAGGTGTGGATGTGTGTATCCTGTTCCTTTTGCTTGCTTAGGAGAGGGAGGCTGGCAGACACTTTCCCTTGGCTTTATACTCTGCGACTCTCTACACATCTCCCGACAAGCTCCTTTAGCAGTCCCCGAAGACTGAATGCAGTTCCTGGCACACAGCCCCATGCAGCCAGCCACTGTCTGCAGGGCTCCTTCGGAAAGCCCCAGGAAAGAAATCCGAGCAGCAGCAGAATAATGGAGCAGAGGAGAAACTTAATTCCTGCTTTCCCTGGCAGGTGAAAGCAGCCTAGGGAGCTAGGAGAGGTGTGGGGTCAGCTGGTAGCCCCCCACTCCATTCCTGGCAGGAGCTGCAGAAAGCAGAGGAGAGAGGGAGCAGCTTAGTGGTAAAGGATCTGCCTTGCAAGCCAAAGGTTCCGGGTTCAATCCCCCAGCATCTCCCGAAATCCCAGAGAGACGGTGTCAGCCAGTGTAGACTATACTGAGCAAGATGCACCAGTGGTTTGACTCAGCGTCAGACAAGTTTGCACTGGGTCCTGAAAGGATGCAGTTAACCACAATGGGTGGCGTTTGCTGTTAGGCATACTCAGAGCAGACTCATTAAAACCAGAGGACTTTAGGTAAGAAGCTAATTTATCTCTAGCCAGCTTGCTGGTTCATCTAGTCCAGGGCCCCCCAAACCTGGGTCACCAGCTGTTGTTGGACTACAACTCCCATCATTCCTAGCTAGCAAGTGGCCATGGATGGTGGAAATTGTACCCCAAAACAGCTGGAGGCCCAAGTTTCAGAAGCCCTGGTCTAGTCTAAATGGTGTTGGACTCCAGCTCCCAATAGCCCTAGTCAGCATGGCCAGCGGTCAGGGATGATGGGCTTTGTAGTCCACCAAAATATCCAGAGGGCTACAGATTCCCCACATGTGCTCTATTCTATGCTAAATGGCAGAAGCTCTCCGAGGATTCACACAGTGCCATCTTTGAGATACCACGGATTGGAACTGGGACCTTTTCCTGAGTACAAAGTAGATACTATACCACTGAGCCACAGTCATTCCTTGCAAGCAACTTGTTGATTTAGTTCCAATGGCTTGACTCTGCATATGACATGCATTTAAAGCACATCAAAAATGTATTTAAAATACCTTCCTCCCCTCGGAGAATCTTGGGAACTATAGTTCATTAAGGGGGCTGGGAATTGTAGCTCAGCGAGGAGGAAACTGCCATTGCCAGGGTTCTCTGGCAGATGTTGTGAGCTTTAAATGTGCATGGGATGTGCTTTGAATGTGTGATATGGCTGTAAAACCTTACAGTTATTCCAGTGAGAGAACAGAGGAATTAAATTCTGGTAGCAAAATCTTTCATCTGGAAGCCAACATGCTTTGCTCTAGGCAGTTAATATCTGCTTTTATCCGTTGGTATAACAGATGTATTTTTCCAGTTGTATTTTATTAAATATAAAAAATTCACATATATATATATATAAATATTCCAATACATAACATTTGTGTTTTGTTTTGTCTACTTCCCACCCCTTTTTCCATGGTGTTTTTTTATTTCTCCCCCTGGCTGCACCCTATCTTCTGTCTTTTATACCATAACAATGATACGATAACTTCTAATTCCTTCAGTTGCTCATAGTTCAAATCCTGCTTGCGAATTCATCGTACTATAATATTTCTTTAGACAGTCCGGAAAAAAGCTTCCATTCTTCCACAAAACAATCATCTTTAGGTTCTCCTATTTTAGCTGTTACCTTTGGCAATTCCACATAATAGTCAATCACATTACTTATCCATTCCTTTTTGGTGGGAAGGTTGCTATAACACAGGTAAAAATAGATCTAGGATGGGTACAGGGAACTTCAGAGCTGTGGGCCATATGTGGCCCTCCAGGGTGCTCCATGTGGCCCTTGGGTCCCTCTCAAGGCTGTGCCACTTCCTAGCATTGCTTTGCAACTTCCTTGACTGCAACTTTGCCTGGCTTCAAGGAGTCCTTGCACTCTGACAATGCTACTTGCTTGCTTGAATGGACAATAGAGAGGGGCTTGTGAGTGGAAATCTGCCTACTTCACTGAAGTGAAATGTGCATTCCTTCCTTCTCCCAATATTGTTCTTGGCTCTGCCTGCCACGGCCATGATTACGCAGAAGCAGAATGTTGCCCTCGAGTTGCAAAGGTTTCCCCACTGTTGATACAGAATGTGCCTGTGGATTGTGACTGGGGGAGGGGGGGGGAGAGAGACAGACCCCACGGTTTGTCCATGCTTCAAAATTCCTGCTTTTTGTCAGAATTGGAATCAGTGTGGTATGCGCTGTGGTCTGAACTACTGGGCCTCTTGGGCTTGCTGATCAGAAGGTCAGCGGTTCAAATCCGTGTGAAGGGGTGAGCTCCCGTTGCTTTGTCCCAGCTCCTGCCAATCTAGCAGTTCAAAAGCATACCAGTGCAAGTAGATAAATAGGTACCACTGTGATAGAAAGGTAAATGGTGTTTCCGCGCGCTCTGGCTTCCATCACAGTGTTCCGTTGCACCAGAAGCAGTTTAGTCATGCTGGCCACATGACCTGGAAAGCTGTCTGTGGACAAACGCTGGCTCCCTCGGCCTGAAAGCGAGATGAGCGCCACAACCCCATAGTCGCCTTTGACTAGACTCAACCGTCCAGGGGTCCTTTACCTTTTCTACCTTTACCTTAAATAAAGACTAGGCAAGTGAGAGTTCAAATCCCTCCCCTCAGCTGAGAGCATGATCTGGAGGCAGTCGCTGTCTCTCAGGCTAGCCTACCTCGTAGGGTTGTTGCAGGCATAAGAATGAGAGGAAATCCACTTGGAACTCCTTGGAAGAAGCATGGAATGAAAACGAAGCAGGTGCTTGGAATCCAAAGGCAACCAAATGCCCATGGAAAGCTCACAAGCGGGGCATAGCCATTGCCCTTCTCTTGCTGCCCATCTGCAGCTGGTTTTCAGGGTCAAAGATCCTGGATGTGCCATGAAGCCAGCTACCCACCACCAGGGTCACATCCATACACATAAAGCACTCTTTCCCCACTGTAAACAGTCAAGGCTTCCCCTGGAGAATCCTGGGAACTGTAGTTTGGGGTGCCAAGAGACCCCTCACATAACTGCAACTCCCAGCAACCTCAACAAACTACAGTTCCCAGCATTCTTTTTGGGAAGTGGGGAGCCGCGACTGTGAAAGTCGTATAAGAATGCTTTCAATGTGTGTGTGCTGGTCCCAGGGGGGGGGGTTACCATGAGGCGTGGTCAGAGTCCGGTCCTGGGTCGAGGGTCTGGAGTCTGTCCACCAAGGGCAAAGTGAGGTCCAAAGCAAGGAGCCGGGCAAGGTCGGGAACTCTGGAAGAACAGGTCTGGGTGCTGGCAGAAACAGGTTTCCAACGACGTTGCTCCCGCAACCTGGGACCGGGCTGACTGGCCTTTATCTTCTCTGAGGCCAGGGGCGGTCCTGGCCCACAGGTGACCAGCCTCTCCTGGCCTTAAGGCGAGCACTCCTCCTGAGAGAACCCAGTTCCCTCCGCCTCTCTGCCCTGAGCCTCTGCAGCTCAGGAGAGGCTGGAGGGTTACTGGACCCAGGGGGAGGCTCACCTTCCCCTGACAGGGCTGGGAGAGGCGCACCTGTAGGCAATGGGTCCTCAATCACCAGAGTGGATTCATCTGGTGTCTGCTCCTGAGGATCCAGCACAGGTGCAGGCCCTTCAGATTCAAGGCCCTGCCCCGGCTCAGCTGGCCCTGGAGGCGGGGACTCCTGTGCAGGCTAGGATTCCTCTGGTTCAGCCTCTGAATCAGATTCCCAGGCCATCACAGTGTGTCTTTCGGATGTGACCACAGTCTTCTGACCCACTTTGAAAGCCCATGCCTGCTGCCACAATCTCCCAGCCAGGGGGTGGTTCCATGAATAGATTATGTGCTGTGCAATGTGACGAGCCTGATTTTGGGTTGCAAAAGGGAGACCGCCTGCTTTTGCTCACTCCTTCTTGTTCCCCGGAGGTTGACCTCACTCTCTGCTCTCCCCTGCAGTGGCTGTGGACACTACTTTGCACGTGGAGTGGACCGAGGCGAAGTCCCTGCCCGCCCTCTCGCCCCTGGGCCACACCCGGACCTCCCTAGTGCGCAGGCTGGTTCGCCAAAGCTCTGTGGACAGCCAGGATTCTCTCGAGGTGCCCTTTTTCATCACTCTGCTTCTAGGCTGGCAGGACTGCGGGGGGAGATAGATGTTGCTGCAGCAACAGCCTTAAGGTGCATGTAGCTTAAGCTGCCGCATGGTGGGAGCTCCTGCGTGGCACGGGGGCGGGAAAGAAGGGAGACTTGTGCGCTATTGGTCCATTGGTTCTGTGCTTGTCAGCTCCAGCCTCCCCCGACCTGATGCTCTCCACTGGTTTGGGACTACAACTCCCATCAGCTCCAGGGTTGTTGGGAGTTGTAGTACATTTTGGTTGCCCTTTTCTGAACATTTTCCAGCTGTACAATATCCCTTCTGAGGTCCTGTGACCTGAACTGTGCTCTGCATTCCAAGTGTGGCTGTAGAACTATAGATTTGTATAACATCATTACGATATTGGAGGTTTCGTCTTCACTCCCTTTCGTAACATTCCCCAGCACGCGATTCACCTTTCCCAAAGCTACTGAGTATATTATTTAGCATTTGTACTGTACCACTAACGCCCACAGTGTTCCACACTGAAAAGTGGTCCCTGCCTTGAGGAGCTTACACTCTCAAGCTTTTCCAAAGGAGAAGCGTCTATCAGAGGAGAGGAAGACAGGGTGAGGGTAACAGGGAAAAGATACAGGCTCAGTTCAGTTGTGTTTCGTGCACAGCAAAACAGGGTGATGTGTGTGTGAATGCGCAAAATAAGGAGTGTGACAATTGAACTTGTTGGGATGGATTTGGAGGGTAGGAGAGGCTCTATTATTTATTAATTAGCCTTCCTCTTATTCACTTGAGGAAGATTAGTGTTTAGTTTAGCAGAGTTAAAAATATATCATCCTTTGCGGTATTAACATGGAAACTGGAGACAAAGCTGCATGGCTTTGTATAATTATCCAGGATGCCTTTGGCAGTCTGGATTCTCCCTTTATTATCCCTCTAAACAAAACAACCACACAGAAGTCCTTAATGTAAGGATATAAAAATATTGTTTACTTACATAAAGCTGCAGACTCAGTTCAAGCAGAAAATAGCAATGAAGTAAGGCAGGCAAGAAGACAGGGCGAGGGTACCAGTGGAAGGAGGCATGTTCAGTTTTGCTTTATACACAGCAAAACTGTTATATGCATATGTAAAATAAGGAGGGAGAAGGTTGACTTACCTTGCTTCTGATGGCAAAGCCCTTCAGAATTCATATTTGAGAATCAGGTAGGTAGCCGTGTTGGTCTGATGCAGTCGAAATATATATAAAAATTAAAGAATTGTCCAGTAGCACCTTAGAGACCAACTAAGTTTGTTCTTGGTATAAGCTTTCGTATGCATGCACACTTCTTTAGATATGTGCATGCACATGAAAGCTTATACCAGGGACAAACTTAGTTGGTCTCTAAGGTGCTACTGGACAATTCTTTAATTTTTTAATATATTTCATATTTGAGAAGTCGGTGGTTTCAGTAGGATGAGGTTTCTGCCTCTCCCCACCCCCCACTCGCCTGCATAGCTTCTGCATTTTTACCAGGAGCAAATTATGATGGAAATTCAACTGGTGCAGCCTGACCAGGACATGAGATGCATTGATGGGCAAAGGTATACCTGTTGAATTCTTAAATTTTACTGTCCTTTATGTTGCTGGTTTTGTTTGACCTTGATAGCGCAGTTGCTTAAAGGTGCAGAACATCTGTCAGGAAGAAAAGTCACCCATCCTACCCAATGCAGTCAGCTGTTAAAGATCAGGCCATTAAAGAATCTCATCCTGCACTTCCTACTCCCTGGGAGCTGTCCCTGTCTGACTTTAGCAGCTTCAGGGTTTTTTACACACTCCAGGGGGGGCCTTCTTTCAAATGCTGGGATTAATTCAATTACCTCGCCCCGGGTGGTCCCTGCTCCTAGCATTCTAACTAAATGGGTAATAAGTCGAAAGCAGTAGGTCTCTGATTTGGCCTGGCCAGAATTATGACTTTTCCAATGACTTGCTCACAAGGGAGCCAGGAAGCACCAAGGGTTGTCAACTGACCAAAGCAAACCCCTGGCTGGCCTGCTCCTACGCCTATTAACAGCAGCTTGGTCTGCAGACACTGGCGAAGCTTTTCACAGCACGGAGCATGAAAACCTGTAAATACTCACAGGTAATAGAAACACGGGACACGGGTGGTGCTGTGGTCTAAACCACTGAGCCTAGGGCTTGCCGATCACAAGGTTGGCGGTTCGATACCCTGTGCTGGGGTGAGCTCCTGTTGCTCGGTCCCTGCTCCTGCCAACCTAGCAGTTCGAAAGCACGTCAAAGTGCAAGTAGATAAATAGGTACTGCTCCGGTGGGAAGGTAAACAGCGTTTCCGTGCGCTGCTCTGGTTCGCCAGAAGCTGCTTAGTCAGTCTGGCCACATGACCCAGAAACTGTACGCCTGCTCCCTTGGCCAGTAAAGCAAGATGAGCGCCACAACCCCAGAGTTGGCCACGACTGGATCTAATGGTCAGGGGTCCCTTTACCTTTACCTTTAATAGAAACACAGGTAGCTGCTTCACATTGGGTCAGATTATTTGCCTACTCCCAACAGGTGGTGATTCCTTCATCATAAGAACTCAGGGTGGTTCACAAAATAAAATGCAAGATAAAACACAAGTAAATAATTAAATCGAAACAACAGAACAATAACCCCTCCCTTCCCACAGACACATTTTATAGGCTGTAGAATATTAATCAGCCAAAGGCCTGGTTGAATAGGAACTTTTTGGCCTGGCGCCTCAAAATGTATCATGAAGACACCAGGTAAACCTCCCTGGGGAGAGCATTCCACAGACGGGGAGCCACTACAGAGAAGGCCCGTTCTGGTGTTCCCGTGCTCCAGACCTCACGTAGAGGAAGCACACGAAGAAGGGCCTCAGATGATGAACGCAGAGTCCAGGACGGTTTATATGGGGAGAGGCAGTCTTTGCGGTATTGCAGAGCCATTTAATGCTTTCCAGATCAAACCCAGCATTCTGAGTTTGGCCCAGAAACTAACTGGCAGCCAGCGCAGTCAGGGCAGGATCGGTGTAATATGCTCAAACCGTCTTGTCCCCGTGAGCAACTTGGCTGCCCAATTCTGCACCAGCAGAAGCTTCTGAACTGTCTTCAGAGGCAGCCCTACGCAATTGAGGCTTGCCCATTGGGGTACTGCCCCACCAACTGCCCTTTGTCTGCAACCAGCCCCTGCCGACCTGCCTTCTTACAACCAAGTGCAGCAGGTGGTCCTGGCTGTCCATTTCCTCCTCCCTTGCAGAACTCAGCAGGGGAGAGGATGGGGGAGAAAGCAATAATTAGCTGGCTCTCTCTGTCTTCCAGCTCCTTGGGTACCAGCTGCCACTGCTGGAGATGCTCAAAGCTGTGCTCTATCCACTTTGTTTTGGTAGTTTGATGGTCCATTGGGTGTGTGTGTGTTTCAGATGAATATCCGCAGGGTTGGATTTAAGATTGCTGTTTCAGCAGTGAGAGGGTACTCCTGAATCCTGCAAAACAGGGGTGGCTACCCTGTGACCCTTTATATGTTGTTGGACCCTGCTTTGTCTTTCTGAATGGCTTTGCCCTGCTTCTTAGTGGGGCAGAGCATCCTGTTAGAACGGAGCCATCCCTTTGCTCCATGTCTCTTGGAGGCCTCAGAGAAAGGGAGCCCCAATCTTGGATTTGCTCCTCGGGTACTATGACAACACCCTCGAACAACAGCGCTGATGCCGTGTGCCTGAAAATGGCAGGTTTTATAAGCGAGCCGGTTTTGTTATTGTTTCCCTGGCAGTGCTGCTCAGAGTGCAGGTGGGGGGGTGGGGGTGCTTTCCAGAAAGCACCGGGGGGGGGGGGGAATGCAAGAATGGCAAGACCTGTGCGGCTGCTACCATGCAGCCAAGTCCCACCAAATGCTGCAGAGATGGGCTCTAAGGCTGTGCTGCTAATTGGGTAGCATCCAAGCAGCCTGCTTGGAGAGAGCAACTGCGTCCCCAAGACTGGGTTCCTTTCACCTTTCTCTCTCGCCAAAGCAAGTGGCGTGTTCTGAGGGACAAGCCAGCTGTTGGTCTGCAGTCAGGATAACTTTATGGGAAGTGGCTTAAATCTCGTCTAAGTTCTCAGGAGGTGAGAAAACGAGGCCAGGTGCTGGTTGGTGAAAGTGGGGCAGAAGAGCCATGGGGCTCTCTGCCTGGCCCTTAGCCACACACACCCCTCACTCCAGGCCACACCCCTCAACAAGTCCCGCACCACACCATCCCTATTGTTTTTGCCTGGCTGTGTCGTCAAACTGATTATGTCTCTTGCTCATCTGCACAGAGGATGCATTGCTCTCTCTGTGTGTGGACTCAGCTATACAGCTGCAAATAAAACGTTTTAAATGTGTTATGAAGTGCAATACACATATGTGACACTAGATGGCAATAGTGAGCTATGCCAAACTCAATGTATTTTTCAAAGTTTTTTTAATAAAAAAATAGTATTTTCACAGCGTTTTTTGTATGTGTGTATCCACCTGTGTGTGTGTAGAAACAAATTTCACCAAAGTAAAATTAACATTCATTGCTCTGCCAACTTTAGCCTCTGGCTCCGACAACACTGGCATATGGCGCTTGCAAGGTTGCCCAGAAAGAAATGCAGCCCTCAGGCTGAAGTAGATGTGTCCGCCCCCTTGTAGAACCTTAGATCACATGGGAAACATGTCTCTGTGCCCATGTAAATACACCCCCATACCCAAGCAACTGTATGGTCCCTGTAACTGTTCCTTTAAACAGCAGGAGGATAGCAGCAATGTTCAAGTTAGTTGCAGCAATGAAGAGCGTCACCTCAGCTGATGATTTCTACATATCAAAGCTCTCTTAATAGCTCAGGAGCAGCCTAGGGGTGGATCTACACACAGGGGAAAAGACCCTATAAATCAGTCAGAAATAAATCATTATAACAAAAAAAAAGCACTATTGAAAATCTCAAATAATTTATTTTTGCTCTCCATCGCTATCTGGTGTCGCATGTTTGTAACACATTCAAAACACTGTTTTTTTAAACTAATGTAGCTGAGTCCTAGGTTGCTGCTTTTTTTCTAGGTTGCTGGAAATCCTACCAGGCCAGTATCTAGAATTGCCAGCATATTTGGGCAGAGGGTGGTGTGTGTGTGGCTGGGGAACCCAGTCAGATGGGTGAGGTATAAATAATAAATTGTTGTTGTTGTTGTTGTTGTTGTTGTTGTTGTTGTTGTTGTTGTTGTGTGTATGAGAGGAGAGAACCAAGCCCAGTTGCCAGAATGTTTTGTGTAAAAGCCAGAACATTGCAATTATTGCCAGTATGTTCTGAACAACGGTGAGAGCTTTTGCATGAAATTTAACTGTAAAATTGGTGGAACTCCTTGCTTCAGGAGCTTTGGCTGTGTCCCACCCCCTTGCCACTCTGTATTTTGACACCTCTTTAACAATGTTGCAGATGGGGGGGGGGGGTTGGTGGTGGGGGGAGCTATCTGTTGCTTGAGTGGGAAAGCGAGGCTTTCTATTGTGTTAATTTTTCCTCTACTGCTTCATTTTTGTTCCGCTGTAATAATTTTTTATGGTTATTGTTTGGACTGTGTTTTATTAATGATGTGAGTCACCATGAACGCTCCCTTAAGAGCCGAAACGGCCGGATAGAAATAGTTATTTATTTGCTTGTTTGTTTACTTGCAGATCTGATCCTCTGCTCTTTAGTATACGCCCAGCGAAAGAGTGCCAGCAATACTAAAAGGATAAAATAATTTAGAATGTGAACGCCAGATTGCAGTAGAAAAATCTCTTTAGGAAAATTGTTTTTAAATTGGGTGTGCATTTGCTGCCTGCAAGTACACCCCAAGTAGGGTGCCTGAGCTCAGCCCGAGAGCACCATTTCACATGCCCGGCTTTGAGGGACTGCAGAGTGCACGGGTTCAGGTTTTCCAGAGACACCCTACAAATGCGGCAGAAGGCAAATCCTTTGTGGACAGAAAGTCCTGGGTTCAATTTCTTAAATGTCCAGTTAAACATATTGGGGCATCGATGAAAGACTTTGAAGCGTGGTTGCAGCTCCAAGTAGACATAAAGGACTCAGTGTTTCTCAAACTTGGCTCTGTGCTGTTGGACTACAACTCCCATCATCCCTAGCTGGCAGGACCAGTGGTCATGGATGATGGAAGTTGTAGTCCTACAACAGCCGGAGAACCCAGTTTGAGAAACACTAAGCTAGAATCTAGTGAATAAGGATAGGTCCTACTGCAGGATGAATGCGCTACACAGGGAAGTTGAGGTAAGGCAGGCGTGGGGGACCTTTGATGCCCCCCACATATATTTTTGCCATCAAAACATCCATAATCCTGACCATTTATTTCACAAAGTTTATATACATACTGCATGATTGTAAAAAGAAGCCCTCAAAGCAGTTATGGCTGGCTGAACTGGTCCCAATTGGCCTTGCTGGCTGAGGCTGATGGGAGCAAGAAGTCCAACAACATAATGGAGAACAACAGGTTTCCCCCTCCCTGTGCGGCATAATGGTTAGAGCAGAGCATTCCAAACTTTTCATGTCGGTGACACATTTTTAGACCCGCACCATTTCGCAATGCAGCAATTTAGTTTTACTAGCAAACCAGAGCTTAAACTAACCCCTTTCTGGTGGGGAGTGTTTGCATGACACACCTACACACTGCAGCTGGCACACTAACGTGTTGCGACACACAGTTTGGAAAGCTCTGGGTTAGAATGTTGGATTGGATGTGGGAGTGCAGGGTTCGAATCCCCACTCAGCCACTGCTCAGTTTACTGGGGTGACCTTGGGCCAATCACCATCTCTTCGCCTAACCTACTTCACAGGGTTGTTGTGAGGATGAGATGTGGAGGAGGAGAACCATATACGCTGCCTTGAGCTCATTGGAAGAAAAAGGTGGGATAGAAATGAAATAAAAAAGAAAGAAAGAATTCCTGGCAGACACCTTAAATGCAACAGATGCCTGATTCTTAAATGGGGTTTCTCCCAGAACCAGAGCCTTAGACCCAAGTCCTGCGCCCACATGACTGGACGCTGCTCTGTAGATGAACATTCCTTGCCCACAGAAAGCTAGCCTGCTGATGAGCCTTCATCCTGATATGCTAGCTTTCTGTCTGAGAGGATTTTCAAAAAAAAAGAGTGGTGCAGCAGAGCATTCAGCCATACACAGGGCACCCCCAGCTTGCAGCCTAACTGTCCAGAGGCAAGCTTGCCACCCTGTGGAGAACGAGCCCCAAGCCCCTATCCCCTTGACCCCCTCCCCTTCCTCCCCACACAGCCCCAAGCTCCTGCGATGTCCTGTCTCTGTGGCTCGCTCGTTATACTACGTCTCGTGCTGCGCTGACGTCAGTACAAAGCCAGGCCTGTATCCTGGGAGAAATCAGTCCATGGTGACTGGTTGCCATGGAAATGCACCTCGTTGCAAGCTACAAGTCCAGAACCGCTTCGGAAGGAGCCCCTGGCGGTGCCTGCGAACCGCTGGCGCTGATGCCGCGCCAGGAGGGAGAAGCCGGAAGGGGCAGGTAAGGGTCCTCTAGGAGGGTCACTCTTCCCTTGCAGAAGGACAGGCCAGGATCTGGCTCCAGGAAGGCTTTTATTCCGTGCAGGAGGGACTTGGGGAGAGGTAGGATGGAGCCTGCAAATAAACCTACATGCAGCCATGAGAATAGGGTCCAAAGTGCAGGGCATCCCCCTTGCTTTTCCTGGCTGCACATATAGGCACGTGTCGTGGGGACGGACAGCCGATTAAACGTTTCTCGTAGCAACTTCAGCGCACCTTATCACCCGTCTCCCTGAGCTGCACCTGTTGCTTTGCGCAACCCCTCATCCTGAAGACGTTTACATGATGGGCTGCTGCTGCTGACCTCACTGCAGGCTGGGAATGGGCCCTGCGTGGGAACTTTGCCCCATTTGTCATGCACGAGAAGGCGTCGTGTGCTTGTGCATGTGTGCGCGAGGCCCAGCTTCACAACTCCACAAAGCCATCATTTATGTAGCGTTTGGGGCTTTGCGTCCTACTTCGTAATTAATTTTTTTGAATAGTTAATGTCGTTCTTGTAGTTTTCACTTATTTATCAGAAGCTACCCGGAGATCTTTATGTGACGGGGCAGGCGAAAAATGCCTCAGAAGCTAGGTAAATAATAGATTGTGCCGTTTCCTGGGTGAGGGGTTCTTTTTTAAAGATATGGTGATGGTACCGATGGATGAATAGATCTCCTGTTTGCTTCATTTTTATTTTTATTTGATCCAGATTGGGGGTGTGTTCTCCAAATGAAAATCCTCCTTGCAGGGACCATTTTCTTTGTAGACATGTATGGGAGTTCTTTCCAAATAGAAGACGGGACAATTTTCATTTGTAAGATGGCACAGCACGAAAGGGTTTAATTCCCTTTAGGAAGGGCTGCAGTCAGTGGCAGAAAACCAGTCCCTCCCAACCAACTCCCAATATCTTCAGGTACGGCTAGGAGTGTCCCCTGTCTGGAATACTGGTGAGCCACTGCCTGTCAGTGTATACCAGGACTGGATCTAGACCCATCCAAGAAGCATTTCAGTTAAAGGCGTTGCAAACTTTGTATGAGAAATCGGGTTAGCCAAAACGGAACTCCATATCGCCATCTGGTGTCACCGTGTTAGAATGCACAAACAACGCATATAAAGCGTTCTTTTCTTTGCCGGTGTAGCTGAGTCCCACCAGATGTTGCTGAACTACAACTCCCACTGTCCCTGGCCATTGATCACACTTGCAGGGGCTGATGGGAGATGCAGTCCAGCAAAAGCTGGAAGAGCATACTCTGTGTAGACAATATTGAACTAGATGGAACAAAGTTATGACTTGGCTACTGTAAGAACAGGATGCTGACCCAGGTGGGCCATTAGCCTGACCCAGCAGGCTCTTCTGCTCTCATGGTATAAGGCATGGGTAGGCAAACTCAGGCCCGGGGGCCGGATCCGGCCCAATCGCCTTCTTAACCCGGCCTGCGGACATTCTGGGAATCAGCCTGTTTTTATATGAGTAGAATGTGTGCTTTTATTTAAAATGCATCTCTGGGTTATTTGTGGGGCATAGGAATCCGTTCATTATTATTTTTTCAAAATATAGTCTGCCCCCCCCCCCAGGTCTGAGGGACAGTGGACTGGCCCCCTGCTGGAAAAGTTTGCTGACCCCTGGTATAAGGAAACTTCCTATTTTGCTTTCTCCACCATTCCTGATCTGGATCCCCTCTCCCTCTGGCTGCAAAGTTTAATCAGACCTGAAAGCTTTTTATTTATGTATCACAGTTCTCATGTCTAGCTTGTCTCTTACGTTCAAGCACACGGCTGTTGGTTAGAGGAGGAGAACTATCAAGTATTTTGTATGTTGAAAACTGGGAGGAAATGAATAGTCAGAAATTGTCAGTTTGTGAGCACTTAGAAAAGGATGCTGCGATTACTAAAACCCGGCATGGGTTTCTCAAAAACAAGTCGTGCCAGATAAACCTCGTTTCTTTTCTTGATAGAGTTACAAGCTTGGTGGATCAGGGGAACGCTGTGGACGTGGTGTATCTCTATTTCAGTAAGGCTTTTGACAAAGCCCCCTCCCCATGATATTCTTGTGGAAGAGCTGGTAAAATGTGGAGTGGACGAGGTAGCTGTTAGGTGGGTTTGCAGCGGGTTGGCTGACCGAAGGCAAAGAGTGCTCACTAACAGTTCCTCATAATCCTGGGGGAAAGTGACAAGAGGGGTGCCTGCAGGGTTCTTCCCTGGGACCCTTGTTGTTCCTCATCTTTATAAGCAACTTGGATGAAGGAATTCAGGGGATGCTCATGAAATTTGCGGATGACACCAAATTGGGAAAGGTAGCTAATGCCGCAGAAGGCAGCTGTCTGTAGCATTTGTAACCTATTCTGTTCTTTTGCTACAGATAATTAAGGCACCCTTGTCTTGTGGGTTTGAGCTGACCCAAACGTTCCACAAGTTTCAACCCCTGAGCTGTTCTTCCCAGACAGAGGGTGGGCACCACTACGTTCCACACAAGAGAGAGATGCACGGCTTAGCTTCATTTTTGCTAAACCTTCTCTGCACCACTGCAGACGCTTCTTCCAGGGCCCATGTGTCAAGATACTTTAATGACTGAAGCATTACCCATTATTGTGCTTTCTGTTTTCCCTTCCATCATCCTCAATCGTTCTGCCACACAGAGAGAGAGAGTAGGTGTCTTGTTTCCGTTGCGGTCCCTGATAAAAATCATCACAGCGCCTTGTGCATTATACCCAGCTGCCTCTCCACCCCAGGGACTGGCAGCTTGGCAGGTACAAACACGGAGCACCTCGGCTCCTTTCCTTGCCACTTTCTGCACATCAAGCTGAGCAGCCACCCACTCCATCTTCTTGGGCTGCTTTGAAACAGCAGGGTGCTTATACGCAGGAGGGGCTCCATCCCCAGTTCAGCGCTGTGAACATCGTGCTGTAATTTATCCTTCCCTCTCCTCTCTTGGCCCTCCTTCTGTTGTCCTCTCCATTGTCAAAATTTAGATCGTAATCTACCCGGGGTCAGGGACCTGTCATATTTTTTTTTTACTTATGCAACTCTCCAAAGAGACACATACAGTGATATTATTAAGTTGTGGCAGTGTGGAGTGTTGTTCTCTTGACATCTTCAGTCACTCCATTCCATTCCCCCTTGCCACTGATTTTCCATTCTCTCTCACACCACCCCTCGCAGTCAGGAAGAATTATGTGCCCTCTGAGCATGCTTAGTCCCAAATGGACTGTTAAGAATCCCCCCTTTCCCTATTTTGGGGTTGGGTGCGAAAGTGTGGGATGGACACATTGGTGACGCTGATTCCCATCTACATGAAAATCTTGGATTTTGCCACCGATTGTTACGGACAGTTCTTGCATCGGTCCCTGGAGTAATTTCTTTGGCAGAGGGCAGTCCAGACTCAGAGGCAGAATAAGAAAGGGGCCAGCGGACACAGATGAGACAGGCTGCTGAAGAATCCAGGGGATCCCCCTCTCCTGCTGTGACCAGCTCCCCTCTCCCCTGGTCTCCCAGAACACAGAGAGAAATGAAGAGGGCATAGCAAGGAGAGACAAGATGACAGAGCCTTAGGCTGCTGGGGAAGGAACAGAGGGAGGAGACTTAGGGAGCACTGGGAAGTCAGGGACCTTCAGTCCCATCAACAGCTTCATTGGGGCCAGACCAACTGGGAGGAGGTGCTGTGACTACTAGGCTTGCTTGTGTGCAAGGGTCATTTGCAGCTTGCTGCTGCTGCAACTCATGCATTCTTTACCCGCTATTGCAAATCATTCATGAAAATGGATCCTTATGTCAGCCTCTTTGAAATCAAGAAGGTGCAAAGGGTCTCATCTTGATCAGGGAGCCAAACCCTGGGTAGATCCAGGCTTCTCTAACTGCGTTGCATAAACCAACAGTGCCAATGAGAGATTTTGCACACTGCAGTGAAATATATGATCAGTAGGTGGATAATCATTAATGGGAAGTTGACACATGAGATGAAAGATGTTTTGAACATTGCCCAGGCAATATGCCTTGCCCTCAAGCAGAGAATATGCACAGGGACTGGCCAATCTGCACATAGCCAGAATGAGACTCTCCATTTGTGCACATTGCTCTCTGGGGTCACTTGTCCATGGATTAAATGGGCTGTGGGTTAAGTCTCCTGGCCGTGCTCTGAGTGCATGCCCATTCTCCCCTCTTGCATGTGAAGGTGTGCTGGTTTCTATTTACCTTTCCCACTCAGCTAAACCACCGAGCCTCTTGGGCTTGCCGATAGGAAGGTTGGCGGTTCGAATCCCTGTGACGTGATGAGCTTCCATTGCTCTATCCCAGCTTCTGCCAACCTAGTATTTCAAAAGCATACCAGTGCAAGTAGATAAATAGGTACCGCTGTGGCGGGAAGGTTACCTTTACCTTTACCTAACCATAACACATATTTTTGCTGGCTGGTCAACTTTTGTTAAACTGATCCATGATAAACTCTCAGTGAGTGTCCCTGGAATTAACAGAAGAAACTCAAGGATCCTTAATCACTAGCGAAATCTTTTTCCTGGTCGCCTTCAGAAGGGGACACCCTTTGGAGCAGAGGTTCCCAAAGTGGGTGGTACTGTCCCCTGGTGAGTGGTGAGATTACCTAGAGGGTGCTAAGAGGCAAGGGAGCAGCAGGGGGCCAATGAGGGTTTGGATGACTATTGAAATTTGAGAAGCTGCTAACTTGGGATCAAGTTCATCAGTTTACCTGAACTTATTAAACTAAATAGTTAGCAGTGCAATTGAGTAAGAACAGTAAAGAGCTGTTTAACAGTGGAATGGTCTCCCTCAGGAAGTTGTGGACTCTCCTTCCTTGGAGGGTTTTTAAAAAATGTATTTTTTAAAAAGATTTTCTTGATTTACAAAGGTATGTGCAATGTCTCTCTCTCGTATTTTTTCCCCATGTAACTTTTTTGTTTGTTTGTTTTTTTACAAATTGGTTTCATTTGTTGAGACATTAGGAAGAACAGGGGGAAAGAGGTGGAGGGGGGCAAAAGATGAGTGGGGGTGGGGTCGAGTGGTGATGTTTCTATTTTACTTTATATATGTAAATATATAAATATATGTAAATATATAAATATATATATTTATATATATTTATAAATATATTTATATATAAATATATAAATATATATAAATATATGTAATACTTTATATTACTTTATATAGTGCCACTGTATTCTGCTCTGGTCAGACCTCACCTGGAGTACTGTGTCCAGTTCTGGGCACCGCAGTTCAAGAAGGACACTGACAAACTGGAACGTGTCCAGAGGAGGGCAACCAAAATGGTCAAAGGCCTGGAAACGATGCCTTATGAGGAACGGCTAAGGGAGCTGGGCATGTTTAGCCTGGAGAAGAGGAGGTTAAGGGGTGATATGATAGCCTTGTTCAAATATATAAAAGGATGTCACATAGAGGAGGGAGAAAGGTTGTTTTCTGCTGCTCCAGAGAAGCGGACACGGAGCAATGGATCCAAACTACAAGAAAGAAGATTCCACCTAAACATTAGGAAGAACTTCCTGACAGTAAGAGCTGTTTGACAGTGGAATTTGCTGCCAAGGAGTGTGGTGGAGTTTCCTTCTTTGGAGGTCTTTAAGCAGAGGCTTGACAACCATATGTCAGGAGTGCTCTGATGGTGTTTTGTGCTTGGCAGGGGGTTGGACTCGATGGCCCTTGTGGTCTCTTCCAACTCTATGATTCTATGATTCTATGATTCTATGTGGGGTTTTGTGTCAGCGTTGCTTGTGCAGGTTCTCTGCTGTTCACTTGTGTTCCTTTGGTGGTGAGAGAGGTTGGGGTTGGTCCAGGGTGTGGTTATTCATTTGTGGTTGGCTGTGGTGGTCTTTGTTTTCATGTGTGAGGGGGGTGGGTGGGTGTTTTGGATCAGGTTAGCCATATTGATTTGTATGCTGTTGGTGGATTATTGTCATTGTCTTGTTGGGCTGTGCATGTGATCAAGGGGAGCCATACCGGGGTGAAGGCGTCTTCTTCTATTTGTCCCTGTGTCAGCTTCAGTTTATTGGTTAATTTTTCTAGTAAGGCTGTTTCCCATACTATTTGGTACCATTGGTCCATGCTTATTCCTGACAGGTCTCTCCATTGTCTGGTTATGGTGTTTCTGGCTGCTGAGCGTAGGTGGGTTACGACTTCTTTGTGATGTGAGTGGGCATTGTTGTCTTGGAAGAGGCTTAGTAGGGCCAATTCTGGGGTGATTTCTAATTTCCTTGGAGGTTTTTAAGCAGAGTTTGGATGGCCATCAGTCATGGACACTTTAGCTGAGATTCCTGCATTGCAGCGGGGTTCGACTAAATGGCCGTGGGGTCCTCCCCAGCTCTACAATTCTATGGTTCTGTGATTGTTACTATTTTGAGTTTTAGAATCACAGAATTGGGAGGAACCCTGCAAGTCATCTAGTCTAACCCCCTGCAATGCAGGGATCTCAACACACAGTCCCCCCATCCAATTTGAAATCATTTTTTGTGTTCTCTTCCTTAGTGGGTCGTGCAAATAGCTATCCTGAATAATGCCCTTTGTCGTGGAGGGCAGGAAGCACTGGGAATGAGTTTATGGAGTTGGGGGTGGTGGCTAAAAAAGTCTGGGAATCACTGCTTCAGAACTTCTTGGCTGGGGTTGAGAGGCAGAGAGAGGGAGAATAGAGTGCCTAACTTCTGGCTGACCAGCTTAGTGCCCTCCAGATGTTTCAGTTGGACTAAATGACCCTCAGGGACCCCTTCCAATTCTAGGATTCTAATTCCCATCATCCGCAGCCAGTATGGCCAATGATCAGGGATGATGGGAGATAATAATAATAAATAAATAATACATTTTTTATTTATACCCCGCCCTCCCTGGCCAGAGCCAGGCTCAGGGCGGCTAACACCAATAAAATTACAATAAAACATAATGGGGGGGGGGGAACCAACCAACAAAAAACCCAGTTTATTAAAATATGGGTTAAAATACAATTTAAAATGCAGCCTCATTTTAATAGTAGCCCATAAATCAAAACCATAAGGGGAGGGAAACATAAGGGTCAGACTGAGTCCACACCAAAGGCCAGGTGGAACAGCTCTGTCTTGCAGGCCCTGCGGAAAGATGTCAAGTCCTGCAGGGCCCTAGTCTCTTGTGACAGAGCGTTCCACCAAGTCGGGGCCAATGCTGAAAAGGCCCTGGCCCTAGTTGAGAGCAATCTAACCACCTTGTGACTTGGGACCTCCAAAGAGTTATTTGTGGACCTTAAGGTCCTCTGCAGGGCATACCAGGAGAGGCGGTCCCGTAGTTCAGAACATCCAGAGAGCAGCATTTAGGCTATCCTTGGTCTAAGCTGGAGTTAGCTGAAACTGGGTGGGCAGCCCTATGGAGGGGCTGCAACAGCTGTTCCCCGGAGATCTGTTGAGTGTAGGAGCCCGTTTGCTTCCAGCAAGCTGTGCTTGTACATCTGTATACTGATATTACAAAAACAGCTTAAGTCTCTCCAGGGCTCTTCTGATCTAAATGAAACAAAACCCTGTTAACCCTGCCACTGTGGATTGTCCCAGGGAAGTGAAGCGGACACAGAACTATATATTCAGATTTATGTATTTTAAACAGGGTTATGACCTTTAAGCAGTTTAATTAATAGATTAATCAATTAAAGCTTCAATTGGTGAATTAATCAAGGCTCTGCTTTGCTTAGCAAAGGCATATTTTAATCAATGGGGCCAAGGGTTCACAACATGTTTATTTATTTCTCCTTGTGCTATTCTGGTGTGCCCCTGTAGGAAGTATGGGCGAGGTTTCGGTCCTTAAATTTAATCTGTTGATCAATCAGCTAAAGTGATTAATCAGCATCTTTCTTTTGTAATTGGTTGGTCCACTTGGTATTGAATGTGGTTCATAAATACAATTAACAGCTGACCCAAATAAACAAAACCAGGACCAGGTCAAGTTTTGATTTGGGACTTTTTCTTTGGGGCTGTTGCTGATCAACATCTCTTTTTTTAAAAAAAAATCCAAAGACGTACACTTTAGGCAAACAGGAAACTTTTGCACTGGACTGCACCCCTACTTCCTGGTACCCTGGGTGCATGTGGTGCTGTGGTCTAAACCACTGAGCCTCTTGGTTTGGCGGTTCAAATCCCCATGACGGGGTGAGCTCCTGTTGCTCTGTCCCAGCTTCTGCCAACCTAGTAATTCAAAAAGCACACCAGTGCAAGTAGATAAATAGGTACCGCTGTGGCAGGAAGGTAAATGGTGTTTCCATCATGGTGTTCTGTTGCACCAGAAGTGGTTAAGTCCTGCTGGCCACATAACAAACGCCAGCTCCCTCAGCCTGAAAGCGAGATGAGCACCACAACCCCATAGTCACCTTTGACTGAACTTAACCATCCAGGGATCCTTTACCTTTCTTAAAAAAAACAACACCCCCGCCCCCGGAGTATTCTGGCTTCACCCCCAAGGCCCACCCAGCTACCAGAATTTTTTATTTCCAGAGTTGTTGGTGAGGCTTATTCCAGTGGTTCTCAAACTACCCCTCTCTGCAGACCAGCCTGAAATTCCTGGTGGTCTTGCCAGGCCACTTAATGGTTTTTCTGCCTGCCATTGATTTTGCCACAAATTACAATGCACTGAGCTAGATGCTGCATGATATTCAGCTGTATTTTTATTGCTGCTTTTATTTTTTACACATTGCATTTTATTGTATAACAGTTTGAATTCCGTAGAATATCCTCCTTCCTGCTCTATGGAAAAACGAACCACGCTATACGCAGACACACAGGGAGGGCCACAGCCACCCACCCCTCCTACAACTAGACATCTGTCTGAGCCCTCTTTGAGGCAACCTCTGACCTCACTGTCCTTTTCTCTTGAAGGTAAATGTTGAAGACACTGTCGAAATGTTACCCAAGTCCCGGCGAGCGCTCACCATCCAAGAAATCGCGGCCCTCGCCCGGTCCTCATTGCACGGTAAGCGGCTAGGAATGGAGTTTGATGAAAGTGTCTCCATTTTGGGGGGAAACAACAACAGTGGGCCTCATTTCAGTCACTGTACACTCTGTATTTCTTTCCCAGTGGAAGCTGAAAGCAACGAGCAGCATCCAAGCAACAATAAGGCAAGCGTAAAACTCATTTAATCCCACTGGCTCGACTTTCCTTCTTGATGGGCTGCTTCCAGGTGTCTTGTTTATTGAGCACCCATCCTGATTTGTTTACAGGGAGATTAGATGACTAAGCAAGCGCAATCCTATGCTTTAAAGTATTTCACTGTCACTGCAAAAAGACTATTTTATTTGGGGGGGGGGGTGGATTTTTAGTGCAAGATGTCCCAATCCACTATAGGTGTGCAAAATTGAATTTGACGGCTTGTGATTGAATCCTACTTGAAAATAGAGACTTACTGTGGATACACACCGTACATTTAAAGCACATTTCATTCCCAGAGAATCCTGGAAACTGTGGTGTACAGTTCCCAGCACCTTTAACAGATTAGCGTTCCCAGGATTCTTGGGGTGGGGCGGAGATGTGTTTTAAATATATGTTGTGTACACTGCCAAAGTCTCAGTTGCAATCATTAGGGGTTCTGGAGGGAATCTGCTGCCCCCTGCTCCCCTTCGCTGCTTTCAAGAATTGGACAGCCAGTACAACCTTGAATTAAAACTCTCTTCTGGCTTGTGAGTAAGAAAGTCCCAGCCCTTTGGCTTTCAAATACAGTGGTACCTTGGTTCTCAAACTTAATCTGTTCTGGAAGTCCGTTCCAAAACCAAAGCGTTCCAAAACTAAGGTGTGCTTTCCCATAGAAAGTAATGCAAAATGGATTCATCCTTTCCAGGCTTTTAAAAACAACCCCTAAAACAGCAATTTAACATGAATTTCCCTCTCTAACGAGACCATTGATCCATAAAATGAAAGCAATAATCAATGTACTGTACTATAAAATAAATAAGACAGTATTGTAGATGATAAAAATTAAAATTAATTTTTTTACTTACCTGCACTGGTGATAGTCATTGTTTGGATGGGGGGCTTTTATCTATTTCCGCAGTCACACAATCAATCAATCAATCAATCAATCAATAGCTGAACTGGGTTCCACACATTCACAAAAAACAAATTAACTGAAAAAGCCTCGAAAACAAAAATACAAAATAAATAGCAAAAACTAAAGTGTCGAACTTAATCCATTCCGGAAGCTCATTTACTTCTGAAATGTTCGAAAACCAAGGCGCAGCTTCTGATTGGTGCAGGCACCCCGGAAACAATAGCTGACAGCCACATCGGATGGTCAGCTTCCGAAAAACGTTCGAAAACCAGAACACTTACTTCCGGGTTTTCGGCATTTGGAAACCAAGGGGGTTGAGAAGCAAGGTACCACTGTAATAAAATATGTTGCCTGCATTTGTTCTGCCTTCCCACAGCAGCCCAAGCTGAAATGAGAGGAGGATTAGCATGAAGGAGTGAGCTGGGGTCTCCTCCAGCATGGCTGCCTTGGGTTATTTTAGAAGTTAACATGGGCAGAAGCCCTATGCAATAATTAGAGTGAAAAGCTCCCTTATCTCACCATAGTAATATGCAGATTAGATCCAAAATTAAGTCTGTACTGGATTACGGGGAGTGTTGCCAATATAATTGCCGGCCTCCATGGTGAAATGTACATTGTAGTTGCAACTCCTTGGCTGTACACCCCTCCTTGAAATGACTCTGTGCCACAATTTGTCTTGAAAAGAGACTTCTATGGGCTAAAGAAAGTTTATTTCAAGCCAAGTTTCAGCAGGGGGGTGGGCCATGGAAGGCCTCTGCAGACAGACACATGTCAAGAGACCCATGAGATAAGGAGTGAGATTCTTCCACTCCTCCCACCCTGCTCTCCTGCAGGTACTTCCTCAAGGCAGGAGGAGTTCTCTGTTTGTCTCCCTTGTCTATTGGATGGTCATATATCTTACCTTGACGCGAGTGGCGCTGGGGGTTAAACCACAGAGCCTAGGACTTGCCGATCACAAGGTCAGCGGTTCGAATCCCCATGACGGGGTGAGCTCCCGTTGCTCGGTCCCTGCTCCTGCCAACCTAGCAGTTCGAAAGCACGTCAAAGTGCAAGTAGATAAATAGGTACCACTCTGGTGGGAAGGTAAACGGCGTTTCCATGCTCTGCTCTGGTTCGCCAGAAGCGGCTTAGTCATGCTGGCCACATGACCCGGAAGCTGTGTGCCGGCTCCCTCGGCCAGTAAAATGAGATGAGTGCCGCAACCCCAGACTCAGTCATGACTGGACCTAATGGTCAGGGGTCCCTTTACCCTTTTACCTATATCTTACCTTACATGGTACAGTCCTCAATTTGAGAGGCAAAAAGAAAGAATGTGAAGGACTTACTGAGCATGCAAACAGCTCACATGGCCACCTTCTTCCCCACGATGGTAGATGCATTGCATTTCTGTTTGAATCAATGTCAAGAACCTATACAAATCAGCATTCTATTTTATTTGGTAATGCATTTCCACTTTTGTTTTGCAATAACCTACTTGTCAGTGGTCCTATGTCAAGCAAGGCCACAAACATGTGGGCCACCATCAATTTGTTACCCTTAAGGTTTCCGCAGGAGATTTATCCTTCTTTTTGCAGCAACACGTTCAAAATGGCTGCCTTCCTAGCGCCCTTCATTTTTCCGGAGTCTGCTTTTGGCTGCGTGATTTGCCCCGGCAGTTATTTTCCTGCCTTGAAGACAGTCCAGAGGCACATTGGCACTTTAATGATATTGTCATTGTTTTTACTAAGAATGCAAATTTTCTTAAAATTGTACCACCCATCTTCTGACCCCCCAGGAAACCCTTTCTGCATAGATTGGTTTGCCATGGAAAGATTCATCTGCCAAGACTCCAGAGTCCCTGTACCTTTTTCTTCTTCTTTTTAGCATTCTGGAACATGGTCTAATTTCAGTTAATACTGAATAACTAGTTAATACTGGAGGATAAACAGAGGTGTTAGGCCTACCTGTTTGCCCCCCCCCCCATTTGAGAGGCCTCCTACAATGCGCTCATACTCTCCCATGTGCGAACATTGCAGTGGGACATCTGTAATGGCCTTTTGGGCATCTTGCCCACCATTATTGAGCTTCTGGGCTCTTGATAGGCTTCTGAGAAAACCTAGGATTTCATAGAACACAGTTTGAAAAACACCAAATCAAATCATTCCAAACACATTAGGCCAGCATTTCTCAAAGCGCTTTCCTAGGGGCTGTGCAGACCACTTAATAAACATCTTCTCTTCAATGGTGATAGCAACCTCAAAACCAGGGCTGCTTTATGAAAACTGTGGGCCTTGAGTTTCGGAGATAGGCCTCTAACTAGTAGAGTTTATGGAAAAATTAGTACACTCCACAAGTATCCTATTATGAATATCACAGGCCCTATGACCAGGACCTTAGTGGTGTATTTGGGCAAAATAGTCAGAATCTTCATTGTCAGAGAAGAAAAAAATCCAAATCCAGGGCCATTTATCAATCTTATCAAGTGTTCTGCAGACCTCTTGAACATAGCTGTCAACCTTCCCTTTTTTTGCGGGAAATTCCATTATTCCCGCTGCTTTCCACTGCTATTCCGGATTGTTAGATATCCCATAGGCTGTCCCTGGGACAGGTGAGGCTGGTGATCCCTTATTTTCAAATCTGAAAGTTGACAGCTATGCCCTTGAAACACCTGAGGACCACCAGTGGTCTGTGGATCAGTTTGAGAACCTCTGAATTTACAACCCAACTTCCATCCAAGGAGCTCAAGGTGGCATTGATGTTCGCAACTGTGTGTCTCAAGAGTGCGCCTCCTAAAGTGAAGTCAAGCCACTGCATTAGCAGCAGTGAAGTGACCTCCCCAGGCCACAAGCCTGACCAGTGTGTCTGGAGGTCCTGAGCTGCCCAGATGACAAGACCCCCCTCTGATCCTCACTGATGTGGTCCAAAGGAAAGCAGAGCAAGATGTTTGGCACCAGCTTGGCTACAGGAGTTGCTGGAAGGAGGCATACAAGGCGCCACACAACCATCTTAGGGACTCCACTTCAAATTTGTGTGATTCAAATTTACTTCTCCCAAAGATATCCCACAAGGCAGTGGATGCTTAGGGTCAGAGTTTTCCTTCTCCTAGATGGGCTACCTTCCCAGATTGACAAGCCCCACCTGCCCCTCACTTCCCTCTACAGCATGTACAGAAACTGCCTTCTTGACCATAGCTGTCTTTACTCGGGGGGTGCAAGGGGTGCGGGGCACCCGGGCGCCGAATTCTGGGGGGCCCCAGGTGCCTGCTGCTGAAGCCGCCTAAGCTCTTAACTATCTACCTGTTATGAAATACTAAATAATTCTGATCAAGCTAGAAAAACAAAATACATATATACCTAGGTATTACCGAAATGTATACTGTACCTACTGTTTCACTAAAGGGCTTTCGACTTTGTGCACTCATTTGCCAAAGACGCGCTGCACCAGCTGTGCTTGACTCAATGATGACACTTGTCATTCTCAGCGGCGCTCTGCATGCAAAATTAACTCTTACGTCATAATAAAAGTTAATTTGGGCAGCATTGTATGGAACTTTGCACCCCTGTGGGGCATATGCTAAAGACGGTTCATGACGGTTGGACCCACTATTGATCACTGCTTGTTTTATTCTCACAACACCCCTGTAAGGTTGGTTAGGCTGAGAAGTGGTGACTGGCCTCCTTGGCTAAGCGTGGATTTGAACCCTGTCCTCCCAGAGTCCTAGTCTGGCACTATAACCATTATACCACGCTGGCTGTACCACTCTCAGAACTGAAAAGGACAGGCCAATTCCCAGTCAAATAAGGGCACCCAAGTTAGTTCTGAACGTTATGGGACCCCTTACAAATGTTGCTGAGAGTTTCAGCTCTACATAGCTTGATTTCTCTGTTTTTTACATCAATCAACCAAGGGCAAGTTGCGTGACAAAGAGCCGGTGAATTGTCAATGAGCGGAGTTCTCATGTTACATTATCCCGCCGATCATTACGTCTCAATGGATGTGTGAAGCTGCTATAATCAGTTATTGCAGATCACTGCCTCTTAAATACGCCCAAGATAATTATCCGGCAACGGAGAAGGCAAGCCAGGGAGGTGATACGCCAACTGTAGCTCGTCTGTCACCTATTACATGATAGCTGTCACTGGAACTGAATGTGTGACATCCCAAGTGGCAAACACTTTCAGAAGGGATGTGCATAGGCTATAAATTCCAAAGCGTAGCTCAAAGTCAGATTTTCATGGCTTGGATTTGCCAAGCAAGGGGGCTGTAATCCTTCTCAGGCTGAATTGTGCAGCTCTGAGAGAGGCTTGGGGTACATGCGCAGCAGAATGAAGTGATCAGGGAGGGAGGCTGAGCTGTTCCCCTTCAGGCTGCATGGCCTGGACCAGCTTTTGCCCTCCAGGTGTTTGGGGCGACAAAATAGTCCTCTGTCAGAGGCAGCATGCCTCTGAATACCAGCAACTAGACACCGCAGGAGGCAGAACGGCTCTTGTGCTAAGACCCTTCATGAAAGATTCCCACAGGGATCTGCTTGGTCACTGTTAGAACAGGATGCTGGACTACATGGGCCCCTGCTCTCCACAAGTTCTTATGCACAACTCCCATCAAGCCCAGCCAGCACACTGCTGGGAGTTGGTGCCTTCTTAATTTTATCCAGGTGGATAGCTCAGCTGGTTAGAGTGTGGTGTTGATAACACCAAGGTTGCAGGTTTGATCCTGGTACGGGACAGCTTCATTTTCCTGCATTGCAGGGGGTCAGAGCAGATGAACCTTGGGGTCCCTTTCGACTCTACAATCCGTGATTCTATCATCTGCAGAGCACCAGTCTGGGGAAGGCTGATGTGGATGATTGCATTTTTTTAAAAAAAGTTCCATTATATTGAAAAGCAAAGACACACAACTTATAAAATTACAGTCATATCTCACGTTACGTTTGCTTCAGGTTGCACGCTTTCAGGTTGCGTACCGTGGCGACCCAGAAGTACCGGAAAGGGTTACTTCCTGGTTTCGGCACTCGCTCATGCACAGACGTGCAAAATGACATCACGTGCATGCGCGGAAGCAGCTAATCGCGACCCGTGTGTGTACAGACGCGGGTTGCGTTCTTTTCAGGTTGCAAACGGGCCTCCGGAACAGATCCCATTTGCAACCAGAGGTACCACTGTATTTAGAAATAATAGCATCCCCTGAACTCTTCACAGCTGCTTCTGCTGTTCCTAAAGTCATAGTTTGGGAAAGGCTCCTAGGGCTGGAGGGTGGGGGAAAGGCAAGTTGAAAAAGCCATTGCCTGATGGACAGCAGAAAGTCTCTCTTTCACAACCACCCACCCACCCACCCACCCACCCACCCCAATGTGGGTTTCCTGCTGAAGGCCATTGCTACATGTTTGGGGCAGCAGGGGATAGTTGGGATGATTTAACATGTGACGGAGCATGACATCTAGTTGGCTCTTTTTATAAGGATGCCCTTTCAGCCATTCCTTATCAGGGAACTCTTCAGTCACGGGGTCTGGCTTCCACCCAAGGAGTGTGTGTCACGGTGTGTGCCAGCATCTCCATTTGCAGAATGGAGAGTTTCACCGCAAAGTGGAACTACGGATCATCTCAGCAGCTCTGGGGCATCCCCTCTAACCCTGCTTGCTCCATTGCAGGTATTTCACAGGTGGTGAAGGATCATGTGACCAAGCCCACGGCCATGGCTCAAGGCAGGGTAGCCCACCTCATCGAGTGGAAGGGCTGGTGCAAGCCCATGGACTCGCCGGTGGCTCTGGAAAGCACGTTCAACTCCTATTCGGACCTCAGCGAAGGAGAGCAGGAGGCCAGGTTTGCTGCAGGTAGGAACCGTCTGCGAGAGAGGAGAAAGTAGGCGGCGAGGGGTGTGGCGTCAGATTGGGGATTTATCTGCTGTACGGACACAGAAATAATGTGCCTTTCTACCCTGAGGCTGCAGGGCAGGGAACACTCATAAAGAGAGCCTGCCGGATCAGGCCAATAGCCCGTCTTCTGCAGCATCTTGTTCTGACAGTGGTCAACCAGAGGCCCATGGGAACTGCAAGTAGGACTCGCAACCTATCCTGTACTGTGCAGAGGAGGGTGACCAAGACAATCAAGGGTCTGGAAACCAAGCCTGATGAGGAACAGTTGAGGGAGTTGGGTATGTTTAGCCTGGAAAAGACAAGAGTGAGAGGAGACAGGATAGCCACCTTCAAATATCTCAAGGGCTGTAGCATGGAGGATGGAGCAAGATGGTTTTCTCCTGCTCCGGAAGGTAGGATGTGAACCAATGGCTTCCAGTTACAAGAAAGGAGATTCCAACTTAACTTTCTGACAGTAAGAGCTGCTCAACAGTGGAATGGACTCCCTCGGAAGGTTGTGGACTCCCCTTTGTTTTTTAAGCAGAGGACGGATAGCCATCTGTCAGAGCTGTGATCCTTGCATCGCAGTGGGTTGGGCCAGATGACCCTCAGGGTCCCTTCCAATTAAACAATTCTGTGGTACTACATGTGATGGGGAAGGCCAGGCAGAGACACGACTTCCAATGCACAATCTGCAGCCTTAAAGTGCACTCCTGATTATGCCTTGCAAGGGAGGCCTGCCATCATCAACTCTCAGTTGATTGGCACTCACTTCAGCCCACTGGGATGGGCTGAGTTGGAGTACAGTGGATGCTTGGGTTGCGAACGTGATCTGTGCGGGATGCACGTTCGCAACCTGCAGCGTTCGCAACCTGCAGCGGCGCATCTGCACACGTGCGGGTTGCGATTCAGTGCTTCTGGGCATGCAGAAAGCGCAATTTAGCACTTCTGCGCATGCAGAAACCCGGAAGTAACCCATTCCAGTACTTCCGGGTTTCGGCAGTCCGTAACCCGAAAAAACACAACCTGAAGCATCTGTAACCCGAGGTATGACTGTACTCCGCAGCCAGCCAATCCCAGCAGAAAGCAGAGCTTGAACTTGGCATCTGTCAGCTGGTCAGCACTAACTCCAAGCCCAACTTGACTGGACTTGGCTCTTCCTTTGTGGCCCAGCTTGCTGTTCACCAAAGAAAACATGAGTCCCCTGAAGCCATAGTGACCTCAGGTCAAAATGGCTTTGCTGGGGAAAGGGCAGGATCTTGCCCAGTGGCTGGTACATAGGATTATGATGAGCAGGTAGTCACAAGGGGGTAAGGGGTGAGAGTGGAGAAAGGCCAGTGTAAGCTTGCTTGTGCAAGTCCTTCTCCGCCCGACCTAAATGCCAATTTGTACACTGTGGATCGGAGATTTTCCTGCTTCTCTGTTGGCCAAACCCCAGGAGCCATGGACACAGCACAATCAAAATGTCTGTCTGCTTTGGAGAGAAATACATAACGCCACATTTTGGCACCAGGCGAAGCTGCTGACTGTGCACCAAAACCCCGCCTCTGTCCGCTCAGAACCCTCAATTCACTCCTCTGTTTTCCAGATCATTTTCAAAGCAATTTCTCCATGCATGCGTAGGGACATTTCTGCTAGTCTCTCTCAGGGAGCAAAGGTTTTAAAAGTGGGTTGGTGGCGCTACAGGGATGGGTGCCTCGGGGCCAGCGTTCGATAAGCTGTGCTGGCCCTAGGTGCAACAGCTGCTGTGTCATCCCAGCTGCCCCCTTGATGCCACCTCCTGAGCCAGCAGCGGAGGCCGGCTGTGTCCTTGTAGGAGCTCAGCTGAATGCAAGGCCAGGAGCTGAGTCACCCAAGGGATCCGGAAACCAGGGGGAAAGAGCTGGTGAGAGGGAATGATTAGCTCCCTCTCACCCGCTGCCCCTGTCCATTCACCCTGAGAGCTCTGCCCTTCGAGGGCCTGGCAAAGCAGAGTAATCATCCCATACAACAGAGCGGTCGTCTTCCTGCCCGCAAAGTCCCGACTTTGGGAACAAAAGGACTGTCACATGACATGACTATCACCCAAGTGCCTGGCCTGCCTTTGGGGCTGAGCTGTTCACTTTCTGACAGCCAGGGAGAGACAGGCGTGGGGTAGGATAAACAGTGACAGATAAGATTGCTGCCAGAGCAACTCGGCTCCACTGTCCTGCCTTTGAAAGAGCTCGTGTTTTCTAGAGGAGGGTTGACCACAGAACCACCCCTGGGGAAGCTCTTCTCCCTGAATTTGCTCATCCTTTTGGGAGGCCGCCAGCATGGGCATAATTACCCCTTTGCCATAAGGGCAATATCTCCCTCTGAAGATGAAAGAAACAGCCATGTCACGAACCTCAGTGTCATCCGGCGAACTCCAATGCACCCTGGAACCAAGGAGGGGTTGCAGGATAGTGACGGAGGAAGAATCAAGGCTGCTGACGAGTCAAGGAAGCATCTTCTAAGGTGAAACGGTCCTTGCAATCTCCAGTAAAAAGCCACAGGTCAGGAATAGCTTGCAGAGAACATTTTCGCTAATGTACCACTTTTCCTGGGTCGCGTCAAGCCAAGGGCATCATGTCAGGCCCAGGTCATGTTGGTATGCCAATGGGCCTATGAGGAGTGATGCCAACTCAGACCCATATCACTTCAATTGGATTTGAGCTGGCCAGCTTACAGAGCGGCTTGGTGAAACGAACTGGGATGCTCAAAGTTACTTAGACCCTGGGCTTTGCTGTGATTTATTCTTAGAATCACAGAAGGGACCCCAAGGGTCATGTAGTCCAGCTCCCTGCAATGCAGGAATCTCTACTAAAGCATCCATGACAGATGGCCATCCAACCTCTGCTTTAAAATCTCCAAGGAAGGAGAGCCCACCACCACTGTCGAGCAGCTCTTACTGCCAGAAAGTTCTTCCTGATGTTGAGTCGGAATCTCCTTTCTTGTAACTTGAACCCATTGGTTCTGGTCCTACCCTCCAGAGCAGGAGAACACAAGCTTGCTCCATCTTCCATGCTACAGCCCTTGAGATATTTGAAGATAGCCATCCTGTCTCCTCTCCTTCCTTGGAACTCATGCTGTCTGGTCTTGTGCTGTGCCTTTGTCATTGACAGTGGAAGAGCCCTGCTGGATGAGACCCAAAGCTCATCTAGTCCAATATTCAGTTTCCCACTGTGGCCATCCAAATGCCTCCTGAAAAGACCACAAGCAAGAGATGAAGACAATAGCGCTCTCCACCACCCTGGTGTTCAGAGTCATGTGCCTCTGATCCTGGTGGTGTTGTGACTAGTGGCCACTGATAGACATATTCTACCATATGCATCTAGTTCAGGGATTCCCGAACTTGGGTCTCCAGCAACTATTGGACTACAACTCCCATCATCCCCAGCTAACAGGGCCAGTGGTTGGAGAGGATGGGAGTTGTAGTCCAAAAACAGCTGGGGATCCATGTTTTGGAAATCCTGATCTAATTAATACTACCAGAGAGCCAAGGTGGACAGTGTTCCTGTTCCTCAGGGATATGGGTAGCTTTGTGGTCTAAACCACTGAGTCTCTTGGCCTTACTGATCAGAAGGTCAGCGGTTGAAATCTGTGTGATGGGGTGAGCTCCCATTGCTCTGTCCCAGCTCCTGCCAACCTAGCAATTCAAAAGCATACCAGTGCAAGTACATTAAATAGGTACTGCTGTGGCAGGAAGGTAAACAGTGTTTCCGTGCACTCTGGCTTCCATCACGGTGTTCCGTTGTGCCAGAAGCAGTTTAGTCCTGCTGGCCACATGACCTGGAAAGCTGTCTGTGGCCAAAGAGGGCTCGCTCAGCCTGAAGCGAGATGAGCGCCGCACGCCATAGACGCCTTTGACTGGACTCAACCATCCAGGGGCCCTTTACCTTTACCTTACTCTATTTCTCACTCGTAATAGTTAGAAGTTCTTCTCCCTTAGTTTTGCCACAAGCTGCACCTGCTTAGAATCCTGCAAGAATTAAATGCAGAGCAGCCTTCTCCTCCTCTGCATCTGTTGGTCACCTACTTTTGCCTCCATCAGTGGTGAATTGCTGTGTGTCCTTCAGCCACAGCTTGGGCTCTGATTCAATCTGAGCTTCACAGGCGACTCTGAGCTAATTGTAATGGTTGGAGCCTGAAGCTGGGAGTGTCTGCCTATCCCCCCCTCCTCCCCCCCCCCAGGAGGTGACGCACACAGGCAGCTGCAGCCCCAAATTAGCCACCCCCAGGCCCCCATTTAACAACAAGCGTGGCTGCTTTCTGACAAGTAAAATTAACAGATATCCAGCTCAGTCCAGTTGTGTGCTCCAGACTCTTGAGGGTCCTGCAAATGACTCATGTTTGCAAAAAGAGATGTCCACGGGTTGTGTGAGCTGACTCCAATGGTCAGTCTGCACATGTTCCGGGCTGGTGGGGAGAGGGTGGGGCTTGGCTGAGGGATCAATGGCTGCTAGTATTTATAGCTACATACTAACTCCAGGATCCGAGGCAACTCACTTGCACCCCCTGCCTCCTCTGGACACATCAGTCTCTGCCCCTCAAAATCCGTTTATTGGCAGGAAATATCAGACTCAGTTGCTGCCCCCTCTCCTCCCCACCAAGAGTGAGACCCTAATCTAATAAATAAACAAATCTTTTCTTTGCAATAAGACATGTAAATTAGGTAGCGCCATGCTAACTTTCCTGATTTGCACAATTTACCCAGCCGAGATTGGGGCTTTTTTCAGCTTCGCCTTGGGCCATCTGCAATCTAAAACGCGAACATATTTGAAGGCGATGAATATGTGAAAATCGCTTGGCAAGGTGAACAGGGAGGGTTTCCTCTGAGACTGTTGACAACTTGTCTAAATTAACCTTGGGATAATAATCTCCCTTCTGGGAATTTTCTTGGGAATAGGGTTAGCAGATGGCAACTTGGAAATCCTATCTACTTCCTTAAATATTCAAATGTGCAAGAGGATACAAAGGCAGCTCCTTGCATACCTTCCCTCCCTGGACCTGTTCCAGACCTCCCTCCCTCCACCAGCTGCCTGGAGCCCAGGAGTCTTGCTTATTAAAGCCTAGATGGACGAGGAAGGCCAGGTGAGAGGCCCAAGGAGGGAGCAGGTGTATGAAGCTGCAAGCTGCCTTCTTCCCTCTTTGCATCAAAGATGTAAAGGTATTTGCATGTGATCCGCCCGCCACCTGGCAAGTTGAATGGGTGGATGGAGGAGGTGTAAGCCTTTTGGTTTCTGCTGCCACACCATACGGACTAGAACTGTGCTCCGGAATCTTGCATTCATAATGAATTCATGTTCCTAGAATCATAGAATTGCAGAGTTGGGAGGTACTCCAAAGCCTATCTAGACCAACCCCTTTGCAGTGCAGGAATTACAGCTAAATTATGAGATTGCAATCCAGCCTCTCCAAGGAAGGAGAGTCCACCACCTCCCAAGGGAGTCCGTTTCACTGTCAAATCGCTCTTACCATTAGAATGCTCTTCCTAATGTTTCATCGGAATCTCCTTTCTTGTAATTTGAATCCTTGGATTGGGTCCTACCCTCCGGAGCAGCAGAAAACAAGCTTGCTCCATCTCCCACATGTCAGCCCTTAGGTGGTGATTCTTCCCTACTTTTGCAAACAGGGAACAATGGATGTGAGAGGTGTCAGCTTGTCATAAATGTTAGGAAGTGTGCAGTTTCCATGCAGTTTCTATGTGCCATGATTCCTGCATTGCAGGGGGTTGGATTTGATGACCCTCATGTTCCGTTCCAGTGCTGGTGGCGCTGTAGTCTAAACTACTAAGCCTCAAATCCCCACGACGGGGTGAGCTCCCGTTGCTCTGTCCCAGCAAGAGATGAAGACAATAGCGCTCTCCACCACCCTGGTGTCCAGAGTCATGTGCTTCTGATCCTGGTGGTGTTGTGACTAGTGGCCACTGATAGACATCTTCTACCACATGCATCTAGTTCAGGGATTCCCAAACTTGGGTCTCCAGCTGCTATTGAACTACAACTCCCATCATCCCTAGCTAGCAGGACCAGTGGTCAGAGATGGTGGGAGCTGTAGTCCCAAAACAGCTGGAGATCCATATTTTGGAAATCCTGATCTAATTAATACTACCAGAGAGCCAAGGTGGCCAGTGTTCCTGTTCCTCAGGGACATGGGTGGCTCTGTGGTCTAAACCACTGAGTCTCTTGGGATTGCTGATCAGAAGGTCGGTGGTTCAAATTCATGTGACGGGGTGAGCTCCCATTGCTCTGTCCCAGCTCCTGCCAACCTAGCAATTCAAAAGCATGCCAGTGCAAGTATCACTGTATAGGTACACTGTGGCAAGAAAGGTAAACGGTGTTTCCGTGCGCTCTGGTTTCCATCACGTTCTGTTGTGCCAGAAGTGGTTGAATCATGCTGGCCATATGACCCAGAAGGCTGTCTGTAGACAAACGCTGGCTCCCTTGGCCTGAAAGCGAGATGAGCGCCGCAACCCCATAGTCACCTTTGACTGGACTTAACCGTCCAGGGGTCCTTTACCTTTAGCTTTTTTTACCATGTTCCCTTCCAACTCTACAGTTCTATGATTCTTTGATACCACCACCCCTTTTTAGGGCCTTCTCTTTCACACAGAGTCATGGATGCTCTCCAGAATTTGGCACTCCAATGGTTAACAAGGACAATAAAAAAGATAAATCAAAAGTAAATGTTATTGTATCAAAGGGGAATTAGCATACTTATTAAGGAATACACGGAGCAGATGTTAATTGACACAAGCCCTTCCTAAAACAGCGCTCTTAACAATAGGCTAACTAGTTGCAGCTAATCATACAAGCTGTCAGTTCTAAAAGCATGCCTGAAAACAGCAGAAAAAAATTAGGATGCAGTCAAATTGGTCAGTGAAAAGAGGTAAGGGGGGTGGAAGAAGGATGCTGATTGAAACTAGAAGAACGAGGTTTGGCTCAACGGGTGAAGGTGGAAATGAATGCTGCTTGCTTTAGAAAAAGAAAGCAGAAGGAAGGAAGTTGGATGGGTGGTTTTCTGAGGTACTGGCAAAGGTTTTAAGGCAAGAACCGGAAAGAAAGCAACTGGAAGAGAATAGGCTTGGGAGCAAAGAATGGGGGATTTTTGGACAAAACAGCTGAGAAAGAAGAGGAAAGCACAATGAAGGGGAGAGAGAGAAGGTCATTCCAAGAAAGAGGCGACTGATTGGGCTTGAAAGTAGAAGATGGGAGAAGTGGAGGGAGGGAGAGTTTGACCAGCTGGTGGACTTTCCAGAGAGGAAAGGGCAGAGGGAGTTAGTGCCTGTCCTTATTTTGAGGAGGGCAGTTCTTCAACAACAGAAAGTGACGGGAAGGGAAGATTGGAGCTCATCCACACTTTCGCTTGACATATACTTTTAAAAAAATATATATAATTTTTATTCTGATCTTACCTGCTAAACTGAGGCTTCCTTAAGCAAAAAACTCCGCTCAGATATTCTACACATCTGATCAGGTCCAATTCAGTAGCTCAGATTGGATTTTCTCAAGGCACAGACATGAAAGAACGACAAAAGCTTTTGGACCCAGGGAATTAATTGGTACACTATATGATCAAATTATGGGTCAAGCAAAAGTGTAGATGAGCCATGAGAAAAGTGTGGGGGGGGGGGTCGATAGAAGAATTCTTGTGCAGAGGAATGTGGCTTCTTGGGGATCCGAAAGATTCCTCATTGCTAAGGTGAAAAGAATTGCAAAGAATCTCAAGTGGTGCTTAAAAATTAAGTGGCATTCCATTAAATTTTATTCAAAGTAGATCCATTGAAATTAATGAGCATGACTAAGTATGGTCCATTCATTTCACAAGATCTGCTCTAAGGGGAAAAAATTACTCGAAGGCTACCCAAAGGCTACAAAAACGGCCTTTCATGGCTCTCAGGGTCCAGAAAGGTGTGATTATAAGAGGTGTGAATCTGAGAATAAACTGCCATAAAATACCTCTTCCTCATGTACCCAGAAGTTAAAAAATAAATAAATATTCAGCTGGAGCAATGCTTCTGGATAAATTCCAGGTGGGAAACTTAAGGCCTGATTTCTCAGCTTAGTAGGTTTTCCAGAGGGGCCCAGTACATCAGGGATTAAGAGAGGTAGTGTGGTGCAGTGGTCTGAGTGTCCGACTAGGGCCCAGGAGAGACCAGAGTTCAAATCCTCACTCTGCCATGAAGCTGCCAAATCTTCCTTTTTTGCCAAAGGCTCCCATGCCTTTAAGAGCTGCACAAAAGGGAAAGAACCAACAGGTGCTTGCTCTATATTTGCAGTTTTGTGAGATTAGAAACCTGCAATGCTTAAGGGCACCTTCCTCCAGAAAGAAGTTGGCAGCATTGGCTGGAACATAGTGGGTTTGGTTGTGGAACATATTCCTAGTGTCATTGAGCCTTTTGACAGCTGTTTGGTAGCCTAAGATTCATTGAATCCTAGTAGTAATAGTAATAATTTATTATTACGGTCAGAGGCCAGTTCAAGAAGCACAACTGAGACTGCTTCCACAAGAATGAAATAGAAATTTAAAACAAGATACAATAACAGCTTATAGAGTAAAATTATAATAGTTGCATGAACGCGAAAGGACCTAAGGTTAAACTAACATGCAAATTGCCCCTGGGACGCCCAGGAGGCTGGCTACGGCAGCGATCTATTTATTCCAGGGGGTGTTCTACACCTACAAATCTGCGCACAGAATCTAACGACCATCCGGATCATCTTGTGATTTTTGCCTAAGAGGAGAAAATAAGCCTCACCAGATGGGGGTCGATGGTATCTCTACATGCCTCATCATAAAAAGGACATCTAAAAAACAAGTGTTCAGGGCTTCCTATTTCCCCTAATGGGCAGGCGCAAAGACTCTGAGCGTATGGGACTTTTCCAAAAGATCCTTCCAGAACCGGCAAGGGCAGAGCCGAACTTCTGGCAAGAGTAAAGGTTCTTCTTGCATTTCTGGATATGAGGAAATGGAGGTATGTTGCCGGGACAGCAACATATCTCTCGTGTTCTGCAAATATTGAATCATAGAATAAATCACAGCTAATTCAACAGGGGCATTTTATCCCACTCATCACTGTATCCCTATGACTGGGAGAACCTCAAATTTCTACCTGTCATGCACAGCAGTATCTCTTGCCAAGGATGTTTTGTGGGATACGCTGTTACCCTCAGGTTCTGTCTCTCTTCCCCTGACTGACATCTCACCCTCCTTCCTAGGTGTGGCTGAACAATTTGCCATTGCCGAAGCCAAGCTGAGGGCCTGGTCTTCGGTGGATGGCGATGATTCCAACGACGAGTCCTACGATGAAGATTTTGCCACTTCCACCGACACAACACAACCAGCTGGTGAGTGTGTGTGTGAGGGGTCATAGCCAGTTGCACCCAGCAGGGTGTGAAGTCCACGTGGCAGAGTCCCTTACGGACGCTCCGAAAAGCCCCTCATATTTCAAGGTGAGGAGGGAGAAGCGTACATCATATCTCCCTCAACTGTCCTGATAAAACCAAGATGTCCTGTTTCTTCGTGTGAGAGCATGGCAGCCATTTTGGGCACTGTGCTCTCATATGGCCTTGCACCAAAAAAATCCATGTTTTTTTCAGAGACCCAAAATGTTCATTTTTAGGTGGTGGCCCCAGAAAAAAACACCTCTTTTGGGGTCATGATCTCATGTGGGTCACACGACTCACCCCAGAAGATAGCATCCCGATTTTTCACCATAACATGTCATCAGGGATGTGCAGCATGAAACCTATGGCCCTCCAGATACTGCCGGACTTCAGCTCCCATCATTCCTGACTGCTGGCCATGCTGGCTGTGGCTGATGGGAGTCCAACAACTTCTGGATCTCAGTCCCTGGCATCGGGGGTGGTTGTTGCCCATGGGAGCTGGTAGGGCAGAAGGCAGGGAGCCCAACCGTCGGCGGAGCCCAAACTGATGATGGTGGAGCCAACCATTTCTTCATTCTCCTCCCCCCTGCTGAGTTGTACAAGGGCAACCCTGAGACTGAGGGGGAGGCAGGGCCGTCTTAAGCATATCCGGTGCCGTGGTGCAAAGATCCCTCCGGCGCCCCCTCCATTTCCCAGAATTTAGAACTTGGGGCCCAACTCACGGACCACCTCATAGCCACCACCCACAGAAAACGCCGCCAATGTGGTGGATGCTGCGCGGCTGGCCAGACCGCCAGAACCCCACTCTCGCTTGCAAGGCTCCGGGGCGCCTCCTCCTCCTCTGCTGCCTGACAATGGCAGCCCACCGCCGGCACTCTCGCTGCTGCCCAGTGGCCTGAGGGCCTGAGGAGCAGGAGGCGGTTGCCACGCCGTTGCCTGTGCCTCAGGGAGTGGGGGGACGGCAGGCACCAATGACACGGAGGAGGCCCCTTGGGAGCCACTCCTGCCACTGCTGCTGCTTCCTCAGATGACAATGACAGCGGCTCGGTGGGCAGTGGCTGAGGGGATTCCCGCGGTCGAGGGAGAGGAGGTGGTGGCAGAGGAGGCGGAGGAGGCGGAGTAAAGGAGTGGCTCCTCATCCGAAGCAGCCCGTGCTGCTGCTGCCGAGCGCTTGTGAGAGCAGCACAAGCAGCATCAGCAGTGCTAATGTGCCTGCCCTCAGAGGGTGGTGGGCTGAGGAGGGTAGGAAGGAAAGATGGTTGGCAGCATGCAGGGAAAGAGGAGGCCGCCGGCAAAGTCGCGCAGCTCCCCCACTCGCTGGGGCGTCCCTGAGAGGCCAGTGCCCTGGCGCAACGAGCCACTAAGCCCTATTTGAAAGATGGCTCTGGGACGAGGGGGCAGGCAGCCTGGGACACCCTCTGAACTAGCTCTAAGTAAAAGGCAGGAAGATGGGGGATGGCTGAGGGCAGACGGAGATTACTAGGGCAGCGTCCCATTTGCCCTAATGCACCAACCGCTGCCTGGTGTGCATGTTGGCATGTGGTGCCACACCTTGAATTCTGAGTCAGATCTCCCAGGAAAGCCCCAAATGGTGCAAGCAAAGTAGTTTCAGCCACAACTTGTCTCTCAGCTCTGGCACTAGGAAATCAGATGTGTTACTGAACATACAAGCCCCGCGGCCAGCAGTTGTGGCTGATCCCCATGGAAAAGCCTCTCCTGTGGTGTTGGAGCTACAACCCTCTTCCTCCAGCCTCACCCCTTTAGTACTATCGCCTTTCACTTTGGTTAAATCCCTCCTTGGATCAAACAGATATGATGTCTTCTTATTTAATCCAGCAAATGCACTTAAAATTAGGGAGCAGGCTTTCCATTCAGTGACAGGGGTTGCAAAAAATGAAGCAAAACCTCCCCATTAATTAACAGCACTCTGAGGAAACAGCCCCCCAATATTTTTTTTTTACAATTTCCCATAGGCACTCTGTACTCTGTACTGATCTTCCCAACTTATCCTCCATGGATCTACAAGCATTGTATTGCATGTGGTGTGATTTTGGGTGATGGCGGGACATTCCACCTCCTGGAATTTGCAGAGCAGCTACACTTTGAAATCCAGCACCTTTCCTAACTCTTAAAATAATCTCATTCCAGTGTCAGGGCAGGTGGAGGGATTGTGGCCATTAGTTAGTGAACTGAAAAGTGAGAAAAGATGGGTTGAACAATAGGATAACATTTATTGTGCATCACAGCTAAGGAGCAAATTTAATCAAAAGATACAGGCACAAGAGAGACCCCATTAACGTGGACCTCTTTTTAAGGGCTTAGAGAAACCACATGGGAATATGGGGCTAAAGAAAAAAAGTCTACTGCGCCTCTTCAACATCAGGATAAAGGGAGGGAAGAAAGAAAATGAAGGAAAGAGGACCCTCGAAAGGCTAACAAAGGAAGGCAAATGTGATCAGATGCTCTCAGGAGGACTGGAATCTTTTCTTTCCCTTCATTTATTTAGAAACACAACCTGAATTCAATGTAACTGAGATGAAAACCTTCATCATAATAGCAGTCTAAAAGACTCAAACTCCTTGTGATCTTCCACAAATCTGAGGTCAGGCAGCCTCTTCCATTCTTCCAAGGAAGACATGCACACCACTCCCATGTCATCCGAAGCTGTGGTTCCCAATTAGCTAAGTACTGCAGACACCCAGTTTATCAAAAGCCAAGCCATGGACCCCCTACTTTTGAACATTTTGATAACTCTGTGGTAGTTTTTGTTATGTGAATGGTGCCGTGGACCCCTTGGAGTCCCCACCAGTTGGGAACCACTGCATTAAAGAATGACTTTCAGATGGCCCAACTGCGATTCTGCAATCAGTTCTTCAGCTATTACAATAGTAAGGAAATGGGATCTTTGGGTTTAGCAAGATGACTTGGGTGCCACTTGAACTCACCTGCAAGATTGTGCCAATATTGGGGCACTAGAACAGTGTTTCCCAACCTTGGGCCTCCAGCTGTTTTTGGACTACAACTCCCATCATCCCTAGCTAGCAAGACCAGTGGTCAGGGATGATGGGAATTGTAGTTCAAAAACAGCTGGAGGCCCAAGGTTGGGAAACACTGCACTAGAAGACCAAATTCAAGGTCTTGAAAAATGGTGCTGGGAGGTGCTTCATTTTGTTACATATTCTAACGTGCCCAAAACGTCCCATGTCTGGACTTGCAAGCGGGTGAACCAAAGTGGGTGTCTTCTGTCTCCAAGTGAGTGAGGCTCATAATTAGGTGTAGCAGATAGAAATGGCAGCCTGTAACAGCTCCCTTCTTGCAAAAATGGCAGCCCCAACAGAGAGGGGTCCCCAAACGTAGCAGGATTACTAGATGATGCTTGTGCCTAAGGTACAGCTGGAGGATGTTTTCAAAAGTTATGACTTCCGGGTGTTTGTTTTTAGAATGTTGCTATAGAATTCATTTTGCTTAAGTTGTGTGTCTGTTTGTTGCCCTGGGCTCCTTTGGGAAGAAAGGCAGGATATACAGTAAAAGTAAAATGTAATAACAATGAAGCAGCAGCCACTGAATTGCTCAGATATATGAACGTCCCAGTTGGCGTGCTCTGGGCTGTGCCAGCCTCAGCCACTGTGTTTCCATTTGAACACTGGCTAAGATTGAAAGACAAAATTGCCTTTGCAGAAAGGGGGTATATGCCCCCATTTATTGTCTGTTGGGCTACTGGCCTTCCTCACCTGCTGTTTCCTGCTTACCCCTTGGCATGGTGCCACGGGTCGCAGGGCCTTCTGCGCCCACGGAGAGCCCGCCAGCTGGCACCCGTGTGTTGGCAGAGTGTGTAATCTGCGTCCTTCTTGCGCAGACAAAAGCTCCCTTTTTCCTACAATTAACTGCCGACGAATCGGGTGCTATTTGCATATCAAAGAAAGTCAGCGGTAATCTGTGGTGCGGCATCTAAAGAAAGTTCTAATTACTCCTCTGTATAATTAGAATGAGTGGGCAATGGAGAGGAGGAGGAGGAGGCATAGATGGGAAAGTTACCTCTCTCCGGTTGCAGGAACGAACGTCACAGGGGTAGCCAAGGCAAAGAGCCACCTGCTCTCCCATGATGGGGAGGGCTACTGTAAGCCCTGCTAAAGTGTATGTGTGTGTTTTTAATGGCGCTGTGGGTTAAACCACAGAGCCTAGGACTTGCCAATCAGAAGGTCGGTGGTTCGAATCCCCGCGACAGGGTGAGCTCCCGTTGCTCGGTCCCTGCTCCTGCCAACCTAGCAGTTCGAAAGCACATCAAAGTGCAAGTAGATAAATAGGTACCAGTCTGGCGGGAAGGTAAACGATGTTTCTGTGCGCTGCTCTGGTTCTCCAGAAGTGGCTTAGTCATGCTGGCCACATGACCCGGAAGCTGTACGCCGGCTCCCTCGGCCAATAAAGCGAGATGAGCGCCGCAACCCCAGAGTCGGTCACGACTGGACCTAATAGTCAGGGGTCCCTTTACTTTTACCTTTAGCTAGCTTGCTGCAAATTTTGGGAAACTGAACAGGCTCAAAAAGTTTTCAGGGTGAACTGTCTCCCCCAAATTCACATTGATGATATGGGGCAGAGCTGCACCATTTGTGTTGGGATATGATTAGATGCTAGGAGACGATATATTTGTTAGATATTATCCTTCCCTCCTCATGTTTGTGAGTTCAGCAGAGTGCCACCCCTTTGCAGCTTAAAAGGGAAGCTTAGATAGGCTAGTTTTAGCCTTTTAGTTTTAATAATCCAGGATGCTTTAAGACAGACTGGATTTTCCTGGTATTTCCTCCTTTCCTCCCCCTTAAAACTATAATCACTCACAAACAGCCTTGAAAAAGGTAACAATAACATTCACCCACCACCAATACATTTTAAAGAGTAACAGACACAGCAGCTTCGTTCAGGCAGGCTGAAAATAGTGATTGAGTTACTAAGGCAAACTTAAATCTAGCTTAAAAATGGAGTCTGAGCTGGAGCTCAGACTTGCAGACGTTCTCACATTGTAGGCATGTTGGAACTGAGTTGGGAAGACAGTGCGTTCAGGGAGGGAAAAGCATAAACAGCTACGCCTTCTTCCTGCCAGGGCACAAAGGGAAGGGTTCTCACCAAGTTCTCTCTAGCAGTTTTACAGGAAAGGCCAGGCATCTTCACTTGGCCTCCAGTGGCCGATAACCAAGTGCAAAACGCGCCTGGCGCCTGGCTAATTTCGAACACTGCTTTGGACCTTGGGGCCCGTCCCCTGTGTCCCTTGAATGCCGCGCTGCTCACGCCCTCGCATTGCTGTGTTGCAGATGCCGCGAACCAGCTGCCCCCCAGCACGCTGCTGAAGGGTTTCCTGCACAGCCGCTTGTGCCAGCTGAATGCCCGCCAAGGCTCCTGCGACCCAGAGAGCGACTCCTCCCAGACCACCATCTCTCCGGAGACCTTGTGCTCCAGCCTCTGCAGCCTGGAGGACAGCCTCCTCCTCAAGGAGCTGGGCTCGCCCTCAGAACTGGCCGCCAAGCTGCTGGGCTCCATGTCGGGCGAGGAGGAGCTCCTCCTCTCCAAGTTGCCCCCACAGACAGCCGGGGAATGTGCCTTCCGGAGCCTAGCGCAGCTCGAGTGCCTGGACTCAATGTACTCCATGTCCTTCACTGAGTCCTGCCTTTCGCCCACCGAAGACGAGGGCATCCCCTGCAAGGACTACAAGGGTCACGAGGACAGCTGCCAGGTCCGGAGGAAAGTGTCCGATGTGGCTTCTTCAGGCGTGGTCTCCCTGGATGACAACGAGGAGGAGGAGGAGGAGGAAGAGCAAGAGGAAGACACTGGCGAGCAGTGAGACCCGCTCTCGCCGCGGCATGCTTCACCTGCCATTTTTCTGTCCTGCTCCGTGGCATCCGCCCTCAACCGTGCTCCGTGGCCCGCCTGTCGTCCTGGAGCGGGGGCTCCCCCTTCCCTCACCGGGTGGCGGCCTGGCTGTCTGCAGGGCAGGGGGGAGGCGGGGTGGCAAGCCGACCAGCGCCCCCCTGCCCTGCCCTGCCCTCCTGCCTTCACCTCCACTGTGCCATCTGATCCAACCATTGAAGCCTGAGGGGGGCCTCTCCCACGCGTGGCTCCGTGGATTTTGCCTGCTGCATTTTCTCTCTCTTTCTCTCTCTCTCTCTCTCTCGTGGTCTGTTTCGTTTTCTTTGCATGAGAATGTCTTGAGGGTCGGGGTGGGGGTGGGGGAAGAATCAAGCAAAGCGACAGAACAAAAGCAACAGCGGGGCAGCTGGACAAACCCCCCACCCGCCCACCCCCCAAATCCAGGGCCTGTTGGGAGCATGCTGTGCTCTCCCCGATCTCAGTGCCCCCACCCAGGGTTGGTGCGGGGGGTGGGGGGAGAGAAGAGGCCCGTCTCATGCTGTCCAAGTGGCATGGCTAAACTGTGATGACGACGACGACCCTTAAGACAATTTAACTAATATATATATCTATAAATATATATGTATATCTCCGCGCCTGACCCCTTCCCCTTCCAACTTCTCCGGCTCGAGGTTGAAGGGCTGAAACAGAATGTGGAATGCAATGGATGCTTGATTTGTTATGCCTTTTTTATATATAAAAAAAGAAAAAAAAGAAAAAAATCCACACTGGCCCAAATGGACACTTCTCGGCTTTTACTGTATTGAATTTTATACTATGGACCCGCCGGGGGAAAGAAAGGTTAAGGAGGGAGCGGGGGGGGGGCGGAATTGCTATGTGCTCCTCTTCCCCCCAACTCCCTTCCTTGGGAAGAAGCCGGGAGCATGGCAGGGCGTCGGTAGGAGCAGCCAGTCCTCCCACCCCAGATCTTTTCTATATTTTTGTATGTGTGTGTGCGTGTGTGTGTGTCTGTGTTGCTGTCATCCTCGCGGGCATTGCCCTTCCTCCTGTGGACGGGTTTTCTAAGGGGTCCGCCGCTCCCTCCACGCTTCCATCCTGGACAGCCCGGGGTGGGAAAATACTGTGATCCTCATCCCACCTCTCCTCTGCCCCTTAGCAGTTCACACCACTGCACAAGACCCCGTGAGGAAGGGATCCGCCTCCCCCAGCCCCCAGCTCTAAGCAGCTCCAAATGTGAGGGGGACCCTTACCCTCCAGCAGGGCTCTAAGGTGGTGCCAGGGGGTTAGAATGACTTCAGGTCCACTCATGCCTTGGCTAACGGTGGATTAGGGAACCTTTCATGCTCCCTTTAATTCCCCATCGTCCATGCGGCCGACTACTGCTGTTCCACACTTTCTCACTCCTAAGCAAAGTTTCCTTGCGCTTAGAAAATCCAAACAAGACGACTGCATCAGTTGCACAAGGACTCTCCAGATTTATTTTATTATTTATTCCAATTTATAATGCTCTTCACCCAAAGATACAGTATAAGGACACAAAACACGTAACAAAAAAATTAAAATAATAAGCAACACCCACCCCTCCGCAGACACATTTAAAAGGCAATGGATTGTTTAATTAGCCAAAGGTCTGGTTCTTAAAGGCATGTAATGAAGGCGCCAGTCAAGCCTCCCTGGGGAGAGCATTCCACAAATGGGAAGCCACTGCAGAAAAGGCCCTGTTCTTGTGTTGCCACCCTCTGGACCTCTTGTGGAGGAGGCACATGAAGAAGGGGCTCGGATTATGATCTCAGGGTCTGGATCAGTTCATGTGGGGAGAGGTGGTCCTTGAGATATTGCAGTCCTGAGCCGTTTAAGACCAGCACTTTGAATCGGGCCTGGAAAGTAATTGGCGGCAAGCACAGTTTGAAAGGCCAGGGTAGGTGTAATACGCTTGAACTGTTTCCCCCCGCTGAGCAACCTGGCTGCTGATTTCTGCACCAGCCATAGAATTAGGGATGAGAAAGTGTGGGGCAGCAGTAGTTGTGCGGAGAACGCCACGTGGACAAGGAGAAGTTAAAGGAGGCACTAGGGATTCAACAACCACCAGGGTATGGGCAGGCCTAAATCTGTATGGTGGGTTAATTAGGCATACAGGCCAGGTTTATCTAGTCTCCAAACTTCTGCCAGTTTTATGCCTGCTCAACTGTTACGGCTGCTTCAGAAGGATCCCCAGGGACTGCGGTTTGGTCAGAGCACTGAGGGTTCTGTTAAAGATCCTTAGCACCTCCTCGCACAACTATTGTAGCAAAGTTCCCTGGGGAGGAGAGCTATGAAAAAGCAGTGTTAAGTCTGCAGTGTGCACCTATACGCCCAGAAAAAAAGGGGACACACAGATGCAAGCCTGCGTATCCCCTTGGTGTGCATAGCTCCATAAATCCTGCCACCTGCATGCACACAGGTGTACTGTAGCACAAGTCTGCTCCTCCCCCCCCCACATGCACATGCTGTGTGAGACACACACCTCTTTTAAAGCAGTTAAAAGGCATAACCCCTTTCCCACCCACCAGTAATTCTGGGAATTGTAATTCTTAGGGTTGCCGATGTTTAAGACTGCCCCTTCTCCTAGGTCTGTGATATCAGCCTGACCCACAGAAGTGTTACAGGTGAAGCTTCACTGTCCACCCCTGTTTCTCTATGCTAAATTGCTTATCATCTGATAAATTTCAGTGGGTCAGGCAGTTGATAAAGGCCCCAGGATCAGTAATAAAAGTTGGTAACCCTAATTCTGATAGGTGGCTGGTTCGTTTTAACAAAGATGTTTCAGCAACCCCAGTAGCTGTGCTGGTCCAGGGGGGAGGTTACCATGGGGCGAGGTCCAGGACCTGAGTCGAGGGTCGGCAGACAGTCCTCCACGGGCGAAGCGGGGTCCACAGCAAGGAGCCAGGCAAGGACAGGAACTCTGGGGGAACAGGACTGGATGCTGGCCGAAACAGCTCTTCAACGATGTTGCTCCCGCAACCGGGGACCGGGCTGACTGCCTTTATCTTCTCTGAGGCCAGGGGCGGTCCCGGCCCCCAGGTGACCCACCTCTCCTGGCCTTAAGGCGAGCACTCCTCCTGGGAGAAACCAGTTCCCTGCGCCTCTCTGCCCTGAGCCTCTGCAGCTCAGGAGAGGCCGGTGGGTTACTGGACCCAGGAGGAGACTCACCTTCCCCTGACAGGGCTGGGAGAGGCACCTGTAGGCAGTGCGTCCTCAGTCGCCTCCGGAGCCAGAGTGGATTCACCTGGTGCCTGCTCCTGATGATCCGATCAGGCGCAGGTGCAGGTGCTTCAGAATCAAGGCCCTGCCCCAGCTCAGCCGGCCCTGGAGGCGGGGACTCCTGTGCAGGCTGGGATTCCTCTGGTTCAGCCTCTGAATTGGATTCCCAGGCCATCACAGTAGCTATGCTTCCCTACACACTTTTGGGGTGAAGCCCTGCTGACTAGTTTTAAACCATTTTGCATTTGGCTCTTTGCCCCCATTTTAATCCCAGCTTTCTACTTGTTTCCTCAGTGCAGATGATCAACTCTAATGGATGTGAGGTCTCCCCCTGGTTTTCTCTAGAGGGAGCAGAACCTCCATGTTTAGAGGCAGTATAAAGGTAAAGGTAAAGGGACCGCTGACCATTAGGTCCAGTCGCGACCGACTCTGGGGTTGCGGCGCTCATCTCACTTTATTGGCTGAGGGAGCCAGCAGTATACCTCTGGTCTAATCCACAGGGCTCATCTTGGGCTCATCTGATTCAGCATTCGCACAAGCCCCCCCCCCCCCATCCCGTGACTCTGCAGATTTCATTCTTTGGCACAACTCTTCAATGCACAGGAGCCCTGCTATCTATTGCACTTGGTCACCCTGTGTTCAGCATGACCATTGAGAAATATCCCTGAAGAATGCACATCAGGAGAGAAGTGTGGTAAATGCAAACACATGCCCCAAAGAACTTGCGTGCACGCGCGCACACACACACACACACACACACACACACACGCATGCATGAATACAGACCCCAACTCCCCTATCAAGACAATCAGGTCCATCCCTCCTGGTTTGGCTGCCTCTCCCATTTTTTGTTTTTAACCAGGTAATCCACAGAGAGCAGGTTGGGGAGCACTGAAGTGGGACTTCTGAGAGATGCTTCTGTTTGGTGTGTGGAACGGGGAGCAGGGAAAGAACCAAGTTCCTAATACCTCTCATGATCTGGAGGTGAGGGTGGGGAAAAATGGTTTGCAGGGCCACTGGCTTCGCTGGGTGTCTCCGAACCCTGCAACCTCCTGACCTTGCTCCTCCTCCTTGCTTTCACCATCTATTCACCTGCTTAGAGCGAGGAAACAGCAGCATCTTTTGCTTGCCTTGTGCTCTCCACTCTGGGTGGTTGCACTAGTTGGGCTCGGAGGGAGATGGCAAAACGGTGGGCAGCAGGAACAGGACACGAGGTGGGCGGGCTCCAAAGTCTGGAAATGAGTGGTTACTGCTAAATGCAGAAATGTGTATGTGTGTGTCCCAGCAGGGTCGCACGCAGGCCCTGGTCTCTGTTTTGCCCCAGGCTTCTCTGTGTTTGTTGGCACCTTCTATGGAAAGTGCAATTTCACAGACAGCTGCCCATCTTTTAGGAGAAGCAAGGCCTTTGGAAAAAGTAGTTCATTCCTAAGAATTTAAGGGGGCTGCTCTGTGGCAAGGGGTGGACCAAGGGATGGACATTGACCAGGGCATCTCTCACCAGCTGCATGCCATCCTGACTGGAGAGGACAGGTTTGCTGAAGGTGCGATGACAGTCAGGTACTGCAATGGTCCCTTGTAGCTATTTTGAGGCAGCTCTGGCACAGCCTACAAGGATGACAGTGAAAGATGAGGGACGAAGGGCTGAAGGACTGTTCAGGTGATGTGGAGGGGAGGAGAGAGGGAGGAATAAAACCAGGTTCAGTTCAAGGAGATCCCTTCCAGTCAAGGATGCTTGAGTAGTTATCATGGCTTCCTCCCCTCACCACAACTTTGTGAAAACCCAGTCCAAAGTCGGTGGACCACCCTGCCCCACAACTAGCCTCTGGGCAGCCCTCCCCTTCCTGCCACCCCCCTTGATGCACCTGCAGAGCTGTGCCCCAAAGCCTATGCACCCCTCCCCCACTTTCCCCCACCCTCTCCAGCCCTTGCACTAGGCTCCCTGCCCCCAAATGCACAATATTGTTTCCGTGTGTCCCTGTTTCTGCCCTGCCCTGCTCCCGATGTATGCCCCTGGCTGGTACGAGTGTCTGTTTTCGTTCTGTTTGTATCTGTAATTCATTAAAAGGCTGGTTCTACCTGACTGTGTCTCTCCATGTGTGTGTGTCTCTCTCTGTCTCTGTGGACTGGCCCTACTAACTTCGCTCACTGCATCCTCCCACAAGTAGGATTGGGAGGGTGGTTTGCAAACGTTCCACCTTCGGAGCCCTTTTCCCAGAGGGTTCTTGGATGGACAAGCAGAAAGCCTCCTCCTCCTTCCCAGACTGAGAGCATAACCTAGAAAAACAGAGGGCAAGCTATCATTCAGGGGAGCCAATCTGCCACCAGTGAGCTTCTCACTGAGGGATCCCTGTTGGGTTTCCAAGAAGTCGCAAGGTCATCCAGAAGGAATCATTCCCACTACGTTCAAGGTTTGAGTGCTGCTGATTCAGTGGCGTAACGTGGGTTGCCATTGCCCGGGGCTGCACAGAAGGGAGGGAAACAGATTATGCGTGCACATCCAGTGGTATCTGAGCCACTGCAGCCACAGAGATCAGAAGAGCCTGGAGAGGTCACTTCATGGTTCGCATGGAGAAGCCGTTTGCAATGGAAGTGTGCAGCTGCATAGAGGCAGCACCAGGTGTTGAAATTTTGCACCCCTAACAATTTTGCGCCCAGGGCCACCCCACGCAACACCACTGTATTGATTATTTCATTTTTGTTTGATTTATTACATTTTCACCCTACCTTTCCTCTAAGGAGCTCACAGTGGCAGGCATGGTTTACCCTGCTCTTCATTTTACCCTCACAACAACCCTGTAAGGTAGGTTAGGCTGAGAGATGGAGACTGGCCCACTGAGTGAGCTTCATGGCTGAGTGAGGATTTTGACACTAGTCTCTAAGGTCCTAGCCTGAAACTCTAACCACTACGCTGCACTGCCTCTTGTGTAGCCACAAGGTAATCACCCACTCCCAAGAGGTATGTGTTGGTAGGGCTGGGGGAATCTCAAGCTTTTCAGAAGTATAAAAAAGCCATAAGGGGGGGAAAGAATCTCAGAAGCTTTCAAAAAGGAACAAAATCCGTGTGTGTGTGTGTGTGTGTGTGTGTGTGTGTGTGTGTTAGAGAACAGAATGGCATGACTGGACTCCTGAACACACTGCAAGGTTTTGTTGCAGTTCCACCACCCCAGACTACCGCAGTCTAATCTTTACCAGCTTTCCACACCATCTCAGCAGATCTCAGCATATCCCCAGGGAACTGATCAATATGAACAACTGGCTGTGTTCCCATGAGATCTTACTTATAAACTCAGTGTCTTCTTTTGTAATCACCACGACCTTCACTTAGTTCAAGAAATGGAGATCTCAACCCATAGGTTAGATTTCTGTAGTTTAGATTTTTCTCCTAGGGGAATTCTCGCTGCTGAAAATTTCTGCTGCCCTTTTCTGCAGTTTTGCAAAATCCTTTTTGAGATGAGATGACCAGGAGTATGCACAGGGACCCACGTGCAGTCACCCAGAGACTGGGGTCACAATGACTGGGGCAGCACTGACTTGCTCCCATTCTTATCTGAGGATCTCCAGATGGTTTACCTGGGTCTCCTCCTGCCCTTTGGATTCTTACAACGACCCTGTCAGGTAGGTCAGGCTGGGAGTTGGAGGCTGGCCCAAGAAGAGCTGTTGCTCGCCAGACATCATAGGAGGTGGTGTGGAACAACCACAACATCATGTGGTGGCAATAGCCAAGCCACCATCTGCCAGCCTCTCCTTCTCTCCTGCAATACAGGAATAATAAAGCACTCGCCTACCCTGTAAGGCTGTTGTGTGAGGTCGTGCATAAAGCACTTTGAGCCCCAATGCTTAATATGGTCATCAGTATCCTGCTTCATTCATAGGAAGCTGAGCCAGGCCACTGGTCTATCTAGCCTAGTATTGTCTACCCTGGCTGGCAGCAGCTCCCTTTAGGGCTCTCTCTTAGCCCTGCCAGGGAATGCTGGGGTTTGAACCTGGGACTTTGGCCCTGCATACCTGAAGGAGTGTCTCCACCCTCATCGTGCAGCCCGGACCCCTAGATCCAGCTCTGAGGGCCTTCTAGCGGTTCCCAAATTGCGAGAAGTGGGGTTACAGGGAACCAGGCACAGGGCCTTCTCAGTAGTGGCACCTGCCTGTGGAACGCCCTCCCACCAGGTGTCAAGGAAACAAACCACTATCTGACTTTTAGAAGACATTTGAAGGCAGCCCTGTATAGGGAAGCTTTTAATGTTTGATGTTTTACTGTGCTCCATGTTTTAAATTTGTTGGAAGCTACCCAGAGTGGCTGGGGCAATTCAGTCAGATGGCCAGCATATGAATAAAATAATAATAATAATAATAATAATAATAATAATAATAATAATAATACTGAGCTATGGCCCTTTCCCATAAAATAGGTCCTCTGCTGGACACCGCTCCCATTCCAACCATTGTTTGATGTGGTGTATATATATATATAGTCTCCCAGGTAGCTGAGCAGCAAAACTGAGGTTCAGAGAGGGTGGGGGTGGGCTTCACCCTGCCCCATTGTTCTCATCACCTCTCACTCCCGCTGAGAATGCAGCCTCCTTATCTCACATTCCAGCACAAGGGCACAGAGACTAGGCCAATTATGGACATCTTGGCTCTGCTGGGCCAGGACAAAGCCCTCCCCTCCCCCGCCCATGTAGGCACTGCAGACCCCTTAGTCCCACACTGCACCCAGGAGAGAGCTGCCACCACCATCGCCCAGGCCATGTCTTCGGTGAGCTCGTCCTCGTCCTCTTCCACCTTCCGCTCAGAGCACATCAGCACCTACAGTCCTGGGAAGCCTCGCTTCGAACCTCTGCTGGACCCTCCCCATGGGATCTTCGGGGCCGGGAGAGCTCGAGAGTCCTACGGGTACTCAGGTGAGTGAGCCCATCTGGGGGCAGCCAGGGGCACCGATCCCACAGGCTATGGCTTCAGCAACAGGAGGCGAGAGTCAGGGTTGGCCCAAGGGAGTGCCAGTGCCAGGCAAATGGATTTTTTGAGTCTTTTGGCTGCCTGACCTTAGGTCAGTGGCTGGGTATCTTTGTTCAAAGGCCACATTCTGGGGAGCCTAATCTATGGCTGCTGATGGGACTGCAGCCAAAGCAGGCAAAGCCACCCCCCTCTTTCTCTGTCAACCCCTTTCTCTCTTTTCTCCTCCCTTCCATCCCTTTCTCTCCATCCCATCCCTCCTCTCTGTCCCTGCCAACCCCTTTCTTGCTCTCTCTTTTTTGCCACATTGCTACCCTTTTTCACCACCCCTTTCTCTCTCTTGCCACATTGCTACCCTTTTTCACCACCCCCTTTCTCTCTCTCTCTCTTTCTTTCTCTGCCACCCCTTTTATCCCTCCCTCCTTCCCTCTCTCCTTCTGCCATCCCCTTCTGTCTGTCTCTCTCTCTTTCCCCTCTCCTCTCTCTGCACTTCCATCTTTCTCCTGCTGTGACAGGAACAGGTCCTCCTTCCTGCCAGAGCTCTGAAGTGATGGTTTGCCAAGGGCTTTCCCCCTTCCACGTCCCATCACCCCATCCATTTCAGCTTCGCCCCTTCCTATTCCCTCTCCAGCCCTCTTTCTCTCCCTCCAGCCTCCTCTTCACACCCACCCACACCCGTTGTTGCAATGGCCAGACCTGAGTTCCAAGTGCCCACGCTCACCCCTCTGCCTTTGCTTCCCTCCACCCTGCCACAGGCTCACCCCCATCAGCACACCCTTCTGCTCTGGGCAGCAGCAACGTGATCGCCAGTGGCGACAAGTACCAGGTCATGGCAGACGTCAGTCAGTTTGAACCTCACGACATCGTGGTGACCACATATAACTATTGCATTGTCATCCAGGCAGAGAAGGTGAGATGGCTAATGGCGGTGGAGTGGGGGAGCTGGAATCAAAACTGTAGGAGGTGTGGTTGCAGGCTGTTGTATGGGTGTAGCCAAGGGGGGACAGATCCACCAAAAAATACTGAAAAGCATTGAAAAGAATCACACACACCCAGCTCAACAACTTTGGCTGATCCCCTAAGAAAATCTCAAGAAAATCCTGGTTACACCCATGGGCTGTTGGGTGGATTTTTGATGAGCAGGAGAAGATATTTTGTTTATTCATTATCCTCTTACTTTTGTAAGAATGCAAACACCTGTTTCAGCACAGTTAAAAATCGCCATCCATGTGCAGCTTATATTTAGAAGCTTGGGAGACAAGGTTGTATAACCTTCTAGAAAGAACAATTATGATCTGCAAGGATGCTTAGGCAGATTCGGATCACCTCTCTTCTTATATGTGCAAACCCTCAGACAAAGAAAATCACCCTCAGACTTTTTAGGCAAAGAAGAAAATATAAGGTTTACTCACTTGTAAGTCTTGCCAGGATTCAACACATACACTAGTGAAAATCAAGCAGGCAATAATCCTAAAAGTTACAAAAATCTATAGTCCAGTCTGAAATGGAGTACACACTCTTGAGGAGAGCTCGCAAACGGCCCATCCCATTGTAGGTTAGAAGAAGAGAGTGCGGCCACAGGAAGAAAAAGATTAAGTCTTCTATTGTTCCCTTTCTTCCCACAAAAGTTTAGAGAATGTGACACCATATAGTCTCCTGTTTGTGACTCTGTAGCAGTCATGCATTTGTGATTTTGGCTGCAAATTTTCCAGCCCTGGCTATAGCTCGGGGGCGAGGACAGCTTTGCATGGAAAGACCTTAGCTGGGGAGGGGGTGGGGACATCTGATCTGCATGCAGGAGAGCTAGGAAAATCCTTGGAGAGCCTCTGTCAGTCAGTGTCAACAAGGCATCCCCAAACTGGTGCCTTCCAAATGGTTTGAACGACAACTCCCTTCCACCCAGAACATGGCCGTGCTGGTGCAGATGGGAGTTGAAGTATGAAATTATAGGGGTGGGGGAACCAGATTGGGGAATGCAGGTGCAGACAGTTCTATTACTGAATTGAATGCATGGAAGACCTGGCTTGGGATAAGGCAGTTTCTTACATTTTATCTACTCAAAAGAACCAACAGCTAGAGATGGATGCCTCAGGTTTTCCCTAATTTGTGCACCTTTGAACTTTTTGTCCTGCTTTGGTGCATGATGGTAGGTGCTCCTTTGAAGAACTGAAGTTATCTTTTAGCCAGTGTAAGTTTGGTACGTGAGATGTGTAAAATGCAAGAGCTGGTTTTGGGGAAACGTCTAAGGCAGGGTGTTTTGCTTGCCCCACAGGTGGCCGAAGATGGCACTGTCTCCAACACTTTCACTCACAAGTGCCAGCTCCCGGCAGACATGGATCCTCTGTCCATCAGCTGCTCCCTGAACGATTCCGGCATGTTGGTCATCACTGCCAGGCGACAACTCCTGGCGCCACCTCCTGTCTTCCGCACGGAGGTCAAGCTGTAACAGCGCATTTTGTCACAACCTGGGAAGCAGGGAACCTTCATAAAACTACCTTGCCTTGGGTAGATTTGCCTAGTAGTCTTGTTCTTGAATTGTTTGATTGGCACCTCTGAATAGCCCAATGTCCCATCATACACTGCTGCTGCAGAACCTTGGAACTTCTGCCTGCAATGCATGGTGGGACCCATCCCCATGCGCATCTCTCTTGCTGCAGGGATAAAAACTACCTGTAGACTTAGAGCAGTGTGTCTATACTGAGTCAGACTATCTCAGTACTGCCAAGTGACAGGCGGAAGCTGCCCAGCATTTCAGGCACAGGGTTTTCCCCCAGCCCTACCTGGAGATGCCAGGAATTGAACCTGCTACCTTCTGCACGCGAGGCAGATGCTCTACCCCTGAGCTATGGCCCTTCCTTCCCTGGCACTAGATGCAAACTAGGACTCTGGGGTCCTGCTGTGGGACTGGGAGACCCCTGCTACAATTCTGGAAACCACTATAGGAGCAGAAGAAGAGGCCCTTAATCCTGCTCAGGCACCTCCCATTTTTCCACCCTTCAATAAAGATCACTTCCTGTCCTGCAAAGTCTCTGCTCCTGACTAGAATTGTCTCAATGTCACCTTCTTCTTGGCTTCTTTCCCTAGCAATTCCCCTCTTTGATAGCATGGGCAAGGATGAAATGGGACCCAGACCTTTATCTATTGCTGGAAGATTAGCTGTGTTGATATATTTTTTGCAGCAAAAGCAATAAAAGAGTCTTGTGGCACCTCAAAGACAAATTGGTTAAGTCTCTTCCAAAAATTCTGGAAGACATCAGGTTGGGGAGTGCCAAACTTTATCTAACACCCTTTGCAGGAAGGGAATCTTGGTAACTGGCAGGTCCACCAGGAATGAGCCAGTGGGCCACATTCAGTGCCAGTTACGCCACGTTTTGCAGGACACTTGGGAGAAGATACCCTCAATCTAGCCCTGCCTGCTCTCCATGGCCTCGGCTGCCCTCTCCTCCTGATCCCAAGCCCCAGACATGTCTTGAAGAAGAGGGCAAGGCACCTGAAGGCTGCCCTCCTGGCCCACTGGGAGAGAGCAGGGGCAGGTGAAGAGACAGGGGCAATGAAGAGGAAGAGGAGCAGGGCCAGAGGGGGGGCAGAGGGTCCCTGCTGGGGTGCTAGCAGAGGACAGGTGCCAGATCACAGCAGAATGTTAGAGTAGATGGGGCACTGCCCCCCAAACCTCTCTGCCAGCACCCACTTGTCTACCTTCCTTACAACCAATCGAGGGGATGGCACTGCACACACCTTACATTTCAAGCAAATCCAAAGTATATTGCTTCTCCCCAAGAATCCTGGCAGCTGTATTTTCCCCTTTGTTGTTGTTGTTGTTTAGTCGTGTCCAACTCTTCGTGACCCAATTCCCAGCCCTCTCAACAAACTGTGCTTCCCAGGATTCTTTGGAGAAGGTCAATACACATGTGTGTTGGACAGTCTTCATGGCATGAAAGTTGTCCAATTGGCATTATTATTATTATTATTATTATTATTATTATTATTATTATTATTTCTTCCCACCATTTTCCCTAATAGAGACTCAAGTCAGCTTACAGATGCAATGAGAACTTGGCCGGTAGGAGGGTGGAATCAAAAGTATAATGGTTTGGCCGTGGCTCCACCTGCTGGTAGCCTCCCAGCCTCCTGCCCTCCCAGCCTCAATGGGCAGCAGCGGCCACTGTGCCTGCTGATGCTGTTGTCCCACAGCTGGCCATCGCTAGTTCAAGGTGTTGCTTTGGGTGTGTAAGAGAAAGAGAAAGGAAGGAAAGGGTCAGGAAAGGGCTAAAGCTGAAGACCCCCCCCCCCCGTGCCAAAACCACCATCACATAGGAGTTGTATGCTGAGTCAGACCACTGGTCCACCAGGCTCATTATTATCAACATTGCTTGGCCCTCCAAGGCTGTGAAAGAGTTTTCAGGCAGTAGTCCTTCCCAGACCTACCTGGAGATGCAAGAAATCGAACCCAGGACCTTGTGCATCCAAAGCAAATGCTCTAAAGCTAAGCTAGGCCTTTCCCCAAGAGCTCAAAGTAGAAAGCAGGAGAGCTCAGAGAGGCTAGCTAAAAAAAGAGCCACTTGACCTCTGCGCGGGGCTTTTCAGTGCTTGCCCAGCTCCAAAAGAATTGCCCAGTTCTGACCTTGCTGCACCCATATACTTGCTGCCCACAGGGGCAGGCAGCATTTCTGCCCCTCCTCTCACTGGCCCCAGTCTAAACCTTTGCCAACAAACCCGAAATAGTTTTATTTCTCCGCAGCTGACCAGCCCGCCGCCTCCACCCCACCGAAAGCTCTTTTGAAAGGACCAGCACAACTTTGGCAGAGGAGGAGCTGCTGGCGCTCGCTGACTGCCTCGTTTTTTTCTCTCCCTCTTTTTTTTTCCAGAGGAGATGCCAGCTGCTCATTACATCTCTATAGCACAGTAGTTTTATTTCCGTTTCCCTCTCTATTCCAAGCCCCAGGATCCCTGGCTCAGCATTCTTTTGCACAGCTCCCGGAAGGCCAGCTCAGACTCTTTATTGACTAGGCAGTGTGTGTGTGTGTGTGTGTGTGTGTTTCTGGCAATAAAATAAAATAAAGGCAGAGGGGGAGAGAGAGCTGCTGGAGTTGGCAGGAGGAGATGAGTTCTGCAAGATCTGAGCTCGAGGGCAGAATCCTAGCTTCCCAGAATCCTTCAGTGACGAATGCAGGCCAATTCCTATGTGGCACACTTCCCCGTGGAAAACACAGGCCTGGTTCTCTAGCACAGAATCCAGCTGCCAGGGGCAATAGAGATGGTGGCAGCAATGAGGTTGTGCTTTCACCTTTTAAGAAAAATCCAGGCGAGACAGCAGCCCATAAGAAAATTTTAAAAGTGTGCCAAGGGATGGGTGAGGACTTCCGTGTGTGCTACTTAGCTCTGTGTCGCATGCAGCTGCCTTCTACCAAGCTGGGATAGCTCACTTGGTAGAGCATGTGATTCTTCATCTCAGGGTCATGGGTTCAAGCCCTACTTTGGCCAAAAAGATTCCTGCATTGCAAGGGGTTGGACTAAATGATCCTTGCGGGTACCTTCCAGCTCTCCAATTCTATAATTTTAAGTCAGTACTTTGGCCCACATAGGGCCGGCCCTATTGTTAGACAAACGGAGGCGGTTAATCACCTTTGACAGCTGAATTTGTCCTATCCCCTTCTAAACCTAGCCAGCTTGGCAGCCACTGTGACCCGTTGTGGCAGGGAGTTCCGCAGTTCAAGCAGGGTTGCCATTTCTCTGCTGGGCTTCTGTGAATGACCTCAGTTGGGACTGAACTCTGCATGCAAACCATGAAGGATAGCCCCTTCCTGCCTTTTCAAAGCATCGCAGAATTGTAGCGTTGCAAAGGGTCATCTAGAGTAGTCCTAACTTTGCAACGCAGAAACCCCAGTTAAAGAATCGCTGACAGCTGGCTATCCAACCTCTCCTTGAAGGAGATTCTATCCCCTTCCTGGGTAGTCTGGTCTGTTTGTTTGCTTTTGCCTGTAGAAGCCTCTCCCCTTAGTGCAGCAGCTCCGGGCACCCGCGTACTGGTCCAGGCGCCTCCATCCCTCTGCCTCCCTCGTTTTTCCTCCTCCTGCAACGCGGCACTCATCACGCGGCGGAAAAGGCTTTTCCGGGGGCCGAGGCGAGCCCTGCGCAACAGCTGCGGAGCGCGCCAGCTGCCGCCGGCGAGCAAAGAGGTCGGAGGGTCGCGGGTCTTGAAGCAGGCTCGGCCCGCTGCAGCAGCCACACGGCCGCTCTGACGCGCCGCCGCCGCCGCCGCCGCGCGTCCTGACGAGCGCGGCTGCAGCCCCAGGGAGAGCTTCTCCTTCGGTGTCAGCGGAGAGAGGCGGCCGGGAGGAGGATAAGCGGCGGGGAGCAGCTGGAGCCAGGAGGCGGCGCTGGTGGCGGGGTGGGAGAGGCGGTGGAAGGGCAGGCCGATGCAAGGGGTAGGCTGCAGCGAAACTTCAATGAACTAGGAACCCCGAAATTTCGAATCCCCTCCAAACTGGCGCCAAGGATTCGTCGTCGTTTTGTTCTGCCACGCACCCCAAAACTGAGTAATCGAAACGACTACAAAACTTTGGCACAGGTTTGGAGGGGACCCAAAATTTTGGGGTTAATGAGGCTCTCCGGAGAGGCCAGGGTGGGCTTGTTGGAGGAGGAGGAGGGAGGGTAGATGGGCGGGAAAGGGTTAAAACAGGCGGTCAAGCTCCCTTGGTCTGGAAGCGGGTTTTCCTCAGGACCTGCAGCAGGGGAGCAAAGGTTTAAACCGCCTCCCCTCCCCTCCGCACAAACACGCACACTCCACCCCTGTTGTGGTCGCAATTCACCATCAGTCCCTTCTCTCTTCCCCCAACCTCTGGTGCCATGTGCATTTCTAAAAACCTGCAGGTTAAATTCAAAGGGGGGCATTTATTGCCAAAATAGAGTTGAGGACACAGGGATTTCCACATAGGGCAAGTTTTGGGCGTGAAGCGCTGGCATGTGACACCCCCCACACAATCTGCCAGAGCCTGTATTCTCATGCAATGGTGTGCTATATCTAAAATAAGGCAATCAAAACCGACTACTTTTGATTGCTAGAGAAGCACACACATGGAGGAAGCTGGATCTCCCAGGGTCTACAGGAAATACTCTGAGAGCGCCACTCCCACTGTGCCCAGCCAGGTAAAGGGGCACAACCTATAGAAGCTGTGCACGTCCCCAGCCTGCGCTCTCTCTCTCTCGGATCCCTGCTATGTGGTCTCTTCTCTTCGATGCTTCATCATTGACTAGGGATGCAGGACGCGTGCTGAGTCACAGCTCAGACTCCAATCCTAATCTAAACTATGTCTGTACAGTCGTACCCTGGTTGCTGAACGCCTTGGTACTCGGACGTTTTGGCTCCCGAACGCCACAAACCTGGAAGTGAGTGTTCTGGTTTGCATGAGTTTTTCGGAAGCCGAACATCCGATGCAGCTTCCGATTGAGTGCAGGAAGCTCCTGCAGCCAATCGGAAGCTGCGCCTTGGTTTTCGAACCGTTCTGGGAGTCAGACGGACTCCAGGAACGGATTAAGTTTGACAACCAAGGTACGACTGTGGTTCCGTTTTAAGCCTGCCTCAAGACTGCTACTGTGAAACTGAGTGAGTAAACTGATCTTTACTTAACAAGAAGAGTGTTTTGCGTGTTTATTGTTTTAAGGGAGAGGAACAGGGGAAATAACAGGAAATCCAGTCTGCAGTAAAGCATCCTGGATTACTTAAATGAAACGGCTAAAGCTTCCTTGTTTTTGCTGACAAAGGGATGTACCCTGCTGAACTCATAAACGCAAGGAGGGCTAATATCTAAGAAATATATCCTCCTAGTTTCTATACACATCCCTACAAGGGGAAGTCCCTAACTCACCGAGGGCTTGAGACCCATTGCCTTCTTCACTTGGCTTAGCTAGCCAGTCAAAACCATTCCTAGGGCGGGGCCACTGCCGCATGCTGACAGCTGAGTGCAGTGTGGGGACCAAAGGTGGGCAAACTGCCCCAGAAGAAGTATGGCATGCCCCTCACCAGAGATACTACCCCTCCCCTAACGTTCCAGCAGTACCATGTGGCTTACACAAGACAACAGACACTCATTAGTTCGTTTTATTTCATAGCTCTATTTGCAATCTCTCTTCTTCTTTTTATTAAATTAATATAAAAAACCCCTCTGTATTTACATGTCAGGTACCAACCCCACTCGCCGCTCCTCACCTCTGGATTCAAGAATAGGGTGGGCGCCAGAGAGGGGGGTGGGGAAAGTGAAGCAGTTCAGAGTCCTTATTGGGGGGCAGTGGGGAAGAGAGGGAGAAAGAGGCTCCCCAAGGCTCAGTAGCTCAAGATATCCAGTGTGTTCACCCATGTAAAAATCATTAATAAAAGCGGGGGAAGGCCTATCCGTTGCATCAGGGATGGAGAACTCTCCAGCAGCCCCAGGCAGTGTGGCCAATGGTCAGGGGTGGTGGCAGTTGTAGTCCAGCAACTTCGGGGGGGGGGGACACAGGCTCCCCCACTCCTGCACTGTTTTCACATTCAGACATCCCTAAGCTGGAGACCCAGGACTCGTCGACTGGACTGCAAATGGGTGTGGAGTGGCAGTGAGAGAGCAGAGGTAAGCAAAAAAGGAAAAGGCAGGTGATAATGGCCTGGACAACTGGATTTTGGGCCTAGTCCTACTTGCAGGAGTGGCTCCTTCAGGTGTCTTATGCCCCCACTCCTCAGCTTAAGAGTGACCTGTGCAAAGAAGCAGAGGTGGACCAGGTGGGGTTTGAACACCTCAGCTCAATTTCCTTGGTCCTATCTGATGGGATCCCATTTTAAGGTAGAGGCGAGGCCAATGGAAAGGTAGGAGGGGGTGTGTTTACTTATTTTGTGTGTGTGCATTTGTAAAACTGGTGCCCTCTTACCCACAAACATCTTGAGGAAGCCCTGAGACTAATGGCAGCATGGGAGGGACTGCAGGCGTGTACGAGCAAAAACAGGACCCCAACAGTGGCACAGGTGTGACTTCAACATCAGACAAGGCGCAGGATGAAGGACTTCCTTGCCGTTCTCAGACATCTAGGCCCCACTGAGGTGTGGGGTGACGAGAGGAGCAGGAACCTCTCACTCAGCCCCAATTTTTTTCTGCCGCCTCCTCTCCTCCAGAGCAAGAACGGGGCAGGGACGGGCTTGTGGCTTCGTGCCCGGTGAGGCCTTGAAGCTGCTCTGGTTATCTGGCCGAGAGGCCTTTTCACAAGTCAAGTCTCTCGGTGCAGTAGTGGGTCCCCGGGCTGGAACGCTAAGCGAAGGACCCTGGGAAGACTCTGGCCGGAACTAAATGGCCGTGGAGTGGCGATGCTGGCTTCTCTGCCAGCCGGTTAGCAAGACTCCTCCCGCCGTCACTGGCATTTCTCGTCACTCTCCGAAGGGCTGGACTCGCGGGGGATGGAGTGCCTGTTTCGCCGGTCCCACAGCTGGTGGATCTCTGTGGCCTCTGTCTCGCTGCTGCTAGTCGTGCTGTCCCGGAAGCTGGCCAATGGGGGCCGCACCTTCACCCCCTTGGCGGTTACCGAGCCTTCAATGGCTTTCCGCAACTGGAGAAAGAGAGAAAGAGGAGGGAGAGATTGATTGATTTACTATTTATTTACGACATTTATATCCCACATTTTTTCTCCAGCCAGGTAACAGGAGTGAGCCAGCAATAAATCACACTGAGCAAGTTGGTGTTAACTCTTTATTAGCAGAACCAGGATTTGCACAGGCGTGTTAGGTCTAATGAGCACAGCTACTTGTATCTGCCAGGTTTGGCTTCATGGATCGATCAGCTGCTGAGACTGAAGGTCCCTGCCTCGCCACAGCCACCTTTTGCTCCATCCCAGTTATTGCCAACAAACCACTGGGGTTAAATGGGGGTGATGCTACACTCAGGCATCTGGGGTGGATAGACGGCAGACCCCCTTCCACTGTGTGTGTGTGCTGGAGGGGGCTCAAGCATGTTAGGACTGAAAGGAAGCCCTCTTAACCTTCCCCACCCTCAGACTGAGTACTCACCTCCTTGAGAGACACCATGCCAATGAGGCGCCCGATGCTGGTGACATAGGCGTGGTCCACCCCCAGGAGAGAGAATATGGTGTGTGTCTGGAAGAGCCAAAAGCAAAATCAGCAGCAATCACTCACATACACCTTTGCTCCACTATCTCAGTATCTAGAATTGAACCAAGATTCTGTGACTCCTGCCCTGACAAACCATCAGGACTAGACTACTGCAATGTGCTCCACATGAGACAGCCCTTGAAGAAACTTCAACTGGTACAGAACATAGCCACCTAGAAGCACCTTGAGGTGATTCTCTCGGAAGACATTGCATTCTACTTCTGTAGCACTTGGGTCCTGCTTGAAGAATTTCCACAGGCATCCAGCTGGTCACTGTGAGGACAGGATGTTGCACTAAATGGACCTTTGGCCTCATCCAGCACCCATGTTCTTCTTACATGCAACTACAGGTAAACCAGTTGCATTGGTTACCTGCATGTTTCTTCTTCTTCTTCTTCTTCTTCTTCTTCTTCACTTTTATGTTTCAAGTTTATACATCTCACTAATTTTACAATCATTTTGACATTTCAAAGCTTGACTTACTTCCCTCCCCTTTCTGCAGTTCCTTAAATTTATTTTTAATATCTTCTGCATATCCAAGTTAACTTAATTTGCTCATTTAGTCATCTTCTTTAAATATATACTCTTCTGAAACTGCAGATTACAACAATAATCCTGCCAATGTTCTTATCTGTTTACAATTTATCTGTAAATATTCAATAAACCATTTCCATTCTTTTATAAAAAGATTGTTATCTTGATTTCTTACTCTTCCGGTAAGTTTCAGCGATTACCTGCATGCTTTCAGGCCCAACTACAAGTATTGGTGTTTATCCCCCCCCCCCTTTTACACACCCACACCCACACCCAAAGTTAAAACATTTTCCGATTTACAATCATTTAACTTTGGACTCCCCCCCCCCCAAAAAAAATCCCTCTATGGTTTCCCTAATTTTCCAAATTACACTGCATATTATTGTATACCTTATCTTCTCCACAGTACTTTCAAACATATATTTTACTGCTGTTCTTACTCTAAAGCCACTTGCATTTTAACATATTTACAATAGTTTTTTTAAAATAATCTACAAACTTCCTCCAATCCTCCTTGAATTCTGCCTCATCTTGGTTTCTAATTTTACATATTGGTGTTTACTTTAGAGGCCTAAACTGGGTTTCGGGGCAGGTTATTTGAAAACCTGTCTGCATCTGTATGAACCTGCCTGGGCCTTGAAGGCCCTGTTTGTGCCCAGCCCTTAAGAACAATTCAAGAAACGGTGTCTTCTCAGTGGTGGCTCCAAGTTTGTGCAACTCCCAATGGATATACATTTTGCCATGTCAGTTTCGCCATTCAAAGAGGTTTCCAGTTGCTTCAGCTGCTTTTACATGAGCGCTCTGCTGCACTGCGAAATGTTTTCAAACTGTTGTTTTGATGGTTTAGTTTTATTGGAGCAATGCACTTTGGTTTTCCTGTTTTATTTATGCATGCAAGCTGCCTTGGGAAGGCTTTGCTGAATTCGATAGAGTGAATTCAGCACTCGTGTGGTATGCTTGCAGAACCAGAGCGCGCACACGCAATGTACACACACCTTGTGCAAAGAAGTGCGTTCCACCAACTGGAAGGGTGCTGGGTCAATCTTGCTGTTGTTGAAGTTGACAAACTGCTCTAGCTGCTGCTCCTCCCATTCCAGGATCTGAAAGGCGACAAATCAAGTTAGCGTGTCTGCCAGGAGGAGCCTGTAGCTGCCAGGCTTGTAAGCCAGACCAGATTCTGCTCATTACATTTTATATATACCCCATCTAGACAAGCAAGAGTCAGTTTAAGGACACGTTCCAGCCAGGCAAAGGAGGATATGGGCTAGGATTGGCAAGGGGTATGGCCTGGGAAGAGTCTCGGGGGCCAGGCAGAGATGCTTGGGGCAGCATTCAGGGTCTGGACCGGAGGTTCCTCACCCCCTGGCTGCACAGTGAAGAAGCAATTCCTTCTGTGTCTGGCAGGAATCGCCTGCTGTTCACCTTCATTTGGGTGGCTCTCAGTTCTGGTATTAGCCCACAAGATCCCAACCACAATGTTGAACAGCGGGGAGCAGCAGAAAGCCAAACGCCAACCGGGTCAGGGGGCTGGCAGGATGCTGACGAGGGTGCACCGGGAGAAAGCGGGCTGGAGTCTGACTCGGGAGAGGGGGGCAGTGATTTGTGGGGACCAGCCAGGAGCCAAGAGTCAGAGCCAAAGGAAGCTTGAGAGCTGGAGGGTGGAGCACTGGAGGAAGACGAGGAAGAGGCAGTTCAGGCAAGTGAAGGGCTGGAGCATTCACTGTGTCCCAGAACCAGGAGGGGATCGAAGAGGGAAGAGCAGAGGATGCTTCCAGGAAGGCATAGTCTCTGACTGCATGCACACAGCACATCTGGGGAAGATACTTAAGCTGCTGGAGGAGGAGTGGCACCGATTGCTGCAACTGCACCGTAGAGCTCAGACCTGAGAACAGCTGCCTAGATGCTAGGCTTGTGTGCATGGGTATTTGGAGCTATGGAAACTACGGTAAGTGTCCACTTTTAACAATCACATCTGCCATGTGATTTCCTTTGGCTGGGGAGTAACAACCAGAGCCAGTGACTGACCCAGGTGAATCGAGCCAGCCAAGCTGTATGCTATATGCCATCTTTTGGAATGCTGGGGTTTTGCAGTTATTTTCTCTAGGGGCGTAAGGAGTTAGCCCTCCAAGAGGGCAAAAGTCAGGGCGCAGCACAATTTCAACACAGGGGGCCTTCATCACCCACCTGCTCTGTACTATAAGGAGGCCTCTTTGCTTGTCTGGGCCTGTGAATGATGGGTACTCACCTCTGCAGGGGTCATTTCGCCAGCTACTTCATATTCATCCTACAAGCAGGGAGAAAAGGAGCCGCATTGGTCAATGCCACCCTGGGAAAGTATTGGGGAGGAGCTGAGCAAGGAAGAACAGAGAGAGATGGAGACGGGGCAGGGAGTGAACTTGACTCCAGGAGAATATGAGGCTCTTAACAGTCCAGAATCGGGGCCCAAGGTGTGAAAAGTTCTGGGCATCCAGGGATAGCAGGTGGCAAAGAAGAGAGTTGTGCATCCCAGCTTTGCGAGGGCAATGAGATCAAAGGCTTCTGTGCACATTTCGGTTTAAATTGAGCCCTAGTCATACATTACTTTCTGATGCGGCAATGCCACCACAAAGTGAATTTTGCCCTGTTGATTTTGCATAGTGAATACATTGCCTGAAGGCACCCTCCTGTGGAAAAAGCTGCTATTTACTATACTGGAACAGACTCTTCAGTGTGGTAAATATCAGTTCTCACCACGCAAAGCCTTTTATGTGGTAATATTCCTATGCTTTTAAGTTGGAGACTTGTTTCCCCACAGCAATGTAAGATTGGCGTTGTCTGACAGGTAGGTTTCTGCTCAGGATTTACAAGCCCCTCAAGCTGAATGCTTCTTGTATACTTGGTCAGGGACGCCTGTGGCGCTGTGGTCTAAACCACTGATCCTCTTGGGCTTGCCAACTGGAAGGTTAGCGGTTTGAATCCACACGACAGTGGTGAACTCCCATTGCTCTGGCCCAACTCCTGCCAACCTAGCAGTTCGAAAGCACACCAGTGCAAGTAGATAAATAGGTACTGCTGTCGCGGGAAGGTAAACGGTGTTTCTGTGTGCTCTGGCTTACGTCACAGTGTTCTGTTGCGCCAGAAGCGGTTTAGTCCTGCTGGTCACATGACCCAGAAAGCTGTCTGTGGACAAACGCCGGCTCCCTCGACCTGAGTGCGAGATGAATGCTGCACCCCATAGTCGCTTTTGACTGAACTTAACTGTCCAGGGGTCCTTTACCTTTTATACTTGATGTGCAGACTGATAGGCCTCAGAGACACCCCAAATGCTGTGTGTCAGAGAAACCTGGTTTGTCACTGAGGGTAGCTGTGACCCCCTTTTCTCAGCTCTCTAGCATGTCAATCCTTGGGGTTGCTTCCTAGCTCCCCATTTCTTTTCTCTTTCCTTTCCGGGGTCCTTCTCCCTGCCCAGCCCCCTCTCTCTAGGAGGAGGACATTTCTTCAAATGGCAGTCAGAGACTGTTAAGAAATACCAAACCCAACCTAACAGAAACCACAGTTCCCTGAGTTCCTTAGGAGAGCGAATGCCTCTTTTAAGTTTGCATTGCACGGATCCAGACTTGGGGCCAGGATAACTCAGCCAAGAGGCAGCCCTTCTATCTGTCAGACCTCTGTGACAATTCAGGGAAGCTGAGCAAACCACTGCCAGAGGCTTCCCCATCACCTCAAAAGTCCTTAGTGTGTTAAGATACACACTTAGCTGTGTGGTTTGCTGAACCAGCTTCTGGTTTTAACACACATCTTGGCAGCAAAAAGGATTCCTGCTCTTCAATAATAGATCAGATCAGTCTCTCTTCTGGTGCTTCTCGGTTAAGGTGGGTGGGGAGACAACAGGCAGCAGAGTTGGTGTAAAAACCGAGGGACTGGTGGCCGAAGCAACAACCCAACAAGATAATTTGAACCCCAACCAAATCATGGTATTTCTGGAAGCTCACACAGAATCGAGGAAATCATCTCAATGTTGCAGGATTTCACTACAGGAGTTGGAAGAGGCGTGAATTAGCTAGGGAAACAAGTGATTCTGAAGCAAGGATGAAGGCGATGGAGATTTCTGATTGGCTGTTCCAGAAGATCACTATATAAATAGTTAGTCGATAAAAAAATGGGAGGGGGTATGGATTTTTTTTTTGGGGGGGGGTGCGCCACTAAGAGAGAAAAGATGAATCAAAACAAGAGGCCGAACTGTGCTGAAGGCTCTGGCTGTGCCGTTGCCCTGCTTTCACACTGTGGCACTAGATAATTTCAGCAGTCAGTCAACCGAGGAAGGAGCAGTGGCCTCAGAGCATTTCCTATACAGCATCGGGAGCAATCCTGGGTTCACTCCAGACCAATACTGCACCTTGCTTCCCTTGTACAAATCGCCCACGTGGATCAGACCAAAAGGTCCAGCCATGCCCAGCATTCTGCTTCCAACCGTATTCACGGATATCCCGTGCTTGAACATGAAGGTTTTATTCAGACTTTAGGACTACCAGGCAGTGATTCGCAAATTCACAGCGATGAGTTCTTGTTCTCTTTTTAAACTTTTGTGGTTAATTGGGGGGATTCTTTTCCTTTTCTTTTAAAAACTCACCTAAGGGAGTGGCTGGATCAGGGTTTCTCAAACTTGGGTTTTTGGACCACAACTCCCATCATCTCTAGCTAGCCGGACCAGTGGTTAGGGATGATGGCAACTGTAGTCCTCAAACAGCTGGAGACTCGAGTTTGGGAAACCCTGAGCTAGAACTTTGGGGAGGTGGGAAGGGAGATTTTGTCTATTTTGGACCTGTTGCTCGCCAAGCGTCATTGGGTCCCAAGTCATAGGGAAGCAGGACTTTTCTTGTGCAAATCACATTTAATTCAAATGACGATTGTACGGGATCATTGTTCAACCTTAGTGGAACAACACCCACCCACCCACATGTACATGGGGAGCGGTGATGGAAGGGAGTAATCGTCTGTGCTCTCTGCCTCCAGCTTCAGCCTGGAGTGGGGAGTGCTCTTGTGTTCGAATCCTGCTTTCTGGGTTCCCACAGGCATCTGGTTGGCCACTGTGAGAACAGGATGCTGGACTAGGTGGGCCACTGGCCTAATCTAACAGGAATCTTATTATTCTCAGTATCTTGGGCAGGCCCCAGTTGTTGGGGGGCATGGCACTACAAAACAGAAAGAAAAAACCTTCAGCACAGTCCCAGGCCTTGATGGACACATTTGGGGGAGGAAAAGGCTTCTTGCCCTGTGATTGTCTGGGTGGGAGCTGCATGGACGTGGCGTGGCCCACACTTACCGCCACGGAAATGCGGACACGCTTCGACTTGCGCTTTTCAGGCAGGCCCGAATTCTCATCCTTATTTTACCAAGGGGGGAGAAAATAAGGAAGAGAGAGAGGAATTATGGGAGTGGGACGGCTAGCACATAATTCCCAGGGGAAGAGAAGAGCCTCTGCCCAGAAACAGACCCAAACGCGGCACATGGTGGGGTGGAGGGTGGGGAGGAAAGAGGCCTCACCTCAGCTGGCTCTGCTGTTGTGTTGTTAGCGCAAAAAAGGCTCCTCAGAGCGATGCCTGGGGGGTCCACAGTCCCAGCTGCCCAGAGAGAGAGAGACAGAGAGAGAGAGAGAGAGAGAGAGAGAGAGTGTTAAACATCAGAGGGGCCTCACTAGAAAGGGACACTGTAAAGCATGGGTCAGCAAACTAAGGCCTGGAGGTTGGATAAGGCCCGCCAGGGTTGTAAATCTGGCCCGTGGCGCCTGCCACCCACTCAGTCAGTCGTCGCGCCAGTTTAGCTCTGGGGAGAGGCGCTTTCCTGGGAGTACATCTCCCAGCATGCTCCGAGGTTGCTCAGACTTCCGTGACGCTGGCCAATCCAAAGCCTTAGCAACTTCAGGCCTCCCCTCCACTGGCCAGTTTGATGCGAGCTGGCGGCCAATGGCGACCCTTCCCGAACCTCATTGCTCCAACTGGGGCACAGGGCAGGGCGCCTTGTTGAAGTCTAGCTCCGAGAAGGGAGGAGAAGCAAAGGGGCGGGAGTGGAGGAGGGAGGAGGATGGACACCCTGGTGTAGGGGCCCCTCCACGCAAACCGAGACCCAGCACTGGCGGGGTGCCCCCTCCCTAGCCGGAGGGAAGGCGTGTGACCGCAGGCGCATGCGTGTGGTCCAGCCCACCGCAAGTTCTGAGGGACAGTGAACCGGCCCCCTGCAGAAAACGTTTGCTGACCCCTGCCGTAGGGCTAAAGGGGGACACAGGACTCACTGGAGACACTCTCGGATAAAGTGCTGGAGGCTCGCTTTAGTGCCGGCTTCAGGGGCTTACGGGACTCACTTCGTGGCGGGACAAAGGAGGATTCTTCGGTGATGATCTAAGTGTCGAGGGAGAAAAAGGGATCAAGACTTGGACCCTATCGCTTTGCCACCTCAAGACAACATGGGCTGCTTCTTCTGTTGACGCTACATTCCTCAGTTACGTCTGCTCTTTGCCTCTCCAAATCAACGTAGGCCCTCAACAATGAGCATATTTTGCCAAAATACTAACAACACCACCACCACCACTCTCCTTGGTCTTTGCCCACCTGAAAGCGCACGCCCGTGTCAGGCGTCTGGTGCTCCTCCTCGCCTTCTGGAACCTTCTCGGTGGCTCGGCGGTCGGCCTGGGCCTTCTCGCGCATGTAGTGGAGCCGGCGTGCGTAGCTCAGCTGCTCGCTCAGGAGGGTCACGATCTGTGTGCGCTCGATGGAGCCCAGAAGGATCATGGACTCTGCAGAGGCAAGGGAAACCAGGCTGAGCTTATTTCTGGGCCGAGAAGCCATTTTTTTGCTAATAGACCAGGTGTGTGCTTTGATGGTAAAATGGCAAGCTTTTAAAAATAATTCAGAGATAGGGGACAAGACAGGGGAGAGGCAGAAGGAGATCAAGGACAGCTTGAGATGTTGTGGGTTGAAGAGGAAGCCCAGGACACTGCCAGCTTGTCTGAAGTACAACTTTGGTACCTTCTCCATCTGAGATACGGGCAACATGCCTCCGCAAGGAGAAACAGCAAGGCCAAATTTTGCACATGACTGTGTTGGGGGAGGCACCTGAAATGTGACATTGGGTGCTTCCCATCTGCAACACCTTCATCTCCAAAGGTGCTCATGCTAGCCAGGTGTCAGGGGCTGGATTGAGGAGTAATGGTGGGAGCCGCCTGCCCACTCTCTGCACCTTCCAGAGAAGAGGAGGACAGTATAGATTTAGAACAGTGGTTTGCAGAAGGGCATAGTTCAGAGGAAGCAGAGGGGGGAAGCTGGGAAATATTGGGGGAGCATCAGGAAGAAGAAGCACCAGGGGGAGGCAGCTAACAGACTCAGTGTCTCTTGAAAACATTCCTAATCCTCCCTCTCCCACAACCAGGCGTGCCGTCAGAGTAGCAGATCAGAAATCTCAGAGGCAGAAAGCACAGGCGCAGGGCTGACGTAGAATAGGAGTGACTGAGGGGGTGGGACTTCACTTGGAGCAACACCATTATCTAAGAGAGACCACATTCCTTTGTTTCTCTCTGTGAATATTGAATAAACTACTTGGTAAGAACTCTTCTTGTTTTTTCTGCTTCTTGAGGGATAGGATTCCCTGAAGCCTCGACACCAGGTTCAAATGTTTGGTAAAGTGCCCCATGCAGGCATCACTGAACACTGCCACTTCAGAATACAGGCATTTCATAGAACCATAGAATTGGAAGGGATCCCGAGGGACATCTAGCCCAACCCCCCGCAATGCAGGAATCTTTCCCCCAACGTGAGGCTCGAGCTCACACCTTGAAATCAAGTCTCATGCTCTACCAACAGGGCTAATTTGTGTGGGAGGGCGGAGGTGCTCCATGTTGAAGGGAAATCCTCAGACCCACACACAGAATAACACCCCTGTGCATAGAAAGGTATGGGTCATCCGGGAGAATTTATGAGTGCCCTTCTCCTGAAAGGGGCTAGCTGTCCAAATGCAATGTTTTCTTGGTAACAGGAGTGAGTATTCAAGCATGATCCTCGCTTTGCTACGCTGGTAGTTTCTGATGAATCACAATACCTCAGAAATGCCTCTGAAACAGCCAACTATTTTGATGCAGAAGCTTTGACTGGAAGTTGCTGGTTGCTACTGCGCCTTTGTGTGTGCGCTGCCTTGTTGCAAATGGATTCTGGGAGTGAACCATGAGGTGGGTGCAATGCACAGCTGGGGTCTTGCTTTTTGGTGTGGCAAGTCAGCACAACTTCTAGGTCTTTAGATGGAGGACAGAAGACACCTGCATTCCCTGCCAGTTTATCTTGCTTATCAGGGCCTGGCTCCAATCAGTTGGCCTTGACTCCCTCCCCATCAAACTTTGCAAATTGCCATGACAACACGGCATTGTCCCTGTTGCTGCGGTAGCCCTGTAAATGATAGCTGTGGCTAGCAGGAGGATATCGATGTCGCAGCAGGGGAGCTGCGTGGCATGAAGCTGGAAGGAGAGGATCAAGCCCCAGGCAGGCAGGATGACAATGGCATCTCCCAGGGAGCAACAGGTGGCAGGCAGGAGGGATGAAAGGTGGGCAGAGAGAGGATGGTGCTGCTGCATAGTCACTTTGCCAAGATGGTTTTTGGAGGCAAGTCTGTAAAAAGGCCCCCAGAATGCACATATTGGAAGAGGAGGTTCTGCAAGCGCAAAACTGCAATCCTAGTCAGGTTCAGAACTACTCGTGTAAAATACACCGGTCAAAAACTGCAACCATGAGGCCAAATAAATCAGGACAGAGAAAAGAAATCCCCTCTTCACACAGCTCAGAGTGAAACTCACTCCCACAAGAGGCAGTGATGATCACCAAATTCCTGATGGTTATGCTCTGCCTCAGAGTTTGCCCAGTAGCAGATGATCAGCCAGTACAGATCCCACGGACAAAGTGTTCTATGTTGGCAGTGGCTTCCTCTTACAAACAGCTTAGGTGCTGGCTCTGCACAAGCTGCAGCCTTTGGACCAACCTCAAGGGGAGCTCCATCGTGGGAAGTAATAGTACCACTCTATTCTGCCTTGGTCACACCACACCTGGAATGCTGTGCCCAGTTCTGGGCGCCACAATTTGAGAAGGATATTGAGAAGCTGGAACAGGAGGGCACCCAAGATGACAAAAGGTCTGGAAACTAAGCCTTACGAGGAGTGTTTGAAGGAACTGGGTATGTTTAGCTTGGAAAAGAGGAGCCTGAGAGGAGATATGATAGCCATCTTCAAATATCTTAAGGTCTGTCACATGGAAGATGGAGCAAGCTTGTTTTCTCCTGCTCTGGAGGGTAGGACTCAAACCAACGGCTTCAAGTTACAAGAAAGGCGATTCCGACTAAACATCAGGAAGAACTTTCTGATAGTCAAGAGGTGGTGGGCTCTCCTTCCTTGGATGTTTTGAAGCAGAGGTCGGTTGGCCACTTGTCCTGGATGCTTTAGCTGAGATTTGTGCACTGAAGGGGGTTGGACTAAATGACCTCTGGGATTCCTTCCAGCTCTATCATTTTACAATTCTGTGATTCCACATAGCAGGATAAGTGGCCACAGACATTTCCAGAGTCCCTCCAAAGAGGTGTCTGCAGCTGAGGGTACCAAGAGCCCAGCAAGTAATGGAGAAAATGTATATACGGAAGTCCTGTTTGCTCAATGTGTACGATGGATGGAGGCAGTGCCTGAGGGTGCAAAAACCTGCTGGAGCTTCATCCATGTGAAAACAAAAGCAAAACAAACAAACAAACTTGAGAGGGATTTGAAAAGACTGTTGCGCTACTGACAGTGATTGGATTAGTAAACGTTTCTGGTCCAGTTATGTTTCCAGTTCAGCTATGGCCCCGAATGCTCTGATTTTGTTATCGTTTTGGCCAAATTATCTTGGTAACTATTCCACCGACTCACTAAATCGATACGTGTAGGAAAATAGCCTATTACATCAGCTGCCTTGGAAGAGGCGTCAGGAGAAGTTGGAGGATCTAAATTTGTCGCCATGAAAGAGGCCTTCAATTAAATAATCGATGAAAACACTCAATTGTAGATGTGCAACGCTTATTATTTGCCTGCATTATGTGAGCATTGCAGAGGCAGAGACAAGCACGAGAAACTCAACAAAGCCAATAAAAAAGGGGGAGGCTTGGCTGTGCTTGTCTGGCTTCTGCAGCAGAGGTGGAGACTTGGTGACTCACTCTGTGCCCTCCCCTGCCCATCGTGCAGCAGAATTTCTGTTCCAATTGGACGCGGAATTGGCAGGTTCCGGAATGAGAAGAATGGCATCTGTTTAATGCAATGGTGGGAAATCTCCCAACAATTACTTAATCAGGCCTGTTGGGTCTCCCCATTTGGCCTGCGAGTCACTATGTCAGGTAGCTGACAGGTGGGCAAACCTGCCTGCTGAGGGTGGGGGAAACAAGGATCTCACCCACTTCTTACAACCCCTCCTAGCAGCTATGTATTTATGCATCTGAGGATAACACTTCCTGTACCCGATGAGGTGGGCTGTACTCTAGGAAAGAACACTAGAATCATAGCATTGTAGAGTTGAAAGGGACCCTGAGAGTCATCTGGCCCAACCTCCTGCAATGCAGGAATCTCAGCTGAAGCATCCATGACAGATGGCCACACAACCTCTGCTTAAGAACCTCCAAGGAAGGAGAGTCGATCACCTCCCGAGGGAGTCTGTTCCACTATTAAACACCTCTTACTGTCAGAAATCCATTGGTTCAGGTCCTACCCTCTGGAGCAGCAGAAATAGTAATAATAATAATAATAATAATAATAATAATAATAATAATAATGTTATTTATACCCCACCCATCTGGCTGGCTTTCCATCTTGTTTCCCCAGCCACTTGAGGCAGCTTACAGAACATAAAAAAATGTAAAACATTAGACATTAAAAATTTCCCAAAACAAGCTTGCTCCACTCTTCATGTAATAACTCCTCAGATAGTTGAATATGGCTATCATGCCACCTCAGTCTCCTCTTTTCCAGGATAAATATACCTGAGTACAGTGGTACCTCGGGTTACAAACACTTCAGGTTACAGACTCTGCTAACCCAAAAGTAATACCTTGGGTTAAGAACTTCGCCCAAGGATGAGAACAGAAATCGCACGCTGGCAGCAGCGGGAGGTCCCATTAGCTAAAGTGGTACCTCAGGTTAAGAACAGACCTCCAAAATGAATTAAGTTCATAACCAGAGGTACCACTGTATCTATTTGTTAGTGTTTAAGGTTCCAGAAGACTATATTTTTTGCTGCAAAAGAGCAACACAGAGACTACTCCTCTGGAAACACGTATTCATGAGGATCTGCCTTGCCTCTCTCTTACCAGCTGATTCCACCAAAGCCAAGCTCTTCATTTTGGTTCCATGCAGCACATCCTGAAGATCGCGGTAGCGGCAGTTCAGGGTTATGTAGCGCACGTCGCGCACCATGATGTCCTCCACGCGCACATTGTACTTCCTGCAATACACAAGAGGCGCTGAAGGAAGCCTGACCCATCTCTGCACTTCTCTCTGCCACAGAGTCTCCCAGCTCACTAAGCCCTGTTGCCTCTTCCGCTCCCAAACCTCCTCCTCCTCCTCCCAGGCTTCTCCCTCTGACCGCTCACCGTCAACCCACCACCACTCCCCGGGCTCTGAGCCTTCTTCCTCTGGGGGTTCCCCAGCTGATTCCTCCCACAATTCCTCTGGGTCCAACCCGTCCCTGACAGCCACCAGGCCAACACACAGAGGCACACTTACTCCTGATGTCCCCAACCCAGCTCTGGCAAGTAGGGCAACTTCTTGATGCGGATGATGCTGTCGTAAAGAGAGGGCTGTAAGCTCTGGGCCACGGCGTTGGCCAGGATCACTGCGATCATGACCGGCAGGATGTGGGAGATCTGGCCTGTCAGCTCAAAGACGATGACCGCCGTGGACACGGTGTGAGTGACGGCTCCAGACAACGCAGCTGCACCTGGAGGGGGTTAAGCACGGGAGTGAGCTGTGTGAAGGGCACCGTCAGCTCAGGTCCTTCGAAAACTGTCACCGACTAGGCAGAGGAGGAGGAGGAATGGTGGAGGCCGCCTCCCCTCATCCTGACCCTTCCAGGGAGGAGGAAGAGGAAGACAGTATAGATTTACAACAGGGGTTTTCGGGAGGTCCCAGCTCAGAGGCAGATGAGGGGGAAAGTTGGGAAATAATGGGAGAGGAGGAGGCAGAACCGGAGCAGAAGCTGGCGGACACAGTGTGTTTAGAAAGCATTTCATTTTTTTAAAATAGATTTTTATTAAAATTTTAAAGGTTACATGAGTAATAAAAAAATAACAGCAGAAAAACACCCAATTAGACCAAATAAGAAAGCAAAACAATACATAAAAACAAGTCCCATCAAAGAAAAAAGATAAAAAAAGGAAAACAGACAAAAAAGAAAAAAAATGCGTACAATAAAAAAAAAAAGAACAAATCAAACCTTTACATAACTTTCTTTCTTTAGCTTATTTCCTTGACCTCCTCACACCTCCCCTCTTTGTATTCTGGTTCAGTTGGATATTTCAGCAAATCCTTCATCTTTGTTTTTATCCTAATAATTTATCTTAATATACTGTAATTTAACATTCTCTTCAATTAATCCAATTAATTCTCACCAATTAATCATCCATTTTTACTTTGTTTAATCTTATTTCTCCTTAAAACTAATATATTTGAACTTAATCTCTTAAGACATTTCCCCTAGGGTCATAAAAATTTCATTCCACGATTTTTCCATCTCTCATTAATTTTTTTTTTTTAATCTCCATATATACACCTTAAATTCCCAATTTTCTTCCACCGTCTCCCCTCCCCGGTCTCGGCTCCTGCCGTCAGTTCCATCAACCTCCCAGCGTCCATCAACCTGGAGATCTTATATCCGAGGCTCTTAACTCTTCTTCACTCCCCTTTTGCCGATCTTCTTGATAATCTTTGGTGCTAAAAAGCAGATCTCGGGGGAGCTCCAACCCAACGATGCTTATATTCCTTCTTGACAGGTCTGCCAGATTTCCAGAGTTAAAGCTAGGGCCCATAAAGTATTCCGAATCTTGTTTCAGTCTTTAGAAAGCATTTCAGACCCCTCATCTCCCAGAACCTGGCGAGCCTTAAAAGTAGGAGAGCAAAGAGCTCAAAGACAGAGGGCACATAGCAGCACCCGTAGAGGAGACGAATGAGGAAGTGGGAGAGACAGGAGTGGAGATTTGCTCGGGACAACGACACTACCCAAGAGGCTGGGTTCTATAGCCTCTCTCTGTAACATGGAAATAAACTGTCCCTTGTCTTTATACTTTCCTGGGCAACCAGCCAGGAGCCACTGACAGCATCCTGACAGAAATGCAGGGAGGTCTTAGAGCAAGCAGGGGAGAGAGGCAAGCAAGAGCCTGAGAAAGCACCCAGCCACCCCAAAAGACCAGGCAGGAGTAGGCTAAGTCGGATGCAGTATGCCAAGCCCAGCCCAGCCCAGCTCTCACGATGGCTCTTGGGAGCCTAAAGGCACCGCCAGCGGAAATGCCACACCTCAAGGCCTCATGCATTCTAGGAGGGAAAGGGAGGAAATGCTTTTTGGAGACCGACGCCCTCCCTCTCTTCTGGGGCCACATGTCAGGGATGGGTGGGGCCAAGGGCAAAAGTGGACAGGGCAACCCAGGCAAATTTTGCCTTTGCACAGCAGGCTAGTTTCTACACCCCCACCCAAAACACCCCTCCTCTCTGTTCTTAACCCAGGCAACCAATATGAATTATTAGAGCTTCAGCTGGGAGGGGGGACGCTCTAGGAAAGAGTGAAGCAGGGCTGATGGAGGGCATGGTTTGCGGAGAGGCTTGAGCGACTGAGGGCCCTGGAGGGCCACATCTGACCCCTGCGTCTGAGCTCAAAGGCCCCACTCCCAATCTCTGGACTGCTGCAGTTTGTGGAAAGGTCCATGGTGACAGAAGGAGAGGCAGAGGCGTGGGCTGCATTCACATTATACACACATTATACCAGGCACAGGCAAACTCGGCCCTCCAGATGTTTTGGGACTACAACTCCCATCATCCCTAGCTAACATGACCAGTGGTCAGGGATGATGGGAGTTGTAGTCCCAAAACATCTGGAGGGCCAAGTTTGCCTATGCCTGCATTATACTATGATGATGCCGCCTTAAACAGTCATGACTTCTCCCAAAGGATTCTGGGAGTGGTAGTTCTGCTAAGGGTGCTGAGAGTTGTCAGGAGAGCCGTCTTCCCCCTCACAGAGCTACCATTACCAGAGTGGCTTAACAATCGTTCCTTCTTCACCAGGAAGTGCCCAGGCCCTAACCACTATGCCACCCTGTTCTTGACAGAGGTGGTGGTGGAGGAAGGGGCCCATGTCTGAAAATCCACAGTTTGAATGAGACACTCAGAAAGGATCCAGAAGCTCTGTTTCAGCTCCTATCATTCTCAAAGGCTCCTGTGCCAAAGAGGTCATGCAGAAGTCGAATGGAGTGTCAAAATTCACCTTGGATAAGGCTATCAGTAGCTCCCAGCTGTGACTGGCATAATAATAATAATAATAATAATAATAATAATAATAATAATAATAATTTATATCCCACCCTCCCCAGATGAAGCCGGGCTCAGAGCGGCTAACAACAGTAAAAATAACACAGTTCACATAAAATCACAATCAGTTAATTGAAATACATTCTAAAATCAATTCGATTCTAAAATCAATTCAGAGTCAAATTAACGGCAACCATTGGGCTAGAGTTCTATGAGGATTACAGAAGGAGACATGCACTGTCTCCAAGATCAGAAGCAGTGCAGCTCTGAATACCACTTGCTAGGGAACGAAAAACAGCCCGAGAGGGTTATTCCTCTCAAGCCCTCCTTGTGGGCTGCCCACAAGGATGGTCAATGTGGGAAAAGAAGATGGACTTTGGTCTGATCCATCTGGGCTCCTGTCACCGCGCCTTGACCCTCTTTCGATGAGGGAGTGCCCACCCCCAGCTGAACATCCCAGTTTTTGGAAATGGTACAAGAGAAGCTGCCTCTTACCCACCACTGCGTAGCCGCCGGGAACAATGCGGTAGATGTTGCTGTCGGTGTGGATGCCGTCCGGGAACCATGCCGCCATGCTCTCGCCCACCAGCCGCCCAAAGGCCGCACCTGCCCGGAGAGACAGAGGCAGAGTCCAAAGGTGGATTTGGGTAGGTATGGTTGGAAGAAGAGCAGAGGAACACTCTGAACCCACCCGGACTCTGCAATCATCATCTGAGGCCTATCTTTGCGTGCCTCCTCCATGTCAGGTCCAGAGAGTGGCAGCACAGGAAAGGGCCTTCTCCCCCCCAAAAAAACACACCCCCAGAGTCCTTTTTGTTGGGGGTAATTCAGACTGAAATTTCCAGGTGTTAGAAAAGGTTACTTATGTATGCAACAACTGCGGCCCGTGTTTCGTTAGCCCCCAAATGGAAAATGAGCAAGGTCCCAACTAAAGAAGATTGGCAGGTTAAGTTGACAGAACATGCACAACTTGCAGACTTAACACAGAATAAGAGAACAAGAATGACATACGTTTAAAGAAGATTGGAAAACGTTTATTGAATATACGGGAAATAATTGTATGCAAGCTGAAAACGCTGGCAGCATTAAGATAAATTCAACAGCGTAAATAATTTCTGATGGATGTAATAATGGAAAACTGATTCATATAGTTTTTGTGAAATATGCAGGGATATACAATATGCAAAATGAACCATGGAAAGAGAAGAGGGGAAGTCAGTGATATCTTAAGTAAGTAAAATGTTTGTCTGAAATTGTAAAACAGAAAATTTAATAAAAATCATATTAAAAAAAGAAAAAGAAAGAAAGGGCCTTTTCTGCAGTGTCTCCCCATTTGGGGAACAGACTCCCCAAGGAGGTTTGGCTGGCGCCTTAATTGCACACCTTTAAGTGCCAGGCAAAAATATTCCTCTTTAACCAGGCCTTTGGCTGATTAATCTTCGACGCTACGGTCTTTTAAATGTGTTTGTGCGGGGGGCGGGTATTGTGACGTGGCTTCTGGTTAAACTATTTATTTGCACTTTTATCTTGTGATCTGCCCTGAGATCTTTTGGCAGAAGGCGGTATATAAATATAATATGTATAGAAAACAATAAAAAATGTGCAAAAATCCAGGCACCAAGAGGCCACAGTTAGGATGCCCATGTCCCTGCCAGCAAATCTTCCTGGCTCTTTAAGTTTGGCCCCCCAATTTTTTTTTTAAGTAAAATAAAACCCCATATGTGGTTTGTTTGTTTGTTTAACCCACAGAGGAGATGGCAACAGGGGGATATAGGGCTTGGGACCAGGACAAACAAGAGCAGAAACGGCTATTCAGCATGCACAAAGGAATTATGGGTAATCTTGTCACCACAAATAGCTTTAGTCAAAAGTGGTCACTAGGGTGGGTGAATATTTGTCCATTTTGGTTATTCTCAGTCTATCAGTTTTCCAAACTTAGGAAACTCAGTTTGCCTATTTTTTTGTTTAAACAAAGTTCATATGAAAATTTGCATGCATTGTCTATATGTAATTTTGTGCCATTTATCCCAACAAATGGAATTTTGTGTGCAAAACATGAATCATTTTCACTGCTACATGTACCTTTCACACGCAAACATTGGTTGCAGAACTGCAACTTCCGAAGGAAGGCTTCGTTTCAGTTTGCTTATTGGTCTGGCAAGTGTGAATTAGGCCGGGTCACTTTTAAAATGCAAATGGCACGGATTTCTGTCCTGTTCCCATTGGCCACCAAGGGAGGCTGCTTGATCCTCTTCTGGGAAGAGTTAAGTGTCATAGAAGCACAGAGAAAGTTCTAGAGTCTCCTACTCACCAATGACAAAGACAGGCATGAAGGCTCCACAGGGCACTGGGATGGTAGTGGCCAAGGCTGACATCCAGAACTGGGGAGAGGACAAAGAGAGAGGTGCCCGTTATCAGGAGGGGAGAACCAGGAATGCCCTAGTGACCTCTTTGTGCTGAAGCGCTGTGGGAGGGGGAGAGAAGAAAGGAGAAGGGCCCAAACCCCAGGACAGAAAAAGAGACTGAAGATTACAATTCCCACAACAGGCAGGAAAACCTCTGCAATTTTCAAGCAGCCCCTCTTGGGAGAAGTTTGGGAACCAGCAAACGAGACCCGAGTGCCTGGGGACTAATCTGCAGCAGCGTGGTTGAAGGAACCAGCTGCAGTCTGAAATGGAGAAGTCCTCAGAATTCCCTACTGGTTGGTTTTATCTGCAAAGGGAGAAGAGGCTGTTTTGACTCCAGCACTTAAGCAATCAGATAGTACAGGGGGAAGGGAGAGAGGAAGGAGAGGGGAGGGTGGGCAGGAAACGGAACATATGCTTGCATTTTCTAGACCCCTCAGCAGCGTCTCGTGTACCACAGCCCTGAAGACCCAGGGGCAATTGTTCGGTGACTCAGCCCAGCTGAGTCCTGGGAAGGTAACCAGCAAAGCTCTTGTTCACGGATGCTACAGACAGCGTGGTCCCTGCAGCTGGCAACTGCTTCAGTGGCACAATGGGTCAAGCGCACCTTGCGGTTGAGCAGAAGGTTGGCGGTTCGATCCCAGCCAGGGATGGCTGTAGGGGCAGGATTCCTGCATTTCTGGGGGTTGGACTGGATAGCCCTTGAGGGTCCCTTTCCACTCTACAATCATATGATTCAACTGGAAGAAAGGGGTGATGGGGAAGGGCGACACACCTTCATGAGGATGAAGACCACCAGGGTGACAAAGACGTTGGAGCGTGGGTGCTTCCAGGCCTCGGAGGGGCCCACATACTCAAACTCTTCAGCCAGGCCCTGCTTGGCCCACGTGCGGTTATCGAACAGGGTCACGAGCGTCTCCTTCTGCGTGAGCTGAGAGGCAAAGAAGGGGAAGAAATCAGGGGGCAAGAAGGGAGCCATGCCTGCCCGCAAGCGTAAGCTCTGGCTGTGTGTTTACAGAACTGAATAGGCTTAACACCGCAGTCTTCCTTAGGGACAGAGGTGGGGAATGGTTGTAGCAGTTGTGTGAAACGAAGTGACACCGGGCGAACGATGGCATGTACCGTACGTTTCCGTGTACAGTGGTGCGAACAGGATGTGTTCCGGAGCTCCGGTCAAATCCTGAGGTTTCCGCAGCCAGAGGTGCCTGTTCTGCGCATGCGCACGGCGCAACACGAGTGCTTCTGAGCATGCGACCAAACCCAGAAAAAATACCTCCGGGTTTGACGTTTTCGCAACCCCAAGTTTACGTTACCCGAGGGTAATGTAAGCCGAGGTTCTACTGTATAAGACTGTCTTTTTAAATTAAAAAATTATGTTCAAAATTAGGTGTCGTCTTATACATCGTGGGGCCGTGGGAGTGGCTGCTGCCACGAGTTGGAGATTGTTATTGGTGGCTGCGGCAAGGGCTGTTGCTGATTCGCTGTCGCTGCAGCAATTGGGCGGGTTATTTGCTGCTTTATTTGGCGATGAGACAGAGGAGTCTGGTGGGTGAGTGCTTTTCGGCATCTCCCCTGAAAAAAAGCTCAAGAACTCTGCCCCCCCCCATGAACTTCGTGGAATCTCCGCCCCCCCTTTTCTTAATTTTGAGTCCCCCAAAATAGGGGGCGTGTTATACATGGGGCTGTATTATACACAGAAAAGTACGGTATGTTGAGTGGCTTGAAATCTTACCTTATACTGCCCGGTACTTCTCCCTGGTTTTATTTATGTTACGTTATGCTTATGGATACGATTTATGTATTTTGCCACCCACATCATTTGATGCAGAGGTTTATTCCACCCCCCTCCCTGGTACTTATTAAACTATCTTACAGATAGTTAAGTGGCCTGCAAGTGGATCATAGCAATAAATAAACAGGGTACCGTCAGCCCAGAATTGCAAGTTACTCTTCTTAGGTGAGTCAAGGGAGGGGGAGAGACCATTATTGTTATTTTTTTATGACTATATTTTTATTATTGATGCTACATAAAGTGTTCTTAATGCTGTACAGTACCCTGGGATCTCTTGATAAATGTGGTATATACAATTAACAAATACAACTACTACTACTACTACTAATAAATGTTCAAGAGCTACAAATTACCTGCCCAGCCATGAACTGCCCAAAGCCAGGTGGGAAGGTCAGCGTTGCTATGAGAAGCGTGACGAGAGCGGGGAACAGCAGGCGCCTGGAAGGTCACAGACAGCAGTGGTTAAAAAAAGAGAGTGGCCCCACTGCACGTCCCACCCCCCAACAGAGGCAGCGTGGTGTAGTGGTTAGAGCATTGGACTATGGCCGGGTTCAAATCCCCACTTGGCCACAAAGCTCTCCCTGGGTGTGACCTTGAGCCAGTCACTGCCTCTCAGCCGACTCTACCTCACAGGGTTGTTGTGAGCCTAAAATGAGGAGCGGGAGAACCAAGATCGCCACCTCGAGCTCCTTGGGAGGAAAAGGTGGGATGTAAATGTGACAGGTGATAATAATAAACAGACAAACAGCGGGCACAACTATGCTCCCCAAGGCTGGCAAACCCTCGGAGGCTCAGAAGGTCATCACCACTTGCTTGGGGAAGCAGCTGCCCCTAGGAGGATTAGCAGGCTTCCATCTTAAGGACCAGGGGAGGTCAGTATTCTGCGACTGTTCGTGCACAGAAAGTGGATTAGGCGCATGCGAGTGGGGGAGAGGCAGGCAAGGGAACCCCCCCTCCCGAGCCACAATTTCCCTGCAGCTGGGTGGAAGCAGTATTAGAACAGCGTACTCTCTGTATGGAAGTGAGAGCTGGACCATAAAGAAGGCTGATCGCCGAAGAATGGATGCTTTTGAATTATGGTGCTGGAGGAGACTCTTGAGAGTCCCATGGACTGCAAGATCAAACCTATCCATTCTTAAGGAAATCAGCCCTGAGTGCTCACTGGAAGGACAGATCCTGAAGCTGAGGCTCCAGTACTTTGGCCACCTCATGAGAAGAGAAGACTCCCTGGAAAAGACCCTGATGTTGGGAAAGATGGAGGGCAGAAGGAGAAGGGGACGACAGAAGACAAGATGGTTGGACAGTGTTCTCGAAGCTACGAACATGAGTTTGACGGAACTGCGGGAGGCAGTGGAAGACAGGAGTGCCTGGTGTGCTCTGGTCCATGGGGTCACTAAGAGTCGGACACGACTAAACGAACGACTCTCTGCAGCATTTCATACAGGGCTGCATTCACCACTTGAAATAAAATGCGCCCAACACTCACCCACATAGAAACCTCCCTAGTTTATCAGACTACTTCCGAGCCAGGGTCCTCCAGAGGTTTTGGGCTAGAATTCCCATAAGCACCAGCCAGCACGATGGAAATTGTAGTCCAAAACATGCAGGTTGGGGAAGGCTGGGTTATGCAAATATCAACTCAGAAGTAGGTACTAAAGGCCCTCTAACCTCCATTTCCAACCTGACCCCACCTGTTACATAGCTGGACTAAGCCACCCTTGGGCCTCCATTGCCCTCTCTGGGGCCCCACTCATGCTCAGGACAAGGCACCCATGTGTCCAGCAGCCGTTGTGTCTTACTTTTTCATGAGGAACCGGTTAATGGCCTTCTGCTTGCGCATGAACTGGACAATCTTCCGGTTGAAGTACACGAAGAGTGCCCCGCCAAAACCGCTGGCGATCCTGAAGAGGAGAGAAGAAGGCCTCAGTGTGGGGAAGAGGGGTCCTGCAGGGAGGGAGGGAAGTGTGGGGTAGCGCCAGAGAAACCCTATGAGACTCACCCAATGACAGCAAAGGCCGGCAGCTCCTGCAGGTCGAAAGGGAAATCCAGTCGGAAGCGGGTTTTGAAGAGAGCTGTGATGGTTTCTGAGGGAAAGAGAAGGGTTTGGGGTGACCAATCTCTGGTCTCTAGGACAAGAGGTGTGGGGGGGTGGCCCCTAGGCTTCTCTACCTGGCCTTAGGAACCCACAACGTTTTTGGTTTTTTTGAAACAGACATTATGGATTTTGTTACAAACGGATCTAGAATGTTGGTCTGCCTCATGCATCACAATAAACCATGGTTTGCCTTACATCATGGTTTATTTGCAAACGTGCCTTCTGCCTGCTGCCCAGCTCATACAAACCATACAATGGCTTGTTGTGTCAGATGAACCCAGACCATAGTTTGCTTTCCCCACCCCAAAAAAACAAACCATGGCCCGTAAGCCAGAAATCAGCCAAGGTTTGCACTTGGCTGATATCTGGTTCAACACTCACAGTTTGCATGAAATGAACAAAACGGTGGCCAGGGTTCAGATGACACAGCACGCTTTAGGTGGGGAGTAGGGGAGCCATGCCCACAATTGAACCATGGTTTAAGACAAACCATGGCTTCTCTCTTTTAATCCCCAGTTATATTTGATTAAGTTTCAACATTTTTAACATATACAGTCAAGACAATTCCATCTTTTCCCTTATTTTTTTTCAATGAGTTCCCCCCCCCCTTTCTGGTGCACCCTATCTTCTATCTATCAGATCATACCCACAATATTATAATCTAATTACTTCTGTTGCTCATAGCTCAAATTCTGCTCCTTAAATTGTCCGAAAAAGGCATCCACTCTTCAGTAAAACACTCATCATTAGATTCTCTTAATTTTACTGTCAATTTTGCCACTAGAACTATGCAAAACAAACTATGGCTTCTCATGATGTGCAAGCCCGGAAATTGTTGTATTTGACTGGGTTTATCTTCTGACAGTTCTTGTTCTGTATTTCTGGAATGACAGTTTGAGGTCTTGATTTTAGGCAGGCAGGCATAAAGCACTTATTATTATTTTCTTTTTAATGCAAGTTGAATGAGTTATTCTGATTCACGATTTTTGGGCTGCATAGATTCAAGAGTTCTGCAGAGGGGTCATCATGATTGGTCAAGAGAGATGTCCAGTTCTGCATGGACCCCAGCACTCCCTCGTTCCAGCCCCGGCCTCACCACCAAAGTAGACAAGTTTGGAAGCAAGCACTGGAGATGTTCCTGTCTGGGAAGGAAGACAGGGGCCGTACCTTCATCCTTGTTCCACACAGCGAGAACCCGGAAGATGAAAGCACTGAAGGTAGCGGCAAAGAAGCCACGCCAATAGTTGCGGACGGCGAAGAAGGTTGACGTGACTTCGATGCTGAAGAGGACACCTGGTGGACACAAAGAAGAGGGAAGAGTCTGGGAGCCACCAGAGGGTTCTAAACTCAATACACATGAGGCCCCTAAACCACTACCGGGGTTCTCCTCCTAGGACTGAGTTCGCCAAACTCATAGAGTTAGGGAATGCAGTACACGTCCAGCACTGAATGGAAAACAGAGGCTGCATCCATGCGGTGCTGGAAGCCTGGCACAACTACTGATCCAACGGCAGGTCCAGTCCCAGCTCCCTCAAGTTGGGAATTACTGAGCTGGGAATAGACAAAGGCCGCAGCTGTGCTGTGGAAAATCTGGCAGATTTTGTGCACATGAACATGCATGGGAGTGCAAGCAGGGTGGCCCAAGGACAACTGATATGCAGCAATCAGGGGTGGTCAAGGATGAATCTTGGGCTAAGAGGAGGCAGCCCTCCGTTGTTCTAGTGGTCAGCATGTGGCACTATATATAATACCGCTTCCTGTCCCGTGCCTCCTCTCCTCTCAATAATCTCCATTTTTGAACCCTTGTCCTGCATTAGTGGGACCCCACCCAACCACACTCCCCCTTCCCTTGTCCTGCATCACCACGACTGTTGCTTGGAAGCAGGAGACGACAAAAATGGTGCCAGCCTGAGGGTGGAAGGAGATGTTACAAGAGACAGGAGTTATCAGAACTCGGTCTCTCTTTCCATTGGCTTTCTGGGAACATGCCAATACAACCCAACTTGGGCTGTGTTCTTCCCTGCCTCTACTGCTAGAAGTCAGCAAAATGAAACAAGGGGGGGAGAAAGTTGAGGTATGAGGGACTGAACCCTCATGCACAGCAGGAATTCTTCCATGGCACTAGAATCCCTCTTTCTGGAAAAGTGCTTGATTGCAACTATTAATTTTGTTGTGTTAGAATCTGGAATTTGCTCCTGCAAGATGGAGTGGTGGCCACCAGCTTTGATTGCTTCAAAAAATAATTAGGAAAAAACCCCTCATGTTCTTGGCCACAATATTGGAGACAGTATTTCCTCTGAATATTGGTTCCTTGGGAATGCAAGCGGGGAGAGGCCTCTTGCTCTCAGGTCCTCCTTGCTAGAGACCTCTGGCTAGCTGCTGTGAAAGAGGATGTTGGACGAGATGGACCACTGGCCTGATTCACGCTCTTCATGCAATGAGTGGCTGTGTGCCTTTGCAGATTTAACCGGGGCCGTGCAATGCCCTGCCTGGAAGCCTCTCTCTTCATTTGCTCTCACCAGCAAATTCAGTCCCTTCCTTCCTGCAACTGCTGTGGATTGAATTCCTCTTAAAGAAAGAGGCAGCCTGGATGGGGGGCCACTTAGTCACTTAGAAGCTCCCTGCGGTGGAGCATTCCCCCCCCCCATCCGTTGGTTTCGCTTGGCTTTTGAACTCTTACGTCCGCACACGCCGACAGGTGTTATCTGGGCAAATGAGAAAGGGTCTCCCTCCCTCCCTCCCCTTATTTCTTTTGGGAAAGCTGGCAGAAAGGGAAAGACACACAGAGATACACAGACCAAGCCTTTGCTCACAACAGAAACCAACACGGAAAGGGACACAGACACCAGTCACCAACCTAGAAGAGCAAAAGCAGCGGCGAAGAGGATGCACAGCAAGGACTGCCTGGGAGGAGCCCGCAGCAAAAGGGGGGAAGGAGGAAACGAAGTTATGCCTGCAGTTGGAGAGAGGGTTCGCCCCGACCCCCAAAGCCCACCCCAGGCTCACATCAGCATTGGGTTATTGCACTTATTATTATCCAAGGTACTATACAACATCTCTCCCTCACCTCCCTCTTTATATCCTCAGAACAACTCTGTGAGGTAGGCTGGGCCTAGAGAAGGGGACTAGCCCAGGGTCAGCCAGTGAGACTCATGGCTGACCGCAGGTTTGAGCTCCGGTCTCCTGGGTCCAAGACCAACTCTCTAAGCTCTGGCTGAGCGTATAACCTGAAAATCCAAAATACTCAGGGATCAAATGATGGAGAACCCTTTGCTCAGCCCAGTTAAGGAGGATACAAATTGCTTCTTTCCAATCCTCATGGTTCAGGGGGCTTATTTTGAGGCTAGGCTCCCCAGCTCTCAATAATAATAATAATAATAATAACAACAACAACAACAACAACAACAACAACAACAACAACATTTTCTTATACCCTGCCCATCCGGCTGGGTTTCCCCAGCCACTCTGGGTGTTGCTTAGGCCCCAGACTCCATTTTTTGGCATTACCAAAGAAGAGACTGCACTTAAGTGCATGCAGAGTGCTATTTCTCTCAGTCCTTAAGCACAGCCAGCTCCCACATAACTAGGACTAGGGTGCAATAAATTTTAGGCTTCATTTCTGCACTGAGCAGAAGCAAAGACATATTTTGGGAGAGGGGCGTGACCCTGTGGACATTGTCGGTCAGGGTTCACCTCCCCAACCAGAGGGGGTCCAGCTGAGAGAGATGTCCCTACTCTTCTCACTCCCCAGACCCTGTAAAGCAGACCCTTCCCAAACAGCTCCTACTCTTTGCTCCCTCTGTAGAGATATGGGAAGCAGAAGAAGAAGAAGAAGAAGAAGAGTTTGGATTTGATATCCCACTTTATCACTACCTGAAGGAGTTTCAAAGCGGCTAACATTCTCCTTTCCCTTCCTCCCCCACAACAAACACTCTGTGAGGTGAGTGAGGCTGAGAGACTTCAGAGGAGTGTGACTGGCCCAAGGTCACCCAGCAGCTGCATGTGGAGGAGTGGAGACCCGAACCTGGTTCCCCAGATTACGAGACTACCGCTTTTAACCACTACACCACACTGCCAGGAGAGGTTGGTGGAGGGTGTCAGCTGGGGGCCACTCCTTCCTCAGAAAACTCTTCCCACTAATCCATTTGCAACTGGCCACAGCACTTAGGCAGGTGGAAGTGAATGCTCTGGGCAGGAGCTCTCACAGGCTGGTGTTCATTGCGCCTGGTAGGGTGGGATACAAGGAGACGAACAGTAGGTGGCGCCAGAGCCAATGACAGGCAGAGGAGCCAACTCAAAACTGCTCTCCTCCCTGCTGTTCTATCAGGGTGACACTGAGACTGAGAAGGAAGCTAGCAATCAGGCAATTAATCAGCATTCTACACTGAAATTCTCCTACCTATTTTTTGTATGCGATTTAGCCTAACACACACATATTTTTGCACAAAAAAATCCCCCATATAATGAATTTGTGCACGTTATTTTCACTAGTGTGTGCATTTTTATGTGCACGTTTCCCTAGCATGTGTGTGCATAAAAATGCATATATTAGTAATAAGATTTGGAAACTGTTTTCTCCAGGTCACTCCACGCATCTCTCAGGGCCATTCAATGTGGATACACTTTCATTCAGGTTTTGGGTGTGTGTGTTTTTTTGTAGCCAGCCCCAAATCACAACATAAATCACAAAAAGCAAACAAGGCAATCCTAGAGTGCAAGTTAAGACATCACTTTCAGCCTGGCAAATTCTTAAAATTTGAAATTGTGAAGTTCACCAGATCATTTTAGATTGGGGGGGGGGATCCCCTTGGCTGGCCACACTGTTTTAAGTTTAACCCCCCCCCCCCAAAAGCCCATATATAACTTTCTCACTGCTAGCTTATATAAAGCTATCCTTCAGGCGACAAACTTGTCTATATTGGCCAGCAACCATCTGATTTTGAAATAGCTTGATTGACCTTCTTAAAAAATTCTGGAACAAGCAGAGGAATCTATCCCAGATGACTTCTGATCTATCACAAGGTGGGTTGCGATTCAGAACATAATGCACAATGTAATTCAATCTGGCTTGATCCGCTTATGCATTAAGGCAGTCACTTCTTGGCCCATCAGACTTTAGGTGGGGTTGGCTTGAAATCTGAGTAGATGCATGTTTAAGAGGTGGGGGGGGATGTTAATAGATTACTAGGCGATCCTCAAGGTCCCTTCCACCTCTACAACTCTATGATTCTAAAACCAACCCTTTTGTGGTGGGATTTAATTGTAATATACAAAACTAGGAATCTGGAACTCTTTGTATACTCAGAGTCCATTCTGGTATCCTTACCTCCAATCGGAGCAGCAAAGCAGCAGCCAACGCCCACAGCACAGGCAGCTGCCAGCATCTCAATATTGCGGGATTCGTTCTGCAAAAGAAGCCCAAAGGGCACAGAATCCATGAGGAGCTGCTCAAAGAGAAGCAGGTCTGATGGGATGGGTGACTTCCCCTTCTCCACTTCAGAGAAGGGGCTCTTTAAGAACCAGGTTAACTTGAAGCAATGGGCACCACAAAATTGACATGTTTCATCAGAGAAAAGCCATTGCTAGCATTTGTTAAAGCTTGGAAACCTCTCATGGACTTCCTGCGCGAAAAAGAAATGATATCTGGACTTGAGGGTTGAAGACAACATTTGTTTATAGAAAGTGGCTTTGTTGGCAGTTATGTTAGATTGGGTGAAGAAAATATTGTTTTATATAGCAGACAGATGACGATTTGGAAGTTCTTTCTTTCTTTTATTAAGAAAAGAGAAAAGATATAACATTTTGTATTTTTCTCTATAAACCTCTATAATATATATATATATATATTTAAATGAAAAACTTGCCCCACCATCTGAAAGCTCCTGCTTGATACGTCTCCTGTGCTTCTCGACTCTTGCAGCAAGAACCTCTGCCCAGAAGTTCTCCAAACTGGTTCTCTCACCCCCTCAGCTCCTTGCAACCCTCATACTAATACTAATACTAATACTAATACTAATACTAATACTAATACTAATACTAATACTAATGTTATTATTTATACCCCGCCCATCTGGCTGGGTTTCCCCCAACCACTCTGGGTGGCTTCCAGCAAATATAAAAACATACTAAAACATCAAACGTTAAAATCTTCCAGGTACAGAAGATTTTGAAAGTTATTTGAAAGTTTGTAGTTCTTTATCGCCTTGACATCTGATGGGAGAGCGTTGTTGGGTTTTGGGAAATCGGATCCCTCCCCCGGTGACAGTGATTAAGAAGATCAAACAAAAGGAGCGTTCTTACCAGAGTGGCTGGGGAAACCTGGCCAGATGGGCGGGGTATAAATAATAAATTATTATTACTATTATATACCAGAGTTTCTTTCATAATTACAGCAAGAGAAAAAGGAATGTATATCTCTCTAAAAAAATGGCGTTGCTCCCAGTAAAAGTTTACCCCCTCCGTCCCCATTAATCTACGTCACTCCTACATCGGGGGTAATCTGAGCTTGCTGTCGCTCCGCTTTCTGCTCTATCACTCCCAGAGCCTGTCTAGTCCTAGGCGAAGGGGGGTCAGGAATGCTGTCCAAAGACAGTGAATCTGCCAGGACTTCCCAGCTTTTTCCCTTTGGACTATATCCCTCTGCAAACCACTGTTCTAAATCAATACTGTCCTCCTGCCCTTGGGAGGCGGCTCCCACCATTCCTTTCTCAGTCCAGTCCCTGACAGGCATTCCGCAGGGAGGGTGCCACCACCGAGAAGGCCCTCTGCGGTCAGAGATCCTCACACCTCAGCATTTTGCAACCCCATGCGCCTCACCTCATAGATGCCACCGAAGAGTGAGAGGAACTTGCTGAGGAGGGCAGCACACATGCTGGCAATGTGGACAAACGGTCCCTGTGTGGGGAAGGGAAAGAGGAGTCAGCAAGGTGGCCGTACCTGCCCCACGACACACAGATCCTTTGAGAATCAAGCAGCAGCAGCAGCAGCAGGTTCAAGGAGGGGGATATCTCCCGTTGCCCCATACCCCCAGATCTCTTTCTCCAAGAAGTCCTCAATCCTGTCCCCCTTACCTCTTTGCCCAAGGGCATCCCACTGCCCAGGGCACACGTCAGGCCAATCACTTTGGCCACAAAGGTCTTGAGGGTAAGGTACTCCTTCAGCACCACGCCCCGGAGAATTGTCTTCATTTCGGGGATGCCAGAGCCTGGGGAGAAAGTGAGAGACAATGGGATGAAGGGAGAGAAAGGGACAAGAAGAGGGTGCTATACAGAGAAATAAATGGAAAGCTGTGGTCCTCCGGGTGTCAATGAGCTACAGTATCATCATCCCTGGCCACTGGCCATGTTGGCTCAGAATGATGGGAGTTGGAAGCCCATAAACGCCCAAAGAACCACAGGCTTCCCACCCCCTGCTCTTGAAACTGCAAAATAAGTGACCTCTGCGGAGCAGAGACAGGGCACGCTGTGTGCAAGTAAATCAGATTCAGCCAGTTCACACGGAAATGAAAGTCTAATACGGAAATTTCCAAGGTCTGGAACACTGAAGCTTTTCGCAGAGATAATGTTGCTGCCCCTCCAGAGCTGAGCACAAAATGTGGGGCGAGGAACACTCTGGCAGAAAAGGTTGTTTTCATAAGCCCCTTGGAAATGATACCTTTTGTCCCAACAGGAATCCGCTATCTATCCCTGGACTCACCTACAGCTTGCGGAGCCAAGATCTGAGTGAAGCCGGCTGAAAAGGTGATGAGGACCACGGGGTAAGTGACCCAGGCCATGTACTGCAGGAAGATGTTGGCATCCAAACCCCCATACATCCACTTCTGGGCTGCACAGAGACAGAAGAGGAGAGGGTACTTTTGTAAAGTGTGCAGGGGGGATATTCTCGCCTGGTAAGCCCGGGGTGAGAATCCTTCCTCTCTCCTGAAGGCAGCTATAGCATCAAAAGGGCCCCTTTTCAGGAGGCCAAAGGAAAAAGCAGGTGGGAATATTTGCAGGTGATGCTCACTCTCTGCTCCAGCTGCATCACCTAAGGACCAAGCCTAATATCTTGGCTTCCTAGTGGTGCAGGAATAAAACTGCTAGCATATTTGCAAAGCTAAGCTGGGGCCAGTAGGTTTTCAAATTGGATGGGGGACTGTGTGTTGAGATCAGAAGGTTGAATTAAATGACCCTCGGGGTCCTTTTAAAAGAGAAAGGATGAGAGTAAATATTCAGGGCATAATAAAGACGCTCCACTGAAGTCAAGAACAGACATCAGTAGAAAAGGGGTATGCAGGCAAAACTTCTATATCTTTATGCCCTTGTTTCCCAATCTCTCTCTGCCCAGGACTTTTGTTCCTCCAGTTCTACCGTTTGCTATCTGGTCCCCTAGTCTCCTCCTTCCTTAAAACGACTCCAACTTCCCTCCCTTTCATGCCAAGGGCCTTGGACCCCATGGAGAACAGCCAGTTCATAGCCCTGTGGGCTGGGGCAGCCAGCCGGCCCAATCCAGTTGACAGAGGGGAGCACCAGCCTTCCTCTCGATGTCACCGTGTGTCAACACTTTCCTTACCTTGCAGGCAGGTGGCGATGGCAAAATCCATGGCCCAGCTCACCAGGGCCATAAGCAACCCCAAGAGGATCAGGAAGATCCAGTCCTCGCCCACTTTGGAGATGAGGAACTTTTGGCACCGCACAGTGCAGACTGCAGGAAGAGAAAGAGAGAGAGGACGTTTTAGGGATGGAGATCAAGGGCCATGAATGTATAAATAAACAAATGAAATACTTTCTGTATAAATTGGGGTTGCCAACATGGCGTCAGCGGGTGCAGGGGGGGCCTTGAGCACCCCCTCCCAGGCACTCCCCCCTTGGTCATGAGGCATAGAGAGCACCTTTCTTTTTTTAAAAAAGTAGTTTTTTTTTAATGATATTTATTAAATTTTTACAAGAAAAAAATTACAAAACAGTAAACAAAAAACACAAGAGAAAAAAAATCAAAAACCAAAATTTAAAAGGAAAAAATAAAAATCTCTCTTTCTGATATCATACCACTCATTTACTTATTTTCATGACTTCCTCACACCTCCCTTTTTTGTATTCCATTTAAAAGTTTGTTCAGCAAATTCATACCCTCTTAATTTACCCTTAATTGTTTATCCTCACATATTATAACTTCTAACCATATTGCTAAAACCACTTTGTTGTTGTTGTTTTTTCAACTTCATCATCTTTATTCATTTCAGCAGCCCCATTGTATTTATCATGGGTGAGATCCAACAATAGTCATACTCAGAGCAGACCTACAGAAATCAATGGATTTAATTCACTTTATATGTTTCCCTCCCCACTTCAATTTACCTAGAAAGCTCTAGGATAAAAGCCTGTTAATGTCTGAAAAGATCTAAGCTGCTGCCTACGTTGTGCAATCAAATCACAATGCCAGTACTGTATGTCTAATACTGATCAAGCTTAATTTGTTCCATACTTGTTCATTTTTTTAAAAAAATAATTTTTATTAATTTTACAACATAAACAAAAAACAAACAAACATAACACGACTTCCCCATACCTCCCCTTCACTGCATTCTTGTTTTAAATTTTTTTAGCAATCCTTCATCCATTTTTATATTTAATTCTCTTTAAAATTTTCTTAAGCTTAAGTTTTTACAGCTGTAATTCTTTATATCCAATCCCTTGACATCTTAACATTCCGAAATTTTACAACAATTTTTAAGATAGATTTTGAATTTTTTCCAGTCTTCTTCCACTGTCTCTCTCCTCTGGTCACGGATTCTGCCGGTCATCTCTGCCAGTCCCATAAATTCAGTCACCTTGGTCTGCCATTCTTCCAGAGTAGGTAATTCTTTAGTCTTCCAATACTTTGCCAAAAGAATTCTTGCTGCTGTTGTTGCGTACATAAAAAATGTTCTATCTTTCTTTGGAACCATTTGGCCTACCATGCCCAAGAGAAAAGCCTCCGGTTTCTTTACAAATGTCCACTTAAGGATTTTCTTAATTTCATTATAGATCATTTCCCAGTAGGCCTTAATCTTCAGGCAGGTCCACCAAAGATGATAAAAAGTTCCTTCGCATTCATTACACTTCCAACAGTTGTTATTGGGCAAATGATATATCTTTGCAAGCTTGACTGGGGTCATGTACCACCTATAGATCATTTTCATTATATTCTCTTTTAGGGCACTACATGCCGTAAATTTAATGCCTGTGGTCCATAACTGCTCCCAGTCAGCAAACATAATATCATGACCAATATCTTGTGCCCACTTAATCATGGCTGATTTAACCGTTTCATCCTGTGTGTTCCATTTTAGCAGCAAATTATACATTCTAGACAAATTCTTAGTATTGGGTTCTAACAATTCTGTTTCTAACTTTGACCTCTCCTTCTGGAATCCTAGTTTCCTGTCCTGCTTAAAGGTCTCATTAATCTGGTAATAATGTAACCAGTCTCGGACTTTAGGTTTCAATTTCTCAAAGCTCTGTAGTTTCAACTTTTCACCATCATATTCTATAATTTCACAATATTTTGGCCAGTCTGAATCCATGTTCAGTCTTTTTACCGCCTTGGCTTCCATTGGTGACAACCACCTGGGGGTTTTACTCTCTAACAAATCTTTATATCGGTTCCATACATTATACAATGCTTTCCTGACAATATGGTTTTTAAAGTTTCTATGAACCTTTACCTTGTCATACCATAAATATGCATGCCAGCCAAAGTTGTTATCGTAACCTTCCAGATCCAGAATATCTGTATTCTCAAGAAGTAGCCATTGTTTCAGCCAGCAAAAAGCTGCTGCTTCATAGTAAAGTCTTAAGTCCGGCAGGGCAAAGCCCCCTCTATCCTTTGCATCAGTCAAAATCTTAAATTTTATTCTGGGTTTTTTGCCCTGCCAGACAAAACCACTTCGTTTCATTCCAACGTCATTAACATTCAAAAATTTTGCAATGTTTCTGTAAATAGATTTTAAATTTCTTCCAGTCTTCTTCCGCCAACTCTTCTCCCTGGTCCCGGATTCTGCCAGTCATTTCCGCCATCTCCATGTACTCCATCACTTGCATCTGCCAGTCTTCCAGGGTGGGTACATCTTGTGTCTTCCAATGTTTTGCGATGAGAATTCTTGCTGCTGCGTAGAGAGCACTTTTCCCCACCTTGATGCTCAGGTAAGGTTAAAGCTTACTGGGAAATGATATATAATGAATTGAAAAAAGATGTTCAAAATAACTTTTATTTTAAAAAAACCCAGAAGCTTTTCTTTTGGGCATCATAGGGACAGAACTACCTAACTTGTATAGAAATTTATTCATGTATGCTACTACAGCAGGAAGAATGCTACTTGCTCAAAAATTGAAATAAGCAGAAGCCCCAGCAAAGGGGAAAACTTATGGAATATGCAAAAATAGCAAAACTTACCAGAAGAATAAGAAATCAAGATGATAAACTCTTTATAAAAGAATGGAAATGGTTTATTAAATATTTACAGATAAATCATAAACAGATTAAAACATTAGCAGGATTATTGTAATAACCTGCAGTTTTATAAGAGTACTGTAATTTACAGTAGGTAATTAAATGAGTAAACTAAATTAATTTGGATGTGCAGAAGTTATGAAAAAATGAATTTAAGGAACTGCAGAAAGAGCGGGAAGGAAGTCAAATTTTGAAATGTTAAATGGATTGTAAAATTAATGAAATGCATAAATTTGAAAAGTATAAATAAAAAACTTTTTTTAAAACAAGATTCTCAGTAAAACCAATCCACTGTACACGTTGAGTGGCTTTCAAACATTAATCCCAGCACACGTGTTCAGCTACTGATCCTTGCCACATGTACAATTCGTGAACACACAGTGACGGAGACGTGCCAAGCCTCTGCAAACACGACGGCGTGTACCACAAATAAGCACGGTGCTCGCTCCTAATCCTTAGATTGCAGCTTGCTGGGGTGTTGTGCAAACTCAGCAGCCCAAAGCTGCCTCCCTTTCCTTTCCTTACTCTTTTAAAATCTCCGGTTACTTTTCAAGCTGGGGGGCGGGAGGAGGAAGGGGAAACATTTATATTTTTAGACGTTTCCGTGAAACTAAATTGTTTTGATTCGAGTAACGACACACATTCAAGATCTGAAAAGGGACCTCTTGTCTCAGCAGAGGCGGCAGAGCCAACAGCCTCTACGGAGGGGGGGGGGCGGAATCCATGAATGAGTTTGAATAAGGAGTTGCATTTTAAGAACCTTTGGGTCAGCCTGAACAATGATTGGCAAACTTGCCTCGGCCAACTGGAACACAAGACTCTGTCGCCAATTTGGAACTCTACGCGAAAGCTTGTTACATAACCACACAAACATGAACCCGTGTGTCCCCTAACGCTCACATAAAGAGCTTCATCAATACATTACTTTTGGAGTCAGCCACTGTGCTTGCTTGCTTTCTCTAGAAGCAATCACAATTAGCATCAGTGCGGACCGGTAGCTCCCTCCAGTGGAAACTTGAGAGCTGTCCTAAATGCAGTTCCTTGCCCACCCCCTGCCAATATTCTCTTTTTTTGCTTTGCTAAAAGAAACAGCTTGTTCTTCCACACCCAAAACCCATAACATTACCCCTCCAAACAAGACATCTGTCCCCATTTGTACAAACAAACAGCAAAAAAAACACACAAACAGCTTCCTTGTAAAAAAACCCAAAAAACAGACAAGTTAGCAAAGGCATTAGAGAACACATAGCCAAAAACTGATAATAAAATACAATTACTATTTTAACCCAACACCAGAACAGTAACAGCTTCTTCTTTTCAGGCAAGTTCCAGTCCAACAAGATCTCTTCAAGCCTTTTTCTTTCTTCTTGCTGCACAGTCCCAGTCCCAGTTCTGCATCCCAGAGCAGCTTACAGTCTCCCACATTTGGCAGCCTCAAATAGGGAGTTCTGACATGTTGAACCCAGGATGCAAGCCTCAGTACCAGAACTTAGTACAGTGGTACCTTGGTTCTCGAACTTAATCCGTTCCAAGAGTCCATTCGACTCCCGAAACTGTTCGAAAACCAAGGCATGGCTTCCGATTGGCTGCTGAAGCTTCCCGCACTCAAGTAGAAACCACACTGGAACACTTCCAGTTTTGCGGCGTTCAGGAACCGATTTGTTCGGCAACTAAGCCATTCAAGAACCAAGGTACGACTGTACACCAAAACCTTGCTCATCCTTTGCCTTGGGCTACTGCAGCGCAAAGCAGTTATCTGGGTGCACACACAGCTATCAAAACAATTCCTTAAAATCTTCAAAGAGTTCCCATCGATGCAGACACGCAAAAAGCATTTTAGGAAGGATCACTATGGGGTTGCCTGCATGACTCTTTGGCTCGGGATTTCACAAACTTCTCAGTCCATGCAGATCAACAGCTAATTTGGGGCTCTAATTGCAGGCTCAGTCTTCTGGAGCCTCTTGATTTCTCCTAGGCCTCTCCTCTGGTTGTGGATCAGACCCCCAAATTCACACTCTAGTCCCAAAACAGTTTCAGTAGCCACACGCTACTGGGTTCCCCCGGCCATTTTGGGCAGCTTACAACACATAAAAAATATAGCGAAATGTCAAACACTAAAAACTTCCCATTTGCTGCCCCTGGACTGGTCCACTTTATCTCCTGCCCAAACTGTAAATCAAAGTCCTACCACAAGTCTCTATCACAAGCTTCTTCAGGATCAGCCGGCCCAGTCCATGCAAGTCCGTTGCCAAGAATGCCCCTCTCTGCTTACTCCCAACCTCTCCTCATGGGCAGGTAGCCATCCCAGTGTCTCTTGCCCACCAAACTCACAGGACCCTGGGTGTCCCTTCCTGCTGGGGCCTGCTTAAGGGCTGCACCCAGTATAGGGACTGGTTCCCACTGCACAAGCCCATCTTGGGGAACTCAAAGGGCTAAAACAAACAAGATGAATTTTAACAGGGAGAAATGTAAAGTATTGCACTTGGGCAAAAAAAATGAGAGGCACAAATACAAGATGGGTGACAAGATGGGAGAGCAGTACATGTGAAAAGGATCTAGGAGTCTTGGTTGACCACAAACTTGACATGAGCCAACAGTGTGACGCGGCAGCTAAAAAAGCCAATGCAATTCTGGGCTGCATCAATAGGAGTATAGCATCTAGATCAAGGGAAGTAATAGTGCCACTGTATTATGCTCTGGTCAGACCTCACCTGGAGTACTGTGTCCAGTTCTGGGCACCACAGTTCAAGAAGGACACTGACAAACTGGAACGTGTCCAGAGGAGGGCAACCAAAATGATCAAAGGCCTGGAAACGATGCCTTATGAGGAACGGCTAAGGGAGCTGGGCATGTTTAGCCTGGCGAAGAGGAGGTTAAGGGGTGATATGATAGCCATGTTCAAATATATAAAAGGATGTCACATAGAGGAGGGAGAAAGGTTGTTTTCTGCTGCTCCAGAGAAGCGGACTCGGAGCAATGGCTCCAAACTACAAGAAAGAAGATTCCACCTAAACATTAGGAAGAACTTCCTGACAGTAAGAGCTGTTTGACAGTGGAATTTGCTGCCAAGGAGTGTGGTGGAGTCTCCTTCTTTGGAGGTCTTTAAGCAGAGGCTTGACAACCATATGTCAGGAGTGCTCTGATGGTGTTTCCTGCTTGGCAGGGGGTTGGACTCGATGGCCCTTGTGGTCTCTTCCAACCCTATGATTCTATGATTCTATGATTCATTTGGGGGGGGGTTAATCTCACCCAATTCAGCATGAGCTCCTCTGGCACATGCACACAGGCCTCCAGCTTCTTCTGTGTGTTTTCCTCTGCTGCACATTCATGCGCATCTCCATTCCTCCTGCTCACACATGAGCGCCTCTTGCATCTCCTCCTGCACTGTCAGCAGGAGCTGGCTGCTCCTCTGACACATGCATGCAGGTCTCAAGACTTCCCTGTGTTTTCTCCTCCAGTAAGGAAGTCACCGTCACTTCCCTCTTCTTGCACATTCACACGCACCTCCAATTCTTCCAGCTGCTCCCCGTCTTCCGTAGCAGGCTCCCAGGGAGTGGAGAAACCGATCAGCGGCTCCTCGGCCCCACCCAGTTCACCCTTCTCTGAGGTGAGTCTTTCCTTCAGCTACCGTACACATCTCTTCGCAGTCCCAGCCCCTCAATTGCCCATCCACATTCTGGATCTCTTCAGCCACCTCTTCCACCTGGATGCCTTGTACCTGGGCTCCAGGGTCACTTTCAACCCCCTGTAGCATCTCATCAGACAGGGCTTCCACCTCGCCTGGAGTCACACTTTTCTCTCCAAGGAGGCTTCTCACAGATTCTGCTTGCAGCTGCTTCATTTCACTGAACCACTAGTTCTGCTGCTCTATCCGGTGCTGGCCTTTGCTGCTGGATCATAAAGCCTGAACTGCTCCAGTTATGTTGCTGTTCCTCCCTCCAGCTCACAGGCCCTTCCTCCAGGAAACACGAATCCCACTTCTGACACCGGTGTTGCACACTACCCCAATCTCTGAGTGGTGCAAGATTCCAGGGGATCCAGGCACTTATGTTTCCTTTTGGAACACAGGTACAGCAGAGACTTTGGTGTCTACATAATTTATGGTTTATTTACACATATATACAACCCGAGCCTACAGTGGAGGGATTCGCAGCATTAACTCCTCCAACATGCCTTTTCCCCCATAGCCACAGCCGTGGATTCAAACTGAAATCAAATGTTGCTCTCAGACGTTGCTCTGACTCTGCAGCTTGCTATTTTACTTCTAGATTACATCACTGCAACTCAACTCTAAACTCTCTAACCATGATCGGGCCCCTACTAGGGCTATGCAATATCAGGTTTTCAACATCGTGATGTATTGCCAGCTAAACATTGCAGTGCAGAGATACATCACAATGTATGAAAGTAAGGGGGAAGGAGAACTTCAAATTGGTTTGAATTGGCTTGGTAGCCAGCCAGCCCTCCATATCAGTGACATCGTGGCACAGTCTCTCCCCAGAGCCCACCCTGGGCCACCCCCAGCTCCCACTCACATTGAGGGTCACATCCTGCAAACAGCGACTACCAGGAGCTGCTCCATGGGTACCGCGGCGCAGCTCCCATTTGCCGACCACAGACACCACCACCAAGCAACCATGTAGCCTGCCTGGAAGAGAAGCTTATGGCAGCAGCGCCAGAGGAAGTTCCCGGTCTGCCCCTGCTCTGTGCTTTGCTGTCCCCTGAAGGAGGAAGGGGAGAGCTGAGATGGCAGAGCACCAAACAAAAGTTGGCTTTGTGCAGTTTATTGGCAAGTCAGATATTTTGAACCGGCAATTGCAACGTGGATTTCAAACTGGTTTGCAACGATTTATCATTAAATTGCCCAGACCTAGTCTCCACCCAATTGCCGAAGAATTGATGCTTTTGAATTATGGTGCTGGAGGTGACTCTTGAGAGTCCCATGGACTGTAAGAAGATCAAACCTATCCATTCTGAAGGAAATCAGCCCTGAGTGCTCGCTGGAAGGACAGATAGTGAAGCTGAGGCTCCAAGACTTTGGCCACCTCATGAGAAGAGAAGACTCCCTGGAAAAGACCCTGATGTTGGGAAAGATGGAGGGCAGAAGGAGAAGGGGACGACAGAGGATGAGAAGGTTGGATAGTGTTCTCGAAGAGATGGACATGAGTTTGACCAAACTGCGGGAGGCAGTGGAAGACAGGAGTGCCTGGCGTGCTCTGGTCCATGGGGTCACGAAGAGTTGGACACGACTAAACGACTAAACGACAACAACAGTCCCCACCCATTGCCCATCTCACACAGAGCCCCTTTCCTTTGTTTCTCCCTTAATGGCTCATCACCCAGGCTATCACCTTGACACTGGAAGTTAGCCTGGCTTATATTTTAACACTTGCTGGATCCAGGAGTTAAAAGGAGCTCATATACAACCCTCAAGAGAGAAGTGAAGTTACAGGGAACCAGGCAGAGGGCCTTCTTGGCAGTGGCGCTCACCCTGTGGAACGCCCTCCCGTCAGATGTCAAGGAGATAAATAACTACACAACTTTTAGAAGACATCTGAAAGCAGCCCTATATTGGGAAGTTTATGTTTGATGTTTTATTATGTGTTTTATTATGTGTTGGAAGCCACCCAGAGTGCCCGGGGCACCCCAGCCAGATGGGCGGGGTATAAATAATAAAATTATTATTGTAATTATTTTTACTCCCCCACCCCAAAAGCTCCTAACAAGCTTTTAATAGCAGGGCAGACTTTGAAGCATTAAGGAAGTGTCTGAAGTTCCCTTCAACACAAAAACTATAGTCATAAGACCGAATAAGTCTCAGCTCACTAAAACTAATCGGAACAGCTGCTTGACCCATCTGCTGTAAAAGGGCTGTAAGCTTTAAACTCATTCAACATTTCCCCAGTTGGGAATTAAGGGGAGCCTCACACTGAACAACTTACTGAGTTGGTGCTGGCTCTCTTGGTCCCTGTGTCTTGCACAGCTCAACAAGGTTGTTGGAACGATAAAGGAGACAAGAACCATTAAGCATTCTGTACCTTCAGGACTTGGTTAGGACTCCCCATCAACACCCCCCCTTGCTTTCAGTCTTATCTGCAGATAAAGGAGCAGGTTGTTTCTCAATGCATCATTCAGATTTCACTGCTCTCAAACCAAGAGGTTGAGGGGGAAGAGAGCTATGAAAAAAGGGGTTGAAACCAAGGGCACGTAATTTGCAGCACAGACTTAGGCTTGGCCCACAATACCTCAAGGACTGCCTCTTTCCATATGAATTTACCAGGAGCCTGAAATCATCTTCTGAGGCCCTCCTTTGGGTGCCTCCTCCTTGAGAGGTCCAGAAGGTGGTGACACGAGAACGGGGCCTTCTCTGCAGTGGCTCCCTGTCTGTGGAATGCTTTCCCCAGGGAAGTCTGCCAAGTGCCTTCATTATACCCCTTTAGGCACCAGGCAAAAACGTTTCTCTTTAACCAGGCTTTAGGTTGATCTGATTTACATCCTATGCCCTTTTAAAATGTTTTTTTTTTGGGGGGGTGTTATTGGATTTTTGTTTTTAGTTTTAATATGCATTTTGTGGTTTTATATCTTGATTTTATTCTGTGAACCGCCCTGAGACCCCCAGGTATAGGGCGGTATATAAATAATAATAATAATAATAATAATAATAATAATAATAATAATAATAATAATAATATCTTTATTGTCATTGCCCCCTCTCGGGGACAACGAAATTACTTGGCTGCTCCATCCACCCAGGTAGGGCACTCCACTCAAAATCAGAACAAGTATAAAAACACTAATTAAAACAATACAGTATAATACAGCAAGGAAGATTAGATGACTTTCAAAGTCCAGGTTTCCCATTCAGGGCCAAGATCGCTCTGGAGAAGAAGCTGTTCTTGAGACGGCTTGTTCTTGTCTTCATCGTCCTGTATCTCCGTCCCGACGGCAGGAGCTCGAAGAGACAGTGACCAGGATGCGATGGATAATAATAAAGTGTGGGGCATGCTGCTTTATAGTAGTGAGTCATGGGCAACTTACACCCACCAGGAGTGCAATAAGCTCCAGCGGATCTCTCCCAAGTGAGTGACACCAATTTACCACCTCTATCGCTTCCGTATCACAGTCAAGGGATAGAAGCAAGAGGTAGTGCCGTTATCAGCTGGCTAATGAAAGTTGACCCCAAACCTCTGGCTGATCTCTCTCCTTAGGCTCAGGTCCCTGCTGGAGGCAAGAAATAACCTGCTGGCCCTCAGCCAATATTTTGGCAGTAGATGTCCAACATGGAGGACCAATGAGACCATGGAAGGCATGAGGGCAGGCAGGCTCTAGCCCACAGGAAGTGGCCTAAACCCAGCTGAGCAGTATAAAATGAAAGACACTCCGTGGGACCAGAAAGAGAGAGAAAGAGAATCAGGGGATAGAAGCAAGAGGTAGCACCATCATCGGCATGCTAAAATGACAGGCTCTTATTTATTAAGATACCAGAAGCATTTTTACTTGGCATTGTAGGAGATGATAGACAGGATTGTAAGTTGTTTTTATATGCAGTGACAGCAGCAAGACTATTATTGGCACAAAAATGGAAGCAAGAAGAATTACCTACGAAAGAAGAAGAGTTTGGATTTGATATCCCGCTTTATCACTACCTGAAGGAGTCTCAAAGCGGCTAACAATCTCCTTTCCCTTCCTCCCCGACAACAAACACTCTGTGAGGTGAGTGGGGCTGAGAGACTTCACAGAAGTGTGACTGGCCCAAGGTCACCCAGCAGCTGCATGTGGAGGAGCGGGGAAGCGAACCCGGTTCACCAGATTACGAGTCTACCGCTCCTAACCACTACACCACACTGGCTCACAGAAAGAAGAATGGCAGATGAAATTGATGGACTATGCAGAATTAGATAAATTAACAGGAAGGATTCAAAACCTGCGGGACCAGAGATTCTTAGAAGACTGGAGTAAATATATGAACTACAGTGGTACCTCGGGTTAAGTACTTAATTCATCCCGGAGGTCTGTTCTTAACCTGAAACTGTTCTTAACCTGAAGCACCACTAATGGGGCCTCCAGCTGCCACCGCGCCACCGGAGCACGATTTCTGTTCTCATCCTGAAGCAAAGTTCTTAACCCAAGGTAATATTTCTGGGTTAGCCGAGTCCATAACCTGAAGCGTATGTAACCCGAGGTACCACTGTATTTGAAAAGTAACTGTAATGAACAGATTACACTAGTAGGACTGCAAGAAGTTTTGTAAGGAGGACTATTTGAAATATTGCAAGAAAGACTATGAGGAGAATTATTAGTTAATGATAATTAAGAGTAATAGAGAAATTAAGAAATGCAGAATAAGTGACGAAAAATCATCAGAGGTGTTGACAGAAGTCTAAAACACTGTATAAGATAAGAAGTTATGCTATATGATTGTTGGAAATGATATGTTAAAAAAACCAACAAAAATGTATATATTTTTTAAAATTGGCAGACTCTTCGTGGGACACTAGAGAGAAAGAGAGAGAGAAGATATTTTGCCAAGCCAGCCTGACAAGCACTAGACCAACTCTAGAACTTCTGGGCATCCAATGAAGCTGGAAGATTCAGGACAGCCCAAAGAAAATAATGCTTCACGGAGCGCCTTGTTAACCTATGGAACTCTCTTCCAGGGGAGGCAATGATGGCCACCCACCTAGTTGGCTTTGAAAGAGGATTTGGCCAATTCATGGAGGAGGAGAGGGCTATTGACGGCTACTAGCCACTCTGCCTTCCACGGTTGGAGGCAGCCATGCTTCTGAATACTGTAATTCTGGTGTATTAGGCGACTGGGCATATAAGATGACTTATACGCCCAGTCGTATACGCGGCAGCTTTGCTGGGCAGCAGCAGTGGACGGCAGGTTCCGCTCCGTGCCGGGAGGAAGCCACCCAGCAAACCTGGCTTAGCATCGCTGGGCAGCTTCCTCCTGGCATGGAGCCCGCTGCCCTCTGCTGCTGCCCAGCAAACCCATACCTGACATATAAGACGACCCCCAACTTTTAAGAGGATTTTCCGGGGTTAAAAAGTCGTCTTATACGCCAGAATCTACGGTACTAGTTTCTGGAAACTGTCGGAGGGAAGAGTTGCTCTGTGCTTGGATCCTGCTTGTGGGTTTCCCTCAGGTATCTGGTTGGCCGCTGTGGGAACAGGATGCTGGACCAAATGGGCCACTGGCCTGATCTTGCAGGCTCTTCATACATGCTTAAGCCAGCTTCTGCCGCTGTGGCTCTACCACGGACATTTCTTCATTGCGTAACGGGATCGCCTGAGCTGCTCCACCGAGCACCGGAATCACAAAAACATGCCAAGAAGATATTTCCGCTGAGTTTCCAAGTTGGAGTTGTTTTGAGGTGGGCAAAAGAGAGAAGTTTCCAGGCACAAGCCAGCTCGCTTGTTTTGTGACACTCGCGCAGCTGTAAGAACAAGGCTGTTGCCACCCCACCGGCGCACCCCGCCTGCGCCACAGCCCCCTGGCCCATGACACCTGGGGTTTGCAGAGGGGACGGCCTTCCCCCTCTGGCTTTGTGAGGGGGGGGCCTGGGGCCTGCCACCCCCCCCAACTCGGTTGCTATGCTAGCCACAGGCAGCCGGCAGATGGGCCCAGGGGGTGGCAAGGATGGAGGAGCCCCACGCCGAGTTAGCAAAACATGCCGTCACGCTAGAGCAACACAACGCATCGGTCAACACAACGCGGCAACTGGGAGCGGGGTGGGGAGAGGGCGGCCACGCCCAGGGCCATGCCGGGACAGGCCGGCTCTGAGCGGCTCTCTGGCTCACGCTGCGGCCCCAGGGAGCCGGCGACATTTAACAAGAGAATTTGCCTCAAGAACAATGCAGGCCTCAGCCTCAGCAGTTGCTAAGGGAACTATTTTAAGGCAGCAGGAACAAGCAGATCCCGGGAATGACGACGGGAGAGCTTTGGCCAGGGTATCAGGCCCTGGGGTGGAAGGAGGGAGGGAACGAGAGTCTGGATTATACAGGGGTCTTAAGATTTTAAAGCTGGAAGAAGGCTGTTTAAAAGTTGCTCCTCATATGCTGGTGCTTTGCAATATAGATATATATTTGAAGTCAAGATATAAAGGAAGAGAGCAGGGGTCAGCAACTTTTTCAGCAGGGGGCGGGTCCACTGTCCCTCAGACCTTGTGGAGGTCCGGACTATATTTTTTTTTGGGGGGGGGATGAACAAATTCGTATGCCCCACAAATAACCCAGAGATGCATTTTAAATAGAAGTACACATTTTACTCATGTAAAAACACGCTGATTCCCAGACCATCCACGGGCCAGATTTAGAAGGCGACTGGGCTGGATCCGGCCCTTGGGCCTTAGTTTGCCCAATAGAGCAATAGGTAAAGGTAAAGGGACCCCTGAGCAGAGTCGCGGACGACTCTGGGGTTGTGGGGCTCATCTCGCTTTATTGGTCGAGGGAGCCGGTATACAGCTTCTGGGTCATGTGGCCAGCATGACTATACCGCTTCTGGCAAACCAAAGCAGCGCACGGAAACGCCGTTTACCTTCCCACCAGAGCAGTACCAATTTATCTACTTGCACTTTTGATGTACTTTCGAATTGCTAGGTTGGCAGGAGCAGGGACATCAAAAGTGCCACTTATTTATTTAGTTGAAAGAATGTTCTCTGTCTTTGTCCTCCATCCCCTGAGCTTTTGTGAACCTGGTATCAAAGAGAGTGTTGGACTAAGATCCCGCAAGGGACGAGGGTTCAAATCCCCGCTCGGCCACAAACTTGCTGGGTGACCTTGCAGGAGATGGGGGGAAGCAGCCCTTCAAGCAAGGGCGCCCAGGACCTCTGGCAATTTTGCTGGGGAAGCTTCCAACACAAGAGATGTTGTGAAAGCTCTCTAACCCTGTTCCTCCGAGAGCCCAACAAATAGTCGTGCGAAATTGTATCTCCCGCTGGCTCAGTGCACTCGCATGCCCGGTTTATGCCAAGGATTCAGCCGGAGGCCTGTCAGGCTGAGGTCATGAATAAGTGTGCATGCACACGAAAGCTCATACCAAGAACTGACTTAGTTGGTCTTTAAGGTGCTACTGGAAGGAATTTGTTTTGTTTTGACTCTGCCTATTGTTAGAGGATGCTGAGAGCGCTCGGTCCGAGAAGACAGACAGAGACAGGCTGAGCAAGAAAGGAAGGCGGAAACAAGAGAAGTGACAGAAAGGAGAAGTCAGTCGGTAGCAAAGAGGACTCCCTGCACAGTTGCATGTGCAAATAATAATAATAATAATAATAATAATTTAGTATTTATACCCCGCCCATCTGGCTGGGTTTCCCTAGCCACTCTGGGCAGCTTCCAAAAGAATATTAAAATACTGTGATACATCAAACATTAAAAGCTTCCCTAAACAGGGCTGCCTTCAGATGTCTTCTAAAAGTCTGGTAGTTGTTGTTCTCTTTGACATCTGGTGGGAGGGCATTCCACAGGGAGGGCGCCACTACCGAGAAGGCCCTCTGCCTGGTTCCCTGTAACTTGGCTTCTTGCAGTGAGGGAGCCGCCAGAAGGCCCTCGGCGCTGGACCTCAGTGTCCGGGTAGAACGATGGGGGTGGAAACACATGCATAGATGCATAAGTACAACTTTCCTGCAACCCAATAAATTGTGCACAGGAGCAGGTGTACTAGAACTGTCAAGTATACAGCGATACAGCAATTCATGAATACAGAGAGTGATGTATGCAACAGGTAAAGTCTAGCTTGGTTCACACGAAACAAAGACTGAAAGCAAAGTTGCATGCCGATTCTTAAAAAGTATGCATGTACCATTTATGCACAGGCATGAGAAAGGGCTCAGGATGCACCAAGTGGCTGCAGTAAGGGGTTGTCCAAGAGATGAACCCTCTACTACTGGTTTAGTGCTGTGGTAAATAAGCGGGAGCATGAGAAATGAAGGGGGAGCATGGGGAGTGACCTGGGGAAAGGCCAATACATCTTTTCCCAGGACCACCACCCTCAACCCCCTGGGTGAACGCCTGGAGGCAGAAGCAGAGTTTACACTGTTCCCAGACAATTTCATGCTGCTGAGACGTTCTCCATCTTCGGACAGAGACAACTGCAAAGCGAGAAAAGAACAATGCGTCCCAAGGCCTCCCAAAATCTGATGTGGCCTGCTTGCATTTACAGAATGAGATAATACGTAAAAGCACAGCAAGGCAGAAGTTTTATCAGCATGTAGCAAAAAACACTAGCTAGTGACCTCCAAGGGAGCATGGAAGGCCGAGAGCACAATTGTGCAAAGCCAAGCAAACCTCTGAACATAGGTTTTGGACTACGTACACCAGCTCTGACAGGAGCTGGATCTACACTGATCTGTAAAAACGCTATAAAAAAAAGTTATATACCTCTCAATGTGATTTTCCATTGCTCTGCAGAGCCCTCTGGTGTCACATTTTTGACGAGCTGAATGGCAGGCCCAGGATGCCCCTCTCCCCCCACCAGAGGCTGCAAGGACTTATAAAGACGCATTTCCACCCCCAGTCCTCTCCCCGCTCCCCAGGACACGGCAGGCTCCTTACTGCGGCAGCGGGCGCATCGGCTCTGGTCATATTCCAGCAGCTCAGAGGGGCGTAGGCGGTCCTTTGGGGATGGCTTCCAGCGCTCTTGCTGCAGGCGGATGCGGGCGGCTTCATCCTTGGCGTAGGCTCCCAGGTCCTGCGTGTAGCGGCCATACATCTGGGGACGGAACACACAGCGAAGGGTCAAGGGCACAAGAAGGAGGAGATGGAGCAACTCGGGTGGTCAGAAAGAAGGCACCTCCCTGTCCTTGGAGGTCAAGGGTCAATCTCCCATGGATGGAGGAGGCCTTCCTGCTATGCATACAAGTTGCCCAAAGTACTGACCCTGCAATGTTCAGGAGAATAACGCATAATGCAAGGGGCAGGAGAGAGACTGGAAACTATGGAATTTCCCCCTTTGTCCCAGAGGTCCGCAGTTATTTGGAGGTACACAAAATGCACTCAGCACATGTTCGGTGGTGCTCTCCTCCTTTCCTCGAGAATGTAAGAAGAGTCCTCCTGAATCAGGCCATAACATCAATCAAATTCTGCATTTTGTTCCCACAGACGCACATGCAGGGTATTAATGCAGCAGCACTCCCTGGCTGTTGTGTCTCAGGGACTGGAGTTCGGATCCTGGAGGCAGCATATAGCCATAATGACGTCCAGAAGCTGCTGCCTAGCCTCGTCCTCCCTCCCACAGCAGTAAATTCCTCAAGTTAGCTATGCATTGTGCGAAGCACTAGCTTATCTCGTCTAAAATGTTCCAGGGTTGAGGAGATCTTGGAACGAAAAACAAATCTCAAGGTTAAGCCCTCAAGCAACCCTTAACTTGTTTCTAAAGAGAGGTGTCCGGGCTCCATCCTGTCTCTCTGACCTGCGTCCCCCCCGACTCCTACTCCAGGTGTAGGGCTGTAGCTCAGTGGTGGAGCCAGGCTTCAGGCAAGGCTGTGTGAAAGCTCAGAGGGCTTCTGCCTTTCAGCCTAGACACAACTGGGCTAGATAGTCATCTGTCATGGATGCTTTGGTCAAGATTCCTGCACTGCTGGGGGTTGGATGAGATGACCCTGTTTTCTATGATTCCATGCTCTTATGTCCTAGGAGTTGAGCTGGCACTGTGGCCACTTGATAACATCACCTCTTACAGACCCTATACTTCCAGGAGCATCTCCTTCACCTTGTCCCAGGAGCCTAGAATAGACTCAGCCCCACTCTCTCTGCTGACACAACATACACAAAGTCCTTTGCTCTGAGCAAAGCTGGCCAGGCTCTCTGTGCTTCTCCTGACTGGCCTAGAGACCCAGAAACAAAAAGCTGACATCACTACCCTTTGGTAAAGGTAAAGGTAAAGGGACCCTTGACCATTAGGTCCAGTCGTGACCGACTCTGGGGTTGCGGCGCTCATCTTGCTTTATTGGCTGAGGGAGCCGGCGTACAGCTTCCGGGTCATGTGGCCAGCATGACTAAGCCGCTTCTGGTGAACCAGAGCAGCGCACGGAAATGCTGTTTACCTTCCCGCCAGAGCGGTACCTATTTATCTACTTGCACTGTGTGCTTTCAAACTGCCAGGTTGGCAGGAGCACGAGCAACGGGAGCTCATCCTGTCGCGAGAATTCGAACCGCCGACCTTCTGATCGGCAAGTCCTAGGCTCTGTGGTTTAACCCACAGCACCACCCGCGTCCCTACCCTTTGGTACTATAGCTAAAAGTCTTGTGAGGATGGAAGGAGCAGAATCCCTTAACATCCTGCGGGGGGGGGGGGCATGGCTCCCAGGGTAAAACATCTGCCTTGCATGTGGCAGGTCCCTGGTTCAATCCCCAGCACCTCTGGCTCTTTTTAAAACAAATCACCATTATCATCATCTCCAGCTAGGGCTGGGAGAGCATCCTGCCTGAAACCCTGGGAAGCTGCTGCCAGTCAGTGTAGACAATACTGAACCAGATACACCAATGGCCTGGTTCAGTATAAGGCGCCTTCCTATGCCCCTATGTGTGTGAGCATGTTTGCTATCATGCAATCAATGACCAGGAAAATAGTAATTCACCACCACTGCTCCAAAGTAGCAGCCTGCGAGGTGGAAAGTTATTCAAAAGTTGTTTGGCATTTCTAGTGGTTTTTTGCTTGCTGGGGAGACATCAGAAGGTGGGAACAAACTTCCTTCACGCTCAGTGGGGTGGACTCTTGCTTGTGCATTTCCCCTTATCTCAGCATAAATAGAAGCAATAGAAGCTTCCAGCTTTGATTTAGAAAATAAAACAAACAGTGTTCTGCAGAAAAGGCCATGAACAGCCCCTTCCTAGCTGCAGGTTTGCCTCTCACTGGAACACAGGAAGGTCCACCAACACTGGCTGGCAGCAGCTCTCCAAGGTTTTCAGATGGAGCCAGCCTTCTGCATACAAAACAGATGCTGCTTCTACCCCTGACCTATGGTGCTTCCCCTTCCTCTCTCTCCACGTTTCCCATCCTCTTGGCTCGCTGGCAGCCCGGCAGTTCTGCCAATGGTACAGACCAGGCAGAGAGAAGGGTCTAGGCAATGCAAACACAGAGGCCTCTTCCCTCTCCAAGGAGGCCGCTTCCAGAACAATGGCAGGCAGATAAGAAGGCTGCCCTGCGGATCAATAGCCATTGTTCCCCAGTGCAATGCTACTCCCAGCACTGAGGCCGGAAATGGGCTGGCGTTCCCAGCTGGCACTGGCGAACAGCACCACCCAGCCAGCCCGATTTCACGAATAGCCACGTGGGCCTGGGCAAGGGCGGTGGGGGTCAGGCCAGGCCAGACTGAGCACCGGCAAAGAGGTAGCTACAACCCAATCTAGGTAGCCTGAAGGAAGCCCCCCTGCTCTCTCCGCCTCAGCTCTGCCACCTGTAAAATGGGTGTGGAAATATGTTTGTGTACAGAGAAACCATTCACAAACAGGGGGTGGCTCTGCTGAGCTCTAGAAGTTCCTTCCCAGCTTCTAGGATCACCCAGCAGGAGTCTTCCAACCAGGAAATTATCATTGAGGGGTCAGTGGTTGCATTCAGCCTGTCCGTTCAGGCCCTGCCAAAGATTTAACTGTCTGGCTTCCCACCCCTCTGCCCTAAGCCAGGAATACCAAAGAGCCAGGAGAAGTTAGCAGGGCAGGCAGGGTGGATGACTGCTTCAGCTAGAAGAGAGAGAGATGTAGGGCCCTTCCAAAAAGTCATTTTTATTGCACACTCCTGATTATTGGTGCACACAAGGGCAGTTACACACAAGCCCACTTTCAACACGACTTTGCTTCTTCAAATAAAACACGCTTAGACTTGCAGAATTTTGCACATCGTGAATCACAGAATTGCAGAGTTGGAAGGGACCCGAGGGTCATCTAGTCCAACCCCCTGCAATGCAGGGATCTCAACTAAAGCATCCATGACAGATGGCCATCCAACCTCTGCTTAGAAACCTCCAAGGAAGGAGAGTCCACCACCTCTCGTGGGAGTCTGTTCTACTGCCGAACAGCTCTTACTGTCAGAAAGTTTTTCCTGGTGTTTAGCTGGAATCTCCTTTCTCATAAATTGAAGGCATTGGTTGGGGTCTTACCCTCCAGAGCAAGAGAGAACAAGCTTGCTCCATCTTCCATGTGACAACCCTGGAGATATTTGAAGATGGCTATCCTACCTCCTCTCTCTCCCCTCTTTTCCAAGCTAAACATATCCAGCTCCTTCAACCGTTCCTCATAAGGCTTGGTTTCCAGGCCCTTGATCATTCTGGCCACACCTTCAGCTTGTCAGCATCCTTCTTAAATTGTGGCACCCAGAGTTGAACACAGCATTCCAGGTGTGGTCTGACCAAGGCAGAACAGAGTGGTACCATGACTTCCCTTGATTGGGACATTAAAATTCTGTTGATGCAGCCTAGAATAGAGATAGCTTTTTTTGCTGCTGTATCACACTGCTGACTCACGTTAACAGATTGCAGAGTTGTGAGCACATCCATCATGTGGGCATCGTTACAAATGTTGAGGAGGGGAACCCTGAAGGAGGAAGTGATAGAACTGGGTCCTTCCAGACTGGTGTTTCTCCCCGCACCCACTGGGCTCTTCCCTGTCCCTTGCGAACAAGTCATTGCTCCCTGTACAGCAGCCCCACAGAGGACCACCAGCCCAGCCCAGCAGCCCCAGGCAAGGCTGGCTGTGCCCTGACCTCCCTGTCTTGACATACATTAAGTGCTTTGGGATTCTGTCCTGCCATCCACCTTCCCTAAAAAAGGACTTGCAGGCCTTATTATATGCTGCTTCCAACTACTACTTGCTAAAACATCTCCTGCATACATCCAATTTCTACAGGAATTATATATACTGCTTCACTACCTGTGTACTGATTTGTAATCAAACACCCTCTAATGAAAAGATTATTCTTCTGGAGTCACTTCCAGGTGACCCTGTTCGCTGAGCAACCCCCTTGATTGGTTTTCACATTGGTGGACAGGAAGGGGAATGAGCATTTACTGAACCTTCACTCTGATTTGTCTGCAGGTCATATGATATTGCATCCAGAACTATCCAGTGCATTTTCTGCCCGTTACTGCAAAAAAAAGAAGATGTCCAGTTTGGGGAGGAAATGAGTTTCTTGCAAGAGTTTTAATTATGCAACCTGAATTTGCCAGTATGTGACTCAATCACATCAGAAAATGATGCTTATCTGGGAATGCCATCAACCTGCTTATTGAAGACTCTGGTTTATTTGCAGAGGGATTAGATGACGTGGGTGATCTAATGAGTGCTTATTGTGATTTGTTTGCGGAGATTTTAGATGACATTGCATCAAAGCAAGTGTTATGCCACACTTTCCTCTGCACCCTTCTTTATCTTCTGTGGAAGCAGGTTTGTTGTACAAGACCCCCAGACCGACTGAATTTGCCAGCGTATGATGGAAATCCACCTGGGGGGGAAACCAACTGAAATCGCCCTGGGGCTCCCTTTGCCTTCGGAACACTGCGCAAAAATTAACGGCGAGATCATGACACACCCTGAAAACAGCTACATCCATAGAACTCAAAAGCTTCAAGGGTACATAGAGAGGCCGTGCTCCGCATTTTTGGAATTCCTGCCTGCTCATTGTTTAGGTAACAATGGTAAAGTTTGTTCTAGATTTCAGACTGAAAGTCAATATTATGTCCATTTCTCTTGCATTTCTTGCACCTATATTGGCTGCCAGGTAAAGACCTTTTCGTCTTCCCAGACTCACAAGATCAGTTACCATTCCTGGGCAGCATGCATATAAAACAGTTCTGCTAGCACAATAACTTTTAGCTGCGCAGTTCCTTCCACCCTCTGGAGCACATTTAGGAGTCGTGTCGGGGGGGGGGGCATGCAGAGAGAGGACAGGGCGATGAATTTCCACTTCATAGCTAAAAGTTCTTGTACTAGTAGAACTGTTTAGCTGAGTGCCACCCATGGCTATTTTCCCTGCTGCTGGTTTTATTCTGATTGCGGATCACCTGTTTTAATTGTTGTGTTATGATTTGACATTCTGCTTTCACAGTTGTCTGTGGACTGCCAAGAAATTTGTGTTGCTGTTAAGAACGGGTGGTGAAGAAACGCTGTCAGTAAAATGAGGAGAGTAATTTCTTTGTGTCCCACCATCCGACATATCAAATTGTCCAGTGATTTCTGGGAAACTGCAATGCTTCCAGGATCCCTCCACTTTTATGGGCTGCAGCCAAGTCTGAGGCAAGGAATCCTGGTGCACCCTTAGTCCCTCTGTCGGAAAATGGGTGGCTGTGGGCGTTTAATGCTGCACAGAACCTCTACAAGTATCTCGAATGCACCTAACATGGCAGAAGTGTAGCGCGGGTTGCCAGTGCCCAGGGCAGGCAAGCCACCGAAGCCACAGGAGTGCCTCCCCCCCCCAAACAAATCCTTTAAAATAAAACAAAAATAAAACCTATTCAACTTGGTGGTCGTCATTACGTCTTCTGGTTGCGAATTCCACAGTTCAGCTATGCACTGTGCAAAAAAGTACATTCTTTTGGAGCGAGGAAGTCACTTAACAAAGTTAATAAATGTAATTTTCAATAAGGCTATGATTTATGTTTGTCTGTCTTATGTGTTTGTTTGTTTATAATATTGTGAAAACCAATTTAAAAAATTTGGGTGGAAAAAAGTACATTCTTTTGTCTGCACTCAATCTTATTTCAATGTTCAGCTTCTGTCCGTGAGTTCTAATGTTGTGAGATGGAGGAAAACTTCCTCTCCTCTCCCCCTGCCGCCCCACAATGTGACACTTAGGTAAAGGAACTCTAATGCTAAGAAGGAAGATTCAGAATACTCCAGAGACAATTCCAGCCCAGGAGGAGGGCAGAGTTGAAGAGGCTCAATTGTGGACTGAATCACCAGCAAGCTCAGTTTCAAAAAGATATAATGTTCAGGAACGTTGAGGGGAAGGTGGCTGCCCTCTTTCCATGTCGCTAGATTCAACTGCTCACTAAGAAAGAAAGAAAGAAAGAAAGAAAGAAAGAAAGAAAGAAAGAAAGAAAGAAGAGAAAACCTGCCAGCCTTTATTCTCTCTGGCACAATTTCCTGGTCTGCCCCTGCCACAGAGTGCCAAGAGCGCTGGATACAAAGGGAACAGCGGCTGAAAATCTGTGTCATGCTGAATTTATTCAGCAAATCTCTCCCAGGCCACTCTAATCAGTCCCGATCGGCTGCACGCGGAACAACGGGAGCTTGTGAAGTTTAATCCCAAAGGACCCTCTGCCCTGCTGGGCCCAGGGACGGCTAAGGTGGAGGAAATTCTTGCTCAGAAGCATTTTCTCCGCATAGAAGCCGGCGGTTTCCCCCGACGCAAACAACTTTTGCTTCTCGTGGCGGAGTTCCCGTGCCAAAGTGACTCGCCGGCGAACCTGCCTGCCAGCTATGGAACCCTGGCACACTGCAAAGGACTCTGGGAGGTTTCCTAAGGTGTACAACTCAGGACTGGGCTGCAGAGTTATGTCAAGACCGCAAATGCATTCAATGCACCTGTTTCATTCCTTTGGAAAGATACAGTTCCCTGCACCCTTAACCAAACCTCTTTTCCTATCGATCGATCGATCGATCGATCGATCAATCAATCAATCTTTCCTATCACTAGGGCTGTGGTGAAAACACACAGAGACACCAAGCATGCTACCTAGTCTAGAGGAAGAGCAGAATAAAAAGTTAACCAAAAAATAATCATTAATTTCCAAACAGGAGTCCAGAGCAAGGCCTCTGTCCCCAAGCACACAGCGCTAAGCGAATGCTAAGCAGCCGCCGCAGTGTCCATCAATTGCATCTTCGCATCAGTCAGATTCAGGGAGACGATATGCAAATCAAATTCTTGACAGATCTTAAAATAACTGGGGCTTTTTCATGTTTCCAACTTCGCCAAGAATTAAGCTGTCTTTAGGTACAGAATGGTTTCATGTCGCTTTAGCAATTGGCCCCGTTTTTGTGGGCCATCACACAAAGGCTTCACTCATAGAGTCTCGGGCAGACGCTGGAACAGGACAAGACGTCCAGACAAGGAACAGTACAAAGAAGCACATCCTTGGTTTGAATCTCTCCCGCGACACAAACTTTCTAGGTGGCAAGATAAGTGTTCAAACTCAGTGTGCGGGCACCCACCCACAAACTAGCCATCTGCTACACAGGGATAATAATATTAATTCCCCATTAAGGAATTCTTGCATTGGTTCACACAGCACATAGTTTATCTGTGGAACTCGCTGCCACAGGAGACTGTGATGGCCACCAACTTGGGTAGCTTTAAAAGAGGACTGGGCAAATTCATAGATGGTAAGGTTATCAATGGCTACTAGCTGGAGGCAGGAGGGGAGAGTGCTCCTGCCCCTGGGTCCAGGTTGTGGGTTTCCCAAAGGCATCCTTCTGGTCACTGATGCTGGACTGATGGACAGCTGGCCTGATCCAGCAGGCTCTAATCATGTTAGTTATTCAATGGAGAGGCGTTCCATTTACTGACAGAGCTGTGGGACTACTCCACTAACACTGCTCCTAACATCAACACATGGAAAGTGAAGGAAACTTGTTTTCTCCTGCTCCGGAGGATAGGACCCGGACCAATGGATTCCAAGTTACAAGAAATGAAATTCTGACTAAACATCAGGAAGAACTTTCTGAGAGTAAGGGCTGTTTGACAGTGGAACCGACTCCCTTCCTTGGAGGTTTTTAAGCAGAGGTTGGATCGCCATCTGCCATAGATGGTTTAGCTGAGATTCTTGCACTGATTCTATGATCATCACTATCTCCATCCTGGGGCCTGGGCTAGTTGTGATGTCAGGAGAGGGGCTAGAGGCACAGCCCCATGGAGCCCTGCTCAACTGAAGGTAGATTTCTTAACACATGAAGGGATTGTTGAGCTTGGCCATCTGCTAGAGGGAAGCTGATATATAGAATCATCTCATCCAACCCCCTGCAATGCAGGAATATCAGCTACAGCATCCATGACAGATGGCCATCCAACCTCTGCTTCGAAACCTACAAGGAAGGAGTGTCCACCACCTCTTGTGGGAATCCGCTCCACTGTTGAACAGCTCTTACTGTCAGAAAGTTTTTCCTGAAGTTTAGTCGGAATCTCCTTTCTTGTAACATGAAGCCATTGCCTCAAGTCCAACTCTCCAGAACAGGTAGAAAACAAGCATGTTCCCTTTTCCATGTAACAGTCCTTAAGATATGTGAAGATGGCTATCACACACACAGAAGGAAGGAGGGCAGCTCAGACACAGACCACCAGCTTTGTAAGGTCAGTCCTCATCATGACCAGGTGGGGCTGGGTGTGGTCCTTCTCTGAAATCTGGAGAACAACCCCTAGCCAGTGTAGACCAGATCTGGGGAACTCTGGTCTTCCAGATGTTGCAGACTACTACTGCTTTATGGAAGTGAGTCATGGGCAACTGCCAGGAGGGACAGCTCAATGCCTTCCACAAGCGCTGTGTCAGAACGAAATGCCATGGTGCATCTGCAGTAATACAATCGGGCACCTTGCTCTGCCCCAGCTGCAACAAAACATGTCTCTCCTGTATCGGTCTCTACAGCCACAGCAGGCACTGTAACCATCAACAGTTTGACTTCACCTGCAAAAGGCGCACTTCTCCATTGTCTCCCAAGAGAGACGGGTGCCAGCAACAACTCCCGTCAGCCCCAGCAAACAGGGCCCCTCTGGACCCTCAAGTGCAGAGGGCTCAATAAAGTGTGGAAGGATATGAATGTCCATGCTCAATGGTTGCTTGGCATACAGTGATGCCAGGAGAGCCAGCCATCATTGCCCCTTCACCTGAGTAGTACAAGGAAAGCCCATTCCCAGCATTCCACAGGGACCTCTGGAGTGACCAAGAAACAGACCCCGGGGCAAAGAAAGGCCCAAGGCTAGGCTATGCACTGGGAGCCAACTTGATTCGTAACAAACCTTGGTCACCAAGGACAGGAAGCAACATTCCTACACTGGATGACAGCATGTGCTAAATTTTGATAAGTGGATTCACAGGCACTGCTTCAGGAAGATACCAGACAACAGATTCAGGGCAAGTAGTAGCTTGGGGTTGGGGAAAGAAGGCATTTAGACTGGGAAAATGGCAGCAGAGATGTTACCACTATCACAGAAACAGAAAACTAGGAGACCCACAATGCAGATCTTCTGCCAGGGTTTGGCCATCAGCTTTGAATGTTCCAAATCAGGGGTGGGCAGAAGACAGAATGGAATCAGCTGGTAGACTGTGGGTGATTTTGCAGTAGATCAGCATGGCTTTCCACATTCCCTCTGTTTAACGGAATTAACAACAAGAGGACTCTTCCCCACTCCAGAATTAAGCTGATAAAAGGAATAACCCTTGAGGGTGACCAGACATAGGATCTATGTGTGGAAGGATTCAGCTCCATTCTGGCACTCAAAACAAACCCCTCTCAGCTTCCAGATAACCCATCGCTCGAGCTTTCACCCAGATTTTTATTTATTTTTTTGCGCAAAGTTTGCAGGGAGCTTAAACCACATTGGCTATTTACTGAACATTCGTCCTGATTTCTTTGCGGGCAGATTATACAGCGTTGTGCCAAGCCATTCTTTTCCCACGCTTTTCAGTGCATTTTCTCTTATAGCAAGAAGTCCAATTGTTGCATAAGAGCACTAACCAACTTCAATTCTGCAAACCTGAATTTTTCGGCATGTGATTGAATGTCATGCCCAAATTGTGACAGTGTGGATGAGGCCCCCCCTGGGCTCAGCAGCTGCTCAGAGATTTTTAATAATTTTTTAGTTCAAAATGTGTCTTTTACACCTGGATCCGGTTGTAGATCCTACAAGCCTGAAGTCTGTCTGCTGCTGTTATAAATGCAAACTCTTCCAAATGTTAAAGCTTGTACCCCCCACCCAAGAGGAGTCCCCTCTGTGTTTCTCTACATCCCTCGTTGAGAATTCTTCCCAACTGTTTTATGTAATTCACTTCCATAAATTATGGTGATGTGCCAGTAGCTCAGAAAGTTTTGAGACGAGGTTAGACAAATGGATGGAAGAGGTATCTCAATGGCCACTAGTCATGTCAGACTGGGGAGACACAGGTTCAAATCCACCCTGCTGGGTTATGAAGCTCAAAAATCTGCCTTAGGCCAGTAGCCATCCATCTTCAACCTGGCCAACCCCACAGGGTTCATCTGAAGAAGTGTGCATGCACACGAAAGCTCATACCTAGAACTAACTCAGTTGGTCTTTAAGGTGCTACTGGAAGGATTTTTTTTATTTTGTTTTGACCATGGCAGACCAACACGGCTACCTATCTGTAACTGGACCCACAGGGTTGTTTTGTTTTGTTTTAAAGATATTTATTAAAGTTTCAAAAATTTTCAAAAAGGTTACAAAATAAGAAAAAAAAGAACAAAGAAAAAAGAAAAAATACAAAGTAAAAAACAAATCAATCTTTTCATGTCTTGTTTTTCATTTGCTTATTTCTCTGACTTCCTCACACCTCCCTTTTTTGTATTCCAATTCAGTTAGTTAATTCAGCAAATCCTTTCCCTCCTTATTTTTATCTTAATCTTTTACCTTGATGTATTATAACTTTACATTCTCACCTAATAACAATTCATTTTTACATATTCCTTTACAACATTGCTGCTAAAAACCACTTAACTTCTTTCCAACATCATTCTAACATTCATTAATTTTGCAATATTTATATAAGTAGTCTTTAAATTTCTTCCAATCTTCTTCCACCAACTCTTCTCCCTGGTCTTGGATTCTGCCAGTCATTTCCGCTAATTCCATATAGTCCATGACCTTCATCTGCCATTCTTCCAGAGTGGGTAGATCTTGTGTCTTCCAATACTTTGCAATAAGTATTCTTGCTGCTGTTGTAGCACCCCACAGGGTTGTTGTGATAAAGAAAAGGAGAAGGTTCAAAGACCTTGCACACATTCATTTGCTCTCTGGAAGAATGGCAGGCCAGAAATGTAATAAATGAATGTATGGAATGGAATGGAATGGAATGGAATGGAATGGAATGGAATGGAACCTCCAGGTTCAGAGGCTGGCAGTCACAGAATCATGGACTTGTAGAGTTGGAAGGGACCGCCAAGGGTCATCTAGTCCAGCCCCCTGCAATGCAGGAAACTCAACTAAAGCATCCACTGCGGATGGTCATCCAGACTCTGCTTGCAAACCTAAAAGGAAGGAGACTCCACCGCCTCTACTGGGAGTCTGTTCCACTGTCAAACAGCTCTCAGTGTCTGGAGGTTCTTCCTGATGTTGGGTCAGAATCTCCATTCTTGTACCTTGAATTCAGTATGAGGAGGTGCTAACAGGTCAGAGACCACTACAGGGGCCTGGCAACCACGATTTTTAGCTGGGCTACCAAGGCCAGCCATCAGTGATGAACCTGTGGATTGGAACCCCAAATAAGCAGGCAAGTCAGAAGGAAACTGCAAAGGCATTGCATTGCTGGCTACAGTCCACTACACCACAGGCAGCGTTTGATTCTCAGAATGTCCAACACAGACTTCTTTATCTGCACCGTGTAAAAATTGCTGGCAAAGGAAGTGGCATGAAACGTCCTGGATAGATAGCACCCATCATTCTCATATTATGCTTTAGAAGGTTCAAAGTGATTCACACATATTTTATCTCAGTAATCTTTGCAACCATTCAGGATTATTATCAATCCCTTATTGCCGGGGGATTGGGGGGGAGGAGGGGAGGAAAAGCCAAGGCTGAGAGATAGCGCCTTGCCTATGGCCACCAAGTGCGTTTGTGGACAAATAAAGATTCCAGCCCTTGCCCCCTGCCCTCCCCCAGTGCCCTCCAGACACTTTGGACTCCAGTTGGCTATGGCTAATGGGAAGGCAGCAAGACCACAAACCATCAGATGTCAAGGAAATAAACAACTATTTGACTTTTAGAAGACATCTGAAGGCAGCCCTGCTTAGGGAAGATTTTAATGTTTGATGTTTTATTGCTTTATTATTATTATTATTATTATTATTATTTTGTTGGGAGCCTCCCAGAGTGACTGGGGAAACCCAGTCAGATGGGCGGGGTATTATTATTATTATGCTGCAAAATGTGCAAACCCGTGGGTTTCACTCTCATTCCTACAGATCCTTCCTCCACCCCCCCCCCAAAAAACCCCCTCACTTTTTCCATAAAGCCTTTGGCAACTGAAATACTCATTTTCTTTCCCTGTTTGCTCCCACAGCCCCACCTCCCCTTCCTCTGCCATAGACTGCAAGATCTGATGGCAGCTTAGTTGGTAGAGCATGAGATTCTCAATCTTGGGGTCATGGGTTTGAGCCCCACGTTAGGGGAAAGATTCCTGCATTGCAGCGGGTTTGACTAGATGACCCTCATGGCCCCTTCCAACTCTACAATTCTAGGATTGATTCTACCTCTTTAGGAGGCAAAGGGACCTGTTCACATGCTGCAAAATCTAAGGTGCATTGATGGCACAGCGTAATTGCTTTCTTGCCTTTCTGCTGCAAGCAGCAACACTTGTGGATCCAAAGCAGTAATACAAGAGGGAGGTGTCAGCACTTTGCGGGGAAGGGAACCCCAAGACTTGCAGAAGTACAATAAATAAATATATGAGCATGCTCAGTGTTCTGAGGAATGCAGACTGGCTGTTCGGGCAGGGAATGGAAAACCAGATGGGAGGGAGGAGGGATGAAATGGAGTTTCCTGGAGGCGGGCATGGGCTGTGCGGCTGGAACAGTGAACAGGAGCTGTCTACGCCGCGTTTGTTGCAGGTCCCACTTACTGGAACTGCTTTAGACAATGACAACAAGAGCTTTTGCTTACAGAAACGGTAAAAACAGATATGCTAATGGCACCCACGTAAGTAAGGGTCAAGCCTACTTTGACCCCAAGTTGCTGTCAGACTATCCGTCCCTTGTTCTCTTCTTAACAAAATGAACAGCAGCTAAAAGAACAGATCCGTTTGTCTCCCTTGAATGTAGGTTGCCATGAAAGCTGATCACAGCCACGCAGGCTTTGCAAACTGAAGGCAGAAACCCCCAAACATGCCCAGGATCGGGCTACTTAGTGCTTTGATGGCCATACACACAAACAATCCCTATTTGGCAGAGGGAATGCCTGTTTTCTAACTCACTCTCCCTGGGGTGATGGGAGTTGGAGTTCAGAAACATTTGGAGGGCCCCAGTTTACACAGCCCTGCATTATAGGGAGAACTATCCAGTTGCCATTGCAAAAATTAGTTTGTATGTGTACACAGGTGCAGAAAGAAGAGGGGAGTTATTGCTTTGTTTTGTTTTTGTTCCTCTTTTTATTATGTATCTTGTGTTTTTATCTTGTATTTTTATGCTGTGATCTTCCCTGAGCTCTTCGGACGAAGGAAGCTATACAAATAAATAAAATAATCACCATCATCATCATTTATGCTGATGTAAAGTGCTTCCTGACGCTCTTGTGCCTAACTAAGCATGCATATGAAGAACAACAAAAGAATAAAATAGATCCCTGCTTCTATTCCATCCCCCTCTACCCCAGGAAAACATCCAATCCAGTTAGCAAATAAGTACAGTGGTACCTCGAGTTAAGAACTTAATTCGTTCTGGAGGTCCGTTCTTAACCTGAAACTGTTCTTAACCTGAAGAACCACTTTAGCTAATGGGGCCTCCGGCTGCCGCCATGCTGCTGGAGCACAATTTCTGTTCTCATCCTGAAGCAAAGTTCTTAACCCGAGGTAGTACTTCTGGGTTAGCGGAGTCTGTAACCTGAAGCGTATGCAACCTGAAGCGTATGTAACCCGAGGTACCACTGTACTGCGGAGTATGGTTGGAGTTGCAGCTATTCTGCAATAAGCACAGCTGGCTGCACTGGGAGATAAATCAGTATAACGGTACCTCACGTTACATACGCTTCCGGTTACAGATGCTTCAGGTTACAGACTCCGCTAACCCAGAAGTACTACCTCGGGTTAAGAACTTTGCTTCAGGATGAGAACAGAAATCGTGCTCCGGCAGAATGGCAGCAGCAGGAGGCCCCATTAGCTAAAGTGGTTCTTCAGGTTAAGAACAGTTTCAGGTTAAGAACGGACCTCCAGAACGAATTAAGTACTTAACCCGAGGTACCACTCTATATTAAACACTGTTGGGGGAGGGGAGGGACGGAGAGAGAGAGAGAGAGAGAGAGAGAGAGAGAAGGAATGAATGTAGGAAGGTACACTATGGCAAAAGTCAGGGCAGAGCAAAACCTTAAGGCAGCCTTCCCAAACCTGCTTCCCTCCAGACATTTTGTGCTATGATTCCCATTCGCCCCAATTACTGCTGGCAGGGCTCAGCCAGCAGAGGGTGAGACTCAGGTTCACGGGTTCAAGCCCCACGTTGGGCAAAAGATTCCTGCATTGCGAGGGATTGAACTAGACGACGCTACTCTATGATTCTATGAACATCTGGAAGGCACCATACTGGGGAAAGGGAGTGTTGAGCAGCACACAATCCTTGAAATGAGGGCAGGTGTTGCAAAATGCCCTCCACTCAGTATTAGGTAGCCGCTGTTTTGCCACTCTGCCTCACAGGAAAAAGGGATCCTGCCTTTACACTGAGCCAGACCACGGATCCATCAACCGATGTGACTGGTCAGTTAGTTAAGTATTTCTATTGTTTTACTGGATGGGGGGGGCAGAGGCCCACCTTGACTACACCCATGACTTCCAGCTCTAACTCTGTGGACAGGAAGCAAGGCAGGAGAAGTTGAGCTGCAGGGACGGAGGAGAGAGAGAGGAAGAGAACTCCGTATCACCATTCCCTGGAAAAAGTTGTGCAACGTTTGCGCTGGCAATTGGGGCAAGTGTATTGACTAGGGAGAGCATAAAAGCCCGTCATAAAATGGGATTAGGCGGCAGATAGCTCGCTGGCGATAAGGCAGCCACCAGGGGAAAGATCAAGGTCAGCTAGAGGCAAAACTGGAATGGCCAAAGAGAGTCGGGCAAACTTTTGCGGGGTGGGTGAAGGAAGCGGGGAGGGGAGAAAGAAAACAAGGGAACTGAAGCTTGTGGTTAGAAAGGGAGAGAGGGCCTGTCGATTAGGGTTTTCTTTATCCTTCTCAACAAAAAAAGGCAGCACGTGCATTTCTTTATTTAGGATTGACTCCAACCAAGCTGTCCCATTGGCGCAAGGACTCCAACAACAGATTATCACTGGAAATATATGCAGTATATACTTTCATGCTACAGGAGGGCCAGGAGAGTAAGGGCAGGGGGGCTTCCAAACTGAGCCCCAACTTCCAAGGACGCTCCTAGTATTGAACACGTTGTCCACTTATCGTCTTCTCCCCCCCCCCACATCCAGATATGGGCCAAAACTTCTTTTAAGCTGCTCCCCAAGGCGACAACAGCAACACAGTCCCCATCTAGAGCTTGCAAAGAGCGCGTTGATGTCTTCCAATGTGTTCCAGCCCATCCAAAGGTCAGGTTACAATGGTTTAAAAAACAAACTTACTTGTAAATATCAGGGCTATCTGCCACTCGACAAATTTCTAATTGATTAAATGCCTGGCTTTTTAATGGCTAGTTACTCAGTGAGAGTGTAAATACACTTTTCGAAACTGTGCCTCTAAAGGAAGGGAAGGGCATCTCTTAAGGCGTGAAACAAGAAGAAATCTTAAGGACATAAGAGGATGCTGCTGGATGAGCCCTAGGCTCCATCTAGTCCAGCATCCTGGACAATTAAGACTTTTGTGAAAGAGCCCTCTCTCCTCCTGCAATTTCCAGCAAGGAGAATTCAGAGGCCTCTGAACATAGGAGCCCTCCAGGATTTAGATACATATCAGCGTTGCAGGCTCTGCCCTGTGAATTAACTCTCTATTACTACTACTACTACTACTACTACTACTACTAATAATAATAATAATAATATTAATAATAATTTTATTATTTATATGCTGCCCACCTGACTGAGTTGCCCCAACCACTCTGGGCGGCTACCAGCACAATATAAAAAACCAAACATTAAGAACTTCTCTATATAGGGCTGCTTTCAGATGTCTTCCGAAAGTCAGATAGTTGTTTATTTCCTTGACACCTGGTGGGAGGGCGTTCCACAGGGAGGGTGCTACTACCAAGAAGGCCCTCTGCCTGGTTCCCTGTAACCTCACTTCTCGCAGGGAGGGAACCACCAGAAGGCCCTCGGAGCAGTATCTCAATGTCTGGGATAAATGATGGTGGTGGAGATGTCATTTAGGGCTTTAAAGGTCAGCACCAACACTTTGAATTATGCTCAGAAATGTTTTGGGAGCCAGTGAAGATCCTTTATGGCTGGTGTAATATGGTCCCGGCAGCCACTCCCAGTCACCAGTCTGGCAGCCGCATTCTGGATCAGTTGTCATTTCCGAGTCACCTTCATAGAGCGCATAGCAGTAGTCCAAGTGGGAGATGACCATTGCATGGACCACTCTGGTGAGACATTGTGCAGGTAGGTAGGGTCTCAGCTGTCGTGACCTGCACCTCCATGGATAGCTGTGAGCCCAGAATGACTCCCAGGCTGTGCACCTGGCCCTTCAGGGGCACAGTTGCCCCATTCGGGAACAGGGAATCCCCCACACCTGCCCTCCCCCTGTCCGCCCAAACAGTACCTATGCCTTGCCAGGATTCAACCTCAATCCTACCTTTGGAGATTCAGCAGGAACTGTCCCTGCCTTCTTTCAGGTGCTTCTTGAAAGCTGTACTTTTTAGACAATACATATTGCCTTCACAATATGGATTTCTCCTTTTAGCCAACCAGGACTTATTGCTGTTTAAAACAAAATAAAAAAATTCCTTCCAGTAGCACCTTAAAGACCAACTAAGTTAGTTCTAGGTATGAGCTTTCGTGTGTATGCACACTTCTTCAGATACACAGTGTGTACACGAAAGCTCATACCTAGAACTAACTTAGTTGGTCTTTAAGGTGCTACTGGAAGGAATTTTTTTATTTTGTTTTGACTATGGCAGACCAACACGGCTACCTATCTATAACTTATTGCTGTTTGTTTGCTGTTTTCAATTATGCTTTATAGATATTTACAAATTGATTTTGTTGTATTTTATGATGTGAGCTGCCTTGATTTATCGCATGCACGTGCATAATCATAAATGTTCAAAGAATCAAATAAGCCTGTTCTCACACTGAGCTACTTGTCCACCAGCCACCCCCCCTGGGAAAATAGGATGCATCTAATTGACTACAAAGGAGCAAGGAAGTGGGGCGAGGGGCAGGGAGATCAGTTCCCACTGGCTCTCTGCTCAAACCAGCTTGATCAAGCTCCATCAAGGCATCATCTCTGCAAGACAGACTAGTGTGGGACGGGGAACACATTGGGCAGTATGCGGTCTCCTTTCCCCAGCCCTGTCTAGATAACCATCACAAATGCCTATCCGCTAGTCCCCTTTGAAGTTTTCCAAAGCCAGACACCATGACTGATGGACAGGAGAGAGGCAACTGCAGAGGTTGCAAATCCAGACACTGGGCAGAAGGGCAGATCAGAGAGGGAGAGAGAAAGAAGTTTCACAACAGCTGGCAAAATGTGTCGCCCGCAGCCATCTAAGCAACAGTTCCATTTCCCAATATCTTTGTCTGCCAAGAACCCCAGACAGGAAAGGTGGTTCCATCATATTACAAGCAGATACAAGACAGATAGACAGATAGGAGATATTGCAAAAGAGCAATGGAAATTCTTGGAAAGATGGAGTGTTTCATAAGGAATATATTTATAACAGGGATGGGCAAAACGGAAATCAAGATGTGTTCTGGCACATTTCAAGGTGATCTGTAGTAGATCAAGCAAAATAAAAAGATTCCTTCCAGTAGCACCTTAGAGACCAACTACATTTGTTCTTGGCATGAGCTTTCGTGTGCATGCACACTTCTTCAGATACACTGAAGCAGAAGTCACCAGACCCTTATATATAGTGAGAGGATGGGGAGGGCTATTACTCAGAAGGGTGGTGGGAATGGCTGATGGGCTGAGATTGGCTTGCAAATGTACAGAGGTGTGTATACAACCCCTTAAACATCTGGTCCCACAAAAACCTATGCCACGATCAATCTGTTAAGTCTTTAATCTGCCCTGAAATTCCTTCTTGCTTCTGTGACAGCACTGCAAGAGTTCTGGCAAAAGAGAGACTCCAGTTTCATCCCTGGCTGAGATCCACCTAATGTGAAATCAGGTGCCCAACAACAAATGCCCTGGGTTTTTGGGAACATAACCGCAGAGGCCAAGGAACATAAACAGATGAAGCTGTCCTACACAGAGACAAACCATTTGTTCATCCAACCTGGGCCTGCGGCTGGCAGTCACTCTCTGCAGTCTCAAGGGGGATTCTCCCCCCACAACCCCCTACCCCAATGCAAGCCACTGCCTCTGCTCTTCACCTGGAGATACCAGGAAAGGAACTCAGATCAGATGCTCTACCCCTGAGCTATGACTCCTCTCCAGTTACACAATCCTGAATCGTGCAAGTGTGATATTGCCGGAGACTCTGTTTTCCCCAGAAGGCTGGAAGTGGCACCGTTGTCAGCTCACAACTTTGTAAGAAATGCAAGAGGAGCACAGGCAAGGCCAGAGGGAGGAGAGAAAGAATATTTAGGGAAGGGCTTGAACTCAGTAGCAGAGCATCTGCCTTGGCTGCAGAAGGTCCCTGGGAGTGTTCCCCATCTGAAACCTTCAGAGAGCTGCTGTCAGTCAGTGCAGGCATTATGGGGCTAGATCAGCGTTTCCCAAACCTGGGCTCCAGCTGTTTTGGAACTGCAATTCCCATCATCCCTGACCACTGGTCCTGCTAGCTAAGGATGGTGGGAGTTGTAGTCCAAAAACAGCTAGAGACCCAAGTTTGGAAAACAATGTGCTAGATGGAGCAATGTATAAGGAAGATTCCTGTGTTTCTGAAGCAGCAGTTCAGCGATTGTTTCTGACCATCTTTCCTAGGAAAAGACAACAGACGCAGGCTGAACTTTTTCTTCTCCATGACAGACTTTGGCCTAGACAGGTACATTTTTTATCAGTAAGTACCTCTGCAGATTCTAAGAATCTGAAACACTTCCCTAGCTTTAGACCTTCAGGAACAGCAAACAGAGACTATGCAACAAGTTTAAAGAGAGATTTTCACAGACCTGGATCAGGACCCCGGACTTTTGCCTCCCTTCTGCAGCTCCTCGGTCCCAGAAGTTTCAGTTAAACAAGGTTTCATAAGAAGAGATCTGCTAGATCAGGCCAAATGACCATTAGTTCAGCATTCTCCTCTCACAGTGGCCAACCAGATGCCTGTGGGAACCCGCAAGCAGAATTTGGGCGCCACAGCAGTATCCCAACTTGTGACTCCCAGGAACTGGCATTCAGAGGCACATTTCCTCTGACAGTGGAGGCATGACATTGCCAGCAGGGCTAGCAGTCCATGACAGTCCACGAACTTGCCTAATCCTCTTTTTGGAGCCATCCAAGCTGGTGACCACTGCTGACTCTCGGGGGAGCAAACGGAATAGTTTTGTCTTCGTTTAAATATTTTTATTGATTTTCATTGTTCACGCCACGCATAAAAAAAAGCACAACTCACAACACATCAACCACTTTGCTTAAAGATATCAATTCAAATTCTCTCTGGGGACTCCAAAAAACCTTTACACATAAGCAGAGTTTGGAATGGCCGTCTGTCACGAATGCTTTAGCTGAGATTCCTGCTTGGCAGGGGGTTGGACTAGATGACTCTCCAACTCTACGATTCTAGGATAGTACCATGAAATCTCAGGGGTTATAAACACAATCTTCTTGATGCGTATAATCCAAAAACAAACTGCCAGTGTATGTTTTGTGTGGTATGCTTTCTTTTGCCAGTCCTAAGATGCCAAAATTCGGAGTCATTGGATGCCCATGTCTTCCTGCCCACTTTCTCCACATGCATATCTAGACTTTCAGGTAGCCAACAGAAAGATTGCAAAAGCAGTCTACAGCATCTATACTTGGCTCTGCGTGCATACTCTTGTAACTCACTCTACATGGGGCTGCCCTTGAGACTGACCCAGAAACTCCAGCGGGTGCAGAATGCCGTGGCAAGACTCCTATGGGGTCCTTGCCATGGGATCACATTCACCCAGTGCTATGCCAACTGAACTGGCTCCTGGTGGAGTGCAGGATCAGGTTTAAGGTGCTGGTTTTAGCCTTTAAAGCCCTATACAGCCTAGGATCCTCGTACCTACGGGACCGCCTCTCCTGGTATGTCCCACGGAGGACCTTACGGTCCTCAAACAAAAACATCTTGGAGGTCCTGGGCCACAGGGAGGTTAGGCTGGCCTCAACCAGAGCCAAGGCTTTTTTGGCCATGGCCCCAATCTGGTGGAACGCTCTGTCACAAGAGACTAGGGCCCTGTGGGACTTGACATCTTTCCACAGGTCCTGCAAGACAGAGCTGTTCCGCCAGGCCTTTGGCCAAGGCACAGTCTGACCCCCTCCTTTGGTAATCCTCACAGAACTCTAGCCCAATGGTTGCCATTAATTTGATTTTGAATTGATTTTAGAATGACTTGATTTTAGAATGCTGTGTTACTTTTATTGTTGTTAGCTGCTCTGAGCCCGGCTTCAGCTGGGGAGGGCAGGATATAAATAAAATTTATTATTATTATTATACATGCATTTACCTTTACCATTTTTACATACATACATACCGTATTTTTTGCACCATAACACTCACTTTTTTCCTCCTAGAAAGTAAGGGGAAATGTCTGTGTGTGTTATGGAGGGAATGCCTATGGGTGGCATGCCTACAGATTTTCCTCCTCTAAAAACTATGTGCGTGTTATGGTCGGGTGCGTGTTATAGAGCGAAAAATACGGTATGTATGTAACAGACACCTTATGACAAAGGCCATTGTGACCAGGGACAGATGACTGAACAGGCTAACAAAGCCGGTGATTAATTTCCCCATGGGACAGGGTCATCACAGAGAATGCAACACCCACAGAGCAACTCGCCTGCGTGTGATGTTTCATACGCAACACTTCCCAGGGAAGTCAATTTGGTTGCAAGTTGCAGCGTGCAGGGTAACTGAAGGATTATGAATGAGGCTCTGGCAGCTGAATGGATGGTTGAAAAGTCTTGAATTTCAGGTGGCGTGGGAAGACGTACCGTATTTTTTGCTCTATAAGACTCACTTTTTCCCTCCTAAAAAGTAAGGGGAAATGTGTGTGCGTCTTACGGAGCGAATGCAGGCTGCACAGCTATCGCAGAAGCCAGAACAGCAAGAGGGATTGCTGCTTTCACGGCGCAGCGATCCCTCTTGATGTTCTGGCTTCTGAGATTCAGAATAATTTTTTTCTTGTTTTCCTCCTCCTAAAACTAGGTGCGTCTTGTGGTCTGGTGCGTCTTATAGAGCAAAAAATACGGTATGTAGCTTTGACACACCGGCAGGTTTGTCTCCTGATGGTGATGTAGTCATCAAACAACGACTATTCAAAGGGCGAACCAAACTTAAGTGTTCAGAAAATGAGATGCATCAAGGAACTGTTTCTGTTCCCGAAGTCTCCTTTTCCCAGTATCTAAGGCCGATTCACCCAGTCAAGCAACAGCTTGCATCTGCGAATGGACTCAAGTGCTCAGCCTAACCTTCCTCCCAGAATCCAAGTTTTGAACATGCAGTCTTCTACAAGACTCGCAATCATTGGCTGCATTTAACCAGAAATCCAAGGTTGCGTATACTGTATCATGATTCAACTCTCCCTGAAATCCTGTGAGGCGGACCAGGCTCAGAGCTGTTGACTGGCTCAAAGTCACCCAATGCGTTTCACGGGTCCTCCCCAGTCCTGGTGCAACACTCTAACCACTACACCAGGTGTGGGAAACCTGCAAGCCTACAGATACTGAATTCCAACTCCCACCAACCATAGCAAACGTGCCCAGGGGTGAGGGGAACTGTAGCCCAGCCATTTGAGGGGAACTGTAGTCCAGCCATTTGAGACAGCACAGAGGAAGGTCCCTTATGCCAAACTGTGTTCGAAATTAGCCAGCTGCATTTTGCGACGAAGTGAAGATGCCCAGGTGCCATCGGGAGGTACATGCCTAGGGATCATTGGATCTTGACTGTTTTTACACACCAATACCCTATCCTGTATTATTCTATCAGTTACATTTTATCTGCCCAATCAGAATGAATTAAGAAAAAGAGGTCAGGATAGGCCAGTATATATGTGGACTGTCCTTGGATCAAGTGACTTTTCTTCTTCAAGTTCTCAAAACTCAACCTAGCTCAAGGTTGTCATGTGAACAAGTCCAATGTTTAACTAAGAATCAATCATAATCAGTCCATTGTTTGAAAAATAAGTCTTGCAACTACACATTCCGTTTTGGCGACTGTAACCTTGGTTTAATGAGCCATTTGGCACCCAGGTTATATATCTGAGTTTCTAACATTGATACCAAGTCAGACCATTGGTCTATGTGTAAAGGTAAATGACCCCTGGATGGTTAAGTCCGGTCAAAGGCGACTATGGGGTTGCGGCACTCATCTCGCTTTCAGGCCAAGGGAGCCGGCGTTTGTCCACGGACAGCTTTCCGGATCATGTGGCCAGCATGACTAAATCGCTTCTGGCGTAACAGAACACCGTGACGGAAACCAGAGCGCATGGAAATGCTGTTTACCTTCCCGCCGCAGTGGTACCTATTTATCTACTTGCACTGGTGTGCTCTCAAACTGCTAGGTTGGCAGGAGCTGGGACAGAGCAACGGGAGCTCACTCTGTTGCGGGGATTCGAACTGGTAACCTTCCAATCGACAAGCCCAAGAAGCTCAGTGGTTTAGACCACCCGTGTCTAGGTAGCTAAGTACTGACTGGCAGTATCACTTCAGGACTTCAAGGCAGGATTCCTTTCCCAGCCTCACCTGGAGATGCCAGCAACTGAACCTGTGACCTTCTGCAACTGAGCTAAGGCCTCTCCCTGAACATGTGGTGGGCCACTGGTTCCCCACCCTTGTGGTATACCATGCAGGCTCCCCATGCAGCCCTGAAGTAAGGGCAGCTTTACAACCTAGTCAAAGGGACCCATAGAAAACTGGCTGCAATGACTTGATGGCAATGATTATTAGGCAATAAGTAGTGGAAGCCAGGAAATGAGCAGAGATGCAAAAGCCAAAATCAGTGGTCGTCATGCCCTGCTGAGGCTGTGTGTGTGTGTGTGATACATAGAAGAACAGAGGACGAAGGCATGACAGCAAGAAATTGGACATGCCCACAGCTACACAATTACGGAGCTGGGAGAGCTGACTACAAGGGAAGATTAAAGGAGCTAAATATGTCTAGCCAGGGGCCGGTGCCAGTGGCAAGCATTTGAGTGGTGTTAACATGAGATTAGGCGGAAAGGCGATGGGAGCACAAAGTAGAAAGGGGGCTGGGGGGGGGAGCAGATCAGTAAGCAATTTGGAAAGTTTCGTTTGTGGTCAACAGCACACATCAGATGCAGCGGCAGAAGGAGGAACCCCAGCTGGAGGATCAAGGCCCATGTAAAAAGATGCCAGGAATCTGTTTTGGTCCCAGCAGAAAGATGGATTCAACAGCCGCTCTGTGAAGGAGGCATAATGAGGTGGTAGAATTTGGGGCAGTGTGACATTCAGTTGAAAGTATGAATGTCTACCCATCACTAACTTTTTTTAATATTCCCCACATCAACAACAGCAGCAATTTACACCAGCAGGTCCCAGGGTGGGTTACGACAACTGAAAATTCAGTTGTAGAATCACAGAATTGTAGAGTTGGATGGGTCCCAAGGGTCATCTAGTCCAACCCCCTGGAAAAGCCAGTGCAGGATTGAAAACAGTTAAAACAGATTACAGTTGCAGGAATAAGTGTGAGTCCAGAAAACACCGGTCTCAGGGGTCAAAGGCCAGAGCAAAGAGGCAAATATTCAGCATTTGCTAGGTGCACTCTGTAGGGAGGGAATTCCACAACTTAGGGGCCGCCACAGAGAAGGCCTTCTTCTGGAAAGCCTATTGATGTATATCATTTTTTCTGGACCATTCAACTTATGCAAAATAGTTTGCAGAAGTTATTTGAATAACCTAAGTGTTTGGCCACTTTAATAAATCTTTTTTGTGTGTTTTGGTTTTCGTCTCAGAGGTGGAGTAGTATTTCACTACTGTCCTGGATAGGTCATCTAAAGGTTGTTGGGAGCCCATCTTTTCCACAATATCCCAGGGACCTTCCTTGAAAATTCAGCTCTCTGTCTCCTTCTTCACAAGCTGCCTCTAGAACAAGCTGCTTAGGGCCCTCATATTTACGGGACCGCCTCTCCTAGTATGCCCCGTAGAGGACCTTAAGGTCCATGAATAACCATAGTTTAGAGGTCCCGGGCCCTAAGGAAGTTGGATTAGCTTCAACCAGAGCCAGGGCCTTTTCAACTCTGGCTCCGACCTGGTGGAATGCTCTGTCCCATGAGACCAGGGCCCTGCAGGATTTAACTTCCTTCCGCAGGGCCTGTAAGACAGAGCTATTCCGCCTGGCTTTCAATTTGAACTTATCCTGATCTTTTATTCCCCTTCCTTCCCCCCCCCCCCTTTATGAAGATTACCCGCTCTGGGATCCCACAGCTAATTCTCCCCTGGCCTCCTTGCTGGCCCAAATAGGACTAATTTAGCCAGCTAGTCCTGGTAATCACCTAATGTTTATTGGATGGATTTTCCCCTAAATTGATTTTAGAGCTTTGAATTTATGGTTATTCACGCTTTTATACTGTATTTTATGCTATTTTTTGTTGTATCACCATTAAGTGTTTTAAATTTGTTGTTAGGCACCCTGAGCCCAGTTTTCTGAACCGGGAAGGGCAGGGTATAAATAAATTATTATTATTATTATTATTATTATTATTATTATTATTATTATTATTAGCCATTTTGTACATAAAGCTACGAAGACTCCAGATCTTACTGGACTACATTTCCCATCTTCCCGGATCATTGGCTAGCTGGCTGGGGCTGATGGGAGTTGGAGCCCAACATCTGGAGGGCTGCAGATGTGAAAGCAGAACATGCATAGGCATTTGTCTTCCCCACAGCTTCAAGAAGAAGCTAACCTGATAGCAAGCCTATCCAAACACATAATTTAGAAACAAACCATTGTTTTTACTATTTGCTGGTTTTTATTCGATATTGGTTTTATATTGTTTGAGGTAGATTCCTCTGGGTTTTTTTAAGTGCTCTATTTCCCCCCCTTAAAATAAGAAACAAACACAAGTCATCTTCATAGCACGTATTCAAGTAAGACTCCCTTCCCCTGAGACAGAAAGTGAAGCTTTCTTTGCATGACTGCGCTGCCACCTCCCCTGCCAGCGTCAGACAGTCTTGACTCTTTCCAAACTGTCACTAACAAATGTCCAAGTCCCTGACAGGGAGCTCTCACGGACACCCCTGCCCCAGGAATTGTCCCCCAATACACTCAACAGCAGCTTTGCCTTCCTCAGTTCCCCGTGGCAAAACCACGCTTTACTCCGGGCAACTTTTTCCCATGCCAATGTGAAACCAGTTCCCAAGTGGAAGAAGAAGAAGAGTTTGGATTTGATATCCCGCTTTATCACTACCCGAAGGAGTCTCAAAGCGGCTAACAATCTCCTTTCCCTTCCTCCCCCACAAAATCGAAACAAAATCGTTTTCATAATAATGAAAAATGTACAAAAACAAGACCATATACAAAAAAAACAGAATTATTATTTTTAACCTGTCTCACATGTCCTTCTACCGCAAGGATTCTTTTCTGAGAAGGAAACTAAAGCCAAACTCAGGCAGGCAGGCAGCAGGTGGTTTTTTTTAATAAAAAAAAAGTTTGCAATGAAACAGCAAGACCAAATTTGAAATGAACTCTTTCCAAACCCCATACAACACCTGTGATATTAGGAGAAAGACGCCAGCCTCCCCCACAACTGAGATATCCATCTTATTGCTTATTTTGTTTAATATATTTAATCCCAAACAGGATTCATATGCTCCCTCCCTAAACACAAGTCCTGGTCAACAATCTTGAGGTGGCTTGAATGTACATTGCTAGATCCCCTTTAAGGGGCGCGGGTGGCGCTGTGGCCGATCAGAAGGTCAGCGGTTTGAATCCCTGCGATGGGGGGAGCTCCTGTTGCTCGGTCCCTGCTCCTGCCAACCTAGCAGTTCGAAAGCACGTCAAAGTGCAAGTAGATAAATAGGTACCGCTCTGGCGGGAAGGTAAACGGTGTTTCTGTGTGCTGCTCTGGTTCGCTAGAAGCAGCTTATTCATGCTGGCCACATGACCTGGAAGCTGTACGCCGGCTCCCTCAGCCAATAAAGCGAGATGAGCGCCGCAACCCCAGAGTCATCCACAACTGGACCTAATGGTCAGGGGTCCCTTTACCTTTTTAGATCCCCTTTGGCAATGCCCGTTCAAGATGCCCTGCTACCCGCCTCTAGCCAGGGACCCACAAGTGGCCTTATTCACACACCCCCCCCCGAAGCATCGCCTTCTGTGCCCCTCTTGCCACCCTGATCTGCACCAACCCCTGGGGGTGCCCACTACCTTAAAATCCCTTGGAAAATGGCTTTCTCCCCACATTTAGCATCCTGTTGAGAAGGAAGCCAAGGGCATTAACCAACAGCCCCACAACCATGCCATTCCTCTTCGGGTCTTTTGAGGGTGGGGGTGATTTGCAGCTCAATGACTGCCTTTGAGCCATGCCGCATAAACCCAGGTGCGTAGGAACGGGCTTGGAGCAACAGGGATGGGAACTCGGAGAGAGAGGGCAACAACTAAGTGGCAGAACACATGCTCTGCATGCAGAACGTCCCGGGTTCAACGCGCAGGTAGAACTGGGGACGATCCCTCTTAAGAGCACCTGCCTGTCAGTGCAGACATCACTGAACAGGAATGGGCTAGTGGCCTGGCTTTCCACAAGACAGCTCACTCCTGCCGCTAACTCCACGGTGCAAACCTAAGCGTATCTTTGGAGCAAGCAAGTCTGGCTGAGTTCAATGGGACTTGCTCCCAGGGAACAGCGCACAAGAGCGCAAGCTTCTTAGCGCCCGCTCCGCCAAGCGGCACTAATGTGGTGGTCTTTTGAGGTGCCACGCGACACTCCTCGCATGCTCAGAAGCACTCTTCTTCTTCTTTTTTGCAAACCGGTCCCGCGATTCCCCTCCTCTGAATGCAGCAGCCCTGTTTTCCTCCGCCTCTTCCCCCAAATTCCCAGGACTTGACCGTGAAAAGGTCCTGGCTTGAAGGCAGCCTTGGGAACCCGCGCGCGGCGAACGGCGCTCTGCACGCGCTCAAAGGCACTCTCTCCCCTCTCCTGCGGTGCAAAGAAACCCCGGGGCTGAGCGCCGAGGCAGAGCCCCCCGCCCGCAGCCCGCCCCACTCACCAAGGTCTGCTCGTACTGCAGCGCCCGCTGCTCCAGGCCGCTGTCCGCCGCCATCGTGGCCGGCTCCGGGCGCCCCTCTCCCGCCAGCAGGCTCCTACGAGCAGCCCCGGCAGCACTCGCTGCGCCCTGCGCCCGGACGCCTGGCTCCTCTCCTCGCTTCTCCCCACGCCCCCAGCACGGGGCGGGACCGGACTGGCTGGCAAGGGCAGGCCCGAGGGAGGTCCCGGGGCAGCCGCTCCGCCTCCACCGGGAAAGGCGCCGTCGCTGCGGAGGAGGAATAGGAGAGGAGGAGGCGGACCGGTGGGACGCTTGGGGAGGGGCCGCAAGAGGCGCGTCGTGGCGGGGCAACCCGACGCCCACCGGCCCGGGATGGAGCGAAGGGGCGAAGATCTGCAAGCCGGGAGCGCGCGTAGGTGGGACGGTCCCATCCCGGGCACGTTTACACGGGAGAAAGCCTCCCTGGAGGTCCGATATGGTACTTCCTCTCGGGTTAGGCGCGCGGAAGTTCGCAGCCGGGCGGTATTACTCGCGAGGAAGCCACTTTGAATCAGCAGAGGTTACCTCCTAAGGAGAAATGCAGAGGACTGCGCAGCCATCGAGGTTGCAGCGGGGAGGATTGAGAAGTGCGACCCTATCCTCTCTCTCCCCCCACGCACCATGTCGTCTTTATTCTCAGTATAACGCTGCGGGGGGTGGGGAGGACCAAGGTGACCCTCCTCCCCACGCGCGCACCCGATCCTGTTGCAGCAGGATCCAGTGGCTTCCTGCAGTGATCACTTTTCTCTGGCCTTTCGTGCCCCCACCCCTCCCAGCCGATGCCGGAAGGAGCTGAGGTTAATTGCATAAAGGGGGGTCGCCGGGAGAGTCGTTTATTTTATTTCTATGCCGCATGTTGCGCCTCTCCATCTTCTGCACATGTGGTGTACATTGTGAATGGGTTGCCCCTTCCTAACCCATATTGTTGAAAATATTGTTTCAAAACTTGGGTGCCTCCCTGCCTCCCTCTGCCGAGTGGTGGCAAGAACCCATGGGGTCCCAGGCACTCACCCAAGGTCTGTGGTCCTTTGGAGAACTGAGTCACGGCAGAGACTGTCGTAGCTTTAAGAAATGTGATTTATTTCCCTAGTAGTAGTAGTAGTAGTAGTAGTAGTAATAATAATAATGATAATAATAATAATAATAATAATAATAATAATAATGATAATAATAATTTATTATTATTTATACCCCGCCCATCATCTGGCTGGGTTTCCCCAGCCACTCTGGGCGGCTTCCAACAAAGTATTAAAATACAGTAATCTGTTAAACATTAAAAGCTTCCCTAAACAGGGCCGCCTTCAGATGTCTTCTAAAAGTCTGGTAGTTGTTCTTCTCTTCAACATCTGGCGGGAGGGCATTCCACAAGGCGGGTGCCACTATCGAGAAGGCCCTCTGCCTGGTTCCCTGTAACTTGGCTTCTCACAGCGAGGGAACCGCCAGAAGGCCCTCAGCACTGGACCTCATGTCCAGGCAGAATGATGGGGGTGGAGACACTCCTTCAGGTATACTGGACTGAGGCCGTTTGGGGCTTTCAAGGTCAGCACCAACACTTTGAATTGTGCTCAGAAACGTACAGGGAGCCAATGAACATCTTTCAGGACCGTTGTTATATGGTTTTGGCGGCCACTCCCCATCACCAGTCTAGCTGCCGCATTCTGAATTCTGGATTCATAGCTATTATGGTCTAGTAGCCATCGGCAGCCATCTCCCCCATGAATATTTCCAACGCTCCATCAAAGCCATCTAAGCTTATACAGTGGTACCTCGCAAGACGAATGCCTCGGAAGACGAAAAACTCGCAAAACGAAAGGGTTTTTCGTTTTTTGAGTTGCTTCGCAAGACGGATTTCCCTATGGGCTTGCTTCGCAAGACGAAAACGTCTTGCAAGTTTGTTTCCTTTGTCTTGCGAGTTTGTTTCCTTTTTCTTAAAACCGTGCATTCACTTCGAGGAGCAACTCATAGCACGCGGTGTGGTAGCCTTTTTTGAGGTTTTTGAAGACTTTGGTGCTTTTTGAAGCTTTTCCAAAGTCCGTGCTTCGCAAGACGAAAAAATCGCAAGACGAAAAAACTCACGGAACGAATTAATTTCGTCTTGCCTCTTGTGAGAGCAAGTTCCATAGCTTAACTGCGCGGGCAAATTAGGGAGGGCGGCAGTAGATCCCTTGCACGGGGTTGGTGCACCCATGCCGTCTCCCTCCTCTGCTCTTGCTTACTGGGACGCAGCACATCGTGGCACCGGTTTGGAGCCGCTTGGGTAAAGTGGAAATGTCAACAATGGCTGCCAGCCTTTGCAAGAGGCGTAATTCCTGGAAATGGGCACAGCTGCTTGGCAGGAGGTGCCCTGCAGAACAAGCAAGGATGTGTCTTCCTTATTCACAGCCTTTCCCGGTTACAGGCTACATTACAGAAGCAGAGGGCAGCGCGGGGAGGGGGTGGCAGCCCTCGGAGAGCTGTTTTCTTGCATGTGCCACTGGGTGGAAGCATGATGGATCTCTAAGGAGATGCCACATGCCTGCTTTAATCTGATCTTAATCACCAGAAACTATTTCAGAAGCAGGTCTACCAGGTTGCTCCTGGAACGTAACCTGTCTTTGGTGGAACTCCTTAGTTCAGTGAGGTAGGCTTGGTAAATTGCAGCTTTCTATTGTCTCACAATTCCCTGGAGATTATTATTATTGTTGTTGGGTTTCCCCAGCCACTCTGGGGAAATGACCAAGGTCATTTCCTACCCCCTGTGGAAAAGGTTGCAGTGTTTGGATCTCTTAAATATAGAGAAAAAGCAAGTCATAAGTTTATAGCATTATGCACAGCCAGAGAAAGTGAATAAAGAAAAGTTTTTCTCCGTCACAACACTGGAACTCATAGACATCCAGTGAAGCTGAATGTTGGAAGATTTGGGAACAGAGAAAGGAAAGTTGGGGGCAGAAATGCTTCCAAATCCCAGTTGCTGAAAATCATGGGAGGGGAGAGAGCTCTTGTGCTCAGAGGCTGCATGCAAGTTTCCCACAGGCATCTGGCTGGCTGGCTGCTGTGAGAATAGGGTGCCATTGACCTGTTCCTGCAGGTTCATCTCCTGTCCTTTTCTACATGGAGGTTTAGGGGAAGAGCTGCAAATTGATGCCCTGGGAATGTTTCCCCTCCCTTCAAAAGTTGTTGAACCTTCAAGCTCTTCTAGGCCAGGAATGGTCAAATTCTGAATTCTGGGATTCAGGCAGCGGTACAGGAACTGGTGAATGGTCAGCTCTGTAATAGAATAGGCACTGCCCCCTTTTGGAGTTTTGTTTTGCTTTGTTTTTTTTTCAAATGGCTGCTTATTTCTTGACTCTTTACAAAACAAAAATTTGAAATAATTTATCCTTCCCTGCATTGTTTCTGAAATATACTTGGAGTTGAGAGTGGATTTCATGCTCTTTATTCAGCTCATAGTGGTGAGGAGGAATGGAGGTTCCCCCAGAATGTCTGCTTTAAATACATTATTTACACAATGGGTCCCACGTGATTGGCTGTTTCTGGGATTCACCTGTAGGCCAATCAGGTTGCGGATTCACTTCTACCTGGAGTTGGATTGGGTGGCTCCTGTGGACCAATCAGACTGCTGCATTCTGGATCCTATTGTTCTAGGGCCAATCAGACTGCTGCATTCTGAATCCTATTGTTCTAGGACCAATCAGACTGCTGCATTTTGGATCCTATTCAACTCAGTACATAACACCTTGCAACCAGCCATGTTATGTTTTTTAACCTTACTAATGTCCCACTTTGCCACTAACATATTCAGTGCATGAAATAAAATAAAATAAAATAAAATACAGCAAACCAAAACAAATTGTGATGAGGGTCATATTTGGAGGGGCTTCAGGCACGGGCATCACCTTTGGCTACACCCATGGTTTCAGGGAATCTGCCATGTTGTAGGTTTCTGACAATCCAGCATGTTTTGGATCCTGCCCATCCCACTACGTTTCACCTTCTGTCTCTGCCTTACTTGACTCTGCTTCCACACACTGCTCCAGTATTTTGGAAACGATTTTGTCAGCCCTTTGCACTGGTGGCAGACAGATGGCTGGGCTGTTAATGTGTAAAAGGGGGAAGTCAGGTCTGCTGGCATTCCGAGAAACTCCCCAAATTTGTTCCCTTGACTTCTCACCTGCCCGACTCCTTAAGGGTGCTGCTTGCATAAACTTCAAAACGCAAAGCCAGTCAAGGCAATTTCAGCCGTGGCCTGTAACGCAGGAGCAATAGTCAATAAAAGCACACCAGAAGATGCAGCTCGGACCACCTGCTTATTGAAACAGAAAGACGACTATGTCCAAAGGCTAGAAGAGCCTAAATAAAAGTACTTCCTCACATAAGGTAAAGGTAAAGGGACCCTGACCATTAGGTCTGGGGTTGCGGTGCTCGTCTCACTTTATTGGCCGAGGGAGCCGGCATACAGCTTCCGGGTCATGTGACCAGCATGACTAAGCCGCTTCTGGCAAACCAGAGCAGCAAACGGAAACGCCGTTTACCTTCCTGCCGGAGCGGTACCCATTTATCTACTTGCACTTTGACGTGTTTTTGAACTGCTAGGTTGGCAGGAGCAGGGACCGAGCAACAGGAGCTCACCCCGTCATGGGGATTCGAACCACCGACCTTCTGATCAGCAACCCCTAGGCTCTGTGGTTTAACCCACAGCACCACCTGCATCCCTACTTCCTCACATAGTGGATAGTTAAAACTATGGCACTCACTCCCATAGAAGGCAGCAATGGCCTCCAACCTAGAGGGCTTTAAAAGGGATTGGACACTCCAATCTCTCACAACACCAATAAAAACAAAGGACCATATAAATAAAGGACCTACCAACGAGATTCTGACAAAAAACTCTGCTCAAACACTATGCAAGAGAATGAAAAGTTCATCACCTCCATGCCCCCAACCCTCTCCCTCTCCTCTCTCCCCACAAAATTTATGACAATAGTGTCTCATACCAAATTGTACTACCAACCTTACTGTATGCTTGTGGAACATGGACCACTTATAAACACCATCTCCAACTCCTTGAAAGATTCCATCAATGGTGTCTCTGAAAAGTTTTACGCATCACTTGGGAAGACAGGCAAACTAATGACAGTGTATTGGAAGAAGCAAAGATCACCAGTGTCAAAGCAATGATTCTTCAACCTCAACTTTGTTGGACTTGGTCATGTTGTGTGGATGCCTGATTATTGTCTTCCAAAGCAGCTACTCTATTTCCAACTTAAGAATGGAAAGCGTAATGCTGGTGGTCAACAAAAGTGGTTTAAAGACTCTCTCAAGGCAAATCTAAAAGAATGTAGTATAAACACCAACAACTGGGAAACACTGGCCTGCAAGTGCTCCAGTTGGAAAACAGTCTTTACCAAAGGCGTCATGGGCTTTGAAGACGCTCGAACTCAGGACGAAATGGAGAAATGTGCTAAGAGGAAGGCATGCTTGGCAAACCCTGATCAGCTCCCACCCGGAAACCCATGTCCCCACTGTGGAAGGACGTGTGGATCCAGAATTGGCCTCCACAGTCACTTACGGATTCACTGTTAAAACCGTGTTTATGGAAGAAAATCTTACTCAGCTATGAGTTAACGCCAAAGAAGAAGAAGAAGATGTCAAATGTAAACGAACGGTGAAAAAAGACTCTATGAATTGAAAGTGGAGACACTAGATGTACTTCTCCTTGTTTATTTGTTGTTGTTTTTTGTGTCACAGAAAAAATCATAAGTAAAAGCTAAATTTAAAAAGCAGGGGTGTTGGCCATCCATGATGGTCATTCTCCCTCCATAGTCAGAGGCAGCAGTGCTTCTGAATAATAATAATAATAATAATAATAATAATAATAATAATAATAATAATACTTTTTTTATTTGTACCCTGCCCATCTGGCTGAGTTTCCCCAGCCACTCTGGGCAGCTTCCAACAAAGATTAAAAATGCATTAAAATGTCACACATTAAAAACTTCCCTGCCTTCTGAATACCAGTTGTTGGAAACCACAGGAGAGGAGAGGGCTCTTGCACTCGGATCCTGCTTGCGGGGGTTTCCTCAGATGTATCTGGTTGGTCATTGTGGGAACAGGATGCTGGACTTGATGGGTCATTGGCCTGATACAGTAGGATCTTCTTATGTTCTTAAGAGAGTAAGGAGATCAACCATTAACATGACAAGTATTGACACTTGGGGCATTCCTACGCCAATCTGGATTGGAGTCTCTTAAGGTGGCGCCTTGTCACCTCCTTCCATCAACTCCTGCAGCCAAGCTGGTGCCAAATGTATTGCTCTGCTTTCCTTTGGACCCCATCAGTGTGGTTGACAGGGAGATCTTATTGTCTGGGCAGCCCAGGACTTCCACACGCACTGCCCAGGCTCACGTCCCAGGGAGGTTGCTAATGCAGCAACTCAGAAGGAAGGTGAAAGCTGATCCTTTGGCGAGAAAACAGCCCATATCTGCCCTGTGAATGGCATGCAATTCACAAAGCTAACAAAGTATGGTTGTAGGTGGGACAATTGAGAACAATAACATAAAGAAACAAAATGTTCTATTGCAGGAGCCTGGCCGTGAACCATGGCCTACTTGAGAGGTGTCCATTGTACATGCTGGTTGGTTATGGCTCATCTGAGCAAGCAGAATGGAAAGGGGTGTGCCTTTGCTTGCAGCCTCGAGGCCCAGGGAAACCCCAGACTCATGAGCTTTTTACACTGCCCTCCTATTGATTCAAAACCCTAAAATGTATTTTATATACAGGTAATTGACTTTTTATTTCTACTCTTTGTATATCGTATTGTTGTTTTATTGCTATGGCCGATGGCTGACGCAAATAAAGATTCATTCATTCATTCTTATACTGCCTTCCTGCTTGGCTACAGGTCTGGTGGTACCAGGTGGTGTAAAATTATGCCCGCCTTGCAACGTGAGCCTCATATCCCTATCATGAATGAAAAATAAAGAAAGGGGAAAGAGAGGGTAAATTTCCATTGAGGAAAATAGTGTGGAGAAAGGGTTAACCCTTCCGCAATAGCTGTCTTTAAAAAAGAAAAAGAAAATAAGGTGTCAGGAGATGCTGTGGCTGATGGCCTGAAGTTATGGTTGGAGTCATAACTGAACCAGAAATTGCAGTCAAGAAATCTGCTTTATTGCATTTCCTCAATTAAAACCATATGAATATTTGCAGGAGAAACCTGACAACAGCAATAGGAGCCAAGCCCAAAGCAAGTGCTGGTATAGCTGAACAGAGAGCATGGATGCTTTTATATCTCTTCTCCCCCCTCTCTACAGGATTAAAGCTGCTCCAGTCCTCACCCCCTTACTTCTGAGTAGACAGGGTTAGGATTTCACCTTCAGCTGTCTCTGATTTGTTTCTGTGTACACATGGGGGGGGGGAGGAGTTATTGATGGCCAGGAATGTATTTACCCCATGCAAAGGCATCCACACTTTTGGTCTCACCCACACCGTATATCTTTAAAAGAACATTTAAAGCACATGGGAGAATCTCGGGAACTGTGGCTTGTTAAGAGTGCTGGGGATCCCTAGCCGTGTGTTTTTAATGTGTGGTTGCATGCTGCCTTGCTCTAGAGGCGAAGTGAGAACAGCACAACCCATGTGAGGACGGTTTGAGAAACGGCGCATCAAGCAGTGCTATTTTATTACAAAGGGTAGTACAAGATACATGCGCATTTGGGATAATGTCGTGGGAACACGGGTTTAAAAACCCAGCACTGGAAGTCCAAAGAGGGCACAGGAAAGAGGAGTGTGAGAACACAGCCTTAGTCTCTTCCTCCTCTCAGCTGCTATGGCTTCCAGGGAGGCAATAACCACTTCCTGTTTCAGCAGCAAGTCAGTCAGCCTCTTGGCAGCCTCTTCCCCTGATAAGAGCCAGCTCTGCAGGGTCACACAGATCCGTAATAGCTCCACATGTACTTTGGCCCTGTGGCAGGAGCCTAGCCTAGTCAGCTACTCAAGACCATGGGCCAAACTGATGTTAATGGGGTGGATGTAATTAACACACACATCTTTGTTATGTGTTATGTACTGAGTTGAATAGGATCCAAACTGCAGCAGTCTGATTGGTCCTAGAACAATAGGATCCAAATTGCAGCAGTCTGATTGGTCCTAGAACAATAGGATTCAGAATGCAGCAGTCTGATTGGTCCTAGAACAATGCAGCAGTATGATTGGTTGGCAGGAACCACCCAATCATGCTCCAGATATAAGTGAATCCACAACCTGATTGGCTTACAGTAGAATCCCAGAATTAGCCAATCATGTGCAGCCCATTGTGTAAATAATGTATATAAAGCAGATACTTTGAGGGGACTGGCATTCATTCCTCCTCACCACTATGAGCTGAATAAAGAGCATGAAATCACTTTGCAACTCTGAGTATATTTCATTATGGTTTTGTTTGTGGAATCCTTACCTCTACCCTCCCTTCTTATTTGACCCAGGGTGGATCTACACACAGGGGGGAACCGCTAAAATTAGTCAGAAATTAAATCGTTATAAGAAAAGGGGGGGGGGACACTATGTAAAAATCACATAGAGAATTTGTTTGCTCTCTGGTGGTGTTACATGTTTATAACAAATTCAAAACGTTTTTTAACTAATGTAGCTGAGCCCCAAGTTTGCAGGCGGCACCAATCACCTCATCACAGTCTCTTGCACAACCTTTCACCAGCACCATCCACTTGCAAGTGTTCTGGGGTTTCGCCAGGTGGCTGCAAACCTGGTGGGAGCTAGATCTTTACCTGCCCCTCACTTGGCATCAAACATGGCATCTGGGGTGAGACAGGTGGATGCAGCTTGGGGGAGGGCTGCAGGGCAGTGGCAGACTTTGGTACTATGGCGCCCTGTGCGAGGCCACAATTTGCCTGCCGCCAGCCCTTGTGCAGCCTTCACAAAGGTGGCTAAGGAGGCCCCAAGCTTTGGGAAGGAGGTGGGGGCCTCGGGCAGGGTCCTATAGCCCCCTCACCTCCTACACGAAGCTGGGAAAGCACTAAGTAGGCTTTGGGGAAGAGGCAGAGTGTGATGGCCTGGGACTTGGGCTCAGACTCGGAACCAGAGGAGTCTCAGTCTGCACCGGATCCTTTGCCTCAGGCATCATCTGAACCAAGTCTGGGGCCTGATCCTGAAGAGTCCCAGTCTGCACAGGTTCCCCTGCCACAAACACCAGCTGGGCCGAGTCAGGGGCCTGAGCCCTGGCTCCAGATGTGGGGATTACCTCATTGCCTTCAGCTGGGCCATCACTTACAGCTGCTCCACTACCGGTTTAGTCAGGGGAGGCTGAGGTGGCCCCTGGGTCTAAGTAACCCACCGATGTCTCCCGAGCTGCAGAGACTAAGGTCTGAGAGAAGGAGAGACCTGAGTACTCGCAGGGGGAGTGCTCCCCTTCAGGCGAAACAGAGGAGTGAGTGGCTGGGGGATCAGGACCGGCCGTTACCCCGACAAAGATAGAAGACTGCTGGACCCCGCCCCAGGTTGTGGGAGCAACATTGCTGTATGCCAGATCCTGTCTGAGATCCTGTGCCTGTCCTTGCCTGGCTTCCTGCCTTGACCCTGTCAGACTGGCTCCTAGTGGAACCTTCGGATTCTGGACTGGACCTGGACCGGGTTACCCCCGGGCCCAGCACACAGGGAGACTCTAGGACCCTGTCAGAGTCTAACGTCTCCTTCCCAGAGTCCAGTGCCTTGCTTACCTGGCTTTGAGATGGCGCCTCCTCGGCTTAGTGTCCCTGAGACCTACAGGTACTCCACTCTTGTGTCACTGATATGGAGAAGCCCGGCAGCATTCCTAGAAGAGGAGAACCAAGGAGGCAGCAGGGAGGGAGCATTTAATTCTTTTTCTCTAGAACAGTTGACCCTCCAGACACCATCATTCCTGACCATTGGCCATCCTGGCTGGAGCTGATGGGATTTGGAGTCCCACAAAATCCCAGGAGACATCTGTCAAGGATGCTTGACCTGAGATTCCTTCTGTGTCCGTTCCAGCTCTACAATTCTATCACAGGGCTGTTGTGTGAGGGAGGGGGAGAACCTTGGGGCTCTTAGAGAAAAAGGTGGGATAGGAACGCAATAAATAAACATAGCACACATCTTGCTGAAAGTAACATACCATAAAAAGACATTAGACATTTGTATAGGAGGCAAAGTGTTTGTGCGAAGATGTGCTTGGTGGGAGAGATTCACATCAAAACGCTGGTGAACTTTCATGAGAAGTGATGAAATAGTCACCATCATAAGCATAACAAAACCAAGCATGAGGAAATGTGGAGAACTGAATGTAAGAGTTGCAAAAATGAGAAACTGCGATTGACATTCTTGCCCATCCCTAGTCCAACGTAGGCAAGTGAAGGGAGGGAGGGGGGAAGATGGGCAGGGCGGATGCAGTTATGGGATGTGCTTTACCCTCTTACCCCAGGTGACAATGAGACGCAGGCTAATCCCTGGAGAAAGGACACATTTGGGCCTTGAGAGTCTCTGGGGAGAGGCAAAATAAACCCCATAGATAGACTAGACTAGACTTTTCAAGCCCACATCAATAAAGCAGAAGTTTAAAGAGATTTGTTTGTTTTTCCAGCTTTTGTTTCTAGATGAAACCTACGCAGTATGTCTTAACAGCTTCTTACTTAAATTCAGGTCTTGCCAGTTCCTGTTTTCTTTGTAAATAAGCTCTGCTTTATGACACATCTAGTGTGTCTCTTTCCATGGATTTCCATCTCGAGCCAAGGTCATGGCGGCCGTCTTGGTTGGTACGAAAGGGTGGGGCTGGGTTCTAACTATCCCCTTTTTCTTCCATCGATAAGGAAGTCATCACTCTGACTGCAGCTGCAGAGCCTGGGATCCTACAACCAGGGAAAGGCATATGTACTTGAGCTGTGTAATCTGAATTATGAAATACCAGGATATTTTGCAAAAGCTGGCCTTGACGTAGATAGCTTCCTGCCTCTTGAATTTCTCCCTGTGAACATAGGTGGAACCATTCCTACCGTTAGGTAGCGTGAAGCAACGACTTCAGGCTGCAGATTATGAGGGGCAGCAGTAGCAGCCCCCTCAACTGTTGCTCCTGAGGCTGGCGCCTTGAAACAAAACAAATGGCAATTTGGAAAGAAGGAGAAAGCTTGCCCCCTTGTAGCATTTGGTGGAAAGGAAGGCGGGTTGTCACTGAAAAACAAAATTGGGGCTTTTGAAATTTCCTTTGTTGCTATTATGAACAACCCAAAAGTGCAGTAGCAGGGTATTACATCATAACTTATACCAAGCAAACCTGCCTTTGTTTCTCAATTTGATTCTTTTACATGGTTTTGTACATCCAGTGGTATTTTATGCATTGTGTCTTGCTGTCATTTTTATTGATTATAGTTTAGCAATCATATGCGGCTATTGTTAAGAGTGAATTTCTCTTTAATTGCTGTTTGCTGGTATTTAATTTTATTAAAGGTAAAGGTACCCCTGCCTGTACGGGCCAGTCTTGACAGACTCTAGGGTTGTGCGCTCATCTCACTCTAGAGGCCGGGATATAAGTTGTTTGTTTTAAAGTTATGTTTTTATTATGGCTACTTCTTCTTCTTTTGCACCAGTTCAAAGTGAAATGTAAATCCCATCAGATGACAGACGAGTGACCTGGATCCTCCACCTTGAAACATGCAGTTTATGTGTTGTTGTTTTTTCCACCATAGCCCTAGTCCATAAGTTCCTATACCACAAAGACAAATGTATGTTTTTCAAGGTTTTCCATTGCTGGGCTATTGAAATCCTAGCTGCAGCTAACATGCATGTAAAAAGCTCTTAAGAGAGAAAAGCTTTCCTGTTGACCATCCAAATATAAAGTTCTATTTTATTTTTTTTAAATGTGAACCATTTGGCCCAGTTGTGAAGAGGTAGCTTAGTGCATGTGGATGCCTTGAATTTCAAGCCTGTCTTACTTTTCCTCCCTCCCTCCCTCCCTCTCCCTCTCTCTCTCTCTCTCTCTCTCTCTCTCTCTCTCACACACACACACACACACACACACACACACACACACTCACAGAGTGGACCTGTGTCCTGCCTGCTGCTGGCTGGGACCTCAAATGCACCACCCCATTCTTCATGTGGACTTTACCTCTTCCCACTATAGCATCATAAATATAATGGATTTATGGTAGAGAAGCAACATCCAGCCTGTATCCGACTTTCTGAATCTGGTTCTTGTCTCTTTCCTACAAACCTTGACCCACCTTGGTAACCTTCCTCTCCCCCTTCCCTTTAATGATACTCGGTGGTTTCTCAACTGGGACAAAGAATGTGTCTCAAAGGTGCAAGACGTACACACCTCTCTGAAGCTAAGCAGATCTGAGCCTGGACAGCACCTGGAATTCAGGTCCTCCTGGATGCAAGGCAGCCTGAGAAGCCCATATATGCCACCTTGAGGTTCACCAAGGAACAAAGGGAATTTGCAGACCGAATACACCAGTACAGCCAGAGACCCGCAATCTCAGGGCTGAGAATAAGGCTAAATTTTTATAGCACTTTTACATGCTCTAAAGTGCATCAAATATACTGCTTCAGTAATCCCTCCTCCTTGTCAGAGTATTTCAGCACAATCCCTGATCTGGACCTTTGTATAAAAAGGAATTCTCTCCACCACAAGAATGTGCTTCAAAGCTTTTCTTAAATACTAGCTACAATAAGATAAATGTTGCAAAGTAACACATAGCAAACAAGCAATAAATTTCAGTCCTTTATGCAGTTCAGTAAACTTTCCTCTTTCTGGTCCCAGAACTAGAGCCTAAGCTTGTTCATTGTTGCAGAACTTGCAGCCACCAGCCATCTACAAAAGGCACAAGTTGCCTTCTCAAGTTTCACCTCCCTGCTGTGAGAACTCTGCAGCTTGTGTTTCCAGAAATGAGTCATCAAAAGTAGCTGATCTCAATCTAATGGGAAAATTCCAGCCTTCTCTGACGCTTTTGCCAGAGTGGAACCTTTTTACCCAAGGCAAACTTTCCATTACAACTTTTTTAAGACAATGCATTTGAGCACATCATTTTATGTATATTAAATTTATAACTTTAACACGGCTCAATCCCACCATTGTCCTTGTGGAATTCAAGAGGGAAAAGGAGAGAGTCGTTCGTTTAGTCGTTTAGTCGTGTCCGACTTCGTGACCCCATGGACCAGAGCACGCCAGGCACTCCTGTCCTCCACTGCCTCCTGCAGCTTGGTCAAACTCATGCTGGTAGCTTCGAGAACACTGTCCAACCATCTGGTCCTCTGTCATCCCCTTCTCCTTGTGCCCTCAATCTTTCCCAACACCAGGGTCTTTTCCAGGGAGTCTTCTCTTGTGGCCAAAGTATTGGAGTCTCAGCTTCAGGATCTGTCCTTCCAGTGGGCACTGACTTCCTTCAGAATGGAGAGGTTTGATCTTCTTGCAGTCCATGGGACTCTCAAGAGTCTCCTCCAGCACCATAATTCAAAAGCATCAATTCTTTGGCGATCAGCCTTCTTTATGGTCCAGCTCTCACTTCCATACATCATTACTGGGAAAACCATAGCCTTAATTATATGGACCTTTGTAGGCAAGGTGACAAGGTGTCGGCAAGAGAGTTATTAGGAGGTCTCTATTTCCATCACAGAACCACCTGTTCCCAGCACACTTAACAACTTAACAAGCACTTAACAAGCACACTTAAACTAGTTACTTGATAAGCATTTGAAAACTCTCCCCTTGGTCAGGCTATCCATTCTTTTCCTCTCTGCGCATGCCTCAGGCGAATGAAATAGGAAGCGATAATTGTGATCAATGTCATTGTACAGGTGTGGTTACACAACATTGCTGGGACTGCCTATGCCTGTTTCTATCTGTTTTCAAATGGGCACTCCGAGAGGCAATGCATAATCAATCCGCAATGAGCCCCCCCCCCAATGAAGCCAATTGCTCAAGAAGCTGTTATGGGGGCCAAAAAATAAATTACACAGTAGATCTAGCTTGTGTGAGGACTCTGTAGAAAGAACAAGAACTGACGGCTCTGTTGATTCTGGAATAAAATCTCATGTGTATGCAGACAGAGCGTTGTAGTACTTTAAACATCTGCAAATTTAGAAGGGTTACAGATAGATAGCCGTGTTGGTCTGCCATAGTCAAAACAAAATAAAAAAAATCCTTCCAGTAGCACCTTAAAGACCAACTAAGTCAGTTCTAGGTATGAGCTTTCATGTGCATGCACACTTCTTCAGATACCCTGAAACAGAAGTCACCAGACCCTTCTAAATAGTGGGAAGGTGGGGAGGGGTATTACTCAGAAGGGTGGGGGGAATGGGTGATTGGCAGATAGCTGTGATGAGCCTGTTGACGACTCTTAACGACTGCAATAGGTCTTACAGGAAAAAGCAAGGGGTGAGAAGGTGAAAAATGGCTTTGTCATGTATAATGAGATAAGAATCCAATGTCTTTAGAGCACACGAAAGCTCATACCTAGAACTAACTTAGTTGGTCTTTAAGGTGCTACTGGAAGGAATTTTTTTATTTTGTTTAGATTTAGAAGGGGTTAGCCTTTAAAATTTCTTAGTTTTGTTTCCACCACAAACAGTAAGGATTCCTGAATTGCAGCTGTTTGAAAAGTCCCCCTTCTTTGACTTGCCAACTGTGGACACTCCCAACTCCCAGCTATTGTTTGACCAGGTCAGATCTGTTCAGCATGTGATCCAAAGCCCAAGGCTTGTCCTTTTTCTTGCCCCCTCAGGATCAATTTTTATCGAGATCTTTCTTAACCTAACATGCCCAGATCCTGTGAACAGGGTGTTCTACTTGCAGAGCTTTCTTCTGCCCTTCTAAGATCTTACACAACTGCCAGGCCCATCCATGTCAATACGCACAAGGATAAATGCTGCTGAAGAACTTGCATTCTTGGCACAGCTTGTGGCATGAGGAAGGGAGAGGGAGTGTGAAGGCCTCCTGCTGCTTTTGTGAATGGGCCGTTCCCTAGATTGCTCTCCCGGGGACCTGGATGTGTAAAGCGACACCTTCATTCATGCGTCATGGACACCTCTGCTCTCAATGGACCCGGCATTAACTGGTGGAGATAGCTAGATATATCTGAGAGAACAGCGGGACCTCCAAAATATGCCTTTGTCAGGGCTGATTGCAGGCTAATAGGAGCGAGTGGGTGGCTGATGCTTCATCAACAGGAGCTAAATACCAAGAGATGGCCTTGTGATAGCTGGGGATCTCGCCTGAATGTTTTGAGAGATGCCCACCAAAATTTGGAGAAGATGCATTTCCAGCTGAAAGGGAGGAGGCAGAGTGGAACTGACAACACCCCCACAACCCACCCCCTAGGAGACTGGCAAAGGGAAAGGCAGACTGAATGTTGAGTTCTTCCAGGCAGAGTTAATTGATTAGGGAAGATTTTAGTGTTTGATGTTGTATTGTATTTTTACTATTTTTGTTGGGAGCCACCCAGAATGGAGCAACCCAGTCAGATGAGCATCATCATCATCATCATCATCATCGTTGCATTCAGTGCTTTTCTGGGGGAATGCAGGGGTATGCATACCCCTAAACATTTTGTGAATCTTTGTACTTTTGTCCATTTACTGTATTTATTTCCTCCGATTTGAACTATAAAATGGTGATTTTCTTGAGTCAAAATGAGAGTACTACTAAACATATATTTTTTAAGAAAAAAAAGCACTGGTTGCATTTACACTCCAAGGAGCTCAAGGTGGTGTACATGAGGAGATTTCACCCCTCCCATACCCAAGAATCTCCTGAGAATCTCCTGAGGTCTCTGCTGACTCTACAGAGAGGAGGAGCAATGTACTGCTCTCTACTTAATTAGTCAAGTGAGTGAGTCTCTGTGAGAGAGAGAGAGTCAGTCAGTGTGTCGGAGAGAGAGTGCAAGAGATCGTGTTTATAGATAAGATTGCTGCTAAGAGCAGCTGCAGGCACTCAGAGTATAGCATTGATTTATGCTCAGAATATTTAGCTCTGTATATAGTCTTGTATTATAGCTGTAGCAATAGAATAAAAGGAATATATTCTACAGAGCTGCTCTCCGAGTGGTTTATACTCTGCAAGACTCTGCAAAACGCTGCTGCGCAACGACTGTATAATTGAGACAGTGAATCTGGTGCTCTCAGCTCCAAGCTGTGAGTCCACAGCACTGTGACCTGTTCCTGTGGGAAAGGAGGTCTCTGGCAGTGCTACCCAGCTCGCCTAGCCCAGTCGGGGCTGTAGTGCATGAGTCCAGTTGGTACACTGGCTCAAGGGCGATGCTGACATCGGTTATGGGCCCAGTCATCTGACCAGTCATTGTTCCAGTCATCCCAGTCGTCCCAGTCGCCAGAGGTTTCTGTTGCTGATCGCTGGACGGCGGAACGGAGGCTGCATGCTGGACTGATTTGTGGTGCCTAGAAGCAGAGCTGTTTTGGAGCAGAGTGCTCAAGCTGCCGCTGTTGCTGTTGCTGCTGCTTGAGGTATGTTGCTGACTGCCAAAGAAAGAAGATAGCGTCCCTGTTTGCCTGTTAATTGCGCTCTGAGTGGGAGAGAGGGTGGCTGAAGAAGTCCAAGGCTTTATCTGTGTTTGCACGAGGGAAGCGTCTTGCTCTAAGTAATAGCAGACATGGCCTGTGCACATTCTGGCCAGATGGCTCTGTCCTTTCCTCTCCTCACGCCTGAAAACTATGCAGTTTGGCAAGTTAAGATGAAAGCGCTTTTGCAGAGGGAAAAGCTATTTCACACGATAGAAGATGACCCTCCAGATAAAGATGATGATGATTGGGCTGAGTGGCATGCTGCAGATATGAAAGCCCGAGGGACAATTGTTTTGAGTGTTTCAGACCACTTGCTGGTGAACTTAGAGGGTCAAGAGACTGCACAAGCTGTTTGGCATAAGTTGAGAGATATGCATCTGAGACAAAATGCTGGTTCCAGTGTGATTTTCTTCAAGAAGCTGTGCAGGTTGCAGTTGCAGAAAGGTGGTGATTTGCCTAGCCATCTATCTCAGTTAAAGCGTCTCAGACAGGACCTTGTTCAGCGAGACCTGGCTATTTCAGAGGCTGTGTTTGCAATGCTGATGATAAATAGCCTAGATGATTCTTATGATGGAGTAGCTGCCCAGATTTCTACAATGCCTGGTGACCGGCTAACAGAAGATTATGTGTCTAGCGTGCTCTTGAATGAGTGGGATCGCAGACAGGCTGTTAGAGAAAGCCGGGACTGTGCTGCTAAAAATGTGTTTGAAAATGTGCCTGAGTCTTTAGCAGGGGAAAGTGAAAGTGAAACTGCTGCTGTTAAAGCACTAAAGTTGAAGCGGTGCTTTTCGTGTGGAGCACAAGGCCATTTGAGTTTTCAGTGCTGCAAGAAATCTTCAAAGAAGAAGGGAAACTTCAGAGGCAGAGGGGGAGGAGGACGAAATCCCCAAGCACCTGCTACTTCAAAGGCTTTGATCTCTCGCTGCTCTAATCAACGTGGGCGGAGTTTCTTCGTGATTGACTCTGGCTGTTCCAACCACGTAGCCAAAGATAAGGATCTCTTTGTTCAGCTTGAGAAGCAAGAGAAAGAAATTCATCAAGCAGATGGGACAGTTCTCACGAGTTTGGCTAAGGGAACTGTGTTCTTAAAGAGCCTGAATGCAACTATTAAGAATGTCCTGTATGCGCCTGATATTCAGGACAATTTGTTGAGTGTTTCCCAGCTTGATCATCAGGGTTTTAAGGTGGTGTTTGCTAAATCTCGCTGTGAAATTCGTCGAGATGGCAAGCTCATTCTATATGCAAAATGTGTAAATGGTCTGTACCAATTGCCTTTTGTTTCAGGTACAGGTACTGCAGAAGCAACTGAGAAGGAGTGTTGCAATTTGTCTATTGATAAGAATGAGAAGTTGCATGACCAATGTATTCATTATTACCACCGTGTTTATGGTCATTTGAATTTCCAGGCTGTGGCAAAAATGCCTGATATGGTTCAGGGTATGAAGCTGAAAGAATGTCCCTACCACATGAAATGTGTTTCTTGTGCTGAGAGTAAGGCAAAGCAAGCTCCCAAAGGTACAGAGTCTGGGAGAGAGGCAAAGAAACCATACGAAGTCATTCATGCAGACTTAGTGGGGCCTCTAGCGCTCTCTAGAGGCAATTCAAGGTTTTTCATGGTTTTGATAGACTCCTACTCTAAATATGCATGGGTCTATATGCTGCAGAAAAAGTCTGAAGCCTTTACTAAGTTTCGTCAGTTTTGTAAATGGCTCAGGAATGTACATCATGAGAATGTACATTGTATTTTCACTGACAGGGGTGGAGAGTTTTGTTCAGAAGAGTTTGAGGCTTTTCTTTCTGAACAGGGCATTGAGCATAGGACTGCCACGCCCAAATCACCCTGGCAGAATGGTTTATGTGAGAGAATAAACCAGACCCTGCAGCAAGGAATCAGAACACTGTTACATGATTCGGGGCTGCCCAATCCTTTTTGGGCCGAAGCTCTTTCGTTTTTCTGTCACGTGTATAACAGGAGGTACCAGTCTAGTGTAAATTGCACCCCATATGAGATGCTTCACGGAAGGAAGCCATGTGTGAAGCACTTTAAAATTTTTGGTTCGGAGGTTTGGGTGTACACTTCGCAGGGTGACAAACTGAGTAAGCGTGGAGAACATGGTGTTTTCCTAGGATATGAGAAAGGGTCTTATCGTGTCCTGATCACAGACACGAAAACCATAAGGCTGACCAGGAGCATTGACGACAATCCACAATGGGACAGAGTTGGCGTTTTTCAGTGCCATCCCATTTGTGATGATGGTGCAAAAGGGGCAAAGAAAGTTAAGAGGGAGGCAAGTTCTGATGTGATTGATAATCCTGATGCCAATGTAGATCCAGATGATGGCACAGATTATCAGAGCCCAAGAGCCTCAGGTGAGTCTGACACTGATTCAGACTTAGCAGCTTCATATACTTTAGCTCCCCATTCTCCCAAAGAGGAGGAAGCACCAGAACAAGAGGATCAAAAGGTTTTGCGCAGATCTGAGAGAACAACCAAGGGTGTACCACCGAAAAGGTTTTCTGAAGAGTTTGCAAAGGCTGCGGTCACATGCAACTCTGGTGGGGTTTTTAAACCTAGCATGAAGTGTGCTGAGAGTAATAGCACAAAACGCTGCATTTATTTCCTTACCTGACATTTGAAGGATCAGGATTGAAGGAGCAAGCATGTGTTTAAAGTGGTTTGTTCAAATCTGCCTAATCAATTTGTATCTGAGAGGAAGAAATGTGTGTGAAGATTTTTCCAGAAGCTGCTTATTCATTTGTGTATTCACAATGTGTACTTTGTGTAAACTACAGGTTGAGATTTATGCTTTAACTCTTTCCTAATAGACACAGAGTGGTTGCAGTAACTGTATAATGGTATTGATAAAAGTGTCTTAGATAAAGGGGGAGAGAGATACCTGCAAATATGTTACCAAGGTTGTAAGCAGAGAACAACTTTTGGAGTGTGTGTGCAAATTGCAGTTATGTTAAAGATTCTTGAATGGTTGGATGAAATGGGGGAGGATGAGGAGATTTCACCCCTCCCATACCCAAGAATCTCCTGAGAATCTCCTGAGGTCTCTGCTGACTCTACAGAGAGGAGGAGCAATGTACTGCTCTCTACTTAATTAGTCAAGTGAGTGAGTCTCTGTGAGAGAGAGAGAGTCAGTCAGTGTGTCGGAGAGAGAGTGCAAGAGATCGTGTTTATAGATAAGATTGCTGCTAAGAGCAGCTGCAGGCACTCAGAGTATAGCATTGATTTATGCTCAGAATATTTAGCTCTGTATATAGTCTTGTATTATAGCTGTAGCAATAGAATAAAAGGAATATATTCTACAGAGCTGCTCTCTGAGTGGTTTATACTCTGCAAGACTCTGCAAAACGCTGCTGCGCAACGACTGTATAATTGAGACAGTGAATCCGGTGCTCTCAGCTCCAAGCTGTGAGTCCACAGCACTGTGACCTGTTCCTGTGGGAAAGGAGGTCTCTGGCAGTGCTACCCAGCTCGCCTAGCCCAGTCGGGGCTGTAGTGCATGAGTCCAGTTGGTACACTGGCTCAAGGGCGATGCTGACAGTACATTGTTCCCCTTTCCTCCTTTCACCCTCACAGCAGCTGTGTGGAAGTTTAGGTTGAGAGGCAGCGACTGGCCCAAGGTCACCCCGTGAGCTCTGGTCTCCCAGGCCCTAGCCCAACACTCTAACCACTACACCACACTGGTCAATGTCCTATCTAGCCTGACATTCTGTTCTCACAGTAGCTAACCAGATGCCTATGGACACTCTGAAAGCAGGATTTGAGCACAGCAGTCCTCTCACCCTGCAGCAACTGGTATTCAGAGGCATAGTATGTGGGTTAAACCACAGTGCCTAGGACTTGCCGATCAGAAGGTCAGCGGTTCAAATCCCCTCTACGGGGTGAACTCCTGTTGCTCAGTCCCTGCTCCTGCCAACCTAGTAGTTCGAAAGCACGTCAAAGTGCAAGTAGATAAATAGGTACCGCTCTGGCAGGAAGGTAAACAGCGTTTCTGTGTGCTGCTCTAGTTCGCCAGAAGCGGCTTAGTCATGCTGGCCACATGACCCAGAAGCTGTATGTCAGCTCCCTCGGCCAATAAAGCAAGATGAGCGCCGCAACCCCAGGTCACGACTGGACCTAATGGTCAGGGGTCCCTTTACCTTTACCTATGCCATTATCACTGGTGGATTTGTCTAAACTCCTTTTAAATACCATCCAACTTGGTGGCCATCATTTGTTGTAAACTGGGGTGCAGCCCTGCAGGAAGGAGCTGCACAAATGGCTCCCTGGCAATCTGATGCAGAGGACAGGAAATAGGCTGCTGGTTGGCCTCAGCTATTGTCCTGCTTGTTTATTTGTACATAAAGCCAATATTACAAGGATGGCAAAGTCTCTAGCACTGGTGTGGAATACATAGGAAGCTAAACCCCCGGGGGGGGGGGTGCCCAGTTGCTGCAACTACTCCATATAGCTCAGACCTAGGAATAGATGCCTAGACCAGGGGTCAGAAACCTTTTTCAGCCATGGGCCGGTCCACCGTCCCTCAGACCATGTGGTGGGCCGGACTATATTTTGAAGGGAAAAATGAACAAATTCCTATGCCCCACAAATAACCCAGAGACGCATTTTAAATAAAAGCACACATTCTACTCATGTAAAAACATGCTGATTCCCAGACCGTCCGTGAGCCGGATTTAGAAGGCGATTGGGCCACATCCAGCCCCCGGGCCTTAGTTTGCCTACCCCTGGCCTAGACATTCAATTTGTGTGCATAGGTCTCCAGAGTTGGAGAAGCAGGGCTTTTTTCCAGTCTGAACTCACCAGAACTACTCAGTTCCGGGACCTCTCAGGTGGACGCCATTGCAATTATAAGAGAACAAGGGAGGCATTCCTGGTGAGTCCTGGCACCTCTTTTTCCAGAAAAAAAGCACTGTGTTGAAGCAACTGTGTCACCTAAGACAATGAAGCTTTAACTCTCTGCCATGTGCATTCAATTGACTGGGAAGCATCCTTGACAAAAGTCGATCGAAAGCCCAGGGCAGCATATAAAAAAAATAACCTTGGGTGCTTCCGGACAGGGACATTAGATCTGAAACAGGCCACACAGATCCAGCTTTTCTGTGTGTGGGTTTGGCATGTTAAGCGTCCACACATTCCTGTTTTTCCACCCATGGGTGTTCATTGCTATTCCACCGCTTGTTGTCTGCACTTGTGGGTGGAGTTTGACAGGACCTGTCCCCTCCCCTCTCAATCACAGGAACACAGGAAGTTGCCTTAGATGAAGAAAGACCATTGGTCCACCTAGTGTAAAATCGTCAATGCTGAAACCATTTCAGGGTTTCAGAAGGGACATTCCCAACTCTTCCAGGAGTTGCCAGGGATTGAACCGGGGACCTTTGGCATGCAAAGCTGATGCTGTACCCACTGAGCTACAGTCCTTTCCACCCCTATTAGTCCTCTTTTCTCTCCACTCATTCTGGCCAAGCATGTGGGTATCTCTACCTGACATAAACTGGATAAATAAACTAATTGCTGTTTGGTACTGGAATTTTAGAATCAGGATAAGGATGGCCAAGTTTTCTTCTGGAAGCCTTCCTATGTCTTTAATATCCACCTAACTGGCATTAGTTCCAAAGTTTTCACCATCAGAGTGGGCTTCTTCAGGCTTCCGTTTTATTGATACAACAAAACACCACCACCACAAACTGGCTTCTAAGTATAAAACCAAATTTACTAGAATAATCGCTAGAATAGAGATAGACTTGTAACCATTCAAGCAATAAACATACTAAGGTGCCATGTGCAAGACAAAGCCTGGAGATACTGTAAACATGGAGTGGATAAATGTACAACTCTATCTTAACAAGTTACATGTGCAGTAAACGTTATACAGACTGGATAAATGAATTGTTCAACAAGTAGCGTAAGTCCAATCACAGAACGGCAACCCCATGCCGCCACAATGGCAAGGGTAGCACACTGGAGAATATGAAAAAGTTTTTCAAAGCTGTTTTTCAAAGATTGAACTGGATGAGATGTTCTTCAATGGGTCTTGAGTTGGAAACACAAAGCCATATGCATGGATCAATCACGGGAAGGCAAATCAAAGCCACCACCTTGGTGAGAATAACACAAGTGGGCAAAAGGAGACCTGTTCTCCGGATATATTACAGGTTTTGCTACACGCTTCATCAGTCCGAAAAGCCAGTCTTACAAAACAGTTGTACAGTTATCCACTCCATGTTTACAGTATCTCCAGGCTTTGTCTTGCACATGGCACCTTAGTATGTTTGTTGTTTGAATGGTTACAAGTCTATCTCTATTTTGTGAATCTAATGGAAGAAGAAACTTAACATTTTAATTTTTTTAGTTTCTTCTCTAGCACGGTGAATTGTCAGTTCCGTTACTACCCCTGATGGCAGCCTTTTGTCCTACTGTATTTATTTTTCCCAATTTGAACTATAAAATTGTGGTTTTCTTGAGTCAAAATGAGAGTACCCCTAACATTTTTTTAAAGAAAAAAAAAGCACTGAGCTGGACCCAGAGCAGATGAAGGGTTGTAACTCAGAAAGTCCCAGGTTTGATCCCAGCCACCTCCAGAGCTGGGAGAGATTTCCTGTCTGAAACACTGGAGGGCGGCTGCTAGTCAGTGTTGCCAAGACTGAGCTAGATGGGTGAATGCTCTCAGAGTTGGAAGGGACCCCAGGGTCATCTAGTCCAACCCCCTGCAATGCAGGAATCTCAGCTAAATCATCCATGACAGATGGCCATCCCAGCTGTGCCCCCACCCTGCTGGCAACTTCGCCTCCCCCACTGGAGCTTTGTTGTTGTTGTTCTCCCTGCACCCTCCCCTCCACCCCTGGAAGCAGTTGAGGCCAGCAGAATCCAAATGGCCTCCCACAGGAACCTGGAATTTTTTCCTGACTCCTCCACAGTCCTGCCTTGGCCCGTTCCTGCTGCCACCTCTGCATCTCCCTCCCTGTGCACAAACAGCCTCTGTGTTCATGGCGCTTATCTCTGGGAGCATCTCTCATCCACAGCGCTCCACAGCTCAGCACCCTACAAAGAGGGGGCTTGTGATTCAGGCATCAAAGGCAATCACCAGTCATGCTTGCATCACAGAAAACGCCGGTCAAGGTCGAGGCACCCTGGCAAATGCTGGAGGCAAAGGGGTGGGTGGTATAGAAATTTAATAAGTAAGAAATAACAAGAAACAACAATCTCTTACATGTACTCTTGGGTTTTCCCAGACACAGAAGCATACCCTTTCCCGAGGGGCTAATGGCAACTTCCATGGCAAGCAGGGGAATGGGATGGGGGCATAGCTGCCAACATTTCCCTTTTTAAAAGGGAAATTCCCTTATTCCGAATAGGATTCCTCACAAGAAAAGGGAAAAGTTGACAGCTATGGATGGGGGATGGTTGAGCGTCAACCCTTCCGCTTCCAACCATCCTGTCCGTTTGGCAGGCAACCCTGCCTATCAAGAATCCTTTCACTTGGCTAGTAGCATCCGTGCTGCTGTTGTCACATACATAAAAAGTTTTTTCTGTTGGAATGTCGGTACCATGGACTACGCAGAATTCGATAAAATGACAGGAAGGATTTGAAACCTGCGGGACCAGAGATTTACAGAAGATTGGAAGAAATATACGAACTATTTGAAGAGCAACTGTAGTCAACAAATTACGCTAGTAGGATTACAAGAAGTTTCATAAGGAGAAATATATGAAATATTGCAAAGAAGAGAAAGAAGAGAGAGATTAGTTATGAGATTTAAATGTAATAGTGAAAATAAGAAATGTATATTAATTGAAAAGACTGGAAAATTTTCAGATGTGATTGATGGAAGTAAAAAAATATGTATGATATAGAAGTATGTTTAATAATTGTTGAAAATGATATGTTAAAAACTAATTAAAAAATAAAAAAGGAATGTTGGTACGTATAATAAAAAGGCTTCTGTCTTTCTTTTCTTTTCTTTTTTACAAAAGTTGTTTTGTATGCTACTAGCCCAGAGATGGAAAGAAGAAAGAGTGCCTACCAGAGAGGAATGGCAAATTAAGCTGTTAGACTATGCTGAAATGGCAAAACTGGTGCTTTTACCCTAAAAATGTTTAGGGGTACTCTCATTTTGACTCAGGAAAATCACCATTTTATAGTTAAAACCGGGAAAAATAAATACAGTAAATGGACAAAAGTAAAAGATTCACAAAATGTTTAGGGGTATGCGTACCCCAGGGGGGAAAAGCACTGGGCAAAATTGACTGGGAAACTCAGAGACCAAGTAGACAAGAAATTCAAGAAAGAATGGGAATAGATTATAATTTATTTAGGAGACCACTGTAAACAGATGAAAACATGAGCAGGATTTTAATCTCACTTGTAATGTAACAAATACCATGGATAATATGGATAGATACAAAACATAGACTATGAAACAATATGCAGTTGGAAATGTTGACAATAGGATTCACGGAGGGGATGGGGGGAAGTCTTAAGATTCAGAGGAGTCTCACTTTATGGGTATGTAACTGGTATTGTAATTAATTTATATTTGTACAATCAAATAAAAATGGTTAAATAAAAAGGAATCCTTTCGCTGTATGATGATGACACATAGTGACTCCCGTTTGAGGGAAAGTTGCAGCATTTTGGACTTTTCAGTTTAGAGGAAAGGCGACCAAGAGGGGACAGGAGGGAAGTTATGAAACGATGCACAGCATGGAGAAAGCGGGTGGAGAAAACTTTTATCTCCCTCTCTCATAACACTAGAAGTCGTGGGCGTCCAAGGAAGCTGAATATGGGGAGATTCAGGGCAGACAAAATAGTCCCTCTTCATGCAGCATTTCGTTGAGCTATGGGACTTGCCCCCACAGGAGGCAGTGATGGCCCTAGGTAGCTTTAAAATAGAACTAGAGAAATTCAATTAGAAGCCTGGGATAGCTCAGTCGGTAAAGCATGAGACTATTAATCTCAGGGTCGTGGGTTCAATTCCCACGTGGGGCAAAAGATTCCTGCTTTTCAGGGGGTTGGATTAGATCAGTGTTTCCCAACCTTGTGCCTCCAGCTGTTTTTGGACTACAATTCCCATCATCCCTTGCCACTGGTCTTGCTAGTCAGGGATGATGGGAGTTGTAGTTCAAAAACAGCTGGAGCCACAAGGTTGGGAAACACTGGATTAGATGATCCTTATGGTCCCTTCCAGCTGTACAGGTCTATCTCTCTACCATCGCAGAGGAGAGGGCTGATGATGGCTACAACTAGTCATGATGACTATAATCTACCTCCACAGCTGGAGGCAGCAATACTTCTGAATAAGAGTTTCTGAAAACTACAGGAGGGGAGAGTGTTGTTGTGCTTGGGTTCCCATGGGCGACTGGTGTTGGGATGAGTCTGGGGATACAGAGGCATCTGGCAGGCCCCCTGCTGGCTCCAGCCCACCGCTGGCAGCCGGGTGAACTCCGGTTCTTGAAACAGCATCAAAACTGCCACTCAAGCCTCAGAGACCTTTAGAGACTGAGCACGTAAGCCAGCAGAGAGAAGACCTCTTTGCAACAGAAGTGGCGGACAGAGGCATATGTAAGCATATTTACAAGCATTTATTCAGCATCAGGAACAAAGGAAAAACATGTCTGCTTCCCTTCATGTCCAAGCAAAACAGCAGTATAGGCAAAAGCTATATACAACTGAAGTTCCCAGCAGACTGCGCTGGAAGTAAACAGATATGTGACATAAAACAACTCCACATGCCTGTTCTAATTGTGGAACGGAACTACAGTGGTACCTCAGGTTACATACGTTTCAGGTTATAGACTCCGCTAACCCAGAAATAGTGCTTCAGGTTAAGAACTTTGCTTCAGGATGAGAACAGAAATTGTGCTACTGGCGGCGCGGCAGCAGCGGGAGGCCCCATTAGCTAAAGTGGTGCTTCAGGTTAAGAACACTTTCAGGTTAAGTACGGACCTCCGGAACGAATTAAGTACTTAACATGAGGTACCACTGTATATCCTAACATCTGGTTGGCCACTGTGAGAACAGGATGCCGGATTGGGTGGGCACTTGGCCTGATCCAGGAAGCCCTCCTTATGTTCTTACCCTCATCTTTGACAGTTAAGGCATTTTGTTTTCTATCTATTTTATTGATAGAAAAATGTTTATAGACTGCAAATTCATTAAAAATATCAAAGGGCTTAAAGCAGAAATACATAAAATCATGCAGTAGAAACCTCATTAAAATGTCAAAAACAGTAACCAATTAACCATTGTGGAAAGACTATGTGTTCTTTTTAAAATATGATTTTTATTAAATTTTCTGTTTTACAATTTAAAATACTCATTTTACATCCTTAAGATATCTGTGACTTCCCTTCTTCTCTTTCCATGGTTCATTTTACATATCATAAATTCTTGCATATTTTACAAAAACTATACCATTCAGTATTCTATTATTGCATCCATCAAAACTCCTTTACACTGTTGAATTTATGCTGCCAGCGTTAAGTTTATGTGTTCATAATAGCCTGCATAGGTGTGGCGGGAATCAGTTCAGGATCAACGTTCTTGCTCCAAACTTGCACTGAGGTCGGATTATCTGAGAGGCATCATTTGAATTGGCCTGTCATGAAGACAGCGTCAGTCTCTCTGAATTGCTCATCTCCTTAAAAGGCACCACCCTTTGGACCACACAAGAGGAGGAAGAGAAACTCATGCATGGGCTGTGCTCTAAGTAACTCTCAGATACATGCAGTCCTGAGAGATGAAAGGGAAGGAGTTGTGTGGGTGGATGTTGGCACCCCCCCTCTGCCAAGCTAATTGGAATAATTAATCCCCATCATGCAAGCAATCAGCACCTAATGAAGTACGTAGGATGAAAGGAAGCAAGAGGTGGGCTTGATGACCTCATGTGTTTTGAATGCAAAAGCCGGTTCCCTGTAACTTAGAAAGTGTAGTCATTTCTCTGCCAGAATTGCAGGTGGCAGCCTGGTGCCAAGGAGATCAGATTGGCACGGACAAAAGTACACGTTGTACAACGAATAATAGGTGCATCCAGGGGCTTAATACTGCTAATGGGCCATTTAGGTATCGCAAACGGAAACCTCTCATTGGCAACAGGTCAAAAAAAATAGATGATCCGGTTTTTCATTGAAATGGTGAATAAAATGGGGTGAGGGGTATGGAATGGCATTTCAATGTCCGAAATGCACTCATGGGAAAATTTACATGCAGTACCCATCCCATGTCTGGAAGCACCCAAGAGGCCCCTGTCAGGGCTGAGCCTTAAGGCAGTTCCTGACTGTCCCTGTTTTCAGGTGGGATTCAGTCACAAACTGCTCAATTCGGGTTGTGCATTTAAAGTTGATTGCCCCAAACGAAGCCCATTTTTCTATAAGGACGGTGATGGGACAATTCACTGGGAATGTAGCGCTTGCTCGAATCAACATAATCAAATTCACCTGGAGTACTGTGTCCAGTTCTGGGCACCACAGTTCAAGAAGGACACTGACAAACTGGAACGTGTCCAGAGGAGGGCAACCAAAATGGTCAAAGGCCTGGAAACGATGCCTTACGAGGAACGGCTAAGGGAGCTGGGCATGTTTAGCCTGGAGAAGAGGCGGTTAAGGGGTGATATGATAGCCATGTTCAAATATATAAAAGGATGTCACATAGAGGAGGGAGAAAGGTTGTTTTCTGCTGCTCCAGAGAAGCGGACACGGAGCAATGGTTCCAAACTACAAGAAAGAAGATTCCACCTAAACATTAGGAGGAACTTCCTGACAGTAAGAGCTGTTCGGCAGTGGAATTTGCTGCCAAGGAGTGTGGTGGAGTCTCCTTCTTTGGAGGTCTTTAAGCAGAGGCTTGACAACCATATGTCAGGAGTGCTCTGATGGTGTTTCCTGCTTGGCAGGGGGTTGGACTCAATGGCCCTTGTGGTCTCTTCCAACTCTATGATTCTATGATTCTAAATTTCCCTGCAGACAAACCAGAATAAATGCTTGCTAAATAGCCAACACAGAGCAGATCCTCACCATACATTTAAAACACATCCAGTGCACATCTTAAGAATCCTGGGAGCTGTGGTCCCCTGTCTCTCCATCACAGAGCTATGAACTCCCAGCAGCCTTAACAAAGCACAGCCCCGACTTTCCTGGGGCATCTATCCCTGTCAGTGAACCAAGTGGCTGGCAACAGCATGAAGATGCTGAGCTTCCCAGCTTCCGCAGCAGGTCTTCGCTGCCTCGTCTTGTATGCCTTGGAGAGCAGCCTGAGATGAAGAAATCTAGCAGCGGAGGCTTTCTCTGCCTTGGCCCAGTCTCAAGGAAAAGCTTTGCTTGCATAATTTCTCCACATCTCTGATGGCAGCCATCTGTCTTGAGGGACAATGGAGTGCGCCTCCGAGGGTGAAGTCAAACCGCTACATCAGTGACCTCCTTGGGGCATGAGCCTCTGGGCATGGAGGTCCCGGGCTTCCTAGATGACAATACCTCCCTCTGGTCCTCGCTGATGGGGTCCAAAGAAATCAGAGCAATGTGTTTGGCACCAGCTGGGCTGCAGGAGTTGCCGGGAGGAGGCGTACAAGTCTAGTTTCCTGCCATGTGCCATTGATAAAATAATAGGGCATCGGTGGTGGATTCATACTGGGCTGTCCACACATCATTTGGCTTCCGCAATGCTTTCCTGGCATGACTGCCTTATTGCCATCTGGAGGAGCACTTGTGTGCTGCAGTGCAACCACAGCCAGAAAACAGAAAGAAAGAAACTGGAATATTAGGGTTGTGAGAAGCTACAGGATTTTAGCAGGAAGCTACAGCACAGGCTGATCGCCGAAGAATTGATGCTTTTGAATTCTGGTGCTGGAGGAGACTCCTGAGAGTCCCATGGACTGCAAGAAGATCAAACCTCTCCATTCGTAAGGAAATCAGCCCTGAGTGCTCGCTGGAAGGACAGATCCTGAAGCTGAGGCTCCAAGACTTTGGCCACCTCATGAGAAGAGAAGACTCCCTGGAAAAGACCCTGATGTTGGGAAAGATGGAGGGCACAAGGAGAAGGGGATGACAGAGGACGAGATGGTTGGACAGTGTTCTCGAAGCTACCAGCATGAGTTTGACCAAACTGCGGGAGGCAGTGGAAGACAGGAGGGCCTGGCGTGCTCTGGTCCATGGGGTCACGAAGAGTCGGGCACAACTAAATGACTAAACAACAACAACAGCACATGAACTGATTGGAAACAAAGATGCATGCCTTTTCCAAAACTTTTTGCAGGCGTAAACAGCATCGGGCCAACAGAGGGATGGTGTATAACTGCCCCAATACCACCGTGAGGCAAATCTCCATGAATGCGCAATAAAAACCCTTGCCTCCAAATCCTGCCTCCTTAGCAAGACCCCTGGCCTCCAGAACATGCCAGAGGCCTCTCTGCAACCTCTCCTTGTCCGCTGACTCAAGCCAAGCATGATACGCTGAGTGTTTGGAAATTGCAATGTAAATTTACCCTGCTATATAAAGCACCCATTAATGATTGCGATAAGAATTATTATGCCAAGCCCAGCAGCCACCCAGATGGGCTTCACTTTGAAGATTTTGTTCTTGTTGAAGATTAGAAATGCATGCCACGGCAACCCCACCGCCTTCTTCCTTCCTCTCCTTTTAAGCATGAAAAGGAGCTGATCACGGATCTCCCATGTGCAATTAGGAGCAGAGGAAACTGCTGGTCGCTCTGGCTCTCGGTTGACTGGCAGCTGATCACCAGGGTTTCAGAGGGAAGACATTCCCAGCCCTATTTTGAAAGGCAAGCAATTTGAACCTGGCACCTTTTGCGAAGGTATTTTTGGCAAAATTTCACAAGAAGAGAGGTGTGTTAGGAAATCTAAAGCCTGCCTGCATTGGGGTCAAGACCAGGACCTGCCTGCAGCTGCTGCTGCTGCCGCCCCAGGAGACATCCATCTCCTGCTGTGGCCTCCACCAGATCTCCAGACCTGGATCTGCCGGCAGCTGTGCAAGCAGGGCGGGAAGCAGGACCCTGAGCAGGCACTGGCAGGCAGCATTGGAAACACTTGCTGTCCCAGGACGACGATGCTCTGCTGCAGAGCTGACTCACGCAATGTCAAACTTATGTGGTTGAAATTGTGCAGATTAATTGCATGCTCTCAAGAACATCCTAGAGGTGCTTTGAAGTTGGAAGGGAAGGGTGGTCATGAGCAAGGTGGTGCAGGTTCAGGGACACATGTTGTTGCACATACGTGGCACCCTTGGAATGTACAGAAGTCAGAGGAATCACTGGACGATGCTAACACACACCCAAAATCCTTTACAGCCTGGGGCTGCGTCTCCCCTCTGAGATGTGCTGGGTTTTGCCTCCCTCTAGTGGCGAAAAGGAAGAGAATCACAAAGGAGGGAGGTTGCTTGGCTGGCGAGAAAAATGATTTTGTTCATGCTTTAGATGCAGGGGTTTGCAACCTAAGGCCCATGGGCCAGAAGCGGCCCACGGAAGCCTTTTAACCAGCCCCCGAGCTGCCTCTGAACCAAGCCGCCCATTTGGCGAGTCCCCCCACACTGTGCTAAACTAGCACAGCGCAGCATGGGGACTCTCTTCCGCGGCTCCGGAAATCGCTTCTGCACATGCCCAGATGCCAGAAATCGCATCTGTGCAGGCACGATTTTCAGTGTCTGGGCATGCGCAGAAGCAATTTCCAGCGTCACGCTGCGCTGGCCTGGCCCATGGAGGATCTCTGTGGGAGTGATCCAGCCCATGCCTTGCTGACCCCTGTTTTAGCTGGACTCTTTGCAGGCAGGATTTCCTGCTTGCTCCCCATTCATGTGAGACTTCCTCATGCTCCAGACTAGCAGGGTGGGTGGCATTTGCCAAGGCATTCAGCTGCAGCCTTGGCATCAGGCTGTGCCAGCGAAGGAGGCGGGGGACGAGGACTGAGCTATGAAATCTCACAACAGTAGATTGTGTAGTGTCCAAGTCAGGGGAAGGAATAGCCCTGCTCTATTCTGCCTTGGTCAGATCACACCTAGACCAGAACTGTGTCCTGTTCTGGGCATCACAATTTAAGAAGGATATTGACAAGCTGGAACTTGTGCAGAGGAGGACAACCAAGATGATTAAGGGTCTGAAAACCAAGCCTTATGAGGAACGGTTGAAGGAGCTGGAAATGTTTAGCCTGGAAAAGAGGAGACTGAGAGGAAATATGATAGCCACCTTCAAATATCTCAAGGGCTGTCACATGGAAGATGGAGCAAGCTTGTTTTCTCGTGTTCCAGAGTGCAGCACTTGAAACTATGAATTCAAGAAAGGAAATTCCGACTCAACATCAGGAAGAACTTTCTGACACTAAGAGCTGCTTGATATGAGACAGACTCCCTCAGAAGGAGGTGGACTCTCCTTCACTGAAGGTTTTTAAGCAGAGCTTTGATGGCCATCTTTCAGGGATTATTTAGCTCTGATTCTTGCATTGCAGGGGGTTGGACTAGATGACCTTTGGGTCCCTTCCAGCTCTGCATTTCTGTTATTCTATGTACATTCTCCGTGCAAGATCCCATCCCTTGCTTTGTACATCACCTGTTAACAGGGCTGATAGCTGTTATATTCTTTCTGCTTTTTTATTTGGGCTCCTGAAATACCTGCCTAATTGGCAGACCTTTAGCAGACAGTGAGTTCCAAACTATCCCTGGAGAAAAGGGTTCAGGGAGCAAATTTCTTTAAAGGGTGCAGGAATTCTGCAGTGGTGGAGGTCAGGAGCTCATCCTGACAGCTGCCCCAGTCACAGGACTATACATGGCACAACAGTACATAATAATACCCCCCCCAACCCTTTTAGGGCCATAACTTCAATTTTACATGTAGCTTTTCTGGGAGTGGTTCTTACTTTTGACCACATGTTGGGCTTTAAAAAAAGCTCTTCAGTCAGATGAAAAGCAACCTTTTCGTAGCCATTGACAGCCTTATCTCCATGAATTTGTTTGATCCCTCTTTTAAAGCCGTCCGTTGGTGGCCATTGCTTCCTCTTGTGGAAGTGAGTTCCATAATTTAACCAGGCACTGTGCAAAGATGTGCTTTCTTTCATCTCTCCTAAACCTTCAAAAAAAAAATTCCCTGGGTTGTCCTAGAGTTCGAGGAAAATTCTTCTTTCCCCACAGCATTCTTAATTTTACATGCCTCTATCATGTCTCCTTGTTCTTGTCTTTTCTCTAAGGAAGTCCCAAAGCTTGCAATCATTGCTCATCCGGAAATTGCTCCATCCCACTGCTCATTTTGGTTGTCCTTTTCTGAACGTTTTCTAGCTCTACAGCATCTTTCTTCAGGTGACGTGACCAGACTTGCACACAGTATTCCAAGTGTAGTCGCAACATAGATTTGTACATTTCATTTCTTGTTTCTGCAGCCCAAAGTCGTGCGGTCCACACCAGCCTTCCCCCAACCTGGTGCCCTCCAGTGTTGGTGGAGGAATTCATCCTTGGCTGGTGGAATTCATTGTCCAAAACATCTGCAGGGCATCTGGTAGGGAGACAGCTTGTTTCACGCTACAGCTGTTTGTCTAGAGAGGGCGTCATCCGTTTGGAAAGGTTCCTGAAAGCATTCAGCCAGAGGATTCCTTTCCCCCTTTTTACTACTTCTTTTTTTTTTTTTTTAATGTGTCTCTGTGAGTGCAACAAATTTTGAAACCAATTGAACTGTCAGTTTTTATGTCTCTTGAGCTGTATGACTTGCCACCTTGTTGCTCTGGAAACAAAGGCTGTTGTGTGATAAAAGAAAATTGATTCTGTGACTTTTCCCCCTATGGTAATAACATGGCAATAATCTTCAGGTCTCCCATGGTGGATTAGGGTTTCTGCTATCGATGCAGGAACTTCGCAACAAGAGCGGGCAAGGGAACACATGTGCAAACCAAATATGATTTTAAAAAGCCTCTATATAGGGATGAAGGAACCTGTCAATTTCAGTTTCTACACCGTTTTTCCAATCCGTAGTTCTTCACATCAATTTGTTATTTTTAAAGAAAAAGTTGACATTAGAATTCCCAGTATTTTAGTGAGCATTTCTCGCAATAGAGACATTTTTGTATGCTAATTTGTTCTTCCACTACTTAACAAGTTTGTCCTAAACAGGGGCAGAGCAAGGTGGGTGTGGACCGCCCTGGGTGTCATCTCTGAGGGGGTTCATCTCATTTGGCGCGCTGCCCACCTGTGACTCCTGTCTACCCCATCCCTCGGGGGGGGGGGGGAGACAGAGTTGCACTGCTTTGCTGGAGGCCTTCCCCCCTCCCCACTTTGTTTTCACAGCCCTGTGCTCCCGGGATGCTGGAGGAGGCATGTCGGCAGGCAGGGAGAGGACGGGAAGGAGGCAGGCGAGCAGAGAAGCAGAGGGTAGCGGGAAGGAGAGAAACAGAAGGTTCCTCAACTCAGGACCCAAACCCTGTAACCCCCCAAAAAGCTCAACAACTTTGGTCAAACCTTCCCTTTAAAAAACTGAACAACTCCTGGCAATGACAAATGATCACAGCCAGTCTTTTTATACTGTGAGTAGATCGCAGTCTCTTGGGAGTCCAACTAGATTTCAATGTTGGGGGGCAGTGACAAGAAATTTTCTGCATCGGGTATCACCTGACCTTGCTACACCACTGGTCCTAAAGATTTGGTGTACTTCTGAACCCCTTGCCACCACCTGATCCTGGAGACATCCCCCCTTCTGCGTGCTGCTTTGGCTACCTAAGAATCCATATTCTGAGTTTGCTGTCACTGTATTGGATTCTCAACATACATGTGTGTAATGGTTCTAGGGGGTTCTAGTGCATAAACCGGCGCCACACCTGGCTGGGTTGCCTGAGTGAACCTTTTCTGTCCGGACAGCCACGGGCAGCTGTCTCAATCGCTGGCAGAATCCGTCAGTGGGTGTTTCTTGAACTTCTTCCAGCAAAGAAGCTCTTTGACGCCTAGTCTCTGCCTACTCTCCCTGCGCGGAAGCCTTCTGCGCAAGGAGGGCGTGGGCAGCGGAGGACCCTTACTCTCCCCGCTGGTTCCCGGCGAGGAGTCATGGGACCGCCTCGCCAATTCCCCCATCTGCCCCCCTTCTCCACTGGTGCTACGCTGATTCCCTTCCCCAGAAGATGGGCTGCCTCTCCCCATCCCAGGACGCTCTCTGGAATCCCTCTGGAGCCCGCTCTCTCCCTCTGGCCCTGATGGCAGTTCCCTGACAATGTGCTTTGCAAAGCATTGTCTTGATCTCCATAACTATTGCGGAGAAAATGCTGCGACTGTCTGGGCCTTTGGTCTGATGCATCAAGACCAGGCCCTCCAAGCACCCCTATTTTCCAGGGACAGTCCTGGATTTACAGAAGCTGCCCTGGTTTCTGATTTGATCCCAGAATGTCCCACTTTTCCTTAAGATGTTCCTATTTTTATTGGAGAAATGTTGCAGGCCATGGAGCTATGCGATCCCCAAGCCAAGGAGATAAGTAACTAAACGGCATTTAGAAGACTTCTAAAGGCAGCCCTGTATAGGGAAGTGGTTTTTTTTAACATTTAATGTCTTGTTATGTTTTTATATATGTTGGAAGCTGCTCAGGCTGTTAAGATGGGCAGGGAAGAAGAAGAAGAAGAAGAAGAAGAAGAAGAAGAAGAAGAAGAAGAAGAAGAAGAAGAAGAAGAAGAAGAAGAAGAAAATAGGACACCCCTATTTTCATCAAAGACATGATGGAGAGTATGCATGACTCCCTATGTTCTTATTGCAAATCTTTTGGCAGGCTGTGGTACCCAACCCTATGCAAGTAGCCCACTGCTTTCGCTTGTTATATTCACCATCCTTAGTCACCAAATATTAAACATGTGCCCTGTGTCCCTACACCACATGTTGCATGGGAAACAGTGCTACGGGCAAATCTGAACTCATCCCTTCCACCAGGGGGTGTAACAACTCCATAATTACTAGACCCACCAAATGACTGCAAAGAATGGTCCCGTTTAAGTCAGTGCTTCTCGCAGTGCGTGGCAGGAAGATTCAAGGACCATCAAAGAAACGTTTAAACATTTCAGTGTAATATAGTACAGTATCAAAATATTATTTTTTTATTTGCAGAATATGGATAGATATCTTTTCAAAATGAGAGCAAGAGCATCAACTGAAATCAAGGACAATCTTAGTTGTGATTTCCAATGTTTTGGCCACATGACCTGGAAAAACTGTCTGCAGACAAACGCCGGCTCCCTTGGCCTGAAAATGGAGATGAGCACCGCACCCCATAGCCAAATTCGACTGGACTTAACCATCCAGGGGTCCTTTACCTTTACCCTCTACCTTGTCAATAATCATTTGTTTTTATTATGAAAGTGTGGCCCAGAGAAAAAAGTTTGAGAACCACTGTGTTAAGCTGAGCTAGTGCAACTCAGGACGAGGAATCAGGGAGCTGCAAAAGCACCTGAGGGTGGCACACGGCTTGGCTTGCTGCTACGGAATTGCAAGCTATCATTGTCCACAACAGATGTAGATTAAAAAAACCCATTACAGAGCTGGAAAAAGTTTGGCAAAGGGTCACCCAAATGATGGTTGCAGCGCTTAGGACTTTTTAGTTTAAGAAAAAGATGAAGACTCTTCCACACTCCTGTTTGTCCTGTAATTTCTAGGCATGGGTTCAAGAGGTTCAGCACCGCTGGAGTGACACCAGCCCTGAGCTGCTTTGTGAGGCTGGGATCTGGTCAGGCTTGGGGAAGGCAGAATGAGAAGGGCACAACAGTCACACGCTCTTCAATCTCAGCCCCTCAAGAGTGAGGCTAGAATCGAAGGGTGCAGGAAGTCCTTCTCAGACCACCCTCCCCAACTCTGATCAAATCCCAGCCTCACAAAGTGGTGCAGGGCTGGCTCAGGGAGGATGGAGTGAGTGGTGCATCCCCCCAAAAATGCTCCCAGGGCGACTGCCCCAGCAGTCCCCCTCCCCTTACACACACATTATGGCCCAACCCATCACTGTCCTTGGGAAAACCCATTGTACCCTGCTGAATCAGAATACAGTCATACCTCGGGTTGAAGTAGCTTCAAATTAAGTATTTTCGGGTTGCGCTCCACGGCAACCTGGAAGTAATGGAGTGTGTTACTTCCGGGTTTCACCGCTCGTGTATGCACAGACATTCAAAATGATGTCACGCGCATGCACGGAAGCAACGAAACGTGACCCGCGCACGCGGAGACCTGCAGTCATGTCTTACGTTTACTTCAGGATGCGAACAGGGCTCCGGAACGGATCCTGTTCATATCGAGAGGTATCACTGTAAAGGTTGATCTGCAGAAAACCCAGGTGACGTTTGTTCAGATTCAGTGGTAAACAGCGGGGGGGGGGGGGGGGTCCAGAGGGAAGTGGTGGGACAAAAGGAAAACCTCTTGGTCCCGTCCCTGGAAATTATGGATGAGCCCTGAGAGGTGACACGAACCAGAATTCATGGACATTCAATGAAGCCAAACGTTGGAAGATTCAAGACAGATAAAAGAAAGGACTTATTCATACAGCACAGAACCTTTGGAACTCCCTCCCACAGGAGGCAGGCTTGGCCACCAACTTGAATGGCTTCTAAAGACAAATTCATGGTTCTAAAAGGTATCAATGGCTACTAGTCATCCTGACTCTCTGACTCTATGGCCACAGGCAGCAAATGCTTATGAATACCAGTTCCTAGAAACGACAGCAAGAAAGAGAGCTCTTGAACTCGGGTCCTGTTTGTGGGTTTCCCACAAGTGTCTGGTTAGTTGCCATGAGAACAAGATGCTTGACTAGATGGACCACTGGCCTGGTCCGGCAGGTTCTTCTTGTAAGGGCAGCGCTCTACTCCGACCGTGCCCAAGAATGCAATATGAAGAATCATGGAATCATAGTGTTGGAAGGGACCCAAAGGGTCATCTAGTCCAACCCCCTGCATTGCAGGAATCTCAACTAAAGTATCAATGACAGACGGCCATCCAACCTCTGCTTTAAAACCTCCAAGAAAGGAGAGTCCACCACCTCCCGAGGGAGATCGTTCCCCTGTCGAACAGCTCTTACTGCCACAAAGTTCTTCCTGATGTTGAGTCAGAATCTCCTTCATTGTAACTTGAAGCCATCAATCCGAGTCAACAGAAACACCTTTAGGATAGGGTGGGAAATTGCAAAAACACTTGCCAAAGCTCACTAGCTTTTCTCCGCTGATTCTTTTTTTTTTTTTTTTTTAATAAATACATCATCTCCCGTAACAATCCTCCCGCATTGAGATGAGCGGGGAGCAAATAGAAACTTGCCCGTGGAAACCATAAATTACACAACAAGTCCTTCCCAACCACAGACCCCAAAAAGATGCGGCAGAGGGTGACAATTTTACACCATATACAGGTTGGTCTGGGGGTGAGCCACGTAAGCCGTACTGGAGACATGAAGCCATCTGAAACAGTTGGATGGAGGTACTGCAGTCTTCTCATCCTGAGAAGGGGGCTAACAGCTTTACCTAGCACGACAGATGATGCCACGCACACCTCTCCATTGCAAATATAGCCTTGCTTGACATCCACCTGCAGTCCCCAAGAGGTGTGTGGATCCCCCATCTCCTTTTGCAGATGCCAGTCCAAAATATATACGACAGCCAGGCTGGTGCCAGGGAGCAAAGAGCCAAGAGTGTGCCAGGCACTCAAAAGGATGGCTGCTCATTCTGTGGCAAGAGCAGAAGTCGCCCCCTCTCCTCTGTTGACTTAGGAAGCCAACACAACGTGGAGGGGTTTGGGGTGGTCTTGCGAAGCGCCAGCTGCAAAATGCCCTGTTCTTCAGCTCTACCAGCACTTGGCAGTGCCCGCCGTGACATCTGGGCTCCCTGGTCCAGCCAGCCAGCTAGTGTCTCCAGGAATCCTTAGCTTCATCTCGTGGCATCTCCTGAGCGTCATCTGGTGCTGCAAGGCAATGGGGAGGGGGGAAGGTTTTAAGTAAACAAGAGAGCAGGACCCAAAGCAAAGGAAGGCTACACTGGAAGCTGCCTTCGTTGTGTTCTGTTTTTTTCCTTTTGCAATAGACTGCACCTTCTTGTGGGATGTAGTCCTTGTAGCAGTCAAATACAACATTCCTTGTTTGCCTAGCGTTGACACAGACAGGGGGGTGTTGATCCAGCCAGTTGACGTTCCTGTTACACCTGGTCTGGAGCATCCTCCCCCTGCATGTGACCAGGTAGGTGTTGGTTTCTCTTTATCTTAATGTGGTCAATGATGCTATGCAAGAACAGGGTTGGATAATTAAAGCTCACAGGTATAGGTTTGCAGATTGACCTACTTAGCTGTACACCTGTTTAATTAAAAGGGAAGTTTACTTTCTGCACTGCGTGCAGGAAGGAATATGAGAGGATAATTGATTATTTGAAAACTGTATTTAAGTTGATTAAATGTTTTGTATGCTGCTGGTGAGGAGTGATGCCTTGCAGCTTTTGACTGTCACGTTTTTGAAAACAAAAATAAGCAAAGATATTGAGGACAGCCTTGTATTTCTACGCTCCAGTTGCTGCACATACTGTGTGTTGGCAAAGAAGTCTAACAACAACAACAATATATTATTTATATTATTTATGGCTGAGTTTCCCCAACCACTCTGGGCGGCTTCCAATCGAGTGTTAAAAGCAATGCAGCATTAAATATTAAAAACTTCCCTGAACAGGGCTGCCTTCAGATGTCTTTTAAAGATAAGATAGCTGTTTATTTCCTTCACATCTGGTGGGAGGGCGTTCCACAGGGCAGGTGCCACTATTGAGAAGGCCCTTTGCCTGGTTCCCTGTAACCTCACTTCTCGCAATGAAGGAACCGCCAGGAGGTCCTCACGCTGGATCTCAGTGTCCGGGCTGAATGGTGGGGGTGGAGACGCTCCTTCAAGTATACAGTAGGTGGGCATGACCCTTGCAGACCCCACAAAATGGGCCAGTCACGCAGCCATCTTCCTCTCTGGATGCCTGTTTCCTGATGTTGTTTGCTGGCTCTCTGCCAGCAGCTCATGGGATGAATTCCCTTATGGGATAAATCCACACCTTCTTCTGTAACTACAAGCTAAAGCCTGCCTTCAGGGATCGTACTGTGAACTGAATGTAAGTAAACTTCTTGTTACTGTTTAAGGGAGACTGTTGTGTCTTTGTTTCTTTTTAAGAGGGGTCAAAAGGAGTCTTACCAGGAATAATCCAATCTGGGCATGCCAGACTGGATTGCTTAACTAAAGAGATTCAAACGAATCCGCAAACTAGCTTCCTGCTGTATAGGGGGGAATATGCTCTGCTAAATGGCTCACTAGCATTAGTAAAGAAGGATAATATTTAAGCAATATATCCACTATCCACAACATTCCCAGACTTCTCTAGGTGTAGTCCAGGTGAAAAGGCAGGCTTAACAAATTTTGCATGTGTGTGTGTGTGTGTGTGTGTGTGCAGTGGGAACTGGAAACACAATCTTAGGGGCACACGTGTTGCTTAGTGGGAGCTGGAACTTGGAAACCTCCAAGTTGTGTTTTCAGCAGCAGATTCAGCCGAGGCCCCATGAAATCACTCATCCTGCAGTTTGGAAAAGAAGGCCAGTCATTTGCAATCTAACCCTCTTCTGTTGAGCAAGACCTTCCACCTGACAGCTATCCTCATCAGTTCATTATTATAGATAGTTCGGTGAGCAGAGCATGAGCCTCTTAATCTCAGAGTTGTGGGTTCGATCCCCACATTGGGCAAAAAATTCCTGCAGTGCAGGGTGGCTGGGTGTGGACCTCGTGGTCCCTTCCAGCTCTACAATTCTACAATTATTAGCTCAACTTTTATAAAACAGAAAGGAACACAGAACTAAAACAGTAAAAAGATAAGAACACATTCATATTGATAAAAAGGCAGGACTAAAATATTCTGCCCACTGAAGAAGTCCATAGATAATAATGATTATCATAATAATGTTACATTTATATTACACAGAGCTACACTCCTACTGACCGTGGCATTTGGAGCAGCAGCTGTCCTCAGTTTTCTCCCCTCCAGAGCAAGAGGCAGGAGAGCATTCTTGGCGCTGGCAGTGAGTCTCCCCAGACTGAAAAAAGGACAGCAGGAGGCATTTACACTACAGCCAAAACTTGGGGGTGGCATACCCTCCAGCATCCCGCTGATGACCAAAATTGGGACGCTCATGTTTTGATCCCCAGCTTTTGCTGGAGCTGGCTGACTAGCGCGAGACAAAAACAACAACAACCCGAGTGTCTCTGGTGTGAGCCAGCTGACTCCCACCAGAGTACCGGATCGAAAAACAGGACATTCCGGGATCCAATTGGAAACAGGGGTGGAGTCTGCAATTCCGGGATGCTTTGCTCAATTCGGGACAGTTGAGTGGTATGAGGTGGTGCTGGTGGCCAGGGCAAGTCTACAGAAAGTGCACCGAAGCCAGGCTCCCAAAACCCACCTGGACCTGGGGCCTGGGGCTGTCCTACCCCTGCAGCTCAACTCCCTCCTCCTCTGCCACCTTCTGCCCCTCACTCACCAGACACCAGCAGGTGATGCATTTCATCTCCCCAAAGGGGGGCACAGTGGGGTGCCAGCTCTCATTGTGCATGTACCACTGCCGCCCAAACTTGCAGGCCCTGGGCCCGTCCGCTTGCATCATGTCAGAGAGGGCAGAGGGACTCCTCTCTGGGGCTGCGGAAAGAACACAGAGAGAACATTTGGAAGGGCGAGGAAGATGCGGCCAGGAGCCCCAGAACACTCCCTGGTGGGAAAAAAAAATCCCGAAATGCCTAAATCATGAGGTCACCAAGAACAAAATGCAGACAGAATTCAAAGGAAAGATTTAGGCTTCCTTCCCAATACTGACTTGGTCAACTCCCATGACAGTGGCGTTTAAGGACACACCTATGACTGGTTTAAAAGGTCTCAGAGGCAGAGCGGTCTGTGTCTGGGCTGAACCACTTCAGATACTGTAAGCTTGCCCCGCTGCAAAAATCAAATATACGTTCTAGCACGTCGTTCTCCCTGACATGCTAGTTTCAGTGACGCTAGGTGCAGTGATGCTTCTTTGTGTGTGTGTAGAGGAATATTCATTTGTGTGAGCTGCCCACTGCCATCTGAAGAAGCACAGTCCAGGCACAGCTCTGCTCCATCAAGGAAAATAGAACAATTTAATTGATGTTTATTTCGTTAAATTATATCCCAGCCTTCCTCGCAAAGGAGCCCAGGGCAGTGAACACGCCAGTGACACATCACAATAAAATAAAATTAAAAACACATTTAAGACGGTTAAATTAAATTAAAAGGATCTAAAAAAACAGTCAAGAACAATGAACAGTAGAACATTTTTTTAAAAAAATTGAAAAACACAAATGCAGCCAAATCTTGCCTCTGAATAGACCCACTGAAACTGAAAAGTTTCCAGCAGTATGATGAAGGCGCCTGCTTGCTGTCACTAGGCAGGGAGTTCCAGAGCATGCTAAATGAGTGACTCATCGCAAAGGCAGGCAGGAGGACTGCTGTTGCTGGCAGCTGCCTTTTCAGGCTTCTGTGGTCTTGCTTGCAACTTCAGCAAGAGTCTCTTGCAAGAGGCTGGGCAGCTATTTGTTGGGAATGCTCTGAACTGAAGGCCTCCAACAACTCCTGAGTTTCTGAGCTGTCATGGCAGAGGCAGAAGCTCAGCGACTGAATAGGGGGACCAGCAAGCTGTCGCTGTTGGACCAATGTCTTATCTTGCACTTAGCCATGCACCAATGACTCTTAAGTATCTGCTGCATATTGTAACCTGCACCTTGCCTTTATAGCGATTGGATTTGTGCCCTTGGCAGAAACTGAGCTGGGAGTTGGAGTCCTGCAATATCCGCAGGGCCACAGGTTTCCCTACCTCTTTTTTCCTGCTGGGAAAAACCACAGGGGCAGCTGCTCCCTGTATCCCACCCCACATGAACAACCAGAGTTGTGGCAGCAAAAGGACTTGCAGCTGGTGGAGTATGGCTTGGTTCCGCTTGCTGTCCCAGAATGCTTGGCTCACCTGGGCATTGCTTGCAGCAGTCCGATGGGTTGGCCCGAATGGGGTTGCTGCAGGTCAGGTGAGGGCACTGGACCTTCTCGCAGTGAACTTCCCCCGTGGCTCCCTGTGCAAAGAGTGTGGACAGGTACAGACTGTGAGCCTTAGGGTCAGAGCACCATGCGCAAACTAACCTTAAGGTACACACATGCACACATGTGTATGCGTACACAAAGTACGTTTCTGAGCACAATTCAAAGTGTTGGCACTGACCTTTAAAGCCCTAAACAGCCTTGGCCCAGTATACCTGAAGGAGCGTCTCCACCCCCATCATTCAGCCCGGACACTGAGGTCCAGCTCCAAGGGCCTTCTGACAGTTCCCTCCCTGTGAGAAGTGAGGTTACGTGGAACCAGGCAGAGGGCCTTCTCAGTAATGGCACCCACCCTGTGAAACGCCCCTCTATCAGATGTCAAGGAAATAAAGTATTGACTTTTAGAAGACATCTGAAGGCAGTCCTGTTTAGGGAAGTTTTTAATGTTTGATGTTTTATTGTATTTTTAATATTCTGTTGGGAACCGCCCAGAGTCCAGCCAGATGGATGGGGTATAAATAAAAAATTATTATTATTATTATTATTATTATTATTATTATTATTATTATTAAGACAGATTTAGAAAAGGACAACCAGAATGATCAAGGGGCTGGAGAGGCAGCCCTATGAAGAAAGTCTGTGGTGCTGGGGACTTTTAGTTTAAAGAAAATGACTAGTAAAGAAGTTTATAAAATTACACATGGCATGGAGAAAACAGAGAAAAGTTTTTCTTTCTCCTTCTCTCAAAACGCTACTATGGAAGTGAGATCCATAGTTTAACCACACTACATTAAAAAGTACTTTATTTTATCCATCCAGAATTCAGCTTTGTTTGGAATTCCATGAGTCAGTGATGGCCACCAAACTTTAAAAGAAGCCCACAGACCAGCTTCTTGTTTACCCCAGCATAAACAAAGCATTTGAGAAGCAAAGAAGAGGAGGAGCAGGAGGGTTTTCTTTGGTCGTAAGCTTTGGCTTCCTCTGAACGCGTCTCTCAAGGGCCTGGCTGACGAGCCCACCTTGCAGGTGCAGATGGCGCATTTAATGAGGCCGAAGGGAGGGACCACGGGGTGCCAGTGGGTGCCTGCTCCTCGCCACGTCTTGTCGCCCTCAAAGTAACAGCCTGCAGTGGGAGAAGGAAGGTCAGAGTGCATCTCCCCAGTCTTGAAAGGGGCTTGTGCATTGCTCTTCGAGCTGAAAGACACGTTGTACTGAGCAGGGATGCTCTAAGAGGGTGAATTATGGAGACTTGTTTACTGAGCATTCCTTACAATCGGTTTGCAAGGAGATGATGTGGCTCTTTAATGACAATTCACTCCATGCCAATTTGGGGTGAGATGCCACCCAAAACTGAACAAGATCTTGTGCAGTCCGGAAGATCTCATGTGATTTCAGGCCAGATCTTGCCCCAAATGGACATGACCTGGCTCAAAATTGGCACCGATTTGCTTCTCCACCACTGGTGGAGGTGAATTATAGAGTTGTGGGTTTGGAAGGGACTACAAGGGTCATCTAGTCCAACCCCCTGCAATGCAGGAATCTTTTGCCTAACATGGGACTTGAACCCACCACCCTGAGATTAAGAGGCTCATGCTCTACCGACTGAGCTATGTCAGAGCACTGTGCTGCCGGGGGTGGGGGTGGGAGGTCTTCTGCCACTTGAGGAAGTGGCCTCACCCTGCCTAATGGCTGGTTCGGTTCTGGCAGAAAACCGGTAGCCTAAATAGGAGTTGGCGCCACAGCTAATGTCAGGCAGAGCCAACGCCTTCTAGTTTTGTCTCCATCCTCCTCCTCAAACTGAGTTGCTGAGACTAAGGAGGATAGTCAAGAACTCCCCCCGCCCCCTGGGACTGGCTGTAAGTAAGAAGGTAGGGAATATGGGGCTGGCTCAGGGCAGGCTGTGGTTGGAGGGGCAGTGCCCCACTCTCCCTAGTGGACCAGCCATCCCCACTGATGCAACGCCTCGCTTGGATCTCTCATTCTCCGTGGATGGCCAGGTTTGCCGGCTATCAGGTTTGCAGGAGGTTTGCAGCAGTGACAGGCGGCGGTCTTTCAAATTTCAGTGGCACCTTGTGCGACGACAAAATTTGGCACCCCCTCTGCCTCTTGCCTTCCATTCTGCTCAATTCACTAAGTCTGTAGTTCCTAATTAGCTCAGTATTGTGGATCCCCATTTTTCAAAAGCCAAGCCATGGACTCCCTGCTTTTGGAGATTCTGATACCTCTATGGTAGTTATTGCTACGTGAATGGGGCCACAGACCCCCTGGGTAGGTCTCACAGACCCTCTGGGGTCCACGGACCTCCAACTGGGAGCCACTGCTGGCTAGTTGTGACACTGTGGCACCCCTAGGCCTGGCGCCCAGGGTGGTGAAACTGGTCATTCTGCCTTAAATCCACCTCTGCTTGCAGAAAATCTTCTCCTCCCTTCCCCTTACCTTCGCTGCTGTCTTGGGCTCGCTCAGCAGCTCTTGGTCCTCCTGGAGTTTCCTTCTCCTCTGCTCAGGAAGATATGATGAGAGACATGAAGACATGAAAGCATCATGGGGAACAGATAGGGGCAGGGGCAGCAACAGTCGCTGTGTTTGGAACTGCTAAGTCCTCTTACCACAGGAGTGAGAAACCTGTGGCAATCTAGGCCTGGGGTGAAGGGCAAATGCCTGTAAGTTATGTAAAGGAAACCTTAGATAGTTACTTGAATAGTGGAACCGAGGCAAATAACTTAGGATTTGGCAGAAACTGAACTGCAGTGGAATGGGAACAGTGCTGACTCTGTTGAATATGTCAGAATGGAAACTTTTTACATACCTAATCCAGGGGTAAGACTTCAGTCTTGCTCTGCATCATGCTCCCTACCTCTGGATCCCTCTAGATATTTGCAACGTATAAGACTAAGAACCCCCAACTCCCAACTCCCTTCTCCTTCTGCAACTTTCTAACCCGGCCCCGCTCAACCCCATGTTACCTTCGCACACAGGACAGCAACGATCTCTCAGGTGCACTAGCCGGGAGCAGTTGAGTGTCGGGCACAGTACAGGGTCACAGATAACAGTGCGCTTCTATGGTGCAGGATAGGGGAGGGGAGGCAACAAGAAGAGAAGAGTCATTCCACCTCGGAAGCCTGACTTGAAAAGCAGCGTGCAGAGAAAGGAAGGTGTCAAATCCCATTCACATAGCTCTGGAGAATCTGCTTCTTTCCAACCCGGGTTCTGATCCTGCATGCCCATCCTTACACCCTTACCTTCTTAGAAGTGATACACTTTGAGGAGTGGCTGTGATTCTGCACCCACCCCCGATGCTATTCAGACAACGGCAACTCTGAATGAGCATGTGGGTGTTAGCATTAATCTCCTTTCACAACAGAGCAACAGTCCAGAGAAGGACCATCGTAGCTCAGTAGAAAGTCCAGTCCTTGACATATCCAGATGTTACTGAACTACAACTCCCATCAGGGCTGGTGTGTCCCGTTTCGCCGCTTTAATCAAATCAGGAAGTGCCAGTCCAGCCTTCTATTGCCATGTCTGTCGAAGCATCCCTTCCCTAGGCTGCACTGTGGTGGCATGAAGTATTGGCAATGCCAGCAGGTTCTGGTGAGATCTCGCGAAATCTTCCCAGAAATCAGTGCCAATGCCAGCACTGCAGGTGTGAGGACAGGTGGGGCACCCATGAGGGTGCTGCCTGAGGGTGCTGCTTCTCCCACCTTACGGGAAGGCTGGCCCTGACCCCAATCACCCCTCACCCTTGGCCATTCAGGCTGGGGCTGATGTTAGGATATAGTTCCGTTCCACCTTTAAAACAGGCACGTGGAGTTGTTGTATATCATGTGTCTGTTTACTTCCAGCACAGTCTGCTGGGAACTTCCGTTGTATATAGCTTTTGCCTTTGCTGTTTGCTGGGACATGAAAGGAAGCAGACATGTTTTTCCTTTGTTCTAATGCTGAATAAACGCTTGTAAATATGCTTACATATGCCTCTGTCTGCCACTTCTGTTACAAAGAGTTCTTATCTCTGCTGGCTTGCGTGCTCAGTCTCTAAAGGTCTCTGAGGCTTGAGTCGCAGTTTTGATGCTGTTCTGAGAACCGGAGTTCGCCTGGCTGCTGGCCGGTGGGCTGGAGCCAGCAGGGGGCCTGCCTGATGCCCCCGTCTCCCTGGACACATCCCAACATCCCTGACCCCAATCACCCCTCACCCTTGACCATTCAGGCTGGGGCTGATGAAAATCACAGAATCATAGAATTGTAGAGTTGGAAAGTCCAACCCCATGAAGTGCAGGAATCTCAGCTAAAGCATCCATGACAAATGGAGTCCAACTATCTCTGGGGAGCTCCAAGTTGGCAAAGGCTGCTGTAGTGGGATTTGGGTGAGCAAAGATGCCTTCCTGTTTGTACAAAACTTGCACCCTAGTTATTATTATTTTTTGGATGCTTACGGTCTTCCAGGAGGTGGCCCCGCCTTTCCGCTCACCTGGCAGCTGCATACGGAACATTTCTTGTCATACTCTGGGGCCCAGCGGGCGCCATGGGGCCGGTGCTGCCCTTCAAAGTAGCAGGAGCTGGGGTCTTTCTTCAGCTCTTCGGGGTCCCTGGGGTTTGGGTCCCCTGGAAGCTCATCTTCAGGGTCCTCTGGAGCCAGCCGAATGCCGCCCGCCTCGCAGCGGTTGGGAATGTGCACCTAAGGGAACAGTGGCTGTCAGAGATGGCACATCGGATTTGGAAACGGATAGCAGTGCGGTCAATGTTATGCAAATTATTTATTTATATTCCACTGCTTCCCCCAGAACCGGGACTCAAGGCGGCTCACAAGAATCAATACAAATACAAACAAAACACACATAACTCATGCAAACACAGACATAGCTAAGAAGAAATGACAGTTCCCAGGATAATTTGGGGGAACCCATGTGCTTTAAACATATGGTGTGCTTTTATTCCTTCTCGACAGGTCAACCAAATCTCCATGGTTAAATCTAAAACCCATAAGGTATTTCAGGACATGTTTCAAAATTCCTCCAAATCCAAAGGCCCCCCCAGCTCCAATCTCCTCACAACCCAAGTCCAAATCCCAAAAGTCAGTAAATCCCTGCATGAAGGGATCTATCCAACTTTCCTTCTCCAGTCCAGGCAGGGCTCCGATCCTCAAAATCTGACTTTTTCTAAATTCAATCATAAAAGGCCTCAACTTATAGTCCTCAATTTGCCTCTGTAAGGCTGGGGCTCCCACTTGTATTACTTTAGGTTCAACAACAGCAACTTTTTCCTTCACCTTCTCGACAATTTGCCCTGTCAAAGTAGATTCCTGTATCAGATCCTGAATAATTTCTGTATTGATGTTCACTTTTTGTCCCAAATTAGTCACTTTTTGTCCCAAGTTAGTCACTTTTTGTCCCAAGTTATCAATTTTAGTAGTCATGACATCTGTCTTCTTGTGGAGTTGTTCCAACGAGTGACTTATCTTGCATAATGCAATCACTAAAGCTTCTTCTGTCGACATTCTCAAATAGTCCAAGGTCAATCCCTGATTCTCACAGTCTCTTATCTTGCAGCTGGTTCCCCCAGCTCAGCTCTTATAACAGTTTCAAAGGCTCCCTCTAGAGGGAAACAGTTTCTATTTGTGTCAATCCTTTTAAGCACAGTTCAAACAGTAAATATAGTTTCAATTTTCAGTTACTTTTCCTCCTTTTTAAATGCAGAAGAGGACAATGGAAACAATATATTTCTCTTATTTAGCTAACTGTCAAGATACGTTCTATTCACAGCCAATGAACTTCAAAACGTCAATCTTACTGGCAGCCCCTTTCCAGGTTCAGAGCAGTGGTGATTTAATTTTCAACACTCTCCTGCAGGCTTGCACGATCCAAAATTTCCCCCCTCTTCTTCTGCTTCCAAGGGGGGGGTTAATAGTTTTAATCGATGGAAGTTTAATCCTTTGCGGAAGACTTTCCAAGACCTTAGCTTGCAGCGTCTTTGCTTCAATCTATTTACCAAAGGGGAAGGCGGACTTCCTGTTTAAAACCTTCCCGTTTCGGTGCCAAATTAAGACATTTATAGATCCAATTTTCCGTTCTACTCACGGGTAGTTGTTTAAAATCGAATTGTCCACAGGAAAAAGTCAGCGCTCTCCGGCAACAGCAATGCGGCTTCACTCCGTGAAAGAAGCAATCAATTTGAAGCACCGCGCCGCTCACCCCACGTCGCTCCGGATCCCCAAAACCGGGTCTCCCCGCGAGTAGGGGAGGCACAAAAGGTGCCAGCCAAATCCCAGGTTCACAGGCTTCTCCTGCTTGTGATTTTTAGTGGGTCTCCGCCTTCGCCATGGCGGCCAGACCCTGTTTCCACGGAGTAAATTCCTCCCGATCAGAGGAATTCCGCCATTGCCAGAGGCGCTAACCCAGAAGTCCAACGAGGCTCAGAAGGCAATTGGAGGGAAGTACATGTTTCTGACACCAAAACAGCCAGCAGGCTCCCAGCCAAGCATGGCTTCTGGGAAGCCATCGTCAATGCTGGCCACCGGCCTGGAAGAGGCAAGCTGAGGCAGATGAGAGTCTGTCAAACATCTTTCTAACCAATTTCCCCGGTGAAGGCATCAGGGGAGTTAGCACTGAAAAACGGCTGGCAAGTAACTGCAGGTCAGTTCAGCCCTGCCTTCACGCCACAGTGAGGGGAAGCGATGGTGGCAAAGTCTTCCTGGCATTGCAGCTGACCTCACCACCAGGGTCACATGACAAATGTAAAACCGGGTTGAGACCTGTTTACATTTTCATGCACGGTACCAGGAGTACTTGCACACCAGGTTTCAGCAAGATCAACCAAGATCACAATTTCAGCAAGATCAACACTCTCTGTCATTTCACTGCCAGGTCAAGAAAAGCTTCACCTGCTGAATTTCTGCCTGCCACGCTGGAGTTGAAAGCAGCAAGCCTCTTTCAGAGAAGAAACCCTCCAGCGAGCAGTTGCTAAGAATGCAAAAATCCTTATGTTAAGTGTAGAATTTAAGATCTTGGCAAGCATCAGGGTCTGGCAGCTAGCCACACTTCTAAATTTCTCCACCAGCTAAGGGACAGAGAATAATTTTGGAAACTCTCGCTCTGTGTGACCTCAGCCACTGTCAGTTTAGAAGGCCTTCTGCAGCTCTGGTCTTTCAAACCATTATCCAAAATGTCCTTGGGAGGGAGGGAGAGTTTCAAGAATCTATCCTGGCAAGGAATATCCGCAAATTCAGCTCGGCCTCAAGTGGATCAGGTCAGGCAGATGATCTTCTACTTTATTTATAGCACTACTCATAGATAAGAAAGGTTCGGATGGCGCCATTTTGTGACAGGATCGACCAGCCCCACCCTGCTGCTACAACTTCACAAAAATGCGAATATCTGCTCTCACTCTCCCGCGGGAGAAAAAGATTACATGGGCAGTTGCCATCTTTGGAGAAAGCAGGGAACAGTTTGTAAAAACTGAAATGAGAAACGATAACCTGCTCTGCCTCAAGATGCCGCTGAATTTGTCTAAAAGGGCCGATTTTGAGTTCCTGAGGTATCTCAAGTTTCAGAACTAAAAACACTTTGACAAGGTTTGCAGGGGCACTCCTCACACCTCTATGAACCTACCTGAAGAAAAATCTGAGGCAATTTGGAGGTTCCTGGTAGGGACAAACCTCTAAGCAATTTTTGTGGAGAGTTAAAGGACTCTGGGGATAGTTCACAGCTCCCCAGGTGATATGTTTGAGGGTGAAACAGGGGCAGCCATTTACAGATAGGTAGCCGTGTTGGTCTGCCATAGTCAAAACAAAACAAATTCCTTCCAGTAGCACCTTAAAGACCAACTAAGTCAGTTCTTGGTATGAGCTTTCGTGTGCATGCACACTTCTTCAGATACACTGAAACAGAAGTTTCCAGACCCTTCTATATAGTGAGAAGGTGGGGAGGGGTATTACTCAGAAGGGTGGGGGGAATGGGTGATTGGCAGCCATGTTTGCCATTCAAGGGTGCAGACATTCATATACAAAGGAACGGTCAGCTCTTTAAAAATTATTGTTGTTGCTGCCAAATGATATTTATTAGTTTTTCCATTTTTTAACAAATCAGTGCCAAATTATATCAAATGTAATACCAATTTCCCATTAAAATTATTATTACTGACAGCAAGAGTGAGAGAAGCCAAACCCTCCCTCTTCCCGTCCCCCTTTTTTACCTCAGCTTGGCTCTGATACTGGAAAGGAGCCAAGCTGAAGAGAAAACTGTCTACAGCGATGGAGTCTGGGGAGAGGTTTGGGCCTGAGGTTTTAACCACTACAAACACTGAACAGTTGTACAAAGGTCAGCATACGAGGAAAGATGAGAGTATTTTTGTAGTGCATTCTAAATGTGCAAAATGATCCGCATACATAATCTCAGCAATTCTTGTGGCAACCCAGTGATATTATCAACTTATTGCGCATGTGGCAACTTGAGGATGCAAAAAACAGTTGGAATGCTTCTGTGTACCTGCAATGGCTAATTTGTAATGGGCAGTGAGACTCAGGTCTCCCTGTAAATGAGACCATTTGATTTTGAAAGCTTCCCTAATTCCAAATGTTGTTGGAGGCTGCTTGTGAGTCAGAACTTAGTAGAGTAGAAAAAGCACTCCTCACATGCTCAAAGGCTTGCATGATCCCTGGAAAAGCAGAGCCTGCAGGCAGATGCATTGAAAAGTGTGTGATTTAATGGGTAGTTGTGGAGCCACTGCACAAGAAGATCAGGATGAATTCAGGATTATTCAGGAGGCTTATTATTGTGTAACCTCCCTGCAAAAGAAACAGAGCAACTCTGCAGTAAAGGCAGGACATAGTTTAACCTCCGCATAAGCCTTGTGCAAGCAAACCAGGATAAATGCTCAAGAAACAGGTTGTCTGGAGGAACCCAGGAAAATCCCGAGAGAAACAGCAGAGCGACCATGACTGACCTTGCCCCGCATCTCCCCTCGTGGGTTCGCTTTAGTGCTGACTTGCAGGAAGGCTGTGCCCTGAGCCAAATGGCGGAGGAGCTCCTCATCCAGGTCTTTCACTACTCCTTGAGCCTAGGTGAGAAGGAGAACCCCATCAGGCAAAGGCATCGGTCCCAATCCTGCTCTCTTAGGCCCCTTCTTGCCACTCCCCTTGGGCTAGTTTTGTGTCCACACACAGGCAGGCAAACTCTGGCCTCTGTCACTGGCCAGGCAGCTAAGGGCCTTTGTGAGAATGCACCCTTTGCCTCCCAAGAAGAATATCATGGCAAGCAAAAAAGGGAAAGGGCCAAACTGGCCCAGGCCTAATCTTTGGAAGAAGAAAAGGCTTAGGAGCCAACTCTGTACAAATCGGGAGTGGAGTCCCTAAGACGGTTGGATGGTGCCTTGCATGCCTCTTTCTGGCAACTCCTGCAGCCAAGCTGGTGCCAAACGTCTTGCTCTGCTTTCCTTTGGACCACATCAGCAAGGCCAAGGAGGGGGTTTTGTCGCCTGGGCAGCCCAGGACCTCCAGACACATTGCCAAGGCTTGCACCCCAGGGAGCTCGCTTCTGTGCTGCTAACACAGCGTACCTGGAGATGCCAGGTACTGAGCCTGGGGGCTTCTGCGTGCAATGGAGATGCTCCACCCATGAGCGACTGCCCTTCCCCTTACCTCTGTGCCATAGAAGCCCCGCAGCAGTCGCTTGTGCTCCCGCAGACTGCTCTCCCGGAGCTCACCCAGCTCCGCAAAGCCGTGGAGGTGAGCGCTGACGGTGCCGTCGTCTGCCTTGCCAAGGCCAGCAACTATGATCTCGTAGTGCAGGTGGCAGTGGTCGTCCAGGGATACCCAGGCATGTCCAGCAGATCCAGTGTGCACAGGAGGGGACACAAATTGGCCGGCGAGTGGGACAGGAAGCTCTGTAGCACAAAAGCCAAGGGTTATATGCTCAGGGGCTAGTCCACTGCCACATGCCAAATGCATCTTAATAGGCTTCTTGGTTTTTAAGGCATCACAAGCCTCTTGTGTCATCTTGGGCTTTAGAGGAATTTTTCAAAATCTGAATTTGGCGAGATAATGTCCGCAAAGAGACTAAAACCAATTGGCTGAGTCAGAGTGATGCTGCGGAATGTTAACAAAACTCAACATTCCAATGGAGGGCCAGAGAGGTGGAGAGTAGTCAGAAAGTCTGCAGTCCAATTTGTGCGAGGAAAGGAGGAATCAGCAGTTTGGATGGGATTCAAACCTCACACAGAACCCAAAGCGGGAGACAGCCGTGTTAAGAAGGATGGTGACGAGACAGGGCTGAATAGGCATTCTGGTGAAAAGCAGGAATTTGAGGGGGAAAGTGGTATGTTCTGGGGGGCGGGGATGGAAAGGGAGAAGCCAAGAACAAAGTGAGCCTGTTCCTAAGCCCAGGGGGGACTGTGAGTTGTTGTGAGGTGGGTGGAAGTGGGCAGGCAAAGGCTGGGGACTGTGAGTCAGGGAGCAAAGTCTTGATTCTGTACCCACCCGGGAAGAATGGCAGATGAAGTTGATGGACTACATGGAACTGGCGGAAATGACTGGCAGAATCCGAGACCAGGGAGAAGAGTTGGTGGAAGAAGATTGGAAGAAATTTAAAGATTATTTACAGAAACATTGTAAAATTAATGAATGTTAGAAGGATGTTGGAATGAAGTTATATGGCTTTAGCAGAAATGTTATAAAGGATTAAGTAAAAATAGATTGTTAATCGGCCAAAGGGGGAAAAGAAAGGTTAGATTGTGTCAAGACGAATTATTGGGCAAAAACTGAGAAAGATGGAAAGGATTTGCTGAAATAGCCAACTGAACTAGAATACAAAAAAGGGAGGTGTGAGGAGGTCAATGAAACAAGTAAATGAAAGATAAGTTATGGGAATACTCGTGTTTCTTTTTTCCTTTTTCTTTTTTCCTTTTTATTGTAATGTATTGGATTGTATTGTTAAACTTTGTTTTTTTCTCTTTCCCTTTTTGTAATCCTTAAACCCTTAATAAATATTATTTTTGAAAAAAACAAAGTCTTGATTCTGACAGGACTGCTTCACCTTTTTACAGTTGCATGGAAGGGGGACTCTGCCATCTGTGGCACCTACTGTCACTGCCACATTGTCACCTGGCAACTCTAAGGTGGGCAACAAGGCATGGGGGTGTTGGAGGGCTTGGGGATACGAGAGCTGTAGCTCACACTTAACAGCCTATTTGTCTGGCTGCAGATCAAACAGTTCTTCCCCTTTAAACTGCATTTTCCAAACCTGAAAATTCAGTATGTTTGGATCCCAAACTTGGCTGGGCTTTGAATTCATGCAGAACATTTAAGCCAACAGTGGGCAGCACTTGCCTGCCTCTGTCTTTGGAGGGGTTCCCAAACTGTGGTCCGTGGACCACCAGTGGTCTGCAAGCTTCATTCAGGTGGTCTTCCTAATGTATAGTAGGAGCCATTGGTTTGGGTCCTCCCCTTTGGAGCAAGAAAAAGCAAGCTTGCTCCACCTTCCAAGTGACAGCCCTTCAGATAGTTGAAGATGTCCTCTTCTCCAGTCTAAACACACCCAACTGCCTCAACCGTTCCTTATAAGGCTTGGTTTCCAGACCCTGTCTTCCTCCAGATGTTGAACTCCGGTCTCTGGCACCTACCACCATCCTTGCCTTCTCTTGGTTTGGTCACAGGCTTCTGCCTAATCCAAGAACTAAAAGGACTAGGCAAAGACTCTGTTGTTCTAGCCCAACTAGTCAGCAGGCCTGGTGGGCGGCTCAGTTCCTCACACACACACACACACACTCTTCACACAATGGTACCTTCGTGCCGTGCTGGCAGTCCACTGTACAGGAGGCTACTGATCTGCCCACGCAGCTCCCCTTCTTCAAAATCCCTGGTGGCCACATTCAGGAAGAGCTCGTTCTGCAGTAACATGTGGGCGTCACGCCCATTTGCTTGCTCCCAAGTCCCGCTGGCCTGAACAAAGGTGCATGGTTCAAGAAGAAATAAAAACACACACAGAGAGAATGGTGAAACATGGTCAGTCATGACCCGTGCACAGAATTTGACATTTGCTCCAATTTGGAATATATATGTTACATCTGAAGTCACTAATGATGGCAAACACATTATACCCAATTCAATTTACTGTATAACCAAAGGCCTTCACAATAAGCAACTAAGGGCAAAAAGCTAACACATACAGTCGTACCTTGGAAGTTGAACAGAATCCATTCCGGAAGTCCGTTCAACTTCCAAAATGTTCGGAAACCAAAGCGCGGTTTCTGATTGGCTTCAGTAAGCTCCTACAGCCAATCGGAAGCCATGGAAGCCCCGTTGGAAGTTCGGCTTCCAAAAATAGTTTACAAACCGGAAAAGTCACTTCTGGGGTTGCAATGTTCGGGAGCCAAAATGTTTGGGAACTAAGCCGTTCGACTTCCAAGGCTCGACTGTAGTGGAAAGTGGCTCAACCACCAATTTCTCTAGAGCAGTGGCTCCTATGCTTTTTTGGACCACTGTTCTCTTGGTTCCACAAACCCTTCCCTAGTGCCCCCTGCCCTAAAAAAAACATTATTCAGAATTGCACGACCCACTAAGGAAGATAATAATTCAAGAAAATTCAAAGCAGGAACAATTAATTGCAAATTTGTTCAAAATCCAGATAGAATCATAGTATTGTAGAGTTGGAGGGACCACGAGGGTCATCCAGCCCAACCCCCTGCAATGCAGGAATCTTCTGTCCAACGTGGAGCTCGAACCCGCGACTCTGAGATCAAGAGTCTCCTGCTCTGCCGATTCAGCAGTCCCAGCTATTTAGTTGGATTAATTCAACCCAATGGGTGAACTTAATCCAGTGATGCTAGATTTTCATGGCCAGCACCCTCTGCCCCCAGGGAATCCCACTGCCTGCTAGGTGGTGGTACCACCCAGTTTGAGAACCACTGCTCTAGAACCTTCTGCATCTCTCTCTGATCCATTCTGATCTCACTCACCATTCCGTCCTCGTAGCTGGGTGTCATGTCGTACACGATGTTGCGCTTATTCCTTCTGCGAGGTTTGGTCTCCAGCGTGACGCCAATCACTTCGCTTCTTGTTCCTGCCACCTGGACCTGCGGGATGAGAGCAGAGCCCAGAAGAAGCAACTAGATCTTCACAGGAGACTTAGAACCATAGAATTGAAGAGTTGGAAGAGGCCCCAAGGTCCTCTAGTCCAATTCCATACAATGCAGGAAAACATAAGATGGTCTGGAGGCTGCAAGTAGTGTGGACTGCAACTTGCTAGACTGGTCCAGAAAGTGCTACACTAGCCATCAGCGAGTTGCCAAGTTCGAATCAAGGTGTTAGTACTAGTGTACAAAGCCCTGAATGTCTAGGGACCCAAATACCTCAAAGAGTGCCACCCCCAATATTACCCATCTGCGAATGGCAGCAGAGGCCCTGTTGGTGGTGCTGTCCCTGCTGCTGCCCAGTTGGTGATGGCAGGTCCTTCTCGGTGGTGGCTCCCTGCCGCCCTCATTATTAACATTCACAAGCCATCTACAAACATTCCTGCTCACTCAGGCATTGGTTGGCTGAAATACACCATTGATGGCAACCTTGAAATCATTAGTTGCGGGGTATGTGACTGTTTAAATCAGAGATTCGCAAACTTTTTTCCCTGGGCCACACTTTCAGAATAATAATTTGCTTGCACCACACTGATTTTTTTATTGGTAAGAAATACATTGGAAAACAAAAAGAAACAAGTCCTAGCAGTGTGCTTGATTTATAACACAGAGCACAACTGCTTTATAATATGATCTAGGGCCAGCCAGAAAGTATAAAACAATGCAGCCACAGAAGAACATGAATCATTCCTAAAATATAACTATAAACAAGCCTCTTACATATGTACCTTAAGTATGTACACTAACTCAACGAGAGGTGTGAAATGTTTCAATGTTTATCTGATTGTCCTTGAACCTTCCCCACCACAATTGTCATCCTCTCCTGCCACAGCAATGTGGCATGCCACACCCTTTAATTGTTTTCAGATGTTCCTAATGGTTTTTTTTTAAAAAAATGCAGTGGTTTTCCGCTTTTGGGGAGGGACAGCAGGGCAGAAATTTAATAAATAAAGAAATAAGCCATAGCCTAAGAAGACCCCATCAGTGCCTGGAAGGAGGAGAAACATGGGGAGCTGTGACGCCACAGACACTTCTCTTTCAAGACTTGGAAGAATGAGTCTCAAGGGGCTTGTAATGTTGGCTTCAAATAAACGGCAAGCATTAACATCATCTTGCGGCTTGGATTCTAATCCAAACTGTAAAAGAATTCCCCCTCCTGTGCCTTCTTTCCCAGCCAAGGCAGCTCAAACTCCGCTCCCTCCCTCCTTTTCCTTCCCCCACCCACTTACTCCTGAAGCTCACACCCCAACCCTTCTCCCTCCCACCACTCTTATTAGCCTAGGGATTTATAACGTTTGCATCAAAGGTGAGATGAGCAGGAGGATGCCCAAACTGCTTTGACGCTCCAATTTTAATCCAAGATAGATTACTAGCCTGGCAAGGCAGGGCAAGAAGGGAGAGTGGAAGGAGAGGAATTCTCCCTCCCCAACACAAACAAAAAGTTTCTAGGAAATGTGATTTTCTGAAAAGGAGCACATTGTTGGGGGGGGGGGAGGGAGGAAGAAGGAAAAGAGAGAGTTTGCGGGCTCACAGATTTGTGGAAAGGAGACAAGACTCTCCAACCAGACCTGCAAAACCCAATGATTCAAACTATGTGTCCTTCCTTACACAATTTTCTTAGGTGTGGCCTTCCTTCACTTGACATATTATTTAGTAATATCATCTCCTAGTGCCTAAATGCATTCCTACAAAATTTGGGTGAAGAAGAGGAAGAAGAAGAAGAAGAAGAAGAAGAAGAAGAAGAAGAAGAAGAAGAAGAATTTGATTTGGATTTGAAATCCTGCTTTATCACTACCCTAAGGAGTCTCAAAGTGGCTAACATTCTCCTTTAGCCCAAGGTCACCCAGCAGCTGCATGTGGAAGAGTGGGGAAGTAAACCCGGTTCACCAGATTACGAGTCTACTGCTCTTAACCACGACACCACACTGGCTAGAAAATAAATGAAAATGTTTCACTTTTTTGGAACGGGGGTGAGTAAAGATGCTTGGTTTATTTCCTGGCCAACCTGATGTGAACTGGTTGGGGGAGCTTGAAATCACTGGTGGGGCAGAAGGTGGTGGGAACGACCTGGTTTTTTTTATTCTGGGACATACGCAATATGGGGTTATGTCAGTTCAGAGGCTACTTCTGGCAAAGTCAGTTTCTGCATCAAGGAAGAACCGAGATGGCAGCATGGCTGTCCCTCAACTGATCTGGGGTCTGCTGGTACCTTGTTTAGCCAGGCTCTGGCATCAGGCATGCGTCAGTGCATGCGCACACAGAGACACACCTGTATCAATGTTGTTTGCTCCAGTCTCGTGCAATACCACCAGACGTTTCTTCCTACCTGATACTCCAAAGTCCCGTTCTCATGCAGCGTGAGCTTGGCAGAGCCCACAGCCCCCGTCTGGGTGGGCGTCAAGGCGTCTCCTCCACAGAGCACACTCTGGATGGCTGGGGGCAAGAAGAAGAAGAAGAAGAAGAAGAAGAGTTTGGATTTGATATCCTGCTTTATCACTACCTGAAGGAGTCTCAAAGCGGCTGACATTCTCCTTTCCCTTCCTCCCCCACAACAAGCACCCTGTGAGGTGAGTGAGGCTGAGAGACTTCAGAGAAGTGAGACTAGCCGAAGGTCACCCAGCAGCTGCATGTAGAGGAGCAGGGACACGAACCCGGTTCACCAGATTACGAGACTACTGCTCTTAACCACTACACCACACTGGCAAGAAGAAGAAGAGGGTGCAGGAAGGCTACAGAGCTGGCAGGGCGGGTGCAAGCCAAATCTACATGTGGAAGCCATCAACAGCAACCGGAGTCTGCACTGTATTCAGTTGCATGGGCAGCTGTGCAGCAGGCAGAAGTCCAACGGGTGATGTTTTCTGCCCATCCTCCTCCTCCAAACTCACTGTCACAGCTTTTTCTGGTAGTGATCCGGCCAGCAATTTTACGGCGCAACGTGCCCTCCACCTCTGCGACGATCTCCAGCTGCCCTTGTGCCAGCCACAGCATTTCTCGAGCCGCCAGTCCGGACAGCACCTCTGCAAAGTCAGGGTCCTGATGTGGCAAAATGAGAGGAAGGGGGAAGGGGAGGAGGAGGAGGAACACTGTCAAGTAACGTCTGCAAAGGAGGAAGCGGCAAGCAGTTTGGCTCAGCGATCAGATACAGCAGCTTTTACCTGCCAGGAGACATTGGCCAGCACCTCTCTCAGGACCCTGTCCTGGTGAAGGATCTGCACCCTCAGGGGGAGCCAGGAGGATTCTGGGAAGGAAGAAGGAAGAGGCGAAACACGTCAATGCCACTCTTTGCAGCGCTGTGGACCAGCATCACCCCCACTCCTTGCCCCACTAGGTCAGCGAGGGTGGGGAACCTTTTTCAAACCAAGGGCCAAATTCCCCCATGGTCAGCTTTCCAGGGGCCACATGCCCTTAGTGGGGAGGGGCAAAGGTGAGCGAGGCAAAGGATGTAAATGTTACCTTTGCCAAAACAGGCTTGTTTCTACAGACATCTGTACCTCCCTCTCTATCTTCCAGCCAGGCAATCAAGAGGCGTTATCAGGGTTCAAGAGGCATGACTGGGGTTCAAGGACAGGTTGTCCAGCCAGCAGTGGACACTCAAGACCCTCCTTGGCCGAAGTGGGCTTCACTAGGGCCTCCATTTTATTTACCTGGTGCAGAGTGGAGTGCCAGGTACATGAAGCTAGACTTGCCCCATCACAGCGTTTCTTCTCCCAGGGATGCAATGGCACAACTATGTACTGGAGGTGGGAAGAAGGTCTGGCCCCAGTGCTTCTGTCTGCACTGTTGGGTCACTCTTCATACCTCCCCAGAGGGAACACAGGTGCATTTATGGATGCAATCAGGTTGAGGGTGTCACGCATTACCAGCTGCTTTGCCCTTATATTCACTGCCCAGAGAATTTTTTTTTTGTCACCTGCTCTTGACTTGCCTCTCAGACTGACCCCCCCCCCCCCAGGAGGTGACAGTTGAGCTCCTAGCTAGTAAAGATCAATAGATTACACACCTGATAGCCAAATTTGCTCTGGCAGCTAAGAAACTGCATTCTGGATATAGCAATGCTCTCTAATTTTAAATTTTTATGCTGTAAACTTTTTATAGGGTATGTTGTGTGATTTCAGAGGAAAGCCTTGCCTTGCCCTCTGCTGTACATTGTAAAGGCCTTTGGCTATGCGCAATAAATTGATTGATTGATTGATTGATTGATTGATTGACCTCCCCAGATGGTGAGAGGTCCCAGCCTGCTGTTGGGGCCCACAGAGGGCCACTGTAAGACCTCTGCAGGGCCAACTGGGTGGGGAAGGCAGCATACTAGGGCACTTTGTCCAGGCACCTTCAAAAACAGAACCAGCCCTAATCTTCATCAAGGTTCGACAAACACGAATTGCTATTGTTTCAGAGTCAAGGAACTGAGGTCAATAGTTTGTAACGCCTGGAAGGAAATATTTAGTCCCTGGCTGTTGTGGGAGTTGAACTCACTTCTCTCTGACACAAGCCCAGCTTTTACCCATCAGACCCGTCTTGTCTGTTCATCTCCCCTGGCTGGGCCAAGCTCAGGCACCTGGCTGCATCTGCCCCACAACCCCCTGCATTTCTGCCCCTTGCTTACTTTTCTCCACCGGCTCCAGAAGCCCTTTGGTGACAAGGACAAAATGCAGGTTGTTCTCCGCGTCACTCAGGGTCAGCATAGCAATGCCCCCCATGCCAAGGTGGGTTGCGTCAACGGATGTCAGGATAGCACTGAATGTTTCTGAAATGGAGAGGAAAGCAAGAGCACAGTGCTTGTCATGGATTGGTGGGAGACACCAGATGGGGAACCCCCAAAAGGAAGAAGGTTGCAGAGCCTGGGGAGTGGTGGTGGGATGACAATGAGTGGTCAGAGGCAGAAGCCTGGGTGGAGGAGGTGTTGGAAGCTGAAGAGGTAACAGGGTTTAGTGAGCAGGGAGACTCTGTGGCAGAGAGCAGTCCAGAAGCAGAAGCAGAGGCTGGAGAGGTGGGGAACGGATGTCAAGAGGCAGAGATGAAGCAGGTTGCTGAAGAAGCCAAGGGGGTCTTTCCCTCCTGCTGTGGCCAGCTCCTCTCTTCCCTGGTCTCTCAGAGCCAGAAGAGGTATGAAGAGGACAGAGCAAAGGCAGACAAGGCAGTGAAGTCTCAGATTGCTTGGGAAGGACCTGGGGGAGGAGGAGACTTAGGAAACTGTGGGAAGGTGGGGAACAAGATCTACTGAGATGAGTTGCTGTGCTCACTAGGCCTGGCCTCCTGAGCTGTCTTGCTTCTTTGAGTAAAGAGTTAACTTCACTGGCACTGTGTGAGTTATTTCTGGCTTGCTCCTGACTCCTGAGAGTGCAGTGGGTCAGCGGCAGACTTGTGCACATGAGCAAAGGATCCTGCTCTACGCTCTATCTAGCCAGTACCATCTTCAGTGACCACCAGCTGTTCTCCAGGGTTTCAGGCAGGGGTCTCTTCCAGCCCTACGTGGGGAAGCTGGGGATTGAACCTGGGACCTTCTGCATGCAAGGCAGATGCTCTGCCACTGACCTACTGCCCTTCCTTGTTGTACGAGCAGCCAGGGCTGCCAGACTACTGGACAGGATGGGCATCTGCCAAGGGTCGTGTCAGGGTTGGGACTTGGGCGGCAGTTTGAAAGTAGTCACATTGTGAGAACCAGGAGCTGAGAGAAGGGCCAGGGGTCAAAACTGGTGAGCAATGTGGGAGACAAGGATGAACCAGTACTGAGGAACAGGTCAGGAGACCAGACTGAAGAACAACTAGCCTCGGTGGGCAAAGCAGAACTGAAGAGCAAGCCAGGAGAACAGGACCAAGAAAGACCAGAGGTGCAAGACACACTGAAGCTCAGGCAAGGGCTCAGCTGGAGCCATGAAGGTCCCCAGAGGGACGCAATGGCTCATCTGGGTGGTATTATGTCTCAGCCAGCAGGGTTCCCTATCAGAGGTTGATCTGGAGGTTCCAGCATTACACCGAGCCCCAGATCAAGCCCAGTCTGGAGGTGAGAAGCCAGGATCCTTAGGTGAGGCCAGAGAGGGGACACCCTGGCCTCTGGTGGTGAGGCTAAATAGGTTCTGAGCCTTAGGGAGAAACGGCATCTGAAATGCCAGAGGAAAACCCAACCCATTGGGAGAAAAACCCGACTACAGGCAAGGAATTCTCAGGAATCAAGGTCTCTCAAGGAGACCTCTGGACTAAGGCAGCTGATAGGAACCAGCTGGAGCTGTGGCTCCAGCATCTCCAGTTTGAATAACCCAGTGATTTTATTCTTTGTTCATTTATTGCATTTGCATCTCACTTATTTTTCCAAGGAGCAATGCAGTTAAATATTATCATTGCTCCTCACGTTTCTGTTTTATCCTTGCTCCAAGGAGCTTGGGGTGGAGTATACAGCCTGGGATGACCCCATCTATCCCTACAACAACCCTGGGTTAGGCTGAGAGGAGGTGGCTGGGCTTCACACATTGAGTAGGGATTCAATCCCAATTCTCTCCAGACCGACACTCTAACTCTGCCACATCAGGAGTTACTCAGGCAGCTGTTTGTATGTTCTGCCTTGATTATCTGCTCACTTAGGTTGCCTCGTTGCAAAACTTCTAGCGATGGGCCTGAGGGTAAAGCTAGGGAGAAACTCCGAAAGAAAAGGCATGCACCCACAGACAGTCCAGGACAACCACTGTTTAGGCTGACCAAGCAGACAGGCAAAGATCTTCAAATATCCTAGATCAGGGAGACAACAAGCATTTTAAATTGAATCATGAGCAGTAGCTTTTGAGTGAGAGCTCTGAGTGTACTTGCAGGGCTGACAATGACAGGAATCTGCACTTGACGGAAAATATTACACATAAACTGCATGTTTCCAGGGGGATCCAGAATGCTTTTACGTCATCTGGTGCGGTTTTATTTCCTCTGCTTCGGACTTAGATGCTCAACACACAACATCCACACCAGCTGGGGAAATTAGGATGTCTTGATATACCATGGTATATCACCATTTCTTTCTCTTACTAATTTATTGTTTGTTTGCTTTGTGACGCTAAAAAGAATAGAAAACAGCAATCTGTACTCAAAGGTAAAACTCTCAGATCACAGATTACCTGCAAGGAGTGCCCGGTGCTTGATGATTTTGCCTCGTATCTCGCCCTCAGGGTGCGACTTGGTGATCAGGGAAATGTGCAGCTGGTCAACCTTCAACTGCCGCGTCAAAGACTTTTGCAGGTTTCGCCAGACGCCGCAGATCTGTGGAGACAGTGTCCAGGGAGAGGGGCAGAAAGAAACAGGCCAATTTATCAGAGCGCAAATCCAGAGGACCGGACGCATATCCAGCATGGCCACTTGTTGGCATCTGTCTTGAGAGAGAATGGAGTTCACCTCCGGGGGTGAAGTCAACTGCTGTGTTAGTAGCACTGAAGTGACCTCCCCAGGGCATAGTGCGTAGGGAGGTCCTGGGCTCGCTGATGTGGTCCAAAGGGAAGCAGAGCAATGCTATTGGCACCAACATGGCTGCAGGAATTGCCAGAAGGAGGTATACATGGCACCATCCAACCGTCTTAGAGACTCCACTCTGGATTTGTGTAGGGTTTACTCTTGAGGCTTTTCTTCTCCCGAAGATATCCCACAAGGCAGCAGATGTTTAGGATGAGAGTTTTCCTTCTCCTAGATGGGCTGCCTTCCCAGGTGGATGAGCCCCACCTGCCCCTCACTTCCCTCTACAGCACTGGTTCTCAACTTGTGGGTGCCCGGATGTTGTTGGACTACAACTCCCATCATCCCTGAGCTCTGGCCTTGCTAGCTAGGGGTGATGGGAGTTGTAGTTCAACAACATCTGGGGACTCACAGGTTGAGAAAGGCTGCTCTACAACAACATGCCTTGCTCTTTCAGCAGCATAGTGCTTCAAAGCCACAGGGGAGTAGAATAATTGGGACGATGACCTCATGGGTCACTCACCATGTTATCTTGGGGGGAGGGGCCCTTTTGCACAGGATGCTCAAAGAGGACAGTCCCACCGGCGTCTGTGAAACGGACTCGGCTCGGCTGGCCCAGCCTGCAGAAGAAGAGGCAGAGGCTGTGGGTTTGAGGTTGCAACCAGAACAGAAAACACTGAACAGAAGGAATAGGTTAGGCCGGTGCCACCAACCTGACTTAGCTCCAGAGTGCTCCACCAGCTTCTTTAAACAGCCTTCAAAATGCCAATGGATTTTGCAGCCCAGTGCATGCTAAAAGTGTCCCCAGACTGCTACTGCTATCATTTGGTAGTGTGGCAACATCACCCTGCCTAAAAGCGTTCAAAGTCTGCATTGCCATACTGCGTGTTTGGTTATCTCTTCATTTTGTACTTTTCCAAGGATGCAGAAAGGCCCAGAGACAGCTTTCCTGGGTCTCAGAAGGTGGTGGGCTCTCTTTCCTTGGAGTTCAGGTGGCCCATCTGCAGGGGATTCTTGAGCTGTGATTCCTGCATTGCAAGGGGTTGGACTAGATGACCTGGGGGATTCCTTCCAGCTCCCATCATCCCTAGCCTGCACGGCCACCCTAGGCTACTCAGGGTCTCAGGCAGAGGAAGGTCCTTCTCAGTGCTGCTATCTGAATTGTGTGGTTCACCCCACGCCACCCCGAGATTGCAGGGACTTAGCCTGTGGGCTTTCTGCATTGAAAGCACACCCTCTGCCACCGAGTTATAGAGGAATCACTGAGATACAATGTCCAGAAGGAGATTTATGCTTGCCGTCAGCAAGCAAGGAACCGCACTTGCAGACCCCCAGGTTTTAGCCAATGAACCCCCTGCAGGAGGATAGATGGTGCCCCTCCAGAGGCTAGCAATCCTCCCTTACGCAGCTTGAGAAATGCAACTCTGCTTGGCCCTGCTTAAAAAGGAATAACGACAGCCTTTGAGGCTGTTTTTTGGGGATTTGTGGATGCATTTTGAAATTAGTCACCGCTCGGCTATGCAACGGCCTGGAAAAAGAGGAGGGACCACCACAGCAGAGAGGCTGGCCGCAGTTCTCTCCCGGAGCAGGCAGAAGGAGGATTTAACAATCAGGAGAGACTGATTGATTGCAGCTCCCCGGAGCCAAGCCCCAGGCAGAAGGCAGAAAGACCCCCGCTGACCCCAGCCTTGAGCAAGCAAGGAGAGGCAGCTGGGGCCTCGGCAACATGTGGACGCTGAACTTGTTTACTGGAGCCTTTCCCCCCAAAATTTGTTTTTAATAAAAAATAATAACCACCGTGACGGGGTGGAGACTTTCTGCCTGGGACGGATACAGAGAAATTCCAAGCTGGGATTCACCCATGCCTGTTCAGCTGTTTCGTAATGATATCAGAGGAACACCAGCTGCCTGTCAGCAAGATGTGCTATGAAGCCGATGAAACGTAGAAGTCCGGGGTGGGGGGAGAGAGAGATGGGGAGCAGGGCAGCTGGTATGTGAACCCCAAGAAAGGGCTTTATATCACCCCTTTTCCGTTTTAGGCACAAGGCTTGCCATGCTATTTTCCCACCCTGGGCATTATAGAATCATAGAATTATCAAGTTGAAAGGGTCCCTGAGGGTCATCTTGCCAAACTAATAATAATAATAATAATAATAATAATAATAATAATAATAATAATAATGATATATTATTTATACCCCGCCCATCTGGCTGAGTTTCCCCAGCCACTCTGGGTGGCTCCCAATCAAGTGTTAAAAACAATACAGCATTAAATATTAAAAACTTCCCTAAACAGGGCTGCCTTCAGATGTCTTTTATAGATAAGATAGCTGCTTATTTCCTTCACATCTGAAGGGAGGGCGTTCCACAGGGCGGGAGCCACTACCAAGAAGGCCCTCTGTCTGGTTCCCTGCAACCTCACTTCTCGCAATGAGGGAACCACCAGAAGGCCCTCAGCGCTGGACCTCAGTGTCTGGGCTGGATGATGGGGATGGAGACTCTCCTTCAGATATACAGTACTGAGGCCATTTAGGGCTTTAAAGGTCAGCAACAACACTTTGAATTGTGCTCGGAAACGTACTGGGAGCCAATGCAGATCTCTCAGGACCGGTGTTATGTGGTCCCAGTGGCCACTCCCAGTCACCAGTCTAGCTGCCGCATTCTGGATTAATTGCAGTTTCCGGGTCACCTTCAAAGGCAGCCCCACGTAGAGCACGTTGCAGTAGTCCAAGCGGGAGATAACTCAAGCATGCACCTCTCTGGTGAGACAGTCTGGCATCAAGTTACAAGAAAGGATATTCCAACTAAACATTCAGAAAAACTTTCTGATGGTAAGAGCTGTTCAGCAGTGGAGCAGACTCCCACAAGAGGTGGTGGACTCTCCTTCCTTGGAGGTTTTTAAGCAGAGGTTGGATGGCCATCTGTCATGGATGCTCTAGATGAGATTCCTGCATTGCAGGGGGTTAGACTGGATGACCCTTGGGGTCCCTTCCAATTCTGTGATTCTATGAACCCCCTGCAATGCAGGAATCTCAGTCTCCCATCCTGCTTGAAACCATACCAGAACCTGCATAAATGTGCTCACAATTTTATTGCTGCAGCAAGTGAATGTGCGCATGTGCGCAAGGGGTGAATCACAGCCAAATAAGCTGGAAATGGTCTCTTCTGAAACTCTGTAGAGCTGCTGCCACTGAGTGTAAACGATACAGTCAAACCTTGGAAGTCAAATGGGATCCGTTCTGGAAGTCCTTTCGATTTCAAAAACATTCGGAAACCAAAGCGTGTCTTCCGGTTGACTGCAGGAAGCTCCTGCACCAGTCAAAAGCCCCATCAGATATTCAGGTTCCAAAGAACGTTCGCAAGCCGGAACATTCACTTTCAGGTTTGTGGTGTTCAGGAGCCAAAACGTACAAGTACCAAGGTGTTCAGGATCCAAGGTACGACTGCTTGATGGAACAATTGGAGGTGCCAAATTTTGGCCTCGCTCAGGGCACCACATTTCCCAAAATCACCAAAGTCCACCTCTGCTACATGCTTCTCCCCATCCTGAACATCAGACTGGGTGTCACTCACCTCTCATAGTTGATTGAGAAGAGGAGGTGAGAACGCACAAGAGTGAACCTGGCTTTTGCCACTGCACTGGACACGGGCGTCTGGGTTTCTGAGCCGCTGGTTAGCAAGGACACAAAATCTGAGGAGCAAAAGGGAACTGCCTTGTGATTCTGCATACATTGCCAGTGATCCAGGAAGCCTGAAGAACTAGAGATATATATATTTCGAAGTCTACAGTTCTACATTTATATGTGATAAATGCCTCCACTGTATCTTTTTTTAAACGCAAGTTCAATAAATGATGACATAAACATGCACACATACAAAAACCATGCTTACTCATACTGAAAGTATTAAAACTCTAAACACCGGCAACTGCATTTTCAAAACTGATAAATTTATTCCTAACCACATTTATAAACTGACCTAGTAAATTCACTTTACAGATCTGTCCTTTGTAGGTTTTATAAATTCACAAGTGCTAGATTCATTTCTACTGTGTTGGATCCCATGACCCCGTCTTACAAAAGCACAATGTATATTTTCAAGGAACCGTGTAAACGCTGTAAACATAAACCGATTCCAAAAGTTACCGGTAATTCTGTTCTGCAGTATGATTGCTTAAATTAAAAAAAAATCCCTTTGTTTACTCAATTATAACATCATTGCATTTCTAATTATATACAAAAGCGACGCTGTCCTGTCTAGCTAGGGGAAGAAATTTACATGATACAATAAGGATAGCATTGGTCCCAATTGTATATTTATTTGGAAAATGCCATTAATCATCTTTATTACTGTCCTCCAGAAAGCCTCTATTTTTATTATATTAACTTCAGCATTCTGCAAAAAACAACAGTAATGACCAACCGCCCCCAACCCCCCCCCCAAACCACCCTCTATCTATCTGCTTCAAAGAGTGAACTACCTGACAAGGTTCAGAAATGGGGAACCCAAATAATCAAGGGAAAGGAGCAACTGCCCAATGAGGAAAGGCTGTAGAATTGGAGGATTGCAGGAAAAACGAGTAACGGAAGGCATGACAGAATTGTATAAAATTGGGGCTGGTGTCATAGCTGTCAACTTTTCCCTTTTCTTGCGAGGAATCCTATTCGGAATAAGGGAATTTCCCTTTTAAAAAGGGAAACGTTGACAGCTATGGGCTGGTGTGGAGAAAGTGGATCTCTCAAAATGGCAGAACTCATGGATAGCCAATGAAGCACAATGCTGGAAGATCTGAGACAGATCAAAGAAAGAACTTCTTCCTGAAACACATTGTTAATCTGCAGAACTCACTCCCTCAGGAGGAGGAGGAAGAAGAGTTCGGATTTGATATCCCGCTTTATCACTACCCGAAGGAGTCTCAAAGCGGCTCACATTCCCCTTTCCCTTCCTCCCCGACAACAAACACTCTGTGACGTGAGTGGGGCTGAGAGACTTCAGAGAAGTGTGACTGGCCCAAGGTCACCCAGCAGCTGCATGTGGAGGAGCGGGGAAGCGAACCCGGTTCACCAGATTACAAGTCTACCGCTCTTAACCACTACACCACACTGGCTCCCTTAGATTTTTTAAATATTTGTTGGTGAATTACACAAACAAATCCCACAGCACTGTTATCAGGAGACAACGGTTAAAGCGTCTTTGAGTACAAACCAGCATAGGGAGTGACATGTCAAGCAGAGCTAACAATGTATTGTTTACTTGACATTCTAGCAGATTTCCAAAGCCTGAGGTGGGATTGTTTCAGGGGTGGAAGTTAACATGGACACAGTGGTAGAAGAAATTCATAGAAATTCTCTTTAATAGAGAAGTGGTGGGCACCGACTTAAAGGTAAGGGTAAAGGGTACAGCAACTGAGCTCAAGATATTATGAGGGTTGCATGGAATCGGTGTCACAATTTTTATTTTATTTTTTAAGTATCCAGGTTATCCAAATTCTGTGACAGGAAAAAATGGATTCTACTACCTGAATCAATTGGAAAATCTGAGCAAGTTTGCATAATTTTAATTTGCATAAACCAAATCTCAATTTTGCACCGTTATGGGAGGGGCAAGCTGCTAAGCAAGGCAGTGAAGCCCACCACTAACTTCTAAAAATGTGATTCAGTCACACTCCTCTGTCTTCCCAGATTTTAGCCGATGTTGCGCACAGTCATTCAGGTGGTGGTAGCTAGGGCTGCTAGGAGGCCATGAGTGTGTGGCCAATGAGATGCCACAGGAGTGTGGTCAAGTTGTCCTGGTTTCCTCCCCATCCTCCTTTGCAAAGATTCTGTGGACACCTGAGCATTGCAATTTTACAAACAGCACCCAACAGAACTGAAAAGTGCTTTATCCTGATTCAGAAGGAATCCCTGTTGCCACAATTTGTAGTGTGGAGGTTTGTGCACAAGAAGCTGTACATTACTCGGAAGTAAGCTCCACTGAATTCCACAGGGGTTCCAGAACATGAAGTAAGGTAGAGAGCTATTAAATGGACTCTGACTTGGGAGCATAGGGTTAAAAATCAGCCATGAAACTGACTGTGTGACCTCGGGCCAGTCTCTCAACCTAACCTACCTCACAGCAGGGGCGGAGGAAGGGGTGTGTGGTGGGTGCGGGCCGCCCTGGGTGTCACCACTGAGGGGGATGACAAAATGCCAGGCGGCATTCACCATGGGGCCTGCAGCTCATCCTAGCCATGCGTCTCTCCTGGGAGAGAAGCAGTGGCTTGGGCGCACGTAGGCTCAGTGCTGCCCAAACGGTCTGCCTGCTGCCTCCCCCCCCCCCAGGTGTAGGGCGGCTGAGTGGGAGGAGGCAGGCAGATTCCAGAGGCCCTGCCCCATAGACAGCTCTCCCCACCCTCACCCCGCCCCTATGGGTGGCTCGCCCTATCCCTGGTTTCCTCCGCCGCTGCCTCACTAGGTTGCTGTTAGGATAACATGGAGAAAACACGACTCGTGAATTATGCCACCATGAGCTCATTGGAGGGAAGGTGGAATAGTCATACATGCAACACTGATAAATAAGGAACAAGCAAAATGAATCCCCCCCCCTCTCTCTCTCCTGCCTGCAGCTTTTGAATCATGGAAAAAACCTAACTGGACAATCAAAGAAAAATGAATCTGGTGCACAATCAGGATATTAAGGCCTGCAGACATTGGACTTTACACGTAGGTCCTCGGAAAATCCAGCGTGTTGTTGTCTGGGTAGGACCAGCTCGCCTGGGTGTGGTGCACAGACAGGGTGCAATCTATGATCCCATATTACAACTAAACCACCCCCTGCACCATCCTGCTTTTTTGTAACAGCATTTTAAGTTTGCCAAAGTATTTTGCAATCTTTTCAACCTCACAACAACCCTGTAAAGTAGACCATAGTGCAACTTTAGCCAAACAAGAAAAATGAACAGTACTTGCACGTTAAAGAACTAGCAAATTCATTGTGGCATAGGCTTTTTCAGGCCACAGTGCACTTCATCAGACGCTTCTTGGCAATCCATTAAAAAACTTATGCAATAATACAGTCTGAAGTGCTACCTGACTATTGATTCATTTGTGCTGTAAGCCATGGCTAGCTGGCTACTCCTTTCATTGAAAGGATACCAGAATACCCAACACCCCACAATGAACCAGTGACAGAGAAGATAATTTTTAAAGTGCTGCATGCACAATCTCTGGCGTGCTCAAAAGTATGAAGACAACTGGCATTGTGAAAAGGAAAACATGCAGAGAATATTCTACTCAGCTGACCTGTGATGCTGCCTACTGTTAGCACCACCAGCTCTTCCTTGCAAGCCAAAGTCTCCTCTCACGGACTCGAGCAGAGGAGATCTGATTAGGAACTAAAGAAATAAATGGCACAAGCATGCACAGAGTGCATCTGCCTCACCAATGAGGAGCTTCCTTTTGCATGCAAGAGGTGATTCCACAGGTATTCTTTGTCTAAATAGTACATCGTATAATCACCACTGTAGAAGACCAAAGGCCATTCTAGTCCAACTTCTCACATTAGCCAAACAAACTAAAACGTTTTCAAAGCCTTGAGGGGGAAAAGGAATGCAAAATCTCCGTACTTCTCTGAAACCTAGACACACACAAAAGCCCTATAGTTCCAACAATACAAATGTGGGAACCATTTCTTCTCCTGATCCTCCTCCCCGGTTCACAAAAACAAACTGCAAAATAAAGCAAAATTAAAAAGGATAGTATAGAAAGATGCACCCTCTCTCCACAATTTCTCTCTTTTAAGGAGAATTAATAATAATTAAAAACACGCTGCTCAAACTAGCAACCACACCCTCCTTCTGGCTAGCTACAAAGAAGGTGCTTTGAGTTTTAGGCGTGGCTCTAGGAAACAGCTCTCAGCATGTTGGACTCCAAGGCAGCCCCACAAGGCCATACCATGGATGCTGGTGAGCCTCCGAACTACAGATGGGAGTAGAAGCCTTCCTATTGGGGCTGCCTTGAAGTGCAGTCCAATCTGCCACATGGCTTTTCGGCTGAGTGCTGCAAAGGCCTGATTTCCCATAGGACGATAGATTGATAAGAATGTTTGCAGAGTGTCCCTGACTTCAAACAAAAGTGGGACCGAGTATGTGGCTTTGATATTTGGGGGGCAATTTCTTTTCTTTCTTTTTTGCTTGACATTATTCTTGGGAGGGCTGCGTCCCATTAGCCCTAGAGCACCAGCTTCCACTCCATTCAGACACACCTGCAGACATGAGGACTAGAAACCTGGTTGCTGTTTTTTAAAAAGAAAGAAAGAAAATCAGAAAGTTGGTTTCTGTGTTCCCTCCCCACCCCCACCCCCACCTAGACCATACCTATGCGGCTGTCATCTCGGACCAAATCCTCAGAACTTAGGTAGGCGCGGTCATTGTAATTCCTATGTAAGTCATCTTCCTTATCCTGAAAGTACTCAAAGTTGTCAAACAGCGGCTCAGGTTTCTTCTCTGGGATGCTGGGAGCAGCTGCATGATGGATGACAGGAAGCAAAGGTTTTTTGGCATCACAGAAAGTAGATGAATACAGAAACACACTTTGATTCATCTTGCGATGCCCCCTTCCCCTTTCTTGCTCCTGGTCAGGGCCAGCTCTGAGTTCGAGATAGCCGTAGGAAAGTAGCCTTTGGTGGGTCCTCTCCTCCCTGAGAAACTTACCTGGTAGCATATAGCAGCACCTGAAAACAGCACCAGGCAGATGGGTCTAACTCCCCTTTTAATTTATCACAGTGCCCTGGTGCCAGAGGCATTGTGGGAAATTCCACCTTTGCCATCTTTAAATGTCATTTCCCCTCTGCATTATCTCCATGTAAGAAAGTGCCCCAATTTCAGGGCTAGATGAAGACATTTTGGCCTCTGAGGTAAACAAAACGATAAGCCAAAATGGTGCTTCCCATATCCTGAAGCACTGCAATAATAAGAACAGATGATACAGCTGGCCATTCGCCACTAGCTGTGGAGCCCAAAATCTGTCACCTGAGGCAAGTTTTATTCCATTTCTCTTCATTTATTGCTAAAACACACGGGCCACTTTTCAACGCAGGCACGTTTCCCAAAGCATCAAGTGTAATAATAAAAACACTCCACTGTTAAAACCAATACAAAAATTAAAACAGCATGAAATATTAAGATAAGTAAGGGCAGAAGTAAAGTTGTAGACAAAAACCAGCTGCCACAAAATAAGTAAACCATCCAGATATGACAATTCAGTTAAAAGCTTGGGCATATAAAACAGCTTTTTCCCTGGATGTCTAAAACTTTAAAAAGAAGAAGAATAGGGTGAGGCAGATCTCTCGGTGTTGAGCAAAATGTGTTGGGCCTTCAGATCTTGTTGGACTCAAGCTCCCATTGGTCCCAGGCCAGCATGCCCAATGGTCAGGGATTATGGGAGTTGTAGTCCAACAGTGTCTGAAGGGACCTATGGAAGCTACCCTAGTTTAGGGATTTGCATTAACGCAGTGTCTCTCTCTCTCTCACACACACCCCAATCAAAATAAGGTTTTCTCAGTCTGGCGGCATTTATTTATATATGCTTTCCTATACAAATTATAACAACGGCCTGAAAGGGGGTGGGGGTAATGGCAGCATTTGACACCCCCCAGTGACAATGTCCCTTTCCACGTTCCATAAGACATCACCACCCATTTCAGTCCAAGGAACAAGAGGGCAGACATGAACAAACAAACGTGGCATGTCATGTTTTGCCTTGGATATAGAACTGAAAATTGGAGCTTGCTTCTTGAATGTCCCTGGCAAAATACCCAGGAATTGGATCTCCCAACTTTGCTCGTATTCATGGAATTTTGCTAATTCTGAGCACAGCAAGGCTGGTGTGGGAGCTAAGATGCTCTGCGACAGAAACGCAAAGATTTATGGCATCCACATGCGATCATGAATGCTGCCCAAATGTGCTTTTTATTTACTCAAATGTGCATCTGGGTGGTCATTTCGTAAACTGTTTGCTGAGGCATGTCCCCAGACCACAGTGATCATTCGGCCACCAGGACAGCAAGAACTCCTTGTGCAATTAACCATCTCGGGACAAAGCTTCACTTTCGCTGGGAGTCCCTTGCATGCAAACAAGCGAAATATTCACCCTGTGATAAAATCAACTTGTAGAAACTTTGCTGTGTCAAAAAGGTAATGGGGCCGTTCCATTACCTGTGCTGCCTATCCTCATATCACAGTCTTCTCCTCAAATTGCTTCCTCCTCCGACTCTTAGAAGCAGGGCTTTTTCCGTGGTGGCACCTTGCTTGTTGGAATGCCCTTCCAAGAGAAGCCTGCCCAACTTGTTTATTCTGTTGGAGGCTTGAAAGTGGTAGGAAAGGTGCAAAATCATTTAAGATAAGACCTTGAAGTGTATGTAACTGAGCTATGCCACATGGGAGTCAAATGGTTTTACTAAAAACTCCCCTGTTCACTTTGCTTGCCAATTCTGTGCCACCAGGTTGAGGTTCAGGCAGTGGCAGCAATGTCCCTCCCTGTTGCTACTTGAAGCCATCCTTTCCTTTTTAGCTACTCCCGCGTGAGGCCAGGAAACACTGTCTTCCCTCTGCTTTGGCACTGCGCCATTACTACGCTGCCACATCTGATTGATTATGTTGTATTTTCAGGAAGCCAAATCAGAGCGAGGGTAATGTTTTGTGCCATTGCTCTGAGCTGTCTTTGCAACATCACCATGTAGCCAAATCTGATCAGCTACATGGTGTTGTCATGAAGTCAGAGCACAGTATGGTATCATGCCATGTGGCTACAGCAGGAGAATAGTTCTAAAAAGCAAAGAGAAGCACTGCAACTAGTGTCTGATGAGCAAACATTTATTCCCCTTCTTTTTGCATAGCCCCCTCCAATATCACCTGAATACTTTGTTGATTTTAAATTCTGAGCAGCCTTGAGGCCTCTTTTAGTCAAACTGGCGGAATATAGTTATGATGAACAGAGACATTTTTGCAGAAAACCAGGATCTGGCATGAAAATCCCTTGTGTATAAGTAAATGCATGAGACCTACATGGCTTTAGCTGCCCCACAGGTGGCAAAGCTCCATATTGCAGGGGGTTGGACCTGATGATCCCCAGGGATCCCTTCCAAATCTGCAATTCTATGTGCCCATTGCTCATGCATGGCAAACTCTAGCTGAGATTCATGTGGTGCCCTACCCCAATATAGATGCAGTGATACCTTGGTTTACAAACTTAATCCATTCTGGAAGTCTGTTCTTAAACCAAAAACGTTCTTAAACTGAGGCGCACTTTCCCTAATGAGGCATCCCGCCGCCGGTGCCCTTCAACCGTTCGGCTTCCGTTCTTAGACGGAGGTAAAGTTCTCAAACCAGAGACTATTTCCAGTTTTGCGGAGTTTATAAACCGAATCGTTCTTAAACCAGACTGTTCTTAAAACCAAGGTGGACGCTCGGATTGCGAATGTGATCCGTGCAGGATGCACGTTCACAAGCCGCAACGTCCGCAACCCGCAGCAGCTCGTCTGCACATGCGCAAAGCGTGATTTAGTGATTATGCACATGTGCGACCGCCGAAACCCGGAAGTAACCCGTTCCGGTACTTCTGGGTTTCGGTGGTCCACAACCCGAAAAAATGTAACCTGAAGCGTCTGTAACCCAAGGTATGACTGAACCTAAATTTCACCTTGGGGAAGATGCACAGTTGAATTCTGTCTGAGTCCAGAGTTCATCTCTTTGTTCCCTCTGAGAATTTATGCTTCCTTTACATTGCTGCACAGTTTCTAATACTGACTGACAGACCCAGAAAAGACCCTGGACTCAGAGGGGGTCCCAATTTCCCATATTAGACTGGTCCCCTGCTCTCTTCTTCCATTTACACCCTGATCTGCACAACAGCTGATCTAAAAACCCTTTTGATTTCAAGCCAAAGAAAGTCCCATAGAAATCAACGGAGAGCCCTTGGCATGACGCCAGAGGGTTAACCGCCACCCTTAGCAGGTTGTGATAATCAGCCAGCCCAGTTGGAAACGGCTTCTTGGCAAGGGGAGCTTGTCTGTGTGCTACTTGGGAAAGAATCGGCACAAAAGCTGTTATTATGTAATCCTTGTTGGGACAAAGTTAATTGTGTTTGTGCAAATCACTTAGGAACGGAGCAACAACAGGACGACTTCCATCAGAGCGGGAAGCGGACGAGGTGACACAATTCTCTCCAGGCTCTCTGCTGCTTCGGGAGCGGCCAGCTCCCCATGCAAACTGACCGTGAATCCCAAAATCCTGTGCAAGATATTAGTGGGGCTTGGGATATCCTGCCTCTTCTGAGGTGGCAAAACACAGAGAGAGACCTGGCTCTGAATAGCAGCCAATATTTCCAACCCGTTCAGACTAACTTGCACACAAGCACGTTTCCCAAATCCATCTACCTGAACTTTCTGTCAGTTTTTTTTTTGGGGGGGGGAGGGCTACTTTGAACAGAAAAGTTACTCTGGAGGAAGAGGGATAGTCCAGCAGGGTAAGAGTAAAGGTCCATTCACTGGTCTGACCAGAGAGCACCCAAGAAATGCATGGAGAGAGACAATAGCCGTCCTCTGCCAAAGGACTGCCCTTTTGCAGAGATTCATAGTTCTAGGCTTGGGGGAAAACTCCCGGGGCTTAAAATTTGCTGACCTCAAATGCCAGGTGAGAAGCACAACCCAAAATGCAGCAATGAAACTGCTAGCATGTTTGCAAAGCTAAGCAGGGGCCATTATGGTTTCAAATTGGATGGGAGACATTGTGTTGAGATTCCTGCATTGCAGGAGGTTGTAACTTCGCTTCTCGCAGTGAGGGAACCAGCAGAAGACTCTCGGAAGAGGACTTTATTGCCCATCTAGAAGCTCCCTGGGTCTTACTTTGGCTATAACTCTTTTTCTTCATCATCCTGGGTGCAAGTTCCAGACCAGCTAGTGGCAGGCAAACTTGGCCCTCCAGATGTTTTGGGACTACAACTCCCAGCATCCCTGACCACTGGTCCTGTTAGCTAGGGATGATGGGAGTTGTAGTCCCAAAACAGCTGGAGGGGCCAGTTTGCCTATGCCTGGGCTAAATGACCCATGGAGGTCCCTCCCAACTCAACAATTCAATTGTTCTATTATTCTATGAAAAATGTGTTTTCCAGAGAGGCATGGCTCCCATCCCTTCCTTTGACTGACTTCAGGGGTGGGTTGCCCCTCCAGATGTTGCTGGACTCACAAACTCCCAGCAGACCCAGCCAGCAGAGCCAACAGGCAAGGAGGATGGGAGTGTCGCCCAACGACACCAATGAGACCACACATTTCCCAGTCCCACCTGCTGAAGTGCCTGATAAATGGGGTAAGTGAGGGGTGGAACTGGGGGGGGGGGGCGGGCAGGAGGTGGAGGAGAGAATAGGCATAGGTAGGTGCACAGGAGGGGGCTTTGGGGCTCATGGGACTAGACATGGGTAATCATGGAATCATGGAATTTTCCGCTTTGTATATGAGATAGGAGGAGCTTGCCTGCCACTAGCTGGTCTGGAACTCGCACCCAGGATGGAGAAAAAAAAGAGTTATAGCAAAAGCAAGACCCAGCGAGCTTCTAGATTGGCAATGAGGTCCTCTTCCGAGAGTCTTCTGCTGGTTCCCTCACTGCGAGAAGTGAAGTCACAGGGAACCAGGCAGAGGGCCTTCTCAGTAGTGGCACCTGCCCTGTGGAACGCCCTCCCATCAGATGTCAAAGAGAAAAACAACTATCTGACTTTTAGAAGACATCTGAAGGCAGCCCTGTTTAGGAAAGTTTGTAATGTTTGATGTTTTATCGTGTTTTTACTATTCTCCTGGGAGTCACCCAGAGTGGCTAGGGAAACCCAGCCAGATGGATGGGGTATAAAATTATTATTATTATTATTATTATTATTATTATTATTATTATTAGTGGGGATCAGTGCTCCTCATGCCTGTAAGGTTTTTCTTGCACAGTCCCTGTGACACTGCTGTCATCAGAAATTCCAGGTCGCATTTTACCCCCCATTTAATCCAGAGTTACTGTTTCCAAGGAAAATAAGTTTTTAAAAAACCAACAACCTGTTTGCAATATCTCGGTGGCCAATTTGCAACATTGAAGCCCCCACCCGGCTGCACCCTTCATACTCCTGTGAAACGTACAACCCTCTTGTGTTCCCAAGCAGTCTCCCGTCCCAGAACAAACTCTGCTGAGCTGGCCGGGGCAGGTGTGTTGTTCAGGGTGTTATGATCACAGACAAGCTCCCTTCTTCTCAGATGCCCAGAGAGACCCAAACAAACTGGGAAATAGACTATACAGGGGAAGCAGGCCCCGGCTCAATGCACAAAATCAACACACTGAATAAACCAGGGAGCATCCGTTCCTTCGGATATCCTCCCCTTCCACCTCCAGTCTGAGAGATTTGATACACAAGCCTCTCCGTGAAAACAGTAGCTTTTCAAATGGAAGTCGCCCGCAGCAACAGGCTTGAGGGTGCGTCCTCAAACTGCTGCCAGCAAAGGCTGGAAAGGATGCATCTTGCCCAAGCTGTTACAGCGAAGCGTTTCATACACAAACTCTGCGTCACATAATGTTGGTCCTTAAGATTATGAGTGCCCTTCCTCTTCTGCTCTCTACCAAAAACGGAGGAAGCTTCTAGTTCTCATGAATCACTTTTAGGCTGATTTGAACTTGGGGACTGCCTTTATTTACTTATTTCATGTTTCGATCCTGAGCTTTTGCCTACCAAGTCAGGGTGGCAAACATACCCCTGCCCCTCTCCAATTTTATGAGAAAAGTTAGGCTGAGAGATAGTGGCTGGTCATCAAGTGAGCCTTGTGGACAAGCTGGTTCTCCCCAGTCAAGGTCCAGTACTCAATTTACTACCCTCCTCTGACCAACGAAACTGGCTGGCTGGACAAGAAAAATGGCCCCTGAGTGCCAGGGGGCTCTGTGAGGCAAATGGTTTAGAAATTGAGGTGAATTCACACCCAACTTCATGAGGGCCCTCAAATATCCCCCTGCCATGGGAGAAGGCCAGATTGGCTAGTGTCAGGGAGGCCCACAACCCACAAGGACAACTGACTTTACCTTCCGCCCCACGGAAAACATAGGACCCACCGCCGTCACCATCAATCCTTACCCTTCGGACAGGTTTTGCAGCAGTGTCCTGGCAGCAGAATGGCGTCACTGCAAGGAGGGGTGGGGCAGTCATGCTTAATGTTCTTACAGCTGACTTTGCCTGTCGGCCTCCCACGACGATTCCTCTGCTGTGGAGGGAAAGAGAAAATATTGATGATGGAGGACATGCGTCTGAGGCATTTGCTATGCATTGCAAGCTGTGCTTCCACATCTGTGCTGGTCCTCGCAGAATATGCACCTCGTATCTCATGATCGGTTCCAGAGAAGCCTCACTTAACTCTTAAAAAAAAAGTTTATGATGCAGAGATAAGTTCTGAAAGTTGCATGCTCCATCAGCAGAAGGCAACTGCTGTTATGATAGTAAAATGCTACTGTCTATGGGTGCTTTCCAATTTCACACCAGGGAACGGTACAGTGGTACCTCGGGTTACAAACGCTTCAGGTTACATATGCTTCAGGTTAAAGACTCTGCTAACCCAGAAATAGTGCTTCATGTTAAGAACTTTGCTTCAGGATGAGAACAGAAATCGTGCTCCGGCGGTGCAGCAGCAGCAGGAGGCCCCATTAGCTAAAGTGGTGCTTCAGGTTGAGAACAGTTTCAGGTTAAGTACTGCCCTCCGGAACGAATTAAGTACTTAACCCAAGGTACCACTGTAGTTTACACCTATAAAAGCAACACCGTAATGCAATTATTTACTGTTATCCGCTAACATTGCCAAACTAGTGGTTCAGAGGAAGAAGGTTGAAAGAGAGATGAGCCTCAACGAGAGCTGAAAAGAATTTCACAAAACATTAAAATGTGCCAAAATATCCTACAATGATCCTCAGTGTTTGAAAGTAGAATTCAAAACATGGAATCTTAATGTGAAATTTTATTTTGAAATTTGCACGCATTACCTGGCTTGCTGATTTTCCTCGATTATTTTTATCTTGACAGCTGTCAAATATTAAATACCAAATACCGGGAAGATTGAATGTTGTTGTATCTCATCTATCGAATATGCTTACATATTAAATTCATTTTTCATTTTGACAACTAAATACTTCCAAAGACCATTAAATGTCAAGCAGTCAAAAGTTATCCTTGCCAACCATTCAATAGTGTCAAACGCCAACTGTAATGTCAACTATCAAATTCTAGATCGCATTGCACGCCAGCTACTGTAGATGGTGATTTATCCATAACTGGATGCCACATATTGATTTCAAATATTCACTGCGTAATCAGTAAATAATCCAAGAATACCATGCGACTTCTTTATATCAACATTTGTCAAGGAGAAATGTGAGAGGAATTACTAGGAGTAAAATCATTTCACCTCCACTCCTGACTCTCCCAACCCAGGAGGAAGCAGTTCTGACAAGGGCATCTGCAGAATTTTTTCCAAGCAGAGCGGGGGAGTAGGCTACCGTATTTTTTGCTCTATAAGACTCACTTTTCCCCTTCTAAAAAGTAAGGGGAAATGTGTGTGCGTCTTAAGGAGCGAATGCAGGCTGCGCAGCTATCCCAGAAGCCAGAACAGCAAGAGGGATTGCCGCTTTCACTGCACAGTCATCCCTCTTGCTGTTCTGACTTCTGGGATTCAGAATATTTTTTTTTCCTGTTTTCCTCCTCCAAAAACTAGGTGCGTCTTGTGGTCTGGTGCGCCTTATAGAGCGAAAAATACGGTAATTTATCTCATGCACCAAAATGAGAAGATTAGGGCCTGTACTTTCTGACTCACATCTCAGGCTCTGCTAGAAACTTTCTTTTCTTTTCTTTTAAAGCAAGCTGGTAATCCGAGTGTTATGGTTCATCCAGGGGCAAGGAAGTATGAGCTCGTGGATGTATGATGGAAGTGACACATCTCCTTCCAGTGTATGTGTGTGTGTGTGTGTGTTCATTTGTGTGGTTGTTTCCTCTAGGACTCTAACCCTCCAGGCTAGTGTTTCATTGCAGGTATATCCTGCAACATGTTCTGGACACAATAACAGCACATCAGTGGTGCCTTTGTTCTGCCTTAGGTTGCTCTCTCCATGCTTCCCCAGGGCAACTGCATTATTGCTGTCTGGAGGGGTTGTTGCGCAACAAAAGCAAGACAAAAACAAACCAGGACATTCATGGCATTAAAAAACTATGGAATTATGAAAGAGGGATTGCATGTGACCAGCTTGAGAGCACAATCAGTGCAAATAGTTATAAATGTGCCATTAAAAAAATGGTGTCTGGAGGGGCCATTAGAGGCTCATGAACTTCCCCCATCATGAATCAATATAAGAAATTCAGTGCAAATTCTGCATTCCCAGAATCATAGGACTGTAGAGTTGGAAGGGACACAAAGGGTTGTCCAGCCCAGCCCCCTTCGATGCAGGAATCATAGTTAAAGCATCGCTGACAGGTGGCCATCCAACCTCTGTTTTAATACCTCCAATGAGGGCAAGCCCACCACCTTCCAAGGGAGTCCATTCTACTGTTGAACAGCTCTTACCACCAGAAAGTTCTTCCTAACGTTTTGTGGGAATCCCCTTCCTTGTCATTTGAATCCGCTGGTTTGGGTCCTACCCTCTGAAGCAGCAGAAAACAAGCTTGTTCCCTCTTCCATGTGACAGCCCTTCAGATATTTGAAGATGGTTATCATATCAACGCTCGGTTTTCTCTTCTCTGGGCTACCAAAGCCAAACAGTACAGTGGTACCTTGGGTTAAGTACTTAATTCATTCTAGAGGTCCGTTCTTAACTTGAAACTGTTCTTAACCTGAAGCACCACTTTCGCTAATGGGGCCTCCCGCTCCTGCCGCGCCGCCGGAGCACAATTTCTGTTCTCATCCTGAAGCAAAGTTCTTAACCCGAGGTACTATTTCTGGCTTAGCGGAGTCTGTAACCTGAAGCGTATGTAACCCAAGGTACCACTGTACTATCTAGGGCAAAGCCAATCCGTCTGCTTGCCTCTCTAACTGCACCAGAGGTGAATCGTGTGCCCCAGCACTGCCCTCTCCCTGCAGCCGGGACTAACAGCGACGGCAGATTTACTTCAGGAAATTGTCTTGGAGCGTATCGTGCAGCAAAGGACGTGCCAGAGCATTTTGAGCTATTGCGGAAAGGAAATAATGTGACCGTGTCCAAAAGTACAGGCACTTCCGCAATAAATGGCACCTGCAAGTGCGGTGTTTATGAGAACTGCTTTCCCAGCCTCCCTGTTATTTATGAATTTGTTTCACCCCCACTTTAAGCAAAAGAAAAAAACAGCACATGAGGCAACTTATGCAAAATATCATCAAAGAGCAACACGATAATTTAATACAATCTGAAAAGAAAACAATCAACAAATAGATAAACAAGCTGAAGTGTGTGTGTGTGTGTGTGTGTGTGTGTGTGTGTGTGTGTGTGTGTGACTATCTACATTTTGCAGGACACTATAATTTCCTGTTTTGCAGCTGATGGGGGATTAGGTGAGGGCCTTGTCCAAAAGAGACATGCAAATGACAGAACAGAATTGCAAGCCAGAGCCCCACTCTGAAATCCCAGCTCTCTGATCACTGTAGTTAGCATTAATTAGTGTTATTAATAACCTGTCCTTCGCCAGAACGTGTAACTATAATGTCACGTCACAGCAGTGTAAAACACAACATTAAAAACTGTTTAGAATCAATAGAAGAGGCCTGAGGCAAGGCTCCTACACATACCTTGAAGCGATTAAGAGATTTGTGTGCGTGTGTGACAGAAAGAAAAAGAAAGCAGTTTTCTACGTTACATTAAAAATGAGTGACCAAATGCACTTTTGAGCCTCTCTTGGGGAGTAATGAAGGTGGGAGGTCTGGGATGAGCTCTTCCCGGCCCTTCCACCCCCCCTGCCCCAAACAGGGTAAACGCAGCTGTGTGTATGCAGAGAGGGGAGATGGTTTGTTTCAAATGTATTTACGTTTAATTTCTTTCTTTTTTTGAAAAAAAAAAAAAAAACCCACAGGAGATAATCTGGTCATGGCTCTCTTGTGGTCTCACCTAGTTTGGAACTCACTCAGTATTTGTGTGCCTGAGTAGATGTTGTCATACAGAAGAGAACAGTTCCTAAAGCAGACCTTAGATATTTATTTTGAAGGTGTTTTAAAGTGTGAACCGGAAGCACAGATTGTCACCCTATGAAAGGGGGGGGGGGAGAGGCTTACTCGGCCAAAAGCATGGAAAAGCTGCTTGCTCTCAAAGGAGACCACCTTCTGCTTTTCTGTGTTGATTGGAAAGAGGCAAGATCAACGCAGGGTATCATGCAATGGCTTTAAGCTGGCTGCTTCCCCGCGGGACATGACTCTGCTTCGACGGTAGGTAGCGGTGGCGGCTGGTTCTTGCTGGGAGGAAGGCAAGGAGGCTAACAGCAGGTGGCGCCAGAGCCAATGAGAGGCAGAACCAACTAATACAGTGGTACCTCGGGTGACAAACACCTCGGGTTACAAACACCAGGTTACAGACTCTGCTAACCCAGAAGTAGTACCTTGGGTTAAGAACTTTACCTCAGGATGAGAACAGAAATTGCATGGAGGCCCCATTAGCTAAAGTGGTACCTCAGGTTAAGAACAGACCTCCGGAAAAAATTAAGTTCCTAACCAAAGGTACCACTGCACCAAGTTTCCTCCCTGCTAAAAGGGCAACAAATATACAGTGGTACCTCAGGTTACATATGCTTCAGGTTACATATGCTTCAGGTTACAGACTCCGCTAACCCAGAAATAGTGCTTCAGGTTAAGAACTTTGCTTCAGGGTGAGAACAGAAATCGTGCTCCGGCGGCGAGGCAGAGGCAGGAGGCCCCATTAGCTAAAATGGTGCTTCAGGTTAAGAACAGTTTCAGGTTAAGTACGGACCTCTGGAACAAATTAAGTACTTAACCCGAGGTACCACTGTAATGTTTTTTGATATCTGACAAAAGCAAAGAAAGAAATACAATAACTTGGAACTGTGTGTGAAAACACTGTAGAAATAATAATACAATGAATCTAATCGGAAGCCAGATATGTTTGTTTTGTTTTTCCTTTTTCCTTTTTCCTTTTTCCCCTTCCCCTCCTTCCCACCCCCTCTTCTTCTTCCTCTTCTCTTTTCCTTTTTGTGCCTCCTTTCTTGGCCTTTCTCTTTTTGATATGTTAAGAAAGAGACAAAGAGATAAAAGTGTAATATGAAAACTTCAATAAGTTAAAAGTGGTGTTGTGTAATTTTTCTGTTACTATTTATATATTGTTAAAATTGGTTAATTGTAATGAATTGATGTAGCAACTACTGTGGTTTTTTCCTTTGTTATTGTTGAATTATAAATAAAGTATTTTATTCTTTAAAATAAATAAAAAAAGGGCAACAGTGAGACTTAAGGAGGAGGAATCAGACAGGCAGCACTAAGCCTTGGATGGGTTGCAAGCAGTGGTGTGGTCCAGGGTGTGGGGGCAGCCCTGTATTGTGATGTTTTTAATGTTTGATGTTTCAATATTTTTTATATGTACTGTAAGCCGCCCCGAGTGGCTGGGGAAACCCAGCCAGATGGCCGGGGTATAAATAATAAAATTATTATTATCATCATCATAGGTGGAGGAAAGGGGGAGAGGTGAGTTTCTGCTGAAAGCAGCCTACAGCACCAAGGGGAAAGTCCCAATTGTAGCTCCGCCCATCTCTGGCCCCTGGCCCCGCCCACTGGTACTCTGTGGCCCTCCGAAAGGTTGCTCAGAAGGGAATGTGGCCCCCGTGGTGGAGAAGGTTCCCCAGTCCTGCTCGGGGGTTCTGCAGCAACCCCCTCCCACATCTGGAAAAAGAGAGAGAGAAAAGAATTGGAAATAACCACTTACTGGCTCGCAGGAACAGACCACGCAGTGCATGATGCCAAAAGGCTCGCCCAAGTCTGGATGCCAAGTGTCCTCCAAGGCATAGGATCTGCCACCGAAAGAGCAGCCTAAAAGAAATGGGGGGGGGGGAGAGAGGAAGAGTCTTGAGTGTTCCTGAAAGCTTCATATGAAGTTGCCTCTATAAAAATAACCCTATTTATTGATTTTGCACTAAAAAAAACAGATTTCGGTATAGACCATAAATTACTTTATCCATTGACTTACCATACCCCATTTCCATGGTTTCCATATTTACCCTTAAAGGATGCATATTTCACGTATAATATTCAATACATCCATTCTAACCTATTTATCTTAATAAATAACGCTGGTGCTCCTATTTCAAATTCTGTTGTCTCTCATCTTTGCTGTTAATCTTGCCAGTTCCACACAACTCCATCATTTTCAAAAGCCTTATCCCAGAGTCAGGCCACTGGGCCACTCAGCTGAGCACTGACTGGCAGCAGCTATCTGAATCCAGCCCCAAATCTGCTGCTTTTGATCCTTTTAACTGGAGATGCTTTCAGTTGGCCCTTGCAAGCCTCCTGCCTGCACCTTCCAGCTCCATGTGAACCCCTTTAAGCTGTGATAGGAATTTTGAGGTCTTAGATATATGTTAAATGTTCATAAGTGCACCAACCAAGCACGTACATAGATCAGCACAGGAAGACCGACCTGAAAACCATCACCCAGCATCATAAATGGCTCAGGTCCGCAATACCTCAAGGACTACCTCTCTCCATATGAACCAACCTGGACCCTGACATCAACTTCTGAGGCCCTTCTTCACCTCAGGTCTGCAGGAAATGTACATTGTCTTTCAGCTGCCTGCACCCCCTCCTCCAAATAAATCAGTTCCCTAAAAGCACAGGCTGTCTGCTGACTCACCCAGGTCCACCCAGCAACCGCCAGCACCTGCCCCGCCCTCCAGAGTCCTGCCCTCAAGGCTTCCTTTCTTAGAATCACAGAACTGTCAAATTGGAAGAGACCCCGTGGATCATCTAGTCCAAACCCCACAATGCAGGAATACGCAGCTGTCCCGTACGGGGATCGAACTTGCAACCTTGGCGAGCACCATGCTCTAACCAACTGAGCTGTCCAGTTCAATTAGGACTCAACAGAGTTTATAACCTTCAAACTTCTTCTCAGAGCCAAAAAAGCAGTGGTGAAGGAAAGAACAACAGCGGGCATCCAATTCGTCAGCTGGAAAAATAAAAATGCAGCTCCCTTCTACGATTGGCTTGGAGATTTATACAAACCCGCAACATATGAACAACTTGTGTATAAACGCAGATTTGCCACGGTCAAATTCAATGATATTTGGAATCCATTCTTGCAAATACTGTAATAGGTTAAGATCTGGTGAAGTACAATAACAACCTTGTAAAATATAGTTTTGAGAGTTTCCCCCCACCCTTTATTTTCTCTTCTACACAGGTTCTGTTCCTCCTATTACTTTCTCTCTCTTTTATCTATGTCTCAAAATGTTTAGTGCACATATAATTATGTACTTTTTGAACTTACAATAAAGATGTTTAAAATTAAACAAACAAACAAAAAAAAGACAGGAGTACATTTACACATCACTGATCAGGAACCAGAGCTTCCAGTTGCAAAGGGTGTGTTTAATAATGAGCGGACTTAACAATGGATTCCTATGCATGTTTAACTCAGAAGTAAGTCCACCCATTCTCAATGGGGTTCACCACTTCCAGGGACAGGATTTCAGCCCTAGGCCCAAGCATCACCCCTTTCCCAAAAATTCTCTATTTCACATCTCAAGCACGCAGTTCCCAATCCACCCTCATCCACCCTTCTGCCCCTTAATTCCTTCCTCCATGTGCCCCAAACCCACCACCTGCAGCCTATGTAGACCTGCCACACGGGCACAGACAGTGCTTTTTCGGGGGGGTGCAGGGGTACACATACCCCTAAATATTTTGTGAATCTAAGTTTGGCCTCATTGAGGGGCAGTATTTCAATATGAGTAGGAAAATGAGAATACCCCTAAACATTTTTTTAGGAAAAAAAGCACTGGGCATAGACAAGGGGGGCAGGGGGGGCAGCTCCCCCTCCATCAAGTAGAACAATAGAAATACTTAACTAACTGACCAATCACGTCAGTTCTGCCCCCCTCCCAAAAGTCCTGCCCCCCCCAACAAAAATTCTGGCAACACCTAATAATTTATATACCTGCTATGTAAATGTTGACTGGGTGCTCTCTAATAGGACCATTAAAAACAGTGTGGTGTAGTGGTTAAAGGCTGTACTCACACCTGGGGGGCTAGGGTTCAAATCCCCGCTTGGCCACGGCGCTCACTGGGTGACTTTGGACCAATTACTGCCTCTTAGCCTCTCCTACCTCACATTGTTGTAGGGATGAACAATTATAATACTAGGAAACAAAAAGGCAGGTCCCTGCCTCAAGGAACATACAAAACTAAATAAACAAGATAAACAAATAAATTTCCAAGGCAGGAGAGGAATGGAACGAGAAGAGGTACATGAATAAATAAGGGGATTAATCTGGATTTTGATATATTTTGTGTCAATGTGGTTTTTTTCAGTTGGTACTTTTAATGAATGATTTTAATGGACAGGATTAGTTGATTAAGTGATATATATATAAATCTTGCTCAATAAAATAAATATGCATTTCAGTTAGAATCCTAGAACTGTAGAGTTGGAAGGGACCCTGAGGGTCATCTAGTCCAACCCCCTGCAATGGAGGAATCTTTTTGCCAAACGTGACGCTCAAACCGGATCCTGAGATTGAGAGTTTGAAGCTCTACCGACTGTTACAACCGCTTAGGCTGCCTTGCAATAGTTGAACTGGTGATCCCTCCCCAATTTCCTTCCTCCACGTTCCTTTCCCCCCGGATTAAAAATAAAATAAAATCTTTGGAGATTTAAATTTGATGGGAAGTCCAGCTTCTCTGCTCGAGGAGCCCATTTTCCCAACCACTGATCCATCAGGGCTGCTGCATAATCTTAGGGACACCTAATGTGCATCGCCAGCTCTTCACCTGTTCCAGGACTGAGCCTCAAAGGTGAAAGTCTGTGACTTGTGCGTAGCTATGCCTGTGGAGCTGTGCCTCGACCCGCTTGGCATTCCTGCAACCTCACAGCACCCAGGACTGCACGTCTAGAACACTGAACGAGTGTGGGTGTCTTGTGTGGAATAGCTCTGGGCAAAGCCTTGGGAGTGGGGTCGCCTGGCAAGAAACTTTTCTTCGTACCCAAATTCGTGCCATCGGCTGCGTTTGGTGCCTCCCGTTGCACGCTGACCGCTTCCACACACACATGCACGCACACACCCGAGTCACACTCCCACACAGCAGGCATCCCTGCACCCACAACCATTCCCCGTCTGTCCCACTTGGAAGCGCGCTCCTCGCCCGTCGGCAACCCGCCCGCGTTCGTCCAAGCAGCCCGGAGGCTTCCCAAACTCCCACGTCCCCGTCCACCTCCCGCCTCGACGTCCACCTGCCGCCCGGCCAAGAGGTGCGGGCACGGGGTCTTCGAAATCCGTCCGTGGGAAGCAGCTGGGAGGCTCGCCTGCCGCTGCCCGGGCAGCTGTGCCAACCAAGCTAGGGAGACAGGGCTGGGTCAGGATGCGCCCTTCCGAGGGGTGGGGGGTGGCGTGCCCATCTCCTGCAAAGAAGCCTCCGCCACCCGCGCGTCCCAGGGAGGAAGAGGAGGAGGAGGGTCCTACCTGCCGCCCCCTTGGAGGGTAGAGGGTCCGCCGATTCGGGCTGGATGGGCAAGAGGGGCTTGGGCGGGCGCGGGGCTGAGCCGTGGCCCGGCCACACGAGGGCGAGCGGCGGCAGGAGCAGCAGCAGCAGCGCCGCGCCCAGGAGGGTCATCGCGGCGAGGCGAGCGCGGGATCCCGGAGCGAGTTACCGTCCCGTCTGGCCCCGGCGGCCTTTATAGGCGCCGGCTTGGGCCAAGCGGCGCGGAGGGGGCATCTCCTCGAGCAAACAAAGGCGGCGGCACATCGCGGCCCCGGCAGGGGGTCCGCTCAGCACCGCCGCGGGGGGTGGGGGGTGGGGAGAGGGGGGAAGGATCGGGGAGGCGGCGGCGACGGATTGGGCCCCCTCCCACCGCCTCCGCCTCTCGCCCTCCGCGCAGCCCTGGACGGGACGTCCTCTCGGCGCGGGAGGGAGGGAGGCTGCCTGGCCCGCCGCTGGCCCGGTCCCTCCCGGGCTCCGCTGCTGCGGGAGGACGAGGGCGCCGCCGCGGGACGGGCAGGGCTAGGCAGGGCGCCCGACGGCGCGGGAGGAGAAGCGCGGCGAGGAAAGGAAACGGGCGGGACGCGGGGAGGAAAAGCTCCGCCCGCGGTGCTGGGCGGAGGCGGAGGAGCCACCGCGCGGCGCCCACGGCGCTGGGTCCCCCGCGCCCTCACCTGGGCTTGCCCGCCTTCCCTGCACCCATCCACGGTGAACGGATCTCCCTGTCAAAGTTGCTGGGGAGGGGGCTGTCCAACTACAACCTCCCTCGCAAATCCTGAAAATCTTTTCCCGTGGGTCCACGAGTCACCCACCCCGACGAAGTCCTTGCCACGGGGGCCGGCATGCGCCCCCAGCGCGTCCCAGTATTCTTATAAATATAGTATACTATATAGTATGTTGAACTCTGAATATCACCACACTCCATAGCAAGCTCCCCTTCATTGCCACAATCTGGCCAGAAAGGCTTTGCAACATGAAGGACAGCCCTGCAGGATCAGGCCCATCTCATCCAGTATCCGTGATCAGCTCTCCTCCTGCCCTTTCCACCGTTGATGCCCCAAACAGTGGCCTCATGCCACCCACCTGCCTTCTGCTGCGTGGGCATGAGGTTATGCTACAATTCCCACAATGCTCACACTCAGACGTGAAATTGTTGAATGGTTACTTTAAATGTAAAGGTTCATCATTGTTCCACCCGATGTGTATGTCTTTAAGGGGCCAGAGCAAGGGCCAGAGCAAAATAAGGAGACCCAGCTTTACAGCTGTGAAACATAGCAGGTGCTGCTGAGTTGTACTGATTAAGGTGTGTCAGCAATTGGGTGTAGTATATAAGGAGCAGCACCTAGCTCTCCCATTACCCTGGGGGATGGGTTGGTGGTTGGGTCTGGTTTGTTGTTGATGTATTTACAGTGGCGTAGCGTGGGGGGTGCAGGGGGGGCCGGCCGCACCAGGCGCAACATCTTGGGGTTAGGGTTAGGGGGCGCAAATCCACGGGTTAGGGGGCGCAAATTACTTGCCTTGCCCCGGGTGCTGACAACCCACGCTACACCACTGTGTATTTAGTGTATAAGGAATTTTTGCTTTTGTTATTAAAACCTGTTTAAGTTATTTCTGAGTCCCTTTTTAATGCATGGTCTCCCCAGCAAGCTCTCTGCAGCGCTACTAAACTGCAAATAGCCAACAGAAATGTCCCTCATATCTTGCACCCTAAGACTCACACTTCCTTTCTCTCCCAGCAAATCATCCCTCAGCAGCCCTTCCCAAAGGGGTCTCCTGCTTCAGCTCCCTGAAACCTAGGCTGGGGCCCTTGAGATGTCAATCTTGAGGTGACACTGCAGCTGGCTGCATAGAATCTACTCCTGCATCTCATTGGAAGAAACTGGATAGATTCTCCAGCAGGGGGCGAGTGGAGCTCTCCATGCCGGATCACCTGTGAGGAGAAGGTTTCCGATGGGGAAAGAGGCCAGAATCAAATGATGGAAGTCGAGCAATGGTTTGCCATAAGAGTGTCTCTGAACCGAAAATGACATGTTAAAGCTAGTATGATTTGAAGTTTTGGGATTTTGGGATGCAGGAGAGAAAAGGACTCTGGCTCTGGTAGAAGTCTGCGTTTTGCATGCAAAAGATCCCAGGTTGAATTCCTGACATCTGGGAACAACTTCTGCTTCAGCCCTTGAAGAATCGTGGCTAGTCAAGTCAAAGGCTGGGCAGACAAATTGCCCAAAACCTCAGAGAGCTACCCCAGGTGACTTTTGCAACACTGAGCTAGATGCTAGATGCTAGATGCACGAACATTAAGAACACACACATTTGCATTGAATTTGCATATGCTCAGTCACTGATATCAAAGCCATCACTGATTGGGTGGTGCTGTGCTTGGCTCCTCCTACTACAGCTTCCACCAGCAGGCCAGAAGCATGGGAAATGGATCAGCATTTTGGCGCAAATCCTTCCTTACACACATGTGTTTGTATACAGCTTAATTAATTAATTAATTACATTTGTAATTATCCGAAGATCCCAGGGCGGTTCACGACAGAAAAATATCCACCTTTTTTCTGCAAAGCAATTTCCCCTGATGTAATGCATTTGTGTATGTTACGTTCACGAATATGTGCATTTTTTTCTTTACCAGGGAATATGCACTTTTGTACATGTTGCTTGTACATGGAGCACTGCCTTGCAAAATTTGGAAAAGTGCAAATTGCGTAGCGTAGCTGTGCTTCAGTTTCTGCGTTGCTTCAGAATGTGGGAGGTAGGTAGGTTTGCCTTTCTGTGTGAGCTATTTCGCCTTCCTCTCCCATCCCAGCGCAAAAACCCCACTGTATCATACGCAGGTTGTACTGAGGCTTTGAAAAATCATTTTAAGGGTGAGGAGAGAGAGAGAGACCCACAAGGAGTGTCCCACCGTCCTCTCTGTAGGGAAAAAGCAGGCAGCCTACTGAAGCCTCAAAACCAGCAATGCTTTGAAAGCTGCAGCCTTGGTGAGTCACGGGGGGGGGGGAGAGCCACCCTCCTCTGCTACATACCCCTGTGGCAAGGAATCAAGCCTTTCTTTCCAACACTTCTCCCTCCCCTAGAACTAGGTTGACTGGACTGAGGCCTGCTTCCTTGAGAGATAATTTCAGTAAAACGGAGAGAGAGAGAGATCTAATAATTCACATTAGACATGGGAATTTTGGATTCTGTGGCAATATTTGCACATCTGAAGCCCAGTCGCAAGGTAACCGAGGGGAGGTGCGGGAGTGGAAGTGGGGAAGAGAGGGACAAGGCTGAGCCGAGGATGATGGTGCAGGAGGGAACCAGCTGTGTTTTGTCTGAAACACATGGACTTAATATTATTTTCCTCATATTCAGCATGATTGAGCTATGCCCCGGGATCGCCTGTAGGAACTTCCTGTGAAGTAACATGGTGGGCTGAGGAGGGAGGGAGGCAGGCATTTGCCAGGTGTTCAGGAGCAAAGGACTTTGGGGAGAGGACGACGGGCTATTTGTTTTATTTCTTTGGTTTTTCCCCCTTCCTTCTTAATTATAGAAAACACACCCTCACCCGATCCTCGAAAGTAATAAAAAATACCTACTGGTTTTTAAAAACACCCAATAAAAAGATCCAGCTTGTTTTCTGCCAACAAATGCAAATATCATCACTTTTGGGATGTATGGGGTGTTAGGGGAGGGCTAGTACCTCTAGTGGGGGCGCGCTTTGCGTTCCTTCTGGGGTCGTTTGTCCATCTTTGGTCCCCACCCTGCACTCAGCTCTCACCTGGGGCTCCTAGAAGCTGTCAGCATGCAGCAGTGACTACACCCCTGGAACGGCTTAAATTATGTGGGGTGGGGCTTGGCCGTGCCCCCCTAATATTTTATTCAAGGGGAGGTATAATAGTACTGAGTGGTGTAAGGCTTTATAGGTAAAAAACCAGCATCATGGCCCATCTCAGGCCAACTTCCAGGACAATATTATTACTATTTACTGCATGTCCCAATTTGCTCAGCAGAACTTGCTCCCTTGCAATTGCACAGAGATTTGCAGCTTTAAAGGGTCGTTTTTCCATGCTGAACTGACGTTTGGTTAGGTCCTGAGAATTCTCTGTTACGTTAGAGAGCCTTTCCTACCAAAAGAAAACAGCTGTTTTAGCAACCTGTTTTAGCCCTCTGATGCAACGCGGTAGGAATTTTAAGCAAGCCTGCTGGCTTCGCTGACTTCACTCTGTTTCCCTTTGTGAAGAATATATATATATATCATCGTCGAAAGTGAGATTGCTCGGCGTTTATTTGTTGAGTCAGATGTTTTGATTCTGTCTACTTAATTTAACATGGCAACCTCCTCTGGGCAGGGACAGAATGAATGGTTCATGTTTTATGGCACTTCGAGAGCAACTAACCGTCACTTGCAATGCTGTTAAAATTCTTGCAGAAACACATCTGCATGGAAATCATCTACAGATAGATCTCCATGCAAGGCTAACAAGTACAGATAGATGGTCAGTCCATGCGCTCAAGCTGGGAAGCAACAATGGGCCACTGGCTGGGGAAGCGGAGCCAGGCTTGAGGGAGATTTGCGGCAGGATGAGAAGGCGCTGGAGGGCCGGAGCGGGGACCCCGAGGAGGAGGAGGAGGAGGAAGAAGAGCTTGTGGATCCTTTAAGTACTCTAAGGGAGCATTGTGAACAGATTGAGAAATGTGTGAAAGCTCGGGAACGTTTAGAGGAGTGTAATGCTCGAGTGTCATCCAAGTCCCATACAGAGGAGAAGTGTACAGAGGAACTCTTTGACTTCTTGCATGCTAGAGACCATTGTGTGGCTCATAAACTCTTCAGCAAATTGAAATAAATGTTAATATAAGCCTGTGTCGTCCTCATGCATAGCTGATGAAAACCTGAGTGTTCAGTTTGAGTAAACATGCAGCTCTGCACGTGTGATATGAAAGTGAATGCAACTAGCTCTGTGGTAATTCTGGGAGAATTTAAGAGTTGCCATCAGGATACATCTGTTATGTAGAAGATTTGTGGCTGCTTAACAAAGTGTTTCTGTAGACTTCTGATATTAAAGATATAAAAAAAAAACAAAAAAAAAACAAAAACAATGGGCCACTGATTCCTAGTGTTGGATCATCACATGCACAAGGCACGAAATATATGCACTAACTATTGCAAAGTGAATTCTGATTTTACATTTTCATCCGACTTTCATTTCCGTTGCATTGAGTTACTCGTACACCACTTAGAGGCAGTTGTAATTAATAATAATTATTATTTATTATTTATACCCCGCCCATCTGGCTGGGCCTCCCCAGCCACTCTGGGCGGCTTCCATAGAAAGCAAAAATACAGTAAAATATCACACGTTAAAAACTTCCCTGAACAGGGCTGCCTTAAGACGTCTTCTGAATGTCAGGTAGTTGTTTATCGCTTTGACATCTGCTGGAAGGGCATTCCACAAGGCGGGTGCCACTACCGAGAAGGCCCTCTGCCTGGTTCCCTGTAGCTTTACTTCTCGCAATGAGGGAACCGCCAGAAGGCCCTCGGGGCTGGACCTCAGCGTCCGGGCAGAACGATGGGGGTGGAGACGCTCCTTCAGGTATACTGAACCGAGGCAGTGATACCTCTGGATGCGAACGGGATCCGTTCCGGAGCCCCGTTCGCAACCTGAATGGAATGTAAGATGCGACGGAGCGTCTGCACATGCACGGGTTGCATTTTGCCGCTTCCGCACATGCGTGTGACGTCATTTTGAGTGTCTGTGCATGCGCGAGCAGCGAAACCCGGAAGTAACATGCTCTGTTACTTCCGTGTTGCCACAGAGCGCAACCCGAAAGCGCTCAACCTGAAGCACATTCAACTGGAGGTATGACTGTAGTAGAAAACTTTTGAAATAAATTTACTGATTATTTATCTTATTTCAAAAACTTTATATACTGCCTGATTGTAAAATAACAAACAAACCTGGGAGCGGCCGCTGAGACCACATAACACCGGTCCTGAAAGACCTACATTGGCTCCCAGTATGTTTCTGAGTGCAATTCAAAGTGTTGGTGCTGACCTTTAAATCCCTAAACAGCCTCGGTCCTGTATACCTGAAGGAGCATCTCCATCCTCATCATTCAGCCCAGACACTGAGCTCCAGCGCTGAGGACCTCCTGGCAGTTTCCTCACTGAGAGAAGTGAGGTTACAGGGAACCAGGCACAGGGCCTTCTCGGTAGTGGTGCCCACCCTGTGGAACACCCTCCCATCGGATGTCAAGGAAATAAACAACTATCTGACTTTTAGAAGACATCTGAAGGCAGCCCTGTTTAGGGAAGGTTTTAATGTCTGACGTTTTATAGTGTTTTTAATTTTCTGTTGGGAGCCGCCCAGAGTGGCTGAGGAAACCCAGCCAGATGGACAGGGCATAAGTAATAAATTATTGTTATTGTTATTATTCAAAAAGAATACAGCAGTGACATTATTGGTAAAAACAGTTAAAAGCAACTGTTTAAAACTCTTGAAAATATTGCTTGCATGCATATCCCAGGTTTCCTGAAGTAAATAGTAGACAGATACATAAGACAATGCATATATTTGTATACAAATGTGTATGTATTGCTATAAAATTATGCTGCATAAATATAGTACAGCATGGGATTATATGCATATAGCGGTGTTCGTGTGTATAAAATTTTGTGTATGATTTTGCATATAATTAATTGCACATGAGATGATTGCAAATCACCACTGGAGACAGGTAGGATGAAAAGAATGAATCAAGTCTTAAGCACCTTTCCACCTGCTTTTGTAAAAATAAATCCAAAAAAATTATACATCACCCTGTGGGCAGGACCCTACATCTGGCTTTGATGAACTTCTTCTCAAACCAAGATTTGGAAACGAAAAATAAAGCTATAGCAGGCCACATACTGATGGCAGCCAGAATGACTATGGCCAATTGCTGGAAAGTCTTGAAGTCCACATCGCTGGAGGAGTGGTATAACAAAGTGTAGAATTTAGCATCAGTAAAGAAATTAACACAAAAGCATGGAATGCTGAAAGATCTCTCAAAATCAGACGAGTTTAATTCGCATTATGATTTTTTAAAAGTTTTTATTCTTCGTCATACTATGCAAGGATCTGGAATGTGTAACAATCCCAGTGGTCCCAATTCCTTTGCTTTTATAACATATGATTTCATCTTAAACTTTCATTTTGGAAGATTCATGTAGTACCATCTACACCTGTTTCCAAAACTGGTTTTCCCTTGCGTGCTCATTTGTAGAGGGATCTGTTTATTTCCTCTGTTGTCGGTTATCTTTTTCTGCCTTTATCATATCTGCCTGGGACACCCAAAATTAAAATTCATAAAGATTGTTAATAATTTTTCTTTAAAAGAATCTCTCCACTCCTATTGAATATACATTTTCCAGAGGGCCGTATAATACACTCTCCCAAAATCTTCTCCTGAATGTGTAAAAGGCAGAATAATAATAATAAAAAAAATAAAAATAATAAATGCCTCTTTTTATGGAGAGTTTTCTAATTTACCTTGTTTGATAAAGGCAGCAGGCCACACTCCTGAGTCATTCATAAAAAAGTTCCCTATTTCCCGCTCGGGGCCTTGATTTGGCATCCCTGGGAGATCAAAGTGGGGCAGCTGTTCCCCTTTTCCTGTGTGCCTTTTGCAGCTGCCCGTGGGGGTTCCCCGCTCTCCGTAACCAGGAAGGGGGATTGTTTGGCCATGGGATTAATGGATGCATTAGAAAGGGATGGTTTAATGACACTGGCTGTGCCCAGGGAATTGTGTTTGCCAGGCAATTGGGTTCCCAGCCTCACCTCCCTGGGAGGGAGCCCTGCCACACAAGCAGCCCAGGAGACAGAGGCAAATATTTGGGCCTGTGTGGGTTTTGCAGAAGTGTGAGAAGGAATTCCGCTCTTGCTCTCCACTCCTTTAAAACACATTCACACACTCGATTAACCAGATGCTCCAACTGTCCTTGTTTAAAGAGGATGGTTCCTATTCTTTAGCTTCCTGCTGGATCTCCATTTTAACCCCCCTCTGGGTGATACTTGCTAAAAAGTATTATTAGCAGGAGTCACAAGAGGTGGTATTATTCAGGGGTTAGCTCCTTCCCCGGGCTCTCTTGAAGCTAACAGTGCAACCCTGCGCATGCTGTCGCTCAGGAACAGATCCCCGGTAAGGACGTAGATAGGATTTGAAGAGTTGTGCAGTGCAATGCAGCTTGTCTCTAATGCACAGGGTCCATAAATGCACACAGGTGAACATTACACGGCCATACACCACAACAACCCTCTATCATCTCAAAGGCTGGGTTGCATCCACACCTTCAGTTTAAAGCACATTCAATGTACATTGAAAGCACACGGCTGCCCCAAAGAATCCTGGGAACGATCCTGTGCCCCCACAGATCCATAATTCCCAGCGTTCTTAGCAAACTAGTGTTCCCTGGAGTGTTTGTTGGGTGCTTTCCATGTGCATTGAATGTGCCTTAAATATATGGTACGGATGCTATCTCCCTCCAGTGCATCCTTTAGCTTAAAGAAGTTGTGGGACCTGCAACAAAGTTTTGCAGTGTAGAGCACTTTTCTTCAGTGGGCAAGCCAGCCCTGCCCTCTTACCAGGTACTCTCTTTCATTGCCCCTTTCGCCCTTGTGTGCGGAAGGTGCTCTTTTGGCCACCTGTGACTGGTGCTCAGGGAACGAGACTCCCAAATGCCCTGGCCAATCAGAGGAGGGAATGCTGAGAGAGATGAGCCCAACAGCCTGACCTGGGGAAAGGCAACTTCAGAGGTTCCTACCTCTGCATTCTGCTAGTTTATGGAAAGCTGCATTCCTTTCCTCCTCTCCAACAATAACAAGGCATTGTGATATTATCCAGATTTTCTGCTCAAAGATAATTAAACAATATGCATTTCCTGCTTACTGAGATCATAATAAGCAGTTGGATTCCCCAGAGCTGTTGCTAGGCAGGGTGGGGTGGAGGGGCTTGCAGAGGGGCAGAGCCTGTAGCATACCTAACCTCTGAGCTGTTCAGAGACCCTCCAATCCCACCTCTCTCTCTCTCTCTCTTTTCCAGATGCAACCTAGCAAATATCATCCCCTGGCTTCCTGCTCCTCTCTGCCGCACACCTGCCTCTCACACCTTTGCCAGTGTGATGTGAAATTTGGCATACTTGAGGTTGCAACCCTATGCGCACTTACACGGGAGTAAGTCCTGGTGGATTCAGTGGATTTATTATTCAGCAGACACAATTTCTAGAAACAACACAATGCAGTAAAGAACCAACAGGAAAGCAGTTTTCCAAAAGCTTACAGGGGCAGCCTGTTTGTAGAGCATTCACTCTGATTTGCTTGCATAACCCTATGCAGAGGTTAAACGATGTTCAGTCTTTATTGCACATTTGTTCTGATTTGTTTCTAGGTGGGTTATATGTCAATGAGCACCCACCCTGATTTTCTTCTGGGGTGTTTATACGTCTTTCCATTAAACATTTGTTCATCTCACACTTTCCATCGCCTCTCCCCATCACTTTCCTAACTGCAAAAGCTCCAATTATTTTTTAAGGAGGATTTGCTGTGCTGGGGTGACGGAGTGCTTTGGTCCACTTCAGTTGCCCAAGCCTAAATTCCCTGGCGTGTCCTTGAACACCAACCACAAAAGAAATGACAGTCTGGAGGTCCACTGAGATGCATTTGGGAAGGACATGGCATCCCCCGCCAGCTGAACAATGGAATGACTTACTATCCAGTCCTGTAGACATTTAGTCAGAAACAAGCTCCTTTGAATAAGTGTGCATGCACAAGAAAGCTTATACCCAGAGCAAATGTAGTTGGTCTCGAAGGTGCTACTGGACAATTTTTTAATTTATCTCGACTGTGTCAGACCAACACGGCTACCTACCTGAACCAAGCTCCACTATGTTCAATGGTACTTCCTCCCTAGTGATTCTGCTATCATTACAGCCTGTTGTGACCTGCCGGATTTTAACAATGTTTTTGTTAAATATTCCCAAGCTAGAAAGAGCCTGTTTCAGACCTTATGGAGAAGCACAGGCTTCTGTGTGGATTCACCTAATGACTGCTAATGTGCCATTTTGCAAATGCAAAATCTGAGTGTGTGTTTTTAGGCTGGAGGAGGCAAGACTGATTTTAAAAAAGAAGAAGAGGATCTGCAACAAAATGTTGTAGTGGATCCTCACTTTGCAACAGGAAAACTCCTGCTCACAGCCATACTCTCCTGCAAGGTGGCTTGTTCCATCTCCCTGCTTTCTGTTTTCCAACCAACACACACCATTCTGTGACCACTGAGCATGTGTGCTCATTGGGCTGTTTAGGAGTGGCTGTTTTTTGCCTCCTCAAGTTTTAATTTATCAAAGATGTTTGCAAATGTTTCCATGCTAGTAAGCTTCCCCTTGCTTTTTAATTGACCTGTATTGTTGACACTCGCTGTCTGGGTTTGCTATTAGAAGGAAGCGATGGCAAGCTGGGAAAGCTCATATACTGAGCAGTTACATGGAGGCAGGGATGGGTGGGAAAAGAAGCCCATCCATTTTCCTGACACAGGTTCCCTATCCCTGAGAAAATGGGTGTGTGTGCCCATACCTTCTTGCAGCACTACAGGTGAGCAAGCATCTTTGTTCACCTTTTCACGAAAGGCGGAGGGCATCTTGCAGATCTACTGGAACCAAACACATACTGACCTATGTTTGTGTGTATACATGCAACATACAATGAATTAATGTCTGCTTGCTAAGTGGAATACATCAGCATTCCTTAGAAGCATGCAATAAAGTGCCAGTGTAATGCATTTACCTCGGTCAAACCACACCGGGAAAACTGTGTCCAATTCTGGGCACCACAGTTTAGGAAGGGTGTTGACAAAATGGAACATGTGCAGAGGAGGGCAACCAAGGTGATCAAGGGTTTGGAACCCAAGCCTTATGAGGAACGGTTCCATCCATGACAGATGGCCATCCAATCTCTGCTTAAAAACCTCCAAGGAAGGAGACTCCATTGCCTTCTTAAAGAGTCCATTCCACTGTCAAACAGCTCTTAGCACCAGGAAGTTCTACTTGATGTTGCCTCGGAATCTCCTTTCTTGTAACTTGAAACCATTGTTTCATGTCCTACCCTCTGGCGCAGGAGAAAACAAGCTTGTTCCCTTGAGTTATTTGAAGACGACTATCATATCTCCTCTCAGTTTCCTCTTTTCTAGGCTAAACATACCCAACTCCTTCAACTGTTCCTCAAAAGGCTTGGTTTCCAGCCCCTTGATCATCTTGATTAATGCCTCTTACAACTTTTCTTTTGCTGGCCTATTATAATACTGAGTTGATGCTTGTAACCAAACATTGCCCAGACTTACATCTTAGCTTGTAACACTTGGGATCCACTCTGGCTCATGGGAGATCCTGTGCTGCTTGGCCACAAGGTCCTTGTGGGTACTCAGACACGTTTTGCTTGGATGTCTCAAGTCATGGTTATGAAAACGTTGCCATGCCCCAAACCAATGGCTGCCAAAGACCCCCCCAGGTAGAAATTTCACATGACAATAAGTCAATAGATCAGCATACCAAGCGGATTTGGTTTTGTGGATCACCATACGAAAACAGCTAGGAACTGCTGAGATAGCACATGCAGGAACAAAGGAAGCTGAATTATACAATGGTCTATGCAGCTCAGTACTGTCTACACTGACAGGCAGCCGCTCTTCAGCGTTTCAGGCACCTACCACTAGCTACAACACAACAGAATCAGACACACAGCATTGGAGAAAACCAAGAGACAATTGCATCTCTTCTAGGAAGCCACTGGAATATGTTTATGGACCCTCAATCTCTCGGTGTCCCCCACCCCCCTGCAAGCCCATCTGTTTGCTTGGTGGAAAGATTAGTCTCCCAGGCTCTCTCTTTTGTTTGCCCCAGTTTGTCCAGCTGTAATTGTGGGCTTTTATAGGGGCTTCAAAAGGCCTCCCCTCTCCAACCCTCTCCTCCGCCCCCCCCCAATAGCCCATGCTAACAGGATGGCTTTAATGCTAGGATGAGAAGCCAGCGGCATCCTTGCAGGGAAGGAGGAAGCTTCTGGGGTGATTCAGAGCCCTGCCTGAGTGTGGCTCCGGGGCCTGAGGATGGTTTTGCACATTGTTAAAAGCAAACACACACACCCAAGAATGAAACACAAGTCATCTTTTCCAGCGGAGCTGCACATTGAAGAAGTCTTGTGGGTGATCCATCACGCAGCCACGCCAGACCATTAAAACACGCTTCTACTGGTTAAGTTGACATACAAACTCCGGGACAAGAACAACTGTGACTTTAAGGAAGAATGGGAGCTTTTTATCTAAAAAGACAACAGAAAGAACTGGACTCCTTGGCAGGGTTTGAATAAACATACACGAATTTATTGGTTGATAACATGATAGATAGATAGATAGATAGATAGATAGATAGATAGATAGATAGATAGATAAGGTAAGGATATGTACAATTTTATAACATGCAGAGAATAATATATGCAGAGAAATCAGAGAGAGGAGCTGAGGGAAGTCTCGGGGGGGGGAAGGAAGGGTTTGAAGGGGGTGGGGGGAATAGTGAATATGATAGGTTTTGATAGTTTGTATGTTGAAATTGTCCATGGAATTTTCTTGGCAGGGATACTGGAGTGGCTTGCCGGTTCCTGCTCCAGGTGGATCACGTATGGTCAAAACTCTCTTTTTTTTAAAAAAAAATATTTTTATTAGTTTTACAGAATAAAAAAGAACAAAGAATAAAATACAAAAGTTTCATAAATCATATTTCTTTTACAGAATCCTTTGGACTTCCCCACATCTTCCCGAATCTGCATTATTTATAATACCAACTTCAGCATTTTGTTATCTTATTTCATCACTTATTGTATCTTTCATTTTGTCATATTACCCATTTCAATATATTTATAACCCAATATTCATGATACAAAGTCTTCAGCTATTTATTATCTTATTTCATTACTTATTGTATCTTTCAGTTCATTATTGTGTCTTTCAATTCATTACTTATTGTATCTTTCAATTTCATGTTACCAAAGTCAAAGTTATTGTAACCATGATCTTATATATTGTAATTAAAACATAATGCAATAAAGATTTTTCTTAATTTCACCTCTCTTTTCTTGTGCCTTATTTTTCATTTCACCTAATTACCATTGCTGGGGCTAATATTTCCTAAAAAGTGCATTTTCTTAACATTCATACAGCTTATAATATTTTTGTAAATAGTCCTTAAATTTTTTCCAGTCCTCTTCCATTTTTTCTTCTCCCAAGTCTCGGATTCTGCCAGTCATTTCCGCCAGTTCCATATAGTCCATCAACTGCGTCTGCCATTCCTCCAGTGTGGGTAAATCTTGTGTCTTCCAACACTTTGCGATGAGAATTCTTGCTGCTGTTGTGGCATACATAAAAAAAGTTCTATCCTTCTTTAGCACATTCTGGTCTACAATGCCCAGAAGGAAGGCCTCCGGTTTCTTAGGCAAGGTATATCTAAATACCTTTTTTAACTCATTATAGATCATTTCCCAAAAGGCCTTCACTTTCGGACATGTCCACCAGAGATGAAAGAACGTCCCTTCCGCCTCTTTACACTTCCAGCATTTATTATCAGACAGGTGATATATCTTAGCAAGCTTGACTGGGGTCATGTACCACCGGTATATCATTTTCATAATATTTTCTTTCAGGGCACTACATGCCGTGAATTTCAATCCGGTGGTCCATAGCCTTTCCCAGTCCTCAAACATAATGTTATGTCCAATATCCTGTGCCCACTTTATCATGGCGGATTTGACTGTCTCATCCTGTGTATTCCATTTAAGCAGCAAGTTATACATTCTTGAAAGTAATTTGTCTTTAGGTTCTAACAATTCTGTCTCTAATTTCGATTTTTCCACCTGAAACCCAACCTTTTTATCTGTTTTGAAAATTTCCCGAATTTGAGCATAATGCAACCAGTCTCGCACCTTGCTTTTTACATTTTCAAAACTCTGCAGCTTCCAATTGTCACCATCTTTTTCAATTAATTCCCAATATTTTGGCCAGTAGGCCTCCATGTTAAGTCTCTTACGTGCCTTGGCCTCTGCCGGTGAAAGCCACCTTGGTGTTTTGCTCTCCAATAAGTCTTTATATTTTGTCCAGACCATAAAAATTGCTCTTCTAACAATATGATTTTTGAACATTTTATGAACTTTAACCTTGTCGTACCACAAATACGCATGCCACCCAAAAGCGTTATCAAACCCTTCCAGATCTAGGACATCAGTGTTCTCTAACAAAAACCAATCTTTCATCCAGCAGAAGGCTGTAGATTCGTAATATAACCTCAAGTCTGGCAGGGCAAATCCCCCCCTTTCTTTCGCATCTGTTAGTATTTTAAACTTAATTCGGGGCTTTTTGCCCTGCCAAACGAACTTAGAGATATCCTTCTGCCACTTTCCAAAACATACCACTTTGTCCACAATCTGCAGGGTCTGAAACAAGAATAACATTTTCGGCAAAACATTCATCTTTATAGCTGCTATTCGGCCTAACAAGGAAAGTTTTAGTCTTGTCCAAGTTTCCAAATCCCTTTTGATTTCTGACCAGCATTTCTCATAGTTGTCCTTAAACAAATTCAAGTTTTTAGAAGTCAAGTACACCCCTAGGTATTTTACCTTTTTAACCACATTTAATCCTGTCTCTTTCAAAAACTCATCTGCTTCTGTAGATGTTAGGTTCTTTGCTAAGACCTTAGTCTTTTGCTTGTTCAACTTAAATCCCGCCACCCGACCATAATCAGAAATTAAGTCCAAAACTCTTTTTGTGCTAGAAACTGGCTCCTGTAATGTTAATACCAAATCATCTGCAAATGCTTTCAGTTTATATTGTTTCACTCCAACCTCAATGCCCCGAACTGACCGGTCCCTTCTAATCATATTCAAAAGCACCTCCAGGACCGAGATAAACAATAATGGGGATAGAGGGCACCCTTGTCGTGTCCCTTTTTCAAACGTATGGTCAAAACTCTCCACTATGACCTGTCCATCTTGGGTGCCCTGGACGGCATAGTTCATAGCTTCTCTGACTTATTCAAGCCCCTTCGCCACGGCCCCATGAAGGGGTCCGTACTATTGGTCCGTATAGTTAAAGCTATGGTTTTATGGTTTTCCCAGTAGTGATGTATGGAAGTGAGAGCTGGACCATAAAGAAGGCTGGTCGCCAAAGAATTGATGCTTTTGAATTATGGTGCTGGAGGAGACTCTTGAGAGTCCCATGGACTGCAGGAAGATCAAACCTATCCGTTCTTAAGGAAATCAGCCCTGAGTGCTCACTGGAAGGACAGATCCTGAAGCTGAGGCTCCAATACTTTGGCCACCTCATGAGAAGAGAAGACTCCCTGGAAAAGACTCTGATGTTGGGAAAGATGAGGGCACAAGGAGAAGGGGATGACAGAGGACAAAATGGTTGGACAGTGTTCTCAAAGCTACGAACATGAGTTTGACCAAACTGCGGGAGGCAGTGGAAGACAGGAGTGCCTGGCGTGCTCTGGTCCATGGGGTCACAAAGAATCGGACACGACTAAACGACTAAACAACAACAACAAAGATGGACTTAGGAGAAGGTCAAAAGGAAGTCTGTTCCACCAGGTGGCTATGTGCCACCATAAATGAGAACATAACAGAAAACCACTTTTTATTTATTTATACCCTGCCCATCTGGCTGGATTTCCCCAGCCATTCTGGGCAGCTCCCAACAAAATATTAAAAACACAATAAAACATCAAACATTAAAACCTTCCCTAAACAAGGCTGCCTTCAGATGTCTTCTACAAGTCAGATAGTTGTTTATTTCCTTGACATCTGACATTTCCGTTCCATAGGGCGGGCGCCACTACCGAGAAGGCTCTCTGCCTGGTTCCCTGTAACCTCACTTCTTGCAGGGAGCAAACCGCCAAAAGGCTCTCGGAGGTGGATCTCAGTGTCTGGGCTGAATGATGGGGGTGGAGACGCTCCTTCAGGTATACTTTCCAATAATGCTCTCCAATAATTTTTGTGGATCTAAGCCCATGCCAGAGAAAATTGCAAGAGGCAAACAGGAAGAAAAGAGCCCCGCCCACTCTGAACTCAATATTTTGCCCCAGCACAGTCCGCTGGCTAAAGAGTAATCATGGGCTCCTTCTCCCCCTTCCTTCCTTCCTTCCTCTCCTACAGTCTCACCTACTCTGCATCTGCAAGGATCATTTAGCCTCTTCCTGGAAAAAAAGGTAAAGGACCCCTGATAATTAATTCCAGTTGCAAACGACTCTGGGGTTGCGCTACTCATCTCGCTTTACTGGCCAAGGGAGCCAATGTTTCTCTGCAGACAGTTTTTCCGGGTCATGTGGCCAGCATGACTACACTGCTTCTGGTGAACCAGAGCAGTGCACGGAAACACCGTTTACCTTCCCGCCGGAGCGGTACCTGTTTATCTACTTGCCCTTTGACATGCTTTCGAACTGATAGGTTGGCAGGAGCTGGGACCGCACAATGCGAGCTCACCCAGTCGCAGGGATTTGAACCACTGACCTTCCTTGGCAAGCCCAAGGCTCAGTGGTTTACACCACAGCACCAACGCCCCCTCCCTTTAGTCTCTTTCTAATGGAGTGCAAATAGCTCCCAGCCATGGGCAAGAACAACCCTATCAAGGGGCTATCACTACCCTCACCCCAGAAGGAAAAAAGTCACCCAGATATGCAGGCCACCTGGCTCAGCCCAGATACTTCACTGACAGCACTAGGGGTCAACCTGTCTCCAGAATTCAGAATACTGTATATTCAGAACACGCTGAATAGTCCAAGTCCAAGCTTGCTTTAAAGATAAAGAGCTGCGTAACATCATGCATTGAAAGCACTCGGTGTCCCCCCATAGAATCCTGGGAACTCATTGTTTGTTCAGGGTGCTGGGAACTGTAGCTCTGTCAAGGGGCAAAGTACAGTTCCCAGGATTATTTGGGGGAAGCCGAGCACTTCAGATGTGTGGTGTGTATGAAGCTAAAGAAGCCTATGAAGACCAGGAGACAGTGTGGCGCAGTGGTTAGGGTGTTGGACTAGGACCTGGGAGTCAAGGGTTTGAATCTCACTGGGCGGTCTTGGGCAAGCACTGTCTCTCAGTCTAACCTACCTCAGAGGGTTGTTGTGAGGATAAAATGGGGGGGGGGGACTTTGTATGCCATAGCTTCTCATAGGAAAGTGGAGATAGAAATGCAATAAGTAGTAAATAAGGAAGAGGGTTCTGGACTTGAAGTTCCTTGCCAACATTTAGCTGCAGTCGGGCAGACTCAGGCCACCTTGCCACAGCTTTCCCTGCTATGGAGAGATGTACTGCATTTCTACTGAATTCATTTGGGGGGAAATAGCTCAGCCAGTAGAGCATGAGATTCTTAATCTCAAGGTTGAGGGTTCGAGCCCCACGTTGGGCAAAAATATTCCTACATTGCAGGGGGTCCCTTCCAACGCTACAATTCTGTGATCTCTACACCAATCCAGGTGCTGATATTCCTGATCTCACAAATGTTTACTTAGATTTGCTTTCTCCTGCAGCTTTGCTGGCTGGGGCTGGTGGCTGTGGATGCCCCAAACATCCAGAGGGCAGATTTTGGGGTGACTTTGAAATGAGCTCAGTTGATTTCCCTGAAGTTGACACTCAAGTGAGTGGATAAACACAGGAAAGCAGGCTGGAGGTGTGGTTCTTTGGGGTAAGGTATGTGTTGAAGGTGGCAGCTTTCCCCCAGAAAATTGGTATGAGGTCCTGATCCGAGTAGGGCATCCATTCTGGATAGGAGCTGCATGGCAAATGGTCCTTCCAGGAACCAGTTGAGCTGTGTGTTGCTTTATTAAGGTGGATGCTAGAATCCAGAAGGGCACCACTTTGGGGAAACCAGATTTAGATGCAATCCCCACTGATCTCAATGTGGTTTGTTCCCAAGCACAGAGAAATGTGCAGGCTGCAGGTGTTGGGGGTGGGGGGTGGGAAGAGGAGTAAGATAGGGTCTGTGATGAAGGGGGTGGGGAAGGGAGGGGACCACTGACCCCAGCCATGCGAATCCTCTCTTCAACGCTTAGCACATGCTTTTCACTAAACAAATGTTAGGTAGTTGGCGCAAATCTTCTCAATGTGTATTCGCTTTGTCCCTTTGCAGAGAGAGAGAGAGAGAGAGAGAGAGAGAGAGAGAGAGAGTGAGTGAGTGTTGGACATCTGACAACCCCGGCCCGATTTTGGCAGCTCCAATTAAATTGAACATCTAGAAAATCAATCACAGCTCAGATCATTAACACATGTCTTTGTCTGGCTCTCCAGGAACAAAGAACTCAGATTAGTACCCAATAGAGTTGCCAACTTTTTTTAATTGACCCCTGTAGCTGTGCCTTAATAGCGGTGTGGAAGTGCCAACATTAGCAGGTGATAAGGACTTTCACCAGGAGGGGAAATGGTGGTTTTATGTTTTGTTTTTTGAGGTGGAGGGGTCAACAACTAGAAATCTTGGGGGAAATGGAAATACATTCAGCTGATCTAACCCAAACTCCTTTTATATTTTAAACAACGTAAAATGCACCATTTATAACTGACAGTGGCGTAGCGTGGGGGGTGCAGGGGGGGCCGGCCGCACCGGGCGCAACATCTGGGGTTAGGGCAAATCCACGGGTTAGGGGGCGCAAATCCACGGGTTAGGGGGCGCAAATTACTTGCCTTGCCCCGGGTGCTGACAACCCACGCTACGCCACTGATAACTGAGCGTATAAAACTGCATAATTTGGCAAGCTGACGAAACGACTCTAGAGCGATCCGATTCATGTTTACTCAGAAGTAAGACCCGCTTAGTTTTAGTAGCGCTTTCTCCTAGGTAAGCGCACAAAGGATTGCAGACCCCCCAAAGGATATACAGTATGCCTTAGTTTCCTGCAAGGAAAAGTGCAAATATACCCAATAGGAGAAGGAGAGGGAGCCAGCCAGCTGCACCATATGATACCTAAGCACCTTCATTTACCTCCACATCAGAGAATCATAGAATTGTAGAGTTCGAAGGGACCCCAAGGGTCATCTAGTCCAACCTCCTTGCAATGCATCCAACCTCATCTTGGATTTTATGATTCTGCGATATGATTTTCCTGAGAGTCTTTCCCACTGAACACAGTAGGTAAACACACATCGAACTGCCCTGTAACTCACCCTGACATCCCATTACCAAAAGCAACGGCCCCTTTCCCATTTCATTTAGGGTCCGGTCTCTTCCACGGCTTCGGAGATTATTTTCTGCTTCCATCTGGTGGTGATTTTCCAGAACTGCTGTGCGGAGAAACCTCTCTTGAAAAAGGAAGGGGGAAAAGGGCTTTCTTTGGCCTGCCGGATTATGCTGGCAGACCCAGAGCCATGGCGTTAGGAATTCTGTGGAATCCAAACTGTCCTATAAGAAAATGCAATATATAAGAAATAAAAGAAGCAAAAAGGGGGAAATGTACAGCATCGAGTACAGAGCATCGCTGTTGCTACAACAGGCAGAGAAATAATTAGGCAGCCCACCAAGACCTTCAGCGGTTTTCAAGTGGTCCAGCAGGAACCGCTGCCTGAATTCCTGAAAATTTACACCCAAATGCAGGGCTGGCCCAAGACATTTTGGCATCTGATGTGTACCCCAGAATGATGTCCCCCTTTCTGCCAGGGAAGAAGGGATGGGGGAAGATCTACATCAGGAACAAGAGGGGGAGGAAAAATTGACATCCGCATCTGCTGCCCCTGTGAATTTTGTCGCCTGAGGCAGTAGCCCCACCTTGCCTCTTGGTTGGGCCGGCGCCGCCCCAAGACATCTGTTGGCTTTTAAGGTGCCACAAGGCTCTTTTTGGCAACAGACTAACACAACCAGCCCTTCTTGAGTCTCCAACAGGAGGCTGTTTTGAAGCCTGCGGGCTGACAGTTGCCCTCCCCTGTTTTCCAACAACATCTTTCTAGCATTCTCCTGCCAGGCAGTCCTTTCTGAGTCAGCACCGTTTTTGAGGGACCCCAGGATGATAGGGGGTGCATTTCACAGAAATCTGGAGGCAAGCTCTTATGTCCAGACTCTTTTTGCAGCTGGTTTCAATCAAGGTATAGCGAGTTGTGACTAAGGCCCCTTCAAACCTCTTTAAGTATCCCTATTTTCCAGGGACACCCCTGATGTGGGAGAAGCCGCCCCAGTTTCTGATTTGATCCCGGAATGTCCCACTTTTCCTTTGGAGAAATGCTGGAGGATTCAGAGTTATCTGATCCCCGAGCCGTCTGAAGGTAATCCTTTATAGGGATGTTTAATGTTTTATTATGTTTTTCTGTTTTTATTATGTATTAAAGTCGTACCTTGGCAGTTGAACGCCTTGCGACCCGAATGTTTTGGCTCCCGAACTCCGCAAACCCAGAAGCAGTGTTCCAGTTTGTGAATGTTCTTGGGAATCCAAATGTCTGACCTGGGTTCCGCGGATTCCGATTGGCTGCTGGAGCTTTCTGCAGCCAATAGGAAGCTGTGCCTTGGTTTCCAAACATTTTGGAAGTCGAGTGGACTTCCAGAATGAATTCCATTCGACTTCCAAGGTATAACTGTATTATGTTTTACTTATTGATTATGTTTTCATATACGTCAGCCCCAGAGTGGCTGAGGCAACCCAGTAAGATGTGTGGGATATAAATAGTAAAAATATTATTATGGAATGGGACATCCCTATTTTCACTGGAGAAATGTTGGGGGGGGGTTAATGTCTCCTAGAGGGACACGGGTGGCGCTGTGGGTTAAACCACAGAGCCTGGGACTTGCCGATCAGAAGGTCAGAGGTTCAAATCCCCACGATGGGGTGAGCTCCTGTTGCACGGTCCCTGCTCCTGCCAACCTAGCAGTTCGAAAGCACGTCAAAGTGCAAGTAGATAAATAGGTACCACTGGCGGGAAGGTAAACGGTGTTTCCGTGCGCTGTGCTGGTTTGCCAGAAGCGGCTTAGTCATGCTGGCCACATGACCCGGAAGCTGTACGCTGGCTCCCTCGGCCAATAAAGCGAGATGAGCGCCACAACCCCAAAGTCGGTCATGACTGGACCTAACAATCAGGGGTCCCTTTACCTTTTAAATGTCCCCATGAGCTGCATTTTTAAAGCAGCACAACGCTGCTTCAATCCTGGGAACTGCGGTTTTTCAGGGTGCAGGAACCACAGTTTGTTACAACTGAGGGAATTGCACCCTGTGGGGGGAAACTACAGTTCCCAGAATTCAGGGGAGAAGGTTGCCATGTGCGCCAGTGGTGCTTTAAATGTTTGGGGTGGGTGTGACCTTCCTTCCCGCATGCACCCCACTGCACGATGTGACTCCTGTCACGTCCCTACCCGGACAGGAGCCCATCCACTGTACTGCGTGTGCCACGAGGAGGTGGTTGACCTCCCTTATCTCTCACCGCCCACTCCTGAGCGGGTGCTGGCTGCAGCTGGGACAACTTTGCAGCTCTCTCCCAGTTCCCGGGCAAACCATGGGAGAGACGGGGGTGGGGTGGGAGGGTGACCCAAGTCCCTTCCGGCTCTCAAGGTGGCCGATCTCACAGGCCTGGCGCACATGAGAGCGGAGACCTACCAAGGTAAGCATGGAAGTAGCTCTCTAGCAGGTTGGCTCCTGAGAGGCAGCAGGAGCAGAGAGGGGGTTGTTTGCTTGGCTTGTCAAACAGGCACTTGCTATGGAACAGGGCAGGCCTCTGACGGGAAGCACAGTTTGCGTTGCGGACTGCGTGCCACAGGCAGGCCGAGCCGGAGGACAAGAAATTCCGCCGGGAATTCCAAATACGCAGGGCATGCCAGAGGCCGGGTGGAAGGCCTCTAGCTCAGTGGCAGAGCAGCTGCTTCTCCTGCAGAAGGTCGCAGGTGCCTGGCATCTCCAGATAGGGCTGAGAATGTCCCCTGCCTGGGGTGACCAGCTGCCAATATTGCATTGCATTGCATTGCATTGCATTGCATTGCATTGCATTGCATTGCATTGCATTGCATTGCATTGCATTGCACTGCACTGCACTGCATTTATACCCCACCTCCCCCCCCCCCAAGGAGCAGAAGGTAGTGCACATGATTCTCCCCTTCCTCATTTAAGGACAGACGAAAGAAACCACTCCTTCAGCCAGGGACCTCACTCCCACCAACCTACCTGGCTTGAAAAGGAGGATTAAACTAATTTATGAAGGAGGCGGCTGTTGACGACTGCAGTCATACCTTGGTTTTTCAACTTCCTAAAATGTTCGAAAATGAAGGCACGGCTTCTGATTGGCTGCAGGAGCTTTCAGCTGCATTGGGCGTTTGGGTTTCCAAAGAACATTTGCAAACTGGAACGATCACTTGTGAGTTTGAGGCATTCGGGAGACAAAACTTTCGAGTTGCAAGGGATTTGAGCACCAAGGTACGACTGTACAAGCCAGGATGACTGTGCTCTGCCTCCACAGTCGAAGGCAGCGATGCTTCTGAATACCAGTTGCTGGAGAAAGCGCAGGAGGAGAGAGTTGCTCTTCTGTTTGGGTTCAACTGGCTGGCCAGCCACTGTGAGAACAGGATGCTGGATCAGATAAGCCATTGGCTGGATCCAGCAGGATCTTCTTCTGTTCTTAAAAATGTGGTCGAAAGGTCTACCCCATCAATGCAGCCTATGGCTGGTGGGTATCCAAAGCTGTTCAGAGCTCCAGGAGAATTGCACTTCTCCCTGTGAAAGTCATCATGTCTGTGTCCATCTGATAGCTCAGTCTGGAGAGAACATGAGATGGGAACCCTAACCTCAGGGTCGTGCGTTTGAGCCCCACATTAGGCAAAAGATTCCTGCATGGCAGTGGGGTGGACTAGATGACACTTGGGATCCCTTCCAAATTTATGATTCCATGATTTGTGACCCACCCTGGGACCTCATGGTGCAAGGAGAGTCAGGAATCATGATGATGATGATGATGATACAAGACTGGGTGGACTCAGGATAAGGCAGCTTTCTGGGTTGCTACGATACGATAATCTTTATTGTCATTGTCCCATACAGAACAACGAAATTGGAAAAATCTACATCAGACATTCAAAAACCAACAAGCCTGCTATCCCAGCCTGGTTAGCCCCCTAAAAACTCTGATACCCCATAATTAAATATAGTATACTCCCACAGAGACTACCTTACACTGCGTTTAAAACCAAAATCGCATTTGAATAGAATCTGTTTCTCAGGCAGCTAGTCCTAGTCTTTATTACCCTGGACCTTCTTCCAGAAGGCAGAAGCTGGAAGAGATCATTTCCAGGGTGCGCACTATCCTGCGCTATCTCTGCAGCTTTCTTATGGCACCTGGAAGCATAGATTTGATCCAAGGTGGGAAGAGTGCACCCAGTTATTCTCTCTGCAGTCTTTACAACCCTGGACAGGATTGTTTTTTCCCCTGACCGTGCAGCTCCCAAACCACACACAGAGACCATAATTTAAGATACTCTCAACAGTACAATGGTAAAATGCCATCAACAGGTCCTTTGAGAGATTGTTTTTCCAGAGGATTCTCAGAAAATATAACCTCTGCTGTGCTCTCTTCATCAGGTCCTTGCTGTTTTCTCCCCAGGTTAAGTCATCTCTCAACTCCTTTCTCTCTTTTTCACTAGGTCTTTTGGAACAGATGCATCCAGACTAGGGGAAACTTGACGGATGCCAGGCTCATCATCGCAAGGCCATGTGAGCCCAGCTCCAGGTTTTGTGGTGCTCACCAGAACCCCCCAATTTCACCGACTGCGGCAAGCAGGCGCGGCAGGACTGTGCACCTGGCTCTGAAGTGCGAGGAACGGCCACGGTAGAGAATGAGCCTCTTAATCTCGAAGCCGTGGGTTCAAGCCCCACGCTGGGCAAAAGATTCCTGCACTGCAGGGGGTTGGACTGGGGTCCCTTCCGACTCTACGATTCTGTGAAACTCTCGCACCAGGGAGCCAGCTGGCCAGCCAGCCGGCCTTGTCATTCCTTGCCTCCTCCGTCAGCCAAGGAGGAAATGTCTGGAAGTGGGAAGTCTTCCTGAAGGCTCGGGCTTGCTGCTCGGAAGCCATTGACCAGAGGTCACCAGCAGCTTCACAACAGGAAGCCACACGGCGCTGGCTCGGAGGTGCCGGCAGCTACGCAGAAAGCCCGTCGGAGCCCCCTTGGCCTGCCCTCGTGGCTGTGGCACCGTTCAAGGCACCGTCCATGGAAGCCAGGCGGGAGCTAGGAGGCAGCCGCTTTTCCCTGGCAGGAAGATGCTGTGACAAGGAGGCTGCCAGCTGGGCATGGAGCTGAACCGTGAGTGCTGGGCTCGCCCCATGGGGTCTCGGAAGACACAGGCAGGACCCCTGGGGAGACTGGCCTATGGGTCAGCCACACACCCTTCTCTGCTGGAAGCCCTCCTTCTCCCCAGTCCTAAATGGCTGGAGGGAAAGGCACTCTGTGCATGGGCTGGAGCGAGGGGTCTGACTCTGGCAGGCCGGGCTGAGTCTCAGGGGCTGTGCCTTCCGTGCAGAGCATCCTGAGAAGGAGCGGGGGTTGATCTAGATGGCCCTCAGGGTCCCTTCCAACTCTACCATTCTATCCAGGACTTCCTCTCCACTATGGATTTCCCCAAGGACAAGTCTTGCTGTTACACACAGCAGCGCCTCTCTAAAAAGCAGGGTGGTGCTCCCTGCCCCCAGAAATGTTGCTTAATTGTATGCAGATGCATGTTCATTTGACTAGTTCCTTAATTGACAAATGGTCATGTGGGTCATTGACTAACAGTACAACCCTCTGCGTGCCAAAATCAGTCCTGCAGAATTTGGTGGGGCTTACTCGTGAGTGGCTACAAGATTGCAGCGTAAGATTTAGTTCATTGGGTGATGTCTTTTTAATTAGCAGAGGAAAGAACTTGGATCCTGTTTTGTTTTCATGAAGCCCAGTTCAGGCCAGCAGTGAAAATTCTGGAGAAGTAATAACGAAACTGAAATTGTTATTTCCAGCATCGGGGTGGGTGGAGAGTGCTGTGCCTAAAACCTTAACCCTCTCCTCTAGGTGACCTTTCCCTCCACCTCAGATTATGAGGTCTGCTTAAGGTTTCTTTGTGTTGAGGGCTGGGCTCTCTGCACATGCTCAGAGGCACTTCTGCAGCCTCACATGTTCAGCTGCTAAACCTTGGCGTGTGCACAACGCACCATTTCAGAAGTGAAGCCAGGTTATCTCAGCTTCGGATACAGCAAATATTAATACAATACTGGAAGGTGTTTGAACAGGAAGGAGAAGGCACCCACCCCTTTGTACATTGAACCAATGATGTCTGAAATCCAGTTTCACCATCATCCTGGTCCTCTATTCATACGCAGAACATTTTCCTTCTGGGTGTGTGTGCACATACAATCTCTGTGTGTAGGAAGCAGAGGTACTTGTTATGTCATCTGCCTGATAGCTCAGCTTCGGAAAGGCAATTTTAACTGGGAAATGGACTGGCAAGGGAATTGTGGAGTCTGTGGACAGCTCCTTTGCCCACAAACTCACCCTAATTCAGCCTCCCATTACCTGGGGCAGAGGGTTTCCTTGTCCCACCTATCTTTCTCATCATTATTCATCACATTTACATCTCAGCTTTTCCATGGTTCTCAATATGGCACCCATGGTTTCCTGTCCTCCTCATTCAATCCCCACAACAACCCTGTGAGGTAGGTTGACCTGAGAGGAAAGCCCAGTGTTAAATGAGGAGGGGGAGAACCTCTTTGAGGAGGGAGGGAGGGAGGGAGGGAGGGAGGGAGAAAGGAAGGAAGGAAGGAAGGAAGGAAGGAAGGAAGGAAGGAAGGAGGAAGGAAGGAAGGAGGGAGCCTACCTGCCAAGCTGATTCAGAGGGTACCAAACATTTGGCCATCTATCCTTTTGTCTCTCCTCCCTCAAACCTCCCTTAGGGCTCCTCCTTCTCCTCACTGTATTCTTGCTCTGTTTGGACCTGTTTGAGATGAGTCCCACCAGGCTGGTTTGTGACAGGAGGCTAATCCAGAAGTACATCACCGAAGCCATGGACTTGGAGGACAAAGTGGTAAGCAATGCTGTTTCACTTCACCCGGGCAGATCGGGGCCTTGGCATGTTTTGCTGGCTTCCACAGTCTTTCCTTAAGGTTGCACCACTCACTGAGTGGGTGGCATGTGGTGGGTGGCCCAGAATTATACTCAGAGCCATCCAAGACATTTTGAGTCAGACCTCAAAATGGGGCCTCCTTTCACCCTGCCAGAAAAGAAGGGGTGAGGGCAGATCTACATCAGGAACAAGGGAGAAAGATTGATACTGCGACCTGCTGCCTGGTGAATCCTGCCGCCTGAGGTAGTTGCCTCACCTTGCCTCACGGGTGGGCCGGCCCTGATAATACTGCTCAGCTGCAAGGAAGGACACCTTTTGTTTATTTAGATCAACCTTCCTCAGTCTACTGCAGGGTTTCCTAAACTTGGGTCTCCAGCTGTTTTTGGACTTCAACTCCTGTTATCCCTAGCTAGCAGAACCAGTGGTCAGAGATGATGGGAATTGTAGTCCAAAACCAGCCAAGTTTGGGAAACCCTAGTTTAGTGCTTCCCAAATGTTTTGGACCACAACTCCCATCAGCCCCAGCCAGCTCAGTAGAATTTTTAACCACACAGCACAGCTTTGGGGGAGCCACTATTTCCTGTAGTTGTGTGAATAAAATGCAGGGAGAGAACCGTGTGTCTACAATAGTGGCCAAAATTGTGGAAACCTTTTGGAGAAAGTGTATTTCTGAGGTTTGATGGCTCATAACACCACTTTTTTTTTTTTTTTTGAGGCAATACAACAAAATTATACAGTGGTACCTTGGTTTAAGAACTTAATTTGTTCCTGAGGTCCGTTCTTAACCTGAAACTGTTCTTAACCTGAAGCACCACTTTAGCTAATGGGGCCTCCTGCTGTCGCCACCCGATTTCTGTTCTCATCCTGAAGCAAAGTTCTTAACCCGAGGTACTATTTCTGGGTTAGTGGAGTCTGTAACCTGAAGCGTCTGTAACCTGAAGTACCACTGTATATCAATGGAAAGATAATTTAATGAAGAATGTAATGTTCGGTTATCTGTATTCTATCAAAAGTTATAGCCAAATAACCAGCAAGAGGAGTGTTTAGACAGCCAATCAGATGTCACCTTGTTTTGGCAATGATGGCTCATAACACCACTTTTTTGGGGAGTAAAACCATAAAATTATATATCAATTATATATCAAAATCTACAGCCCCAAACCATGTTCTTTTGGGTACCCATGAAGTTTGGCCGTAATTGCTTTGCACCTCATTTGCGGGGTGTGACTTGTTGGGGGCCAGGTGCCAGGCGGTTGCATTTGCTCTGTGCATTTGGCCATTCCTGCCAACTGGCCTGGTTGCTTCTCCTTTCAGGGGTTTTCTGTCCTTTCCACAGAGCCAGTGTGAGGAACTCCCCTTCCTTCAGCAGCCTGTGCAGCTGCCCCTGGTCGGGTTCAGCCTCCGAGAGTGGATGGCAAAGACAGTGAGTATGTAAAAATGACCGATCCACCCTCTATGGGTCAAGGGCTGGGGCCTGGGCTTGTTGAGCTGTGACAGCTTTAATCCAAATGCTACAAGCATTTGACCTAAAATAAGATGCCATTGCAGGCTGGAGGGCTCACACTCAGGTTCCTAGCCGGCCATGGCATCTTCTAGGACCAGGGGCCAGTGTGGTGTAGTAGTTAAGAGCGGTAGTCTCGTAATCTGGGGAACCGGGTTCGCATCTCTGCTCCTCCACCTGCAGTTGCTGGGTGACCTTGGGCTAGTCACACTTCTCTGAAGTCTCCCCGCCTCACTTACCTCACAGAGTGTTTGTTGTGGGGGAGGAAGGGAAAGGAGATTGTTCGCCGCTTTGAGACTCCTTAGGGTAGTGAGAAAGCAGGATATCAAATCCAAACTCCTCCTCCTTCAAGCAACGTGTGTTTTGTAGCGCTCTGGAATTTTCCCATGATGCACCCACTATGTGCAAGGAACAGTCACCTCTTCATACCCTGTATTTTGCTCACCTATCCCCATGTGGCTGGTAAGATACAACGGAACACATTCTGGGGTGTTTTGTTTTTCCTTTAAAAAAAGCATAAGTCTTTGTTGTTCTAAGGTTTTGTGTAGAAAGCCGTTGTGCACTTCCAGCACAGAGCCTCAGGAAGGGCTGGTTCTGGTCCAGTCTCAGAAGGCACCACACCCTGCCTCCCTCTGGGTGGGAGCATCAGTCTCCTGCTGCCACTCGTGGGTGGGTGGGATGATGTCACATGGCCATAGGCAGGTGCAAAAGATGTTCCCCTTTTCCTCGGGCATCTCCTGCTGACCGAAGCCAGCCGTTCTTGTTCCACAGCTGCCCACACCGTGTTCTCTGGCTATTGGTGTCAGAAGGAGAACAGAAGTTGTGTGACAGCTTTTCAGTGTGCCAAAGGCTGCCCCCACTTTAACCAAATACTCTGGTTGTATTCAGGTGTTACTCCAAACTGGGGCTGGCCGTTGGGCAGAGTGAGGTCACTGGAAGCAACAGCAGTGACATGTTATCAGGGGCTCGCAGCTGGCCTCGCATCCATTAAACTGTTGGAAAACTAGCGCCCTCGGGAGAGGCTGGCCCCTCTCCCAGGCTCCCGGGGCTTGTTTGCCGGTGATCTGCTCTGGCTGGCATCCTCGCAGTCCTGGAAGATCTTGATAGGCAATATCTCCCAGCGTGGAAGATGCACCCCCCTCTTCCTTGCATACCAGCAGGAGAAAGAAGGTAGTCAGAAAGTCTACATCTCTACGGTTTATTTCTGTCTGTACAAAAACATGGTTGTTAACCAGGACAGGACAGGACAGGATCCCATCTCTAGGATCAAAGAAACTAATGAAGGTTCAGCTTCAAGGCCCCTAATTCCAGGGGGGGGCCCAGAACAGGGCGTAGCCAGGTGGGCAGGGGAGGGCAGCTGCCTCCCCCAAATCAAGTAAACAAATAAATAAATAATACTTAACTAAAACTAGAAATAATCAGAATAGCTGGAACTGAAATGCTCACTGAGGTCGCCTGGATGATGCTGTGGTGCATTCTAGCGACACGACTGAACGACAGGCGTGGTTTCCGTGAACAGACCAATCGCGTCGCAGGTAGCTTGGTTCTGGAACAGGACAGGGGGCTGTCCTGCCCACCGACCCCCCAACATAAATCTTGGCTATGCCCATGCCCCAGAAATGACTTCAGTCCACATTGCTTTTTTAAAAAATGGGTCTAGTAGAGTCAATTTCACCATTCTATGGTGCACCATAGACGCGGGTGGCGCTGTGGGTTAAACCACAGAGCCTAGGGCTTGCCGATCAGAAGGTCGGCGGTTCGAATCCCCGCGACGGGGTGAGCTCCCGTTGCTCGGTCCCTGCTCCTGCCAACCTAGCAGTTCAAAAGCACGTCAAAGTGCAGGTAGATAAATAGGTACCGCTCCGGCGGGAAGGTAAACGGCATTTCCGTGCGCTGCTCTGGTTCGCCACAAGCAGCTTGGTCATGCTGGCCACATGACCCGGAAGCTGTACGCCGGCTCCCTCGGCCAATAAAGCGAGATGAGCGCTGCAACCCCAGAGTCGGCCACGACTGGACCTAATGGTCAGGGGGCCCCTTTACCTTTTTACCTTTACCACCATGCATATAACGTTTCCTTAATTTTCACCCTCTCACAACTCGAAAACCACAAGGCATAGGAAATATTTATTCACTGTGTTGACTTTGACTTTTGAGACAACCCAGTACAGCAACTTTAATCAAAGTCTGGGATGTGGTAGTTATTATTATTATCATTTTAAAAAGTGATCTGTTGTGGAACAACCCCATTGAAGAAGGTAACAGGGTTTACCCCAGGGGTAGTCAACCTAAGGCCTGTGGGCCGGATGCGGCCCAATCATCTTCTCAATCCGGCCTGTGGACGGTCCTGGAATCAGCGTGTTTTTACATGAGTAGAATGTGTCCTTTTATTTAAAATGCATCTCTGGAGTTATTTGTGGATCATAGGAATTTGTTCATATGGTTCCCCCAAATATAGTCCAGCCCACCACATGGTCTGAGGGACAGTGGACCGGCCCGCAGCTGAAAAAGGTTGCTAACCCCAAGCTTACCCAGACCTCGTTGCTAGTTGCTCAAGCTTCAGGACCCCCCAAAATGTAGATCTGCCACAGTCTAGGATACTCCATTCTGCACAGACCCTGCAACAGCCCCCCCCCCCATTGTGCAGCCGCAGATGCTTGGTCCTCATTGGGTTGTTTTGCCTCCTTCCTGAGGGTGCCTTTCCATTTCCATTTAATCTAATCTGACTCCTGCAAGGCAACACCACCCTCTTGTGGTACTGCTTTGATTACACCAGAAGAAGCACACGGAAAAGGAGTTTACTCTCACTCACCCTTATCCCGCCACCAATCCCCGGGCTCTGAGTTCCTGAGCTGGTTCCTTTGCGTCCAGCCAGTCCATGACATACTAGGACCTGGGAGAGCAGAGTTTGAATCTCCCATCCTTATGTATCTCACAGTTTTGCTGTGAGGATTAACAACAACAACAACAACAACAACATAACAACAACAACATAACAATTTATTTATACCCCACCCATCTGGCTGGGTTTCTCCAGCCACTCTGGGCATGTTAAAAACACGATAAAACATCAAACATAAAAAACGTCCCTAAACAGGGCTGCTTTCAGATGTCCTCTAAAAGTCAGGTAGTTGTTTATTTCTTTGACATCTGATGGGAGGGCGTTTCACAGGGCAGGTGCCACTACCAAGAAGGCCCTTTGCCTGGTTCCCTGCAACCTCACTTCTCATAGGGAGGGAACCGCCAGAAGGCCCTCGGCGCTGGACCTCAGTGTGCGTGCTGAACAATGGAGGTGGAGATGCTCCTTCAGGTATACTGGGCCACAGGCAGGGAGAAGTCTGGACACCACCTTCAGATCTATGGAGCAAAGCTGAGATAGGACCACAACAACCAACCAATAAATAAGAAATGTCAGAATCACCCAACGACTGCCCCTCTCTCTTACTCTTTCAGAACCAAGACAAAGGGCAAGAAACCCTCCGTGATCTGGCTGACTTGGTGGACAGCACAGCAGCCGCCCAAGACCAGCTGAGCCGGGGCTGCGCCTTGCCACTGCTCCAGCAGCTTTATGAGAAAGCCAGCTCCTTCCTCCTGCAGCTCCGAAACTTTGGGTGGCAGGTGAGAGGCCCAAGGGGGCTTCCCCAGGATGATGATGATGATTTATTAAATTTGTATACTGACCTTCATCCGTAGATCTCAGGGCATTTCACAACATGAAATACAAAATAAAAACACAAAATACATGATAAAAACAAGAACAAAAAACACAAACCAATAAACCTCTCTCCTCCCCGCCCCCAAACACGTTTAAAAGTCAGCCAAGGCCTAGTTGAAGAGGAGTGTTTTCCCCAGGTGCCTAAAGGTGTATAATGAATGCGCTAGCCAAAACTCCTTGGGGAGAGCATTCCACAAGTGGGGAGCCACTGCAGAAAATAGTTACAACTATGGGATTTGCTTCCGCAAGGTGTAGTGATGGCCACTAACTTGGAAGGCTTTAACAGAGGATTAGACAAATCCATGGGGAATAATATCTGCAATGCCCTCTGACTATGTACTGTTGGAGGCAGTAGGTCTCTGAATGCTAGTTACTGGAAATCACAAACAGCGAAAGTTGTTGTTGCACCCAGGCATGGCTCTGCTTTGCTGACCTCGATTGCAGGGATGGAGGGGGGACGGACTTGCAGCCCTTCAGCTGTTTCCGGGCTGTGCCCGGGGGGCCTGTCTCCTTGAGTGCAGTTTTGGGGGGGGGGTGCCTGCAGGGCATCACGAGCTGTTGCGTCCTTCTCATCCAGCCTCCATCTGGTGCATGTCTGTTGCATCCTTCTCAGCTGCCCTCCAGGGAAAAAACAATGCTGTCCAAGGTTGTAAAGACTGCAGAGAGAATAATTGGGTGCACTCTCCCCACCTTGGATCAAATCTATGCTTCCAGGTGCTATAAGAAAGCTGCAGAGATAGCGCAGGATAGTGCACGCCCCGGAAACGATCTCTTTCAGCTTCTGGAAGAAGGTACAGAGTTATAAAGACTAGGAATAGCCGCCTGAGAAAGTTTCTATCCAAATGCGATTTTGGTTTCAAACACAGTGTAAGGAGTCTCTATGGGAGTATATTGTATTTTTTTTAATGGGGTATCGGAGTTTTTAGGGGGCTGAACAGGTTGGGATAGCAGGCTTGTTGGTTTTGAATGTCTTATGTCAGAAATGTACTTGGAGCCAGTGAAGATCCTTCAGGACCAGTGTTATAAGGTCCCGGCATTTGTTCCCGGTCACCAGTCTAGCTGCCACATTCTGGCTTAGTTGTAGTTTCAGAATCACCTTCAAAGGTAGCCCCACGTAGAGAGCATTGCAGTAGTCCAAGCAGGATATATCCAGAGCATGTACCACTCTGGCGAGACAGCATGCAACTGTTCCTCAGAAGGCTTGATTTCCAGGACCTTTTATCATCCTGCACTCAAGATTTATTTATTTATTTCATAAAATTTATGCTTGATTGTTTTTTTTTTAAAAAATCAAAGCAGTTTACCAAAAATTAATGTTTTTTCACTGTGGCCGTTAGCCCTGGCAGGCACCCCCCCACTTGTCTTTCTTTTCTCATTCTAGGAACAGAATCCAACCGCACAGCCCGAGAGCAGCTCCCAGTTAATTCCTGAAAGAAACCTTAGGACAATCTTTGGGACCTACAAACAGCTTGTGCGGGGAAAGCTCCACTTCCTCTTCCATGACTTGTGGAAAGACTCCTGCAGTGCGGAAGATCAACAGAAGGCTGCCAGCCCTGCAGCCTTGCAACCTCCCAGTCTGACCACCTCCAGGGGCCACTGAAAGACACCCCCCCTGGGCTGCTGGCCGGATCCTTCAAGGGAGAGAAGCACAGGACAAGTAGTAGGCCCTCTGGTGGCCAGGTGTGGAAGAGCAAGCCTGGCCAAGCCCTCAAAGCACAGGGGTCAGGGGAAAAAACACACACACCCAAGGAAGGAGGAGACCCTCATCGTGAAGGCTTGCTCTAGCAGCCTGCAGAAGTGTTTCCAGAGCTGAGCGATCCCAGCTAGGTTACTGGAAAGGCCAGGCTGAGAGCCACGATGGTGACATCCTATTGTCAGAGGCAGCACACCTTTCAGCTGCAGGGCATCACCAGGGGGAGAGTGTGTGGCTGCACTCAGGGTCCTGCTTGCAAGCTTCCCAGAGGCACCGGACTGGGAAGTGTCCTGGTTTTCCAGGGAAAAGTCCTGAAAAGACAGAAGACAGATCCCGGAATGTCCCACTTTCCCTTTGGACATCCCTATTTTCATCAGAGAAACGGTGGAGGAGATAGAACAGGATCTCCTATTTTTACCTGGAAAATGCTGGAGGAGGACACCCCTTTTTTCATTGGAGAAACGTCGGGAGGATGTGCTGTAATGAATGGATACTGGACCGACAGTCTCAGGCAGCAGCCAAGCTCCTCACATGATCTTATACTCTTGAAGCCATTCATTGCCTTGCTTGGGAAAGGGGCTGAGATTTTAGGAACTCTCCCTGCCATTTACTCTGTGGAAAGCCAGTGGGGCAAATGGGCATTGCTCAGCATCTTGAGAGAAAGGATAAGAGCTCTTTCCTCTCTTAGAGACCATGATGGATGCTTGGACTCTTCCTCAGTATCAGGGCTTCCAGCTGCAAGGCACACACTGAACCGAAAACACCAAGAATCCCTCTGCAGGCCTTCCCCCATCTGGATGGAGTGTGCCAGGGACACTGGAGGCAGGTCTGGCCCCAAGCCTCCACATTATTCCCACGTGGCTTTGAACAGGGTCCACCGGAGAAATTGGACCACAATGGGTGCCCCCACCTCCTGCAATTCCACACACAGAAGCTGACAGAGGTCTCTTGCTTTGATCCTCAAGATGGGATCCTGTCCTGTCCTGTCTTGTGCTGGTTAACGGCCTAGTTTAATGGATGCGAGGCCAGCTGCGAGCCCCTGATAACATGTCACTGCTGTTGCTTCCAGTGACCTCACTCTGCCCAACGGCCAGCCCCAGTTTGGAGTAACACCTGAATACAACCAGAGTATTTGGTTAAAGTGGGGGCAGCCTTTGGCACACTGAAAAGCAGTCACACAACTTCTGTTCTCCTTCTGACACCAATAGCCAGAGAACACGGTGTGGGCAGCTGTGGAACAAGAACGGCTGGCTTCGGTCAGCAGGAGACGCCCGAGGAAAAGGGGAACATCTTTTGCACCTGCCTATGGTCATGTGACATCCTCCCACCCACCCACGAGTGGCAGCAGGAGACTGATGCTCCCACCCAGAGGGAGGCAGGGTGTGGTGCCTTCTGAGACTGGACCAGAACCAGCCCTTCCTGAGGCTCTGTGCTGGAAGAGCACAACGGCTTTCTACACAAAACCTTAGAACAATAAAGACTTATGCTTTTTTTAAAGGAAAAACAAAACACCCCAGAATGTGTTCCGTTGTATCTTACCAGCCACATGGGGATAGGTGAGCAAAATACAGGGTACGAAGAGGTGACTGTTCCTTGCACACAGTGGGTGCATCATGGGAAAATTCCAGAGCGCTACAAAACACACGTTGCTTGAAGGAGGAGGAGTTTGGATTTGATATCCCGCTTTCTCACTACCCGAAGGAGTCTCAAAGCGGCTAACAATCTCCTTTCCCTTCCTCCCCCACAACAAATACTCTGTGAGGTAAGTGAGGCGGGGAGACTTCAGAGAAGTGTGACTAGCCCAAGGTCACCCAGCAGCTGCATGTGGAGGAGCGGAGAAGCGAACCCGGTTCACCAGATTACGAGTCCACCGCTCTTAACCACTACACCATGCTGCCACTCGCAGCCCATGGTTCGCTTGTTTTGGCACAGTAGGCCGGGCTTCCTCAGATGTTTTGGACTACAACTCCCATCTGATGGGAACTGTAGCCCAAAGCAGCCGGAGAGGCACAAGGCTGCAGAAAGCTTACCCAAGGCCTCTTCCAAAGTGAGGTTTCTTTGAATGAATGCTTTTGTTAGGCTCATTATCAGGGAGGGCAGTGTCCATGTGTGCAAGCATATGATCTGGGCACAAAACTGGTTAAGAACCACTGAAAAATTCAGCCGTAAGGATCCCCTTGAAGTGGAAAAGAACTCCAGGTAAAGTGCAAGGAGGGCTCTGCACGTACAGTAAAAAATAGGGTTGAGTCAGTGTTTCCAAGGACTGCGGCTGAACGGGAGATACTGGAGCGATCGGTTAACAGAGGCTGGTTGGCTAGAGGGTGAAACAGCCAGTATGACATATATTTTGCCTACATAGAACGTCCTAATGGAAAGCTTTCATGCACTCTTTGAACTCTGTCTGGTAGTGCATTGCTGAATAAAGTATGAATTTGGTGTACTCGAACCCACAAGGGAATCTCCTATTACACCACAAAGCCAGAATCCTGGTCCTAGTCCAGAATCTTGTCATTCCCCCTTTTCCTTTCTGACATTATCAGGCCAGCTTTCTCTTCATTTGTCTCGCTCTCTGCCCTTCTGCCCAGGAAGGCCATGTCTCCTTTGCTATTTGAGATGAAACTTGGCCAGGATTTCAGTATTTGGAGGGTGGCGGGTGAGGAAGAATCCAGATCCTGAACATTAGAAATATATATGACAAATCAAAAGGTCTCCAAAAGCAAACAGATAAGTGAATTCAATCTGCAGAATATGGATTTCTGACTGCAGTCTTGCAAGCTTGTTATTCTCAAATGCTTGGGCAGTGAACTTTCTAGTGTATATACAACAGCCAAATATATATATTTATATAAAAGCTACGTTTAATTAAGGTAAGAAACTGAGGTCAAACAGAGGCTCCCTCCTTTTCCCCAGGCCCCCAGCAAAGACGGCCGTCCCCAACCCAGCTTATGATGGCAACGCTGGTTCTCACAGAAATGTGTCCTTACCACAATCACCTGTGTAATAAAAATGAGAGTTTATCATAGGCACAGAGTAAATCCGTAGCCCTTTCAACATCTTTGTTTTAGGGGATGTTCTCAGTCGGCTGGCACTCTGCCTGCTGCAACCAAGGGGACATTTGGGATACATTTCCACACTGCAGTCCTGGCGGAATCCGAAGAAAGATGATCTTCCTTGAGGCTTGGCTGGGGGGATGTGAGGAGGAGGAGGAGCTGGGGAGAGATGATTCTTTTAACACCCCCCCCATGCCAGCAATATTCCCCCCATATACTTGGGAGGCAGCAAATGCCCACACTGAGTCTAAGCTGCTGCCACAACAACTCCCAAGGTGGTTAGAAGGCCAGTTTCTTCATCAGGAGATAAACCCTGGAGTCTACTTCAAAGCCATGCAGGTTGTTGGCATCTCCCTGGAGTCTCATCAGCAGCCCACCGTAGGAGACGTAGGCAGAGCTAGAGGAGGAAGGGTGGGCCAGAGAAAGGTGAGAAGCAGGAAGGGAGACCACGGCAGCCACAGGGGCTTAAAACAACCCCAGCGGGATCATGCAACACTTAAACTATGGACCTCACTCCCACAAGAGGCTGCATGTCTGCGTCCCCATCCTGCCCCCAGTTCTGCTGGATGCCCTTCTCGGCCCTCACTTTCCATGGCTGGTGCTCAACGGGTCTGGTAGGGTGGAAGGTAGGGAGCTCAACAGCAGGTGGCGCCAGAGGCAATGACAGGTCACACCACTGCCTGCCTGGCTGTAAGTTAGATGCTAGGAAAGTGGGGCTGGCTGAGGGCATATTACTGGTGGGGTGGTGTTCCATTGGCTCTAAAGGACAGGCATCCAATAGCCTGGGAAAGTCTTCACTCCCCACCGCTCCCAATCCAGTCACTTAACTCCTTTCATATTGAGCATCTCAAAGAGCTATACTCCACACTCAGAGAGCTTGTGAGAAGTTTATTATGTACCTATTTGTTTCCAACTAGCCCTTTTTGCAAATGGGGGGGGGGGGGAGACTTACAGGCGTGTGGCGGCCTCTGTGGATGTCTCGTCTCCCTCAATCCTGTACACCTTCCCATACATCACATACTCAAACTGGTCTGCCCTGGAGCCAAAAGGAACAGTGGAAGAGAACAGTGGCCATCACATCACTTCAAGTTCTACCAACATACACATAAAAGATCTGTGTATCTGTTTCACCTGCATCACAAGTTTTAAACAGTGCAGATCACAGAGCCTGCGGATTTCCCCTTTCTAAATCCACTTGCAGCCTGGGGAACAGTAAGTTCAGATGCCTTCACCAGATGTCCTGCATGTCATATCAGAGATGGGCAAACTCTGACCCTCCCAGGTTTTGTTGGACCCCAGCTCCCATCAGCCTCAGCCAGCATAGTCAATGGCCAGGGATGGTAGGCATCGTAGGCCAAACACAAGTGTGGGACCGCAGATATCCCATCCTTGGGTTGTACGGTATAGCGGCTAGAGTGCTGGACTAAATCTAAGGAAACCTGGTTTCAAATCTGCCTTCCAACATAGGTGCCCTTGGTAGAGTCTCTCTTTCTCTGCCCCACCCACCTCACTGGGTTGTTGCGAGGATCAGTGTGCAGAGAACAGAGACCCCCCCCCCCCATAGATTTCCTTGGAGGAAAGGCAGGAAATAAATACAAAATACATACAGGGTAACAAAGGCAAACAAAATATTGTGCAGCAAGTCTGCGGCAGACAGCACCCCTTTTATAGCTCTTTCCTCTCTGGCTCAGCCCAGGAGGACTTAAGATAAGCAGGAAGAACTGAAGAGGGAGCTCATGAGAGGCATGGCTTAGGGAGTGCCAAGCAGGCAGACAGATACCCTGTGCATGAGGAGCAAACTGCAGAGGATGAAAATAGAGGTGGGGAACCTAATTCAGCTCAAGGGCTTCCACTTCATCCTGTGCAACCTATGAGGGGCCAGAGGAAGAAGTGGGTGGAGCAAGGCATGCAAATCTTTCTCCCTGTCTCTCAATCCTCCATCCAGACGGGCAAAGGGCATCATCAGAGTTCAAAGAGACATTCCACCGAGGCAAAAATACCTGTGGTGCAAAGCAGAGCCAGAGAGGGGTGCAGCCAGGAGAGAGCTCCAAGAATCAGACAGAGAGACCTGGCTGGCCACATTTAGCCCCTGGGCTTCAGATCCCCGTCCCTTGGATTAGGCAGTAGAACCATTGTGTTTTCACTTCAAATAAGGACACACTTTGGGTCTCTACACTGCCCATGCTTGCGCCCTGGAGAAGTCACTTTTGTGCTGCTGACACAGTGGTTTGACTTCACCCTGGGAAGCACACTTCATTGTCTCTCAAGCCAGACAGATACCATCTAGTGTAGGTTTTGGAGGCGCTACAAAAAGAAGCTAGTTTTCGACCTTGCAGAAGGCTGAAAGGAAGGGCACACAACCACAGGACTGATTCGTGAAGCCCTCTCCTTGGCTAGCCCTCTGTTTGCCATCCTCTGCCCCCCCCCCATTACCTGGATGGCCTGTCATCAGTTGGGTTATATTCTCCATCATCCAAGGTCCCGTCTTCATACAAGGTGCTGGCGATCACAAGGCGGAATTTGTCACCTGAAATGCACAGGAAAACAAAAATAAGACAGCGAGGAGTCTTTTCACTACAGCTAATGTTTGTGAGATTCATGTCGCAATGCATTTGTCTAGCTCAGTGGTGTCAAAACTTTTTCAAAGAGGGCCAGATTTGATGAAGTGAAGGGCCATGAGGGCCAACCAAATTGCTGACCTTTTTTCAGGACTGAAGTTGTTGAGTTTTTTTAAAGGATTTTACCCTAGGAAATAAACTGCCACAGGGGCCGGATTAAACCAACCAGCAGGCCAGATTAGGCCCCCCAAACGGACTTTGGACATGCCTGTTCTAGCTTCATACACCACAGATTTGGCAGCTGAATTTCCAGGAAAAATTGTCATGTGTTTCAAAAGATATGGGTGCATTCAAACAATGGGCGACGGGGAAATCTTTGCATGTGGCAAGTGTGCAATGGGAACGCGTAAGTGTGATGAGTGTTTGTGATTATGGGATGGCCATGCCTGCTTTTGCTATGGACACATCCACTGCTTCCATGTAATGTAGGGATGGGTGGGTGTGCAGGAAAAATAATCCATGTGCTAAAAAAGTTTTAACTAGCTCTGGGTCAGAGAAACACTGCCAGGCAAGCCCCCTGACTGCACTCACTTACCAAGATCGACAGGGTAGATCTGTATGTTCACATCCAGAATCAAATCCATCTTGAAAGACTCGCTCTCACAATGCAGGCGGGAGACTGGAGGGAGACAAATCTGGGTGTCAAGTTATTAGGGGATAGAGGCATAGAAGGCTGACCCCACCTCCACTTCTGCTGGAATGCCAAGTCACTCCAGACTCAGTTTTGTGGAGCCAGGGAGAAGGGTGAAGAGTTGCGCATTTAAATACAGAATATCTGTTGAAACCTTGGCTCACAGATCAAAGACAAAGGGACCTAAAGCTGTAAGGTTTTTAAGCCAAGGTCTGAAGGGATTTTGAAATGGAGGGTCACCAAAGTGGGACAAGCGGTGATTTGAACCTGGGTCTCTCAATTTGTAATCAGAAGCTCTCACCACAACACCAGGGCCGCATTCTCTCTTGTTGCCATGGTTATTAGCATCTGAACTGTTAGGAGATCCTTCCCCATCACTTTTGCTTCATAAATTCAAGCCCTACTGCACCTGTAGACTTAGTAAACTTACGGCATTGTAGTAGTAATAGTAGAAATAGCACTATTACTACTAATAGAAGCAATAATCACCACTATAGACGTACCCTTGCACTACAGCACACCAGAAGACTTTGTTTATTTATTTATTTAATTAATTAAGGCAGAGATAAAATTAGTGACTTGACTCTAACTGTTAAAGAGTGTTGGACTAGTATGTAGCTGCACTGGATTTTAAATTGTTTATATACACATACAAAATGGTTTTTATTACCTAACTGCTTTGAGATTGTATTTAATGTATGATGCATCTACAAAGCACCATTTCTAGGCGTCTCAGGGAGATTTGCAAACAGTTAAAACAGTTTTTAAAAACCAATTCCGGAAACCCCTGAAGAGAAGTTTGACCCTAAGGCGAAGAGGGGCTTCTATGCCCATTCAATAGAAAAAAATAAATACAAAAATAAATAGAATGCTGGGCGGGGGGGTAATTCAGATTTGAATTCCCCATCAACCATAAAGCTCAGAGCTGCTATCACAACCCACCAAACTCGCCTCACAGAGAAGTTTGCAAGGGTAAAAGGGGAGGGGGGAACTGGGGGGGGTGAGGGGAAGGGAGAGAAAGAAACCTAGTACACTCCACCTCAAGAGCCTTGGTGGGGAAAAAGAAAGGGTACACTGCACATGTAAATGCAGGAAGCCTGCAACTTAGGTATATTTAACTTGTGTGTGTTCAGCTGTACCCAAGGTAAAATTTTTTTTTAAGGGGGGGGGGCAATCCTACCCGCCATTGCACCCATTGGGTTTCGGCTATAAATGCCTTTGGCTTTGGGTGCGATCCATCACACACACATTGCTTAAGCTGTGGGCTTACTGTAAATAAATAAATAAATAAGTAAGTAAGTAAGTAAGTAAGTAAGTAAATAAATAAATAAAATTTTATTTGTACCCCGCCCTCCCCGGGCTCAGGGCGGCTAACATCATAAAACTAAATAAATCGACCAGCCTACACGCAGGCGGGTAGGGAAGCAAGGATGAGGTTCCGTGTCCAGCAGCAGGGTGGGCAGACAGAAACGGGGAAGGATAGGACCACGGGAAGAATGAAAGGGGCACCTCCAAAGGTCATCCATCCCACCCTCCGCAGGAAAAGTACCACTGTGGCCCCCGAGGTTGGAAAACGAGCGCCTGCCTCTCACCCCTGTCGAACTTCTTGCCCTCGGGGTCGATGTCCTTCACGTCGAAGATGTCCTCGAAGAGGATGCCGGCCATGGCGACGCGGGAGGAGCAGCCGGAGCTGGGGGCTCCCGACCTGCTATAGCCACGCGCGCGCTCGCGGTGCGCATGGAGCGCCGCTCTCCTCCCTTCGCTTCCGGCGCGGGCGCCTGGCGATGACGTCAGCAGCCTGAGGCTCGGGCGGACATGCTGGAAGAGGGCAGAGGGGGGGGTGGCGGGGAAAGGGCGGCAGAGGCTGGAAGGAGAAAGAGGGCGAGAATGGCGGGGAGGGGGCGTCCCTCAGCTGCGCACGCGCACAAGTCTGCTTTGAAGCCCGAAAGAGGTCAAAAAAGATCCCGACCTTTAAATCTGCAATAAAGGGAAGGGGCGGGGCAGGAGTAATAAATACAGTATATATTTGTGTGTGTAGAGTATACGTATATTTATCCGTGTATGTATATCACCCTGTTTTAAATGCATTCTATCTCATTTATATATTTTTCATCCAGCGTTTACTTTTTTTAAAAAAAAAACTTTAACTTGCATAAATTTAAGCATTACGGTGCACCGTGTGGTTATTTTATTTATTAAAATTCCACGCCGCCCTTTGTCTGAGGATTAGAGGGCGGTTTACGATATATATATATATATATATATGTTTGCTTTCGTAGATTTTCACGGGTACAGGAATGCAGGTTTTGGTGTCCTCGGGTGTCTTCCCGTGTAAAAGTTGGGGTGTCTAGGCGACGTTTCGACGAGGTCTCACTCGTCATCTTCAGGCTGGTGCTTTCGGCTTCTTGTTACTGGAACAGAGCAGGATCTCAGTGTTTGAGTTCCTATAAATACTGTAGAGGGGGTGTGGTGTATAGCCTCCAATGTTCTGGGCAGAGAGGAAGTTCCCAGGCTAGTGTGCCTTTTCTTCTTTTGTTCCTTAATTACTTGAGAGATATCTTGAGTGATTTCTTGAGTGATATATATATATATATATATATATATATATATATAGTGTTTTAAATGCTGCCATTGAATATTCAACGATGCATACGAGTGTTTGAGAATTATTAACTGCCTATTAATTAAAGTATTTCCTTTACATTGCCTGGAGTGCATTGGGCGCTGCTCTTTTAAATAATTTCAGTTATCGAGCCAATGGTATTGTGGGAGTTGAGCGGTTTCTTCCTCTCTTGTGTTGCTGCAACTTTCCCCATTCCATCTGCGCAGGATTGGACCAGTTCTGGCTTCCAAGATTTTATCCACCTATTTTATTAGCATCATAAGAGACAGAAATGCCACGACTCAGAGTGGCAACCTCTTTGTAGTTGGTCAATTTAACATAGCACTTAAGGCCCCCGATGGATTCTTTGCACCACCTGTGACCCAGCACATGCTGAATACAGCCGACTGACCATATATCATGTCCTTTTTACAATTAAGAGTAATAACAATAATATGTACCCCACACTTCAGCCGGGGGGGGGGGGAGGGGGAGGCTCCTAAAGAAGTTTACAAATCGATAGTAGCTCACCTGGGGACTTGATGAGCTTCCTGGTCTTGCTTCCAGGCAGCAATTGCCCTTAACAAGCTGCAATGTGTGGCTGGTGATCTTTCTCAGGGCTGGCCCTATGATGAGGCAAGAGAGGCAACTGCCTCAGGTGGCAGATACTGAGGAGTGGGGAGGGAACAGAGCGGTGAGAGCCACGTGGCCTGCTTTGTACCCCCTGTGCCAACCTGCTGCCCTCAAGTGCAGTGCAAGAAATTGTCCTTTCACCAGAACTGGAGTATGATTCAGCTGCCAGTCCACTTGGTTTCTGTATGCACCTTGGTGGAGGGTGCCATCATGCCTCAGGCAGCAAAAGTTACTGAGCTGGCCCTGGTCTTTCTTCATCAGAGGAACACCCTCGGGGAGACCTTTTCTTCCAAACACATCCAAGTATCGCTTGTATATTTGCACAGCCAAGCCAGTAAATAAAGCTGCTGAATTATTTCAGGTAGGACTGCTGGGCTCTTGGCTTGTGTAGAGCTACCACAAAGCCAACTGGTGAAGCTTTACCCATCACTGAATCTGCATGCGGGCAGAAGCATCACCTGTTGAATTTCTTCCACCTCGATGCTGCAGCTTAAATGTAATAATAATAATAATAATAATAATAATAATAATAATAATAATTTTATTTATACCCTGCCCTCCCCGGTTCAAAAACCGGGCTCAGGGAGGCTAACAACAAATTTAAAACACTTTAAAAGAATTATAAAAGCAGCATAAAATACAGTATAAAAACACGAATAACAATAAAATTCAAAAATCAAAAAATCAATTAGATAATCCCCAGGGCTAGCTAGCTGAATTGGTCCTACTTGGGCCAGTGAGGAGGCCAGGGGAGAATTAGCTGTGAGGTCTCAGAGTGGGTGATCTTCATAAAAGGGGAGGGGAAAGGAAGAGAAGGGAAATAAAAGATCAGGCTGAATTCAAATTAAAGGCCAGGCAGAATAGTTCTGTCTTACAGGCCAGACGGAAGGAGGTTAAATCCTGAAAGGCCCTAGTCTCGTGGGACAGAGCATTCCACCAGGTCGGAGCCATCACTGAAAAGGCCCTGGCCCTGCTGGAGGGTAGTCTGATTTCCTTAGTGACCTCTAAGCTATGGTTATTCACAAGAGGAAGAAAAACCACCAAGTACAACCTTTTACTCCTTCACATCATGGATGGCCATCTGTCATGGGTGCTTTAGCTGAGATTTCTGCATTGCAGGGGGTTGGACTAGATGACTCTGGGGGTCCCTAACAACTCTATGATTCTATGAGCTGTTCAGAGGAGCTACCAGACTGCTGTTCTAGGTGGGTTTCCTGTGCGTTTTAGCGTTGCAGCAAAATGCAGAAATTCAGCTGGTGAAGCCCTTCCCGGCATTGCACGCCCAGCAGAAAAAAGAAAGCCTTTTCGGCTTCCGCATCCATTGACAGCCCTGCTTTTTACTCCTTGTTTGGAAGCAAAATCCCACTTCGGAAGGGTCGTAGCTGAGCGGCAGAGCGCAGGCACCAGGTTCCAATACCGAGGGCGGCATCTAAAGGTAAAAGGATGGGACTCGCTCCCTGCCTTGCAATCCTGCAGAGTCTCTGGCCAGAAGGCAACCCTGTGCCAGATGCGCCACTCAGTGCAAGGCTACGTTCCCAAGACGCGGGTGCGTAAAATCTGGCGGACAAGCCTAAGGAAATATACAGCGAGGCGCCCAACCTGCCTCCTGCGCGAATGGAGAGAGCTCTCGGCCAGGTGACTTAGGGATGCTTTGCATGTGTCTATGAGGAGGCGCGCTCCCATTGGCCGCCCGGCCCCTTTCCTTCCCGATGCCAGGTTAGCAGCAGGAGGGGGGGAAAGCCGGGTAGGCTGGGGGACGAGGATGCGCTCTCCATTGGCTGCTGCGCGCGCTCGTCCCGCCCGCTCGCCGACCATTCAATAAACTTTCTCCCGGCTGCAGCTGCCTTGGTCGGGCAAAACAGCTGCAGCGACGCGCAGGTTGCGGGCGGCGAGAGGGAGAGCGCCAAAGGGGCGCTGGATGGGCGTGTGCGTAAAAAGGGCTGGAGAGGAACGCTGCTGCTGCTGCTGCTGAGGCAGGGAGAATGGTGAGGGTTAGGAGGAGGAAGATGGCACCGCTGCCGCCGCCTCCAGCTGCCCTTTGAGCTCTCCGGAGGGAAGGAGGAGACCTCGGCCCCACGCTCCTTCGACGGGCCGCCTCTGTCCCCGGGGAGAACCCAGCGCCAGGTGTCTATGGATGTGCAGCGGAAGAAGAAATGGACCAACCTCACCATTGGCCTCCTTTTCCTGTCGGGAGGAATTGAGTACGGTGAGATTCCCTGGGCATGGGATGGGCATCGGCACAGGGGGGGGGAGGGGGGAAGTACCAGGGGAGTTTCTGGACCCTGGATACAGAGTTGACAATTTTATATATAGCTTCATCACACACACACACACACACACACACACACACATACACGTACATATACAGTGGTACCTCGGGTTACAGACACTTCAGGTTACATATGCTTCAGGTTACAGACTCTGCTAACCCAGAAATATTACCTCGGGTTAAGAACTTTGCTTCAGGATGAGAACAGAAATTGTGCGGTGGTGGCGCAGCGGCAGCAGGAGGCCCCTTTAGCTAAAGTGGTACCTCAGGTTAAGAACAGTTTCAGGTTAAGAACGGACCTCCAGAACGAATTAAGTTCTTAACCAGAGGTACCACTGTATACGCGGTTTTTGTTGAGGCTGGTCTCAACATGCTGGTGTTGTTGTTGTGTGTATTATTAAATTTGGTACCCCACAATTTTATATGTAGCTTGATCTCTCCCTCCCTCCCTCCCCCCCTCACACACATGCACATATTTACACACGCCAGGGGTGCCAACTTGAATAAAATGGGGCGGCAGGTAAGCCCCACCCCATGTAATCTGTTCCAGGATGCGGCGCGCGCGCGTGTGCACGCGCACACACACACACACACACACACACACCATTTGAATGGCAATGCCCCCATCAACATGGGGAACAACCCCCTCAAATATTTTACTGGGACCTCAGCTCTTCTGAGTTGGTTCCTATGACATACACACATACCGTTTTAGTTGAAGCTGGTCTCATCATGCTGGTGTTTATTATTATTTTTATTATACCTTTACAACTCTGGTACCCAGGTCTCCAGTCAAAAAAGGCTCCAGGGGAGTGACTTGCATTCGAGCAAAACAAAACAGTCCCTGCTCTGGTGCTTATAAGCTAAACACCCCCCCCCCCACACACAGCACAAAGTGCAGAACAGCCTCCCTTTCCCCTCTTTCTGGCCAAGAGGTCCTCAAGAAAGGGCTCCCTTGCTGCTGAAGTAGCACACTCTGCCCCTAGGAAGCTCAGGTTTTAAGGGGAGGAGCTTGGTGACGGAGGAAGTCCAGTTTGCTTGGAGCCTCCCTGGCTTGATCCTCTGATCCAGGGGTCAGCAAACTTTTTCAGCAGGGGGCCGGTCCACTGTGCCTCAGACCTTGTGGGGGCCGGACTATATTTTTTTTGGGGGGGGGGGAGAACACATTCCTATGCCCCACAAATAACCCAGAGATGCATTTTAAATAAAAGGACACATTCTACTCATGTCAAAACACGCTGATTCCTGGACCCTCTGCGGGTCGGATTTAGAAGGTGATGGGGCCAGATCCAGCCCCCGGGCGTTAGGTTGCCTCCCCATGCTCTGATCTAATGCAGATTTCGTAAAGAGATTCTCATCTTTATTGCATGTACCAGAAGTGCACATTGAGTGTTTTGAGGTTTTTGTGCCTCTGCCAGTTGTTCAGCATGCCTGCCTTGACAAGATCCTGGCCTGTAGATAATCAAATGAATTGCGTGGTTAAGTTTGAGAAGGTGCAGTTCTTTAGCCCTGAACTTTCCACACACACCTGCTTTGCTTCCTGCTTCTGCCATTCCCAGATACGTGGGAGGCGGTGACTGTAAGAAGTATTTTGCCGTGCCCATCACTTAGAATCTTAGAGTTGGAAGGGACCCCGGGGGTCATCTAGTCCAACCCCCTGCAATGCAGGGATCTCAACTTAAGCATCCATGACAGATGGCCATCCAACCTCTGCTTAAAAACCTCTAAGGAAGGAGATTCCACAGCCTCCCGGGGGAGACCGTTCCGCTATCCAACAACTCTTATTGTCAGAAAGTTCTTCCTGGTGTTTAGTCAGAATAATCTTTTTTGTAACTTGAATCCATTGGATCCATTCTTGCGCTCTAGAACAGCAGAAAGCAAGCTTGCACCCTCTTCCATGTGCGACCCCTCCCGATATTTGAAGATGGCTATCGCATTTCTTCTCGGTCTCCTCTTTTCCAAGCTGAACATACCCAACTCTCACTTCTCACCACTTTCAACCTGTGCAGTTGGTTTGCTCTGGTGGAGTCCAGAATGCTGTGCCTTGTGAATTTGTTTTCCAGTTGCAAATGGTTTAACCCAGGAAACTAGTATCTCTGCATCCTAACCTTTGACTTCTAGAAGCTTGCCAATTGTCCTTGGATAGGTTAGCTGTTTGGGTTGCTGTTCCTCTGCCCTGTGAGAATGAGAAGAGGTTAGCAGGCCATACTCCAGAGTAAGGACATAATAGGCTTGGGCATATGGAAATGTTTTTGGGGTAAGATGCGGGAGTAAGCATGATTGGAGTCAGAGGGGGTAGGCAATAGGGACCACAGGTGCCATCAGCCTCAGACAGCATTGCCAAGGTCAGGGGTGAGGCCAGTGTTGTTGGACTACAGCTCCCTAGTCCTCACATTGGCTCACCCTTGAATGTGAGATTCCTCCCACTATTCTCAAGGTGCCGGAAGCAGCAGCCTTGCAGAAACTGAACAGGCCTGGGTTTTTGTCAGTGCCAGGATAGAAGAAATTCTGAAAGCCCTCACGGAAGAAAGCCAAGAGACAAATGTACAAAATCAATAATAGTTGCAGGACAATTGGAGGGATAAAGCTTAGAAAAACGTGACTAAAGGAGGATGTGATAAAGATCCCTAAAATTAGGCACAGTGTGGATAAAGTGGACAGTGGGGAGGTTTTTCTTCTAATACTTGATCTTGGTGTTAAGAAAAGGGAACCCAAAATGATGCAACAATTTCCCTATGGGGAAAAGTTGCAATCTTGGAGGATTTAAAATTTAGAGAATAGGTGTATGTTTCATTTAGAGAAAAGGTGAGACAAGACATGACTGTGAGTTGTACAAAATTATGCCTGGAGAAAGTGGAGATAAACATGTTCTTCATTATTAAAAATGTATACCGCCCTTCATATGTAGATTTCAGGGCAGTTTGCAACGTAAAAATACAAGATAAAAACAGAAAACACATAATAAAATTAAGAACACCACACACACACACACACACACACACACACACACACACTGCAACACCAACCAACCAACCAACCAACCAATAACAGCCCCACCTATAAGACCTGAACTCATGAACATCCAGTCAAAGACTTAATGAGCTGGGAGAGTCTGTGGCAGAGAAGTCCACAATCAGAGACACAAGCTTGAGCAGGAGAAGAGGGAGGCCAAGAGGCAGAGATAGGCCCGGCTAGTGAAGAGTCCTGGTGAAGAGCCCTACCCCCCCCCCGCGCTGCGACATGCTCTCCTCCCACCTGGTCTCCCAGAACCAGAAGAGTCATGAAAAGGGCTGGGAAGTTAGCTTCACACAGGCACAGTCTCCTATTGCTTGGGAGAAGCTCTGGAGGGGAGGGCTGGTGGGGACTTTCAGTCTCAGCAACTAATCCATGGGTACATTAAGCTTTTTTATAGGAAGACCCCAAAATTGTCGAGTTTTTGGGGGGGAAACCTAACCGCAAAGTAGTGATTTTAAGCTTTTTGAGCTGCTTTTCCCATCACGTTGCCGTACACCCAGGTTTTCCTTGACTTTTTGCCAGTTTGACAAAACCTCCCCTCGACGCCATTTTTACACCCAAAAACCAGCACAGCAGGAATTTTCCTGGCGTATGGCAAGCAAGGGAGGAGCTGCTGTGCACATGAGGCCGGACACTCCACCCAGTCTGTGCAGATCAGTTTCTTGCTAATAAATAACTGCAGCTTGCACGGTGTCACTCCTGATATTAATGACTCCTAGTCACCATGATGTATTCAGGAGCAGAGGCAGCCTGCCACGTGGAAAGGTGTTGGTTGGGGAGCAATAATAGCAGAGGACTGTTGCCTTCAAGCCTTGCTTGCCATTGTGGGCAGCAGGATGGGTGAACCAGTTGGACCTGTGGCCTGATCTAGCAGAGCTTTGGTTTTGCATAAGAATACGGGAAGCTGCCTTGTATGATGTCAGACCGTTGGCCCATCTAGTTCCATCTTGTCTGCACTGGCTGGCAGTGAAACTACAGGGTTCCAGGAATTGAATCTTTCCCAGCCATACAGGCAGCCCTGTTCAGGGAAGTTTTTAATGTGTGACATTTTAATGTATTTTTAATCTTTGTTGGAAGCTGCCCAGAGTGGCTGGGGAAACCCAGCCAGATGGGCGGGGTATAAATAAATTATTATTATTATTATTATTATTATTATTATTATTATTATTATTATACTTGGAAATGCCAGTAGGGATTGAACCCGCAACCTGCCTTGCGTTCTCCTTGCAGCAAATGATGCTTGTCTGTTCTTTGATTAAGTGTGGGATGCAGATGTGACAATACAACCAATAGGTTGCTTCACAGGGTTTTGAGAGTTAAAAAAAAGAGAAGTACATGTTGTAACAGTGAGCATAACATAACACAACACACAACAGTACAAACAACCAAATAAAAGACTTCCTTTCTGCTGTATCTGACCTCCTTATTTACTTCTTATAAACTGTTTCCTTTATGAATAATTATTAAGATTTTTCTAATTATAACTTAAATGTCCACAAAGTCTCCTGCAGACATTAATTGAAGCAAGTCCAGGTATGTATTTTAGGGCACACCTTTGTGAAGTGTTTTGTGAACTGGAAAAAGAAACTGTGCCAACAAAAAGGGAATGACAAGATAAACTGCTAAGAGTATATTGAACTGGCTAGATTAACAGAGGCAATTTGAGATCACACTAGACAAGAGTTTCAGAAAGCATGGGGGAAATGCAGAGACCATGGGACAACTCTCATGGCAACACACATAGAAGGCAACTCCTAGGGGCTGAGGGGTCTTTGGCCCTCCCAATAAAATATTTGAGGGGGCTGCCCCCCCAAAACAGATGGGCATTGCCAAACAAATGATGTGCATGTAGCGTGTCATGTGATCGATTGTGTGGGATGGGGCTTGTCCCTTTCCCAATATTTTATTCAAGTTGGCACCCCTTCTCTCATAACTATAAAGCATTAAACCTTATAAAGCCTTAAATGGTTCAGAACTGCAATGCCTCAATGTCTACCTCTTTCTATATGAACCTACCCAGACCTTGAGATCATCATCTGAGGCCCTTCTTTGTGTGCCTTCTTCACAAGAGGTCGGGGGGGGGGGGCGGCAAGACGAGAACGGGGCCTTCTCTGCAGTGGTTCCCAGTTTGTGGAATGCTCTCCCCAGGGCCACTTGCCTGGTGACTTCATTATACACCTTTCGGTTACCAGCAAAAAGGTTCTTCTTTAACCAGGCCTTTGGCTGACTGACATCCAAAGTCCTTTTAAAATTGGGTTGTTTTTGTATTTACTTTTATTATGTATTTTGTGTTTTTATGTTGTAACTGCCCTGAGACCCGCGGGTATACAAATTTAAATAGCGATAATATTAATCATAATATTTTCTGGAAGCCACTTCTGATGGATGCTCTTTTTGATACTTTCTATTTACTGGAGTTTATTTTTTCGCCTCTCCGCAGCTGTGATCCTGCCCACCCTCTGGGCTTACCTGCAAACTCTCAATGCTGAGCCCTACTTCCTGGGCCTGGGCATCTCTGCCTTTAGCTTTGCCGGGCTGATCACAGGCCCGCTGTTTGGATATTGGTCTGACCGTACCCATAAAACCAAGGCCATCATCCTCTTCGCCAACTTGTTTCAGATAGCAGGTAAGTGGGGGCTGCATTGAGAGTGGTGGCGGCAGGGGCAGTGGTTGTGTTTGGGGTCAAAGCATGCAGATGAGACTCCAGTCCCCCACGGTAAAGGTAAAGGGACCCCTGACCATTAGGTCCAGTCGTGGCCGACTCTGGGGTTGTAGCGCTCATCTCGCTTTATTGGCCGAGGGAGCCGGCGTACAGCTTCTGGATCATGTGGCCAGCATGACTAAACCGCTTCTGGCCAACTAGAGCAGTGCACGGAAATGCCGTTTACCTTCCCGCTGGAGCGGTACCTATTTATCTACTTGCACTTTGACGTGCTTTCGAACTGCTAGGTTGGCAGGAGCAGGGACCAAGCAACGGGAGCTCACCCTGTCGCGGGGATTTGAACCGCTGACCTTCTGATCGGCAAGTCCTAGGCTCTCTGGTTTAACCCACAGCGCCACCCGCGTCCCTTTTCCCCCACGGTAGGTGGAAGCTAAACTTTGCTGGAAACCACAGGAGAGGAGAGGGCTGTTGTCCTTGGTTCTTGCTTGTGGGTTTCCTATAGGCATCTGGTTGGCCACTGTGAGAACAGGATCCTGGATGGGCCATGGGCCTGATCCAGCAGGCTTGTCTTATGTTAAGGGATTTAAAATGTCAGATCTCTTCCAGGCGACTTGCCAAGTGATGGTTGCATCTTGCACTTTCCAGCTCATTTTCCCCATCACTTTCCTTACAGCAAAAAGTAAGGAAAGTGGGGGAAGTGGGTTTGTTGCACAAGAGCGCAAAGTCCACCCTAACCATGCAAGCTGAATCAACCAGCATGTGATTGAATCCCACCTGCAAAAGGAGGGAGATCCCAGAAAAAAAGGGCGTGTAGACTCTAATTGTGCCCTGCTTTCTAGTGGATTGCTATATTGGGAAGAAAGTTGCTTTCTCTAGAGCAAATTGATTTCATTTCGCCTGGTTTCCTCTGCAACTCATGCTTGTCTTTCCTGTGTCTTCCGCTTCCAGGGAACTTCATGTACTTTGTCGGTGGTTCCAAATGGATGCTTCTGAGTGGTCGGCTGGTGGCAGGTAAGTGATGGAGTGGAGGGTGTATTTATGTTAGCGCATGTGAGATTTTTTTTGAATAATAGTTGCATTTGGGTGGTGGGTCTTGGAGAAAAACACTGTGTTTCCTCTTTTCTAAAAATAAATTGGGGCGTGAATGTATTTTTGTTGTTGTTGTTGTCTAATGGGGAGGGAAAGAGTATTCCTTTATTTTTATTTCCTCCCCCCCCCCAATTTAAAATGGATACCGCTGGAGGGGAATTTCGCATTCTTGTTTTGCTTTGCTTTTTGCCCCACCCACTTCCACCTACAGCCCCGCCCACTGTTGGAATGCACCCTCCCAAAGGTTTCCTGCACTTGAGCCCAGCCTGCAGGCCAAAAGTAGCCCCCCCCCCTGCTTTAGTGATGGTTTTGTCATACATGCACAGATCATTTTATCTGTATGCTGCCTTTCCATACTTAGAACCATACTCAGGGCATCTTACAACATGAAGAAATTTGCATAATTACAAATACAGCGGTACCTTGGCTGTCGAACGGCTTAGTTCCTGCACGCCACAAACCCGGAAGTGAGTGTTCCGGTTTGTGAACATTTTTTGGAAGCCGAACATCTGACATGACTTCCGACTGAGTGCAGGAAGCTCCTGCAGCCAATCAGAAGCTGTGCTTTGGTTTTCGAACTATTTCAGGAGCCAAACAGACTCCTGGAACGGATTGAGTTCGACAACCAAGGTACCACTGTAGAACAAAAGCGGTCATAAATGATAAATGAAACACATCAAAAAGTACACAACCAATCTGATAAAGATTTACCCACAAGTCAGAATAAGATCTAAAAATAACAATACAAAAATTAACAGCCCCCACACCCAAACAAAACCCCAGCCTAAGAGTCTGTTCAGCAGCCTTAGTTTTTTTTGTAGTTGGAGTCAGTCCGGGGCATGCCTTCCCCAGCCTGGTAGAAAAAGCTCTGCAAGGCAGGGAGCAGGTCTTTCAGGACTTACAGCTAGGATGGCCTCTGTCCTCTGTCCCCCCTTCCTCCCTCTGACTCTTTGTACTTGGCCCTCCCCTGCAGGTGTGGGCACAGGAGCAGGAGCATCCATCTTTGGCTACCTCACCCGAACCACCACGTCCCAGGAGCGCGCCACGGTGTTTGCGGCTGTCATGGCATGCAGGCAGGTTGGGCTACTCATCGGTAAGGCTGATTTCCTCTGCCCCACCCCTCTAAAAACCTTCAGTATATTCCTCTCTGCTATGGCAAGGGCTGGGTTAACCATTAAGCAAAATAAGCACATGCTTAGGGCACCAAGGGAAGAGGGGGGCACCACAGAAATTTTTCCATTGCTGGGTTTTTAACATTGATGGCTGCAAATGGCTCAGCTGAGTGTTCATTTTCTCAGTGGAAGTCTATTAAAAATCCCAACAGAAGAAATATGCAATGAGGCAGGCTGGGTGCCTTATCTCTACTAAGTATAGAAGCAGATGTGTTATGTAAGATTAATTTTGAGGATCTGATCAATCAGAAAAAGGAGAATTTTTTTCTCCCCTCCCCTTTTAAAAATAATTTTTTATTCAATTTTACATATAATTTCCATAAATCATATAACATATGTTCATATCCTATACAATATTTTAGACTTCCCTCAACTACATCTGAAGATTTTTCAGTCTTTATCACTTAATCTGCATTTCACTAATTTCACTATTACTTTTAATAATCCTTAAGTAATAATTCTATTCATAATTTCCCCCCCCTGCAATATTTCATATAGTCCTTCTTACAAAACTTCTTGCAGTCCTACTAGTGTAATCTGTTGATTACAGTTGCTTTTCAAATAGTTCACATATTTACTCCAGTCCTCTGAGAACCTCTGGTCCCGCAGGTTTCGGATCCTTCCTGTCATCTTATCCAATTCTGCATAGTCCATTAGTTTCATCTGCCATTCTTCTTTCGTCAGTAATTCTTCTTGTTTCCATTTCTGTGCCAATAATACTCTTGCTGCCGTTGTTGCGTACAAGAACGGTTTATTATCTTGTCTATTAATATCCTTCAGCTACAATGCCAAGTAAAAACGCTTCTGTTTTTTTTAAAATAAATGTATATTTCAACATCTTTTTCATCTCAGTATATATAATCTCCCAGAAGCATAGCTGTCAATGTTTCCCTTTTTTAAAGGGAAATTCCCTTATTCTGAATAGGATTCCTCTCAAGAAAAGGGAAAAGTTGACAGCTATGCCCAGAAGCTTTTCACTTTCTGTCAGGGAACTGCCATCGGAGCCAGAGGGAGAGGGAGGGCTCCAGAGGGATTCCGGAGAGTGTCCCGGGAGGGAGAGAAGCAGCCCATCTTCTGGGGAAGGAAATCAGCGTAGCACCAGTGGAGAAGGGGGGCAGATGGGGGAATCGGCGAGGTGGCTCCATGACTCCTTGCCGGAGACCAGCGGGGAGAGCACGGGTCCTCCGCTACCCACACCCTCCCTGCGCAGAAGGCTTCCACGCAGGGAGACTAGGCGTCAAAGAGCTTCTTTGCCAGAAGAAGTTCAAGAAACGCCCACTGACGGATTCTGCCAGCGATTGAGACAGCCACGAGTGAGTGGCTGTCCGAACAGAAAGGGTTCACCCAGGTAACCCAGCCAAGCGTGGCGCCGATTTACGCACGAGCAACCCCTAGAACCATTACGCTTTCTTACATTCCCACCACATATGATAAAAATTTCGTTCTTAGAGGAGAATTTTTTTCAAATATAAATAAGGTGGAAGTAAAGAAAGTCAAACATCATTTCCCATCTTGCTGTGGGTTTCGTTTCATTTCGACAAATCAAATTTTGTTATGTGGTTTATTATTAATATTTTGAATTAGATATGTTTAGAGGTACCAAAACCTTTTAAGAGCTCAGGTCCTCTAAAGGTTTTCATCTTGCCCTGGCTATGCATTTCCCCCCTCGAGGCTTTCTGTTATTACCATACCTCCCTGGATGTTTGTGGAGACACAGGTGGAAAGCAAATGTAGAGATCAGTCCATTTGTGGACCAATTTTCCAATCCAGACCATTTGTTTAGTCTGCAATTGCCACGGAGAAGACGGAACAAGTGGAGGATGTGACTATCAAGGGTTAACATCTACAGTGGCGGATCTCTGCCTCTGCTATCAGGGGCAGCATGTCTCTGAATCCTAGTTGCGGGAATTCACATGTGCGGAGAGTTCTCTTGCTCTCCGGTCCTGTTTGGGCTCTTCTCATTGGCATGTGGCCGGCCACGGGGAGAGCAGGATGCTGAGACAGATAATTATTTAACCTGACCCAGCAGGTCTCTTCTGATGCTCTGAGGAACAAGAACATGCAGATTAACTGCTTGGTATGGCATAACATGCTTGCTTTGTTTCATATGGAGCAAGCGGGAGGCATAATCCTCAGCCCTTCCCTGCTTAACCAGGAACAATTTATTTATTATTACAAAATAGTGTGGAAGCTTTCAGAGCAACAAACTGGGTGCAGTGCAATTGTTGCAGTTTGAAATGCACACACAGAGAAGGAAAAAGGTGTAGGTTTTTTTAAAGGTGCAATACAAATGAAGGCTTATTTGGGCTTGTTTGTAGACCCAGTTCCTTGATATCCTGATGTAGCAAGTGCCTCTGCATGGAAAAGCAGTGTTTCTTTTATTTTCATTTCACTTCTAATTTTTATACAGCCTTTCTATATTGCTGTATACAAGGCAGCTCACAAGCTGAAGAAACCGTAAAGTTTGCACACCTTATAGCAGTGTGATCCAGTACAGAAATGTCACCGTGAAAATGTAACATTAAAATAAACAAGTTACAGCAAATGAAGTAATACTCAGCCATCCATTAGAATATAATAGTAATATATAATAAAATTAATATAATATAATTAATATAATAAAATTAAATATCAGCAAAAAATAACTAAACAGAAATGCATTCTTAACAATTACAATAAATAATTTCTAAACTATAATCTATAAAGGTAACAGTGCAGAAAATAACAATACAAAATTAAAAGCAAAGGCACACAATGTATAAAAATATTTTTTTAAAAAATAAGAATAATCCCCGAACTCTCCTGCACTCTTCCCAGCTGCTTCTGCTGTTCCTAAGTCATGGTCTGGGAAAGGCTGCTAGGGCTGGAGGGTTGGGCAAAGCAGGTGGGAAAAGCCATTGTCTGGTGGCTAGCACAAAGTCTCTTTCTCCCAGTATGTGCCTCAGCCTTGCAGATTAGCAGATAAAAGTTTCCAAGCTTCTAAAAGGCAGTTGTGTTTCTGGTCTGGCTTCAGAGGAGAGGAGGAGCCCCTCCTCCACAGCCAGACGTGTAAAAGAACATACAAAGACCCTGATTGGTCAGTGCAATTTGGGCTTGTTTGTAGTGGTCCATCGCAGCCACCATCCTGGTCTCACGGTGGCCGGCCAAATGTCCATCGGCAACCTGCGCCTCTGCTTGAAAGAATTGGCTGCTACTGAGAATTGTGTGAGAGTGAGTGGGCAGGTTGGTGATGGAATACATGGAACTGGCTGAGATGACTGGCAGAATCCGGGCCCAAGGAGAAGAGTCGGTGGAGGAAGATTGGAAAAAATTTAAAGTCTATCTTCAAAAATATTGTAAAATTAAGGATTGCTAGAAAGATGTTGGGAAAATAAAATTATGTGGTTTTAGTAGAAATGATATAAAGGATTAAGTAAAAATGAATTGGTGAAAGAGAGAATGTAAAATTATAGTATATTAAGACAAACTATTAAGATAAAAACAAGGTTGGAAGGATTTGCTGAAATAACAAATTGAATTAGAATACAAAAATGGGAGGTGTGAGGAGGTCAAGGAAATAAGTAAAGGAAAGAAAGCTATGTAAAGGTTCGATTTGTTCTTTTTTAATTGTTTGTATTTTTTCTGTCTTTTTTATTTTTCTCTTTTCTCTTTTTTCTTTTTGTAATCTTTAAAATTTGAATAAATATTTTTTTTTTTTAAAAAAAGAGAGAGAGTGGGTGGGTCATGCCGCAACAAGCTGAACATGGAGGTTGCAGCCTGCATGGCTCAGTTGGTTAGCGCATGGTGCTGATAATGCCAAAATTGCAGGTTCGGTTCCTGTATGAGACAGCGGCATATTCCTGCCTTGCAGGGTTTTGCATGATCCTCAGGGTCCCTTCCAACTCTACAGTTCTAAGATTCTAAGCTTTTGTACGTTGCTGCCATGCTGCTTTTAGACACCTGACTTGCCACTTTTGCCCCCCCAGGCCCAGCTTGTAACCTGTTCCTGCGCCTCTGTAACTTCCAGGTGGGGCCCTTCGTGGTCGACAAGTTCACATCGCCTGGGGTGAGTAGAAGCACTTTGTTAGAAACTATGTATAATCCAGCTTGGTGCATTTGATCCCATGGGTGAGGCAAGCTCCTCTCCACAATGGTGCAAGGCCTGGCCCATGGATGAGGCAGGATGAGGCTCCCGTCCTGAGCGGCAGGAGCCCCAGAGGTGGTGCCCACCTTGCCTTCGCTGCCTGCCCATTCCAGCAGCACTGGCTTCCAGTGGGATCTCACGAAACGCCTGAGATCTGGCAAAGGAAACCTCACCGGGGGGGGGGCACATTTCTTCTCAAGCGACAAAACAGGATGCGCCACCCCTGCTCACAGCTGTTTGGTGGATTGGGCAGGATGGGCAACACCTTTTCAGATTGCAGGTAGTGTAGAAAAGGAAGATGTCCCTGTGATTGGAAAATCAAGCGAATCAGCTAAAGGACAGGGCTGGAACCGTTGTCCCTGGCACACTAGACTTCTACGTGCAGGGCGTTCTCCTGTGTGGGGGATCATTTAATTGTATCAGAATAGTCCCAGAGTAGTGCAGTTCCTATCACTTTATGTCAGCAGCTCGTCCTACACTCGAGTAGGACCCTGGCAGAGACACACGCCTGATTGGCATGTTCTCTCCCTCCTGGTCTCTCGTTTGGGAGCTTCAAAAGCTTTCTTCCACCCGAACATCACAGCGACCGATGCCAACCGACACCGGCACACTTAGGGATCCGCAGAGTTTGCGCATCATGCGTGTGACAGACCTTAGCAACTCAGCATTTTGGCTAATCTACTTTATTTACATATAAACACACACGGAGCACTGCAACATGGCTCCCTCTCTCTCTCTACCATCAGACATCAAAGAGAAAAAACAAAACAAAGGACAATAGTCCCACTTCACAGAACTTAGTAACACAAATATCCAGTCTCCTTCACTTCCCACTCCGTGGAGTCAAAACATACACCGTCATGTGAAAGACAAAAATCCCATGACTGCAATCATGGAGCAGGAATTCTAACACTTTATTCCTGCCTAATTCTGGTGCAAATACACCCAGCCTAACTTTGGGAGGAGTTATTTGTCTTTGTAAGAGGCTGGAGGAAAGTCAGAATGGTTATGCTCTGACTCTGTGGCTGGAAAACACTGGAGGGGAAGAATCAACCACCTGCCCCCAACTATTCAACTTTTTAATTATTATTTCATTCAGTGTGTGACAAGGCTGGCAGAGCATTGCGAGAATTCAACAAAAGAGAAAAAGAAAAGCATTTGAGCCCGGTCAGGTGTCAAGTAAAGAGATGAAAGATAAAGAAAAAAAAAATATCAGAGCTTGTGTAAAAGAGGCAAAGTGGCAGTATTCCAACATAAGACAGAAATAGGGGATCAAAGACTCATATAATCAAAACCAGCACTGGATGAAATCATATTTGGATGGAATGTGCCGACTGTGTCATTAAATAAGGTGCAAAAATAATTGCCAGGCAGCTGCAAAGTCCCTACAGATCCGCTTCCTCTCTGAGAATCCAGACTTAATGAGTGCATTTATTTGGATGAGGCTATAAATAAGGCTTTTAAAACCCCAGTTTGTAATAGACTTCGTGGAAGTGTTCTTCTAGTCTTGAGCTGTTAGCAAACGAGTTATCAGTATCTTTTCTCCTTAATATTGTTCTAGCTGGAAATTTGCAAAATTATATGTGGCATAGAGAAAGAGGATACTGAGATGTTTTTCTTACTCTTTCCTAACACTAGAACTGGGGTAGCCGTGTTGGTCTGACGCAGTCAAAATAAATAATAAAAATAAGAAATTGTAAAAAATAATAATCAATTTTTAATTATTTTTTTTACTAGAACTGGGGGACATTCAAAGAAGCTGAATGTGGGAAGTTTCAGGGCAGATAAATGAAATTGTTCTTCATGCGGCGCATTGCTAAAACTATGGCACTCGGTCCTGCAGGAGGCAGTGATTACCATCAACTTTGATGGCTTTAAGAGAGGATTAGAGAAATTCATGGAGGCAGAGAAGGCTATCGATGGCTCCTAGCCACAATGGCTATGCTCTGCTTCCACAGTTGGAGGCAGCCATGCTTCTGAAGTATCCCAGTTGCAGGAAACCTCAGGAGAGGAGAGTGTTCTTGTGCTCAAATCCTGCTCACTCGTTTTCCCCAAGCATCAGGTTGGCCGCTGTGAGAACAGGATGCTGGACTAGATGGGCCATAGGCCTGATCCAGCAAGCAGGCTGGCTGTAAGTTCCTGTGTCCTTTAAAAAAAAAAATATTCTTTATTTTAAAAGGGTGGATCCAGACACGGTGTGTGTGTGTGTGTGTGTGTGTGTGTGTGTGTGCGCTATAAATAAGTCAGGAACTAGATTGTTATAAAAAAAGGAAAAAAATCTCTATGGAAAATCGTGTTTTAAAATTTCTTGCTCTCTGGTGCCATCTGGTGTTGCATGTTTATAGCACATTTAAATCACTGGGTTTTTTTACTAAAGCAGCTGAGTCCATAGAAAGTATAGTTACAAACAGTACCCATGCAGAAAAAACAAAACAGAAAAAGATACTGTGTACATTACAAAAAAAGGGGGGGACTTGTCGTTGTAGCAAACCACCCTGTGATCCTCCGATGAAGGGTAGCACATAAATTTAACAAATAAATAAATGACGGTTCAGGGCGATGCACTCATGCTCAGGCTTTTCTTCCCTGCACTCCTTCAGATCTTCATGTGCATGGTGTGGCTGCTTCTGCAGATCATTGTTGCGACGCTGTACTATGACCTGCCGCCGCCGCCATTGGGGCACTCCTCAAAGGTCCCAGCGGCGGCTGAGCAGGACGCTGTGGAAGAGGAGGAGGCGAAGCCTCTTGTGCAACACGAGGAGGCAGCGGAGAGCAGCAGCTACGGCAGCACCTCTGCGGAGCGTCGGGAAGCTGTTTCGGGTGACGAGGTTCGGTATGTGCCCAATGGGCACTTGGCTGATGAAGAAGCCTCTTTGGAGAAGACTCCCACCTATAATTTCAGCTCCATGACAGGTGAACTCTCTTCTGTAGTGGGTATGGGGCCATCAAAGACAGGGGACCACATTCCCTTCCAGGCAGACTCGCAGGGGCCACATGGCAGTGGTGGGTGGGGCCAGAGGCAAAAGTGGGAGGAGCAGTGGGTGGGGCTTTTACCTTTCTGCAGTAGACTAGCGTCTACCCACCTCTCTCTGCCCTCACTGCAGGTGGTAGTAATAATAATAAAATTTATTTGTACCTCACTCATCTGACTGGGTTTTCTCAGCCACTCTGGGTGGCTTCCAGTATATTTGTTGTTGTTGTTTAGTCATTTAGTTGTGTCCCACTCTTCATGACTCCATGGACCAGAGCATGCCAGGCACTCCTGTCTTCCACTGCCTCCTGCAGTTTGGTCAAACTCATGCTGGTAGCTTCGAGAACACTGTCCCACCATCTTGTCCTCTGTCACCCCCTTCTTGTGCCCTCCATCTTTCCCAACTTCAGGGTCTTTTCCAGGGAGTCTTTTCTTCTCATGAGGTGGCCAGAGTATTGGAGCCTCAGCTTCAGGATCTGTCCTTCCAGTGAGCACCCAGGGCTGATTTCCTTCAGAATGGATAGGTTTGATTTTCTTGCAGTCCATGGGACTCTCAAGAGTCTCCTCCAACACCATAATTCAAAAGCATCAATTCTTCGGCGATCAGCCTTCTTTATGGTCCAGCTCTCGCTTCCATACATCACTACTGGGAAAACCGTAGCTTTAACTATATGGACCTTTGTTGGCAAGGTTCCAGCATATATGAAAACATAATAAATAATAAATCATTAAAGATTAAAAAGCAAGACACACGGCTTGGGGGAGAGCCCTGGGGGCCAGGTCTATGGCCACATCTGATCCCTGGGCCCGAAGTTCTCCATCTCTGATCCAAAGCTTGCCCTACAAGAAGGCACATGGAGAAGACTAGAGCTGAGCCTCCCTTTTCTGGTCTGCAAGTTCAGAAAGTTGGCATGTTGGAGGATGCTGCCTCAGCTTTTCCCCCCGTCACCACCTCATAAAACAAGCCAATCAATTTCCACATGTTCTGGTGGGGACATAGTAGCTCTCGTGGCAGAAGAGGGCCTTGAGAACAGAGCGTCTTCCAAGGAAAGGACAAAATTGGAGGCAGGCAGGGGCAAAGTTAAGGTTAAAGTTAAGTTTCTTAAAAAAATAACTTTACAGGTCCTTGTTTCTCAGTTTGATCCTTTTACCTGGCTTTGTATGTTTCATGGTATTTTATGCATTGTGACTTGCCATTATTTTTTATTGATTACTGCTTAACAATGCTTTATTATTAAGTGTAAACTGTTTAATTATTATTTGCTGATATTTAACTTTACTGTTAACTATTATATCCTAATGGATGGTTGAATATTGTTTCATTTGATATTAGTTGTTTATTTTAAAGTTAAGTTTTTATTGTGACTTTTTTGTGTCGGATCAGATTGTTGTGAGGTGTGCAATCTTTGTTGTTTCTTCAGTTTGTGAACCACCTTGTGGTATAATAATATAAAAAGGCGGTATACAGATTAAAAGTGAAATGAAATAATGTCCCGTCCAGCGTTGTTTTGGCTCTTTTGTGCCTCAATGAGATTTGTCATTGCAGAGTACCTGAGGGAAGAGGTGGTGGTTCTGCTGACAGCCCAGTTCATTACGCTCTTCAATCAAACCGCCCTAGAGGTAGGTGACATTTCTGACGTGTTGCATGCTCAGGCAAATCCCATGCTCATTGTATAGATTGTCCCTCTCCCTTCCTGGCTGGTTCTCACACTACTTATCCCTTTGGGAAGCGCCAATTATTTCTCATTATGTTTTTGTTGTTGGTATTTGTTTTGTTTCCCGCCCTGCACCTCAAGTCCTCCCGGCTGCATTTGGAGCAATTTGTAATGCAAAATTAAAATCTGTGCCAAGCAATGAGGTCAAAAGAATAGGGTGGGTCCTAATTTATAGGCGTCAAAGGCCAGAGAGAAGAGGAGCATCTTCAGCAGATGACGAAAGCTGTACAGTGAAGATGTTAGGTACACCTACAGTCACTCACGGATGCATTGTTAAAACTGTGTTTATGGAAGACAATCTTACTTGGCTACGAGTGATTGCCAAAGAAGGGGAGGGGGCGCCACAGCTTAGGAGCTGCCCCAGAAAAAGCCATCTCCCAGATCCCCATTTCCTATGTCTCTTTAGTAGTAGTAGTAGTAGTAATTTATTATTTATGCCCCAACCATCTGGCTTGGTTTCCCCAGCCACTCTGGGTGGCTCCCAACAGAACATTAAAAACACGATAAAAAAAATCAAACATTAAAAACTTCCCTAAACAGGGCTGCCTTCAGATGTCTTCTAAAAGTCAGATAGTTGTTTATTTCCTTGGCATCTGCTGGGAGGGTGTTCTACAGGGCGGGCGCCGCTACCAATAAGTCCCTGTGCCTGGTTCCCTGTAGCCTCACGTCTCACAGGGAGGGAACCGCCAGAAGGCCCTCAAAGCTGGACCTCAGTGTCTGGGCTGAATGATGGAGGTGGAGATGCTCCTTCAGGTATACTGGGCCGAGGCCATTTAGTGTGGTGGTGGAACATAAAGGGGACCATTGGTTTCCCCTATGCTCCTGGATGCTCATGTATGTTTTATTCCTCTAGACGATGGTGACCCCAATCACCCAGAAGTTCTTGAATTTTGGGGAGCTGGAGAACAGCATCATGTATTTCCTCTGCGGTGTGGAGGTGAGTGCCAAGACCTATGGCAAAGAGCCCTCAGACGAGGGACCAAGGTGAGAGTATCCCTCTGGGTACTTTCTTCCCCCCTCCTTAAAATGTGATTTTGTCTGACTTCTTCAGAACTGAAAGTTGTTTTTGAGGGAGACGTCAATTTCTGCAATGTGTATATTTGTTTGTAAGTGTGATCCCTGCCCAATTTCTCCAACTGTTGCCGCTGGTTAAACAGGTTGGGCAGGCTTTTAAACTCTATGCAAACCGCCCAACCTGTTAACTTTGAGAGAAAATGTGATAAGGTTATTTACCACAAGCCACCCCTTTCCAGTGGTGTGAGAAGAGGTATCTAGCCCTGGTTACTCATCTGGTTAGTGATACTAGAGAGGGAAGCTAGTATCTAGTGTCCTAATCATTGGAAACTCAGTGTAGCAAAGAGGACATGTTTGGGGAAAGCTGTTTTGCTTTAAGCCACTTCCTCCAAAAGGACTTTGAAGGGGTCCCCCCCGTGACAGCTGATTTTATTCATCCATTCATTAAATTCATATACCACCCCTCAACAGAAGATATCAGGGCAGGTCACACAATAAAATCCAAGATAAAACACAAGCAAACAATTAAACCAAAACAACAACAAAAATAATTGCTCCCACCCCTTCCCACAGATATGTTTAAAAGGCTGTAAGGTATTAATCCGCCAAAGGCCTGGCAGAAGAGGAATGTTTTCACCTGGCACCTAAAAATACATACAGTGGTACCTCTGGTTGTGAATGGGACCTGTTCTGGAAGCCCATTTGCAACATGAAAAGAGCGCAACCCACAGCGGCGTGTCTTTGCACACACTGGTTGCAATTCGCCACTTCTGTGCATGCGTGTAACGTCATTTTGCGCTTCTGCGCATGTGCGAGCGGCGAAACCCGGAAGTAACCCTTTCTGGTACTTCTGGGTTGCCGTGGGATGTAACCTGAAAGAACATAACATGAAGCGAACATAACAGGAGGTATGACTGTAATGAAGGTGCCAGGCGAACCTCCCTGGGCAGAGTATTCCACAAACGGGGAGCCAGTGCAGAAAAGGCCCCGTTCTCATATTGCTGACCTCCAGACCTCTCGTGGAGGAGGCACACAAAGAAGGGCCTCAGAGTCTGGGATGGTTCATGTGGGGAGAGGTGGTCCTGCGGTCCTGACTGGAACTTATACCTTTGAAGGTGAACAGGTGCTGGAAGAGCAGCTTCAAAGGAAGGTTCTGTTACTGCTGATTGACAGGCTGGTTATGACAACCTCCTTTAACCCCCGGCAAAATTGGGTCACCTGTCGTCATTATGACATTGCCAAAGTTGGCTACCGGGAATAAGGTATTGGGAATCCAGTCCATCAGCCGGATCCAGTTCTTAATCCCTACTTTCATAGATCTCCCACTCCCTGCCATGATTCATTTTCACCAAGTGTCTGATAAACTGATAACTAAGGCTTAGCTATTTTTGTGGGCGGTGTATGCACCTCTTGACTGCTCTATGTGGGTCTGCCCTTGAAGACAGCTTGACTTTGAATCCAGGGTTATATAATGCTGGGTTTTGGTTGACAACAATCCGTTTCCAAGCCAAATGGCTGTTTCCTTTTTAAAACATATCTTTACAGGAATTTTTAGTATGGGGAAAAATATTATGACGCATATAGCAACAGGCTATCAATAATTTAAAACCAGGATAAGTGCAAACTAAGGAAAAATCACCTGGAAAGAGTAACAGAAAAATATATAAATGAAAGAATAAGGAGTGTTTGTTGCTGTATTGTGTTTTTACTATTTTTGTTGGGAGCCCACCAGAGTGGCTGGGACAACCCAGTCAGATGAGTGGCATAATAATAATAATAATAATAATAATAATAATAATCGGAATTATGCCAAGCAAATCATTAGACCTAATACAATGGAATAAGGATTTTCAGTAAGAAATGTTGCAATATGTCATGGTAAAAAAGTACTGTTCTTTATTTTATATTAAATGAATTTTTTAGTTATTACTTCACTTTATAAAACAGAACACTTACAACAACGAAGGAAAATTAAAAGATTTTTTTTTTTTAAAAAAAAAACCCTATAGCATAGACATGCCATAGGAGTTGTTGGACATGAGTTAAAATAATGCAGTCCAAGTAAAGACTATCAGATCATCAACTATAGTTCTTGATTTGCCAGGCCTGGGGATGAAGGTTGTCTTGAAAATGATGGTTCTGCTGTATATGTTAAACCTTTAAGGTGTACGCAGCCTCCTTCTCGGTAGAAATGCATAGGATTGCACCGTTGATGTTTAGTCATGTGAGAAGTCTGTGATGCTCAAAATGGCCATCTTCTCTCCCCCTGCCTTCAGGTCATTGCTGGCTTCTTCCTGGTGCGCTGCCTGAGCACTCGCCTGTCTGACCGCATCCTCTTGGTCCTTGGCCTGGTCATCTGCAACATAGCCTGTGCTTGGTGCCTGTTCTTCCTGGTACGGCCCCGAGGTAACGTTGCTCAGCTCCTGACAAGACGCGGCCAAGCTCCTTCCATGGTCCTGTTGATCCTCTTTGGTGAAACTGGTATCCTTGATCAACTCCATGCCTATGCGAAGTGTAAGCCAGCTCTGGCAGAATTCCCAGTTCCCATGCTGCAGTTGGGAAATTCTGCAGCTGGAATGAACCCGGGAGAGCAATAAGAAGTGGTTCCAGAGCCAGGAGTGTTGAGATTCCTGCTTTGCCTGGGGTTGGACTAGATGCCCCTCGGGGTCCCTTCCACCTCTACAATGCTATGATTCTATGACCTGGGAGCCTGGCGCTGCCCTCCAGATCTTTGTCTCAACCTTGAAACTCTCCTTGAGCCAAACCTGACATCCCTCACTGGCCCTGCTTGAAATGCTTCCTGCATGTTTTGATGGAAGGTGTATGGGTGTGTTTAGAAACCAGATTACAGTGCTACCTCTGGTTGCGAACCTGATCCATTTCGGAGGTCCGGCTGCATCCCGAGGAATTCGCAGCTGGAGGACCGCTTCTGCGTAAGCACGTGGCGTGGTTTAGCGTCTCTGCGCATGTGCACGGCACGTAGAGTGCTTCTGCACATGTGCACTTGGCGAAACCCAGAAAAATACTTCTGGGGTTTGCCACGTTCGCATCCCGAAGTTTCCATATCCAGAGGGATACGTAAGCGGAGGTACGACTGTATTGTACAATGGTAAAATTTGCTTTAGTTGCTCCTCCCACTTTTGCCTCTGGTCTCCCCACCACTACTATCTGGCCCTCAGAAGCCTACCCAAAAGGGAATGCGGCCCTTGGGGTGAAAAGGGTTCCCCATCCCGGATCTAAACAATTGGCTGCCAACCACAACATGGTAAAAGATGTGTTTATTTGTTTGGGTAACCAATTCTTATCTCTTTGTGCCTCCCCACCCTCTTCTGGCATCCATCTGTCTCTGGAGACAATGGAGAAGTGTGCCTTTGGGGTTGAGGTCAAACTGTTGGAGACTTACAGCGCCTGCTGTGTCTGTAGAGACTGATACAGGAGAGACATGTTTTGTTGCAGCTGGGGCAGAGGGTGGGGTCTGCTTGTGGTGCTGCAGATGCACCAGGGCATTTCTTCTCTCTGCGCTCCTCCCAGCAGTCATTCCTCCTCTGGCCACTGCTGTGGATGCACGACTTTGACTGCCTCAGATCTTTAATGTGGGCTTTGGGGAGGGCGCATAAAACCCTTTGACTTGTGTGAGAGAGGCAGATGTAATTCCATCTTCCCTGGAGGTGTAAAAATACAGCTCACCTTAGCCTTCAGTTCACCAACCGTGTGACTTTGGTCTTTGGTTCATGCACCTGACACTGGGAGGTGAGTGAGCATCCTTTGATGCAAAGTCCATAGGTTTAATTCTTGCCCATGCGGCTTGGAATGCAACGGCTGTGCCTGATGTTACACCTCACCATTCAAAAGGCCGCCAGGTTGCTTTGATGCAAGGCCTGTTCAGACATAGCCCGAGCATCTTTCCCTGTGCGGTGCATGGCTGCAGCATGAAAGTGGTGATGCCATGCATATGTGAATTGCAGATCTTATGGCAATCGCGTTGGACAGCTCCTTGTTTTCTCCAGTGCGTCTGTTCACACAGACAAGGGACGGGCATATGTGCACAAGCTGATCCCTGCCCCCTCTCTGTGTTTAAGTGGGCTCCATCGAAAACCTTCCACTGGAGACGATGGGAGGAAATGCCTTTCACCCTCAGTGGTCCCCTCGCACATACAGATCATCCCTTGTTGCTCTCCATCACCTCGCTCCTCCTCCTTACTGAGTTCTGTGTGCTTTGCTTCTTCCAGGTACCTTTACCATCCTCCTTACGGAGTTGGTCGTGGGCGTTTTCCTGCAAGTCCTGGGCCTTCCCTTTGTTGCAGTCTCCCAAGTGTCGCTCTTTTCTAAAGTCACGGCCGAGAGAACGCAAGGTAAGGCTGTGTCTCAAATTTTAAAGTTCGGAATAGAGTACAGTGGACGCTTGGGTTGCAAACGTGATCCATGCGGGAGGCACATTCGCAACCCACAGCGTAGTGTCTGTGCGTGTGCGGGTTGCAATTCAGCGCTTCTGTGCATGCGCAAAGTGCAATTTAGTGTTTCTGCGCATGCGCGAGCACCGAAACCCGGAAGTAACCCGTTCCGGTACTTCCGGATTCGGCGTGTCTGTAACCCAAAAATGCGCAACCTGTAACCCGAGGTATGACTGTAATTTCTTTGGAAGACAATAATCGGGCATCCGCCCAACATGACCAGTCCAACAAGCGAGGTGTGTTAGAACTGTTTCACTTCAGGCTGTAGGAGGGGATGCCACTGTTTTTAAAGCTTGTGTGTGTGTAGTTAGAAAACAAATTCTGCATGAAGGAAACAATAATGGACCAAGATAACTGGGAATAGAATCTCACCCTATTAATCTAATTTTATAGCTTGCAGGGAGTGTTCAGAACTGGCATTCTCTTCCTTCAGCCTGAAGTAATGCAGTCCCAAGCTGACACCTCAAGGCTCTACTCATGTTCTGCTGCATGTTTGTATTGAGCCATGTGCACACCTGTGTACACATTGATATGTACTTCTAGTGTTGCATCATCTACTTTCAAAGGAGATTTATCTCTGTGTGGTTCTCCATGCCTTCCTACAAAGGTAGCCACACACTCTTTGTGCTGGAGAAGGGATCTTTCAGTGCTCAGAGCACTGGATAGTTACAGGATAGTCATGGTTTCTTGGGGGTGGGGAGAAAGGAACTCTTCCTTAAATTCTAGCATTCAGTGGCTAAATAGTTCCAGTGTTGTTTTATGTCATGGGTGGTTCCTTTGGTCTAGAGTGGTGCTAGAGCTCCCCCCTTGATCCAAGGTACCTTAACTGCTATGCACCAGAATTGTGATTCCTGCATTGTGGGGTGCTTGGGCTAGATGACCCTTGTCACTCTCCTGATCGCTGTCTGGACAGGTGGCATCAAAGCAGAACTCTGCCGATACAGGAACACAACCACCTGCTCACTGAAAGCTTCATATTGTGTTTAAAGCCAACTCGGGGATAGATTGGTCCAGGTGAACTATCTCAAATGGTCTAGCATCTCTCCCTCTGGCGTGGCTACCAGAGGGCAGAGTGTCTTATTTCTACCAGGATTTCAGTTTCCCAGGCTAGTATTCGCTTCCTGATCAGGCTGCACTTTCCTGGGTCCAGTTACTGTGTGCGACATTTGCCCTCTCCAGCACTTGTTTGCAAGGCTTGTTTGTTGGCTGGTGTTGGACTGCTCTGTGCCCTGATTTCCCTTTTTTCTTTAAAAAGAAAAATGTTCTGCCTCTCGACACCCTCCACTCCTGAGAGCAGCAAAGCATTGTTGCAACATCCTCCCAGGCTTGGGAAAATGACTCGCCTGGGTTTGCTCTTTCTCCCTCTCAGTGCGCTTGTTGGCTTGTCAAGTAACGGAAGTGAAATTGCAGTTCTGTCTTTGCCACTGCTTGCGGTTGGTTGACACGGAGAGTTGTCTGAGGCACAGCAGGCTGAAGGAGCAGCCAGGACTTTAGATGAAGCAAACACACAACCCAAATGGAATTTGTAATGAAGAACGGGCACTCGAGCTCGTTTCCTCCTCCTCTTCCTGTCTATTTTCCTTTCGTGCCGTGTCTTTTTATTGTAAGGGAATGATTTGACAGGGAATGATTTGCTAAAAAAAAAAAAAATCATTAGCAAACCAAGTCAGTCTTTTAAATTTTTTGATTTTTTATCACACTAGTTGTGGTTATCAGTGGGCGCATTCGGTTGATTATGTTCTCATAAAGTTTTCTGTTTCTATCAATGTTTCCCCCTTTAATAAAGCAAATTCATGGAAATCCAGGATCTGAATCATTTTTTCTTGGACCTGTGCATTCCATTTTAGCCTTCTATTTCCAAGTATCAGATAGTCGGTTTCATCCAATAATTTAGGAAAGGCAGGAGAAACAAATGATGTCAGAGATAACTCAAGTGGAAAGTGGTCACTTTCAGCTCTGGGAATTATCCTGAAGGTATCTCTGTTAATTGGCACATTATTAGATGTTAGGATATAATCTATGGTGCTAGTAAATCCTCTGGGGGAGATATAAGTAAAATAACCCTCTTGATCCCCTTGAGCGTGCCCATTGCATAACAAAAGGTTATGCTTAATTTTAAGTTCACAAAGATATTTCCCAACGTGGTTAGAGGTGGTGTCCATTGCTGCTCTCTGACAGATTTCAGGTTCGTCCTCCAAGTTTAGTCCAGATAATATTGTATTTTGTGGGGAAACAAGGCCGATCCAGGCATTGAAATCGCCTCCCAAAACAAGCCAAGGGTCTTAAAAAAAATGATATGGGAGCCTTTTGTGGCAGGACTGAAGACACTGATAAATATTCTTTAATATGCTTTCTTCTTCTTCCACAGGGTTCAGTCAGGGTCTCCGTCGCTCTGTAGGGGGCGTGGCCACCATCCTTGGGCCTCTGTGGGCTGGAGGCTTGACCAACAACTTGGACGTCATGCTGGGGGTGATGATGGGTCTGCTAAGTCTCCTCACGGTGAGTGCCCAGTGGCCTGGCTGTGGAACTGCATTCTGGGGTCACAGTGAGACCTCCCTCCTCCCTCCTCCCTCCTCCCTCCTCTCCCTCTCCCCAGCCCCACTGTGCTGACCCACTCCTCTTCTCTGGCAGATCATGGTGGGGCTCTCATATGCATACCTGGTGGAGCCGCCCATAAGGTACGTGTCATCGCAAGCATCTGAAGATGAATGCAGCTCATGACAGCCCCGTCGGATGGAGGTGCTTCTGAAGGAACAGAGAAGGTCCTGCTCACCCAGGTGAGAGCACATGTCTCCTCCACCATCACCCTGGTCTGATGGTTGAGCGTGTGGCTTCTCAAACTCCAGCAGCCAAGTGAGGCCTGGAGAAGCTGGCGATGGAGTCTTCCTGCAAGGAGATGCAGAATAAGAATCATAATAATAATAATAATAAATTCATATCCCGCCCTCCCCAGCCGGAGCCGGGCTCAGAGCGGCTAACAACAATAAAAGTAACACAGCATTCTAAAATCAATTCATTCTAAAATCAATTCAGAATCAAATCAATGGCAACCATTGGGCTAGAGTTCTGTGAGGATTACCAAAGGAGGGGGTCAGACTGTGCCTTGGCCAAAGGCTTGGTGAAACAGCTCTGTCTTGCAGGCCCTGCCGAAAGATGTCAAGTCTCACAGGGCCCTAGTCTCTTGTGACAGAGCGTTCCACCAGATCGGCGCCACAGCCAAAAAAGCCCTGGCTCTGGTTTGAAGCCAGCCTAACTTCCCTGTGGCCTGGGACCGCCAAGATGTTTTTGTCTGAAGACCGTAAGGTCCTCCGTGGGACATACCAGGAGAGGCAGTCCCGTAGGTACGAGGGTCCTAGGCTGTATAGGGCTTTAAAAGGTTAAAACCAGCACCTAAAACCCAATCCTGTACTCCACCGGGAGCCAGTGCAGCTGGTATAGCACTGGGTGAATGTGATCCCACAGCAACAACCCCGTAAGGAGTCTTTCCGCGGCATTCTGCACCTGCTGGAGTTTCTGGGTCAGTCTCAAGGGCAGCTCCACGTAGAGTGAGGCAACAGTGGTGGGGATTGCTCTGGTGGTCTTTCTACTAGGCATGTCTGCATAGTGGTTAAAAAAAATGTATTATTGAGTGTACACACACACACACACACACACACACACACACACACACAGAGGCACGTACCTGGATTTTGTTTGAAATCATTTTCTGGTTGTTATGCAGGACAAGGAAGAACATGTACACCTTTGGCTGGGCCAGACAGATAACTTGGTTGTGGTCCCCCTTTTTTTGCAATATGGAACAAATGGTCACGTTTGCTAATACAGAAAAAACCCCACCTTTAAAATCACCACTCATAAATGCAAGAGGCTTTCCCCCTCAATAAGTCTTAATTGTGATAATTGAGGTTGTTTTGGTGCTTGCAATTCCATGTTTTCTTATTGTTTTGCATATAAGTTGCACCAGTACGTACATTTTGCTCTATTTATTAAAATGTTTTTGCCCTGCGTCTGGTCCACATATGAAACTTTGCCTGTGGAATGCTACCGTATCTGAAGCTCAGTTGCTGAAGGTGTCTACTGGTTACAAATCAGGAGACCAAACATAGATGATGTGGAACTTAGCAAGCTGCCTTATTCAGAGTCAGACCATTGGTCCATGTAGATAAGTATTTCTCCACATGGACTTCTCCACTTGGATATGCTGGGGATTGAACCGAAGACCTTCTGCATGCATGTTCTTCTGTAAGAGACAGTCCTTTCCCAATGACATTTAATGCTGTGGAGCTAGACTATGTTAGGGGAATTTGCAGTGTGGCAATATTTGCATTGCTATAATCCCAAGGTAAAGGTAAAAGACCCCTGGATGGTTAAGTCCAGTCAAAGGCAACTATGGGGTGCAGCACTCATCTCACTTTTCAGTCCAAGGGAGCTGGCATTTGTCCACAGACAGCTTTCTGGGTCATGTGGCCATCATGACTAAACTGCTTCTGGCACAATGTGGCACTGTGATGAGTGCCAGAGCACATGGAAATGCTGTTTGCCTTCCTTCCGCAGCGGTACCTATTTATCTACTTGCATTGGTATGCTTTCAAACTGCTAGGTTGGCAGGAGCTGGGACAGGGCAATGGGAGCTTACCCCATCGCACGGATTTGAACCACCGATCTTCCAATTGGCAAGCCCAAGAGGCTCATTGGTTTAGACCACAGCACCACCCGTGTCCCTGCTGTAATCCCAGTGGGGTAGAGAGGAGAGGGAGGAAGCACAGCTGCTCTGTTTTTGGTAGCACTTATAGTTCTGCCCCTAAACAACTGTTAAATTCCTAGGAGCCAGGGATGGAGGAGGAATTCAGTTTGGTTCACATTCTAATGTGAACCTGCCTAACAGCAGCATCCTGGGTGGTCGTCACTGTGCGAAAATACATCATGTCCCCATATGTGCTAACAGTAAGGAACCGCAGTCTAAAGGCTGAGGTTAGCAAGACAAGATGCAGATGAGCAAACAGCAACGAGGGGCTTAGGTTCTTGTTCCAGTTGGGGATGAGGGTAGAGGCTTCATTCGTTCAGGGTGGTTGAAACATTAAAAGGAAGGATTCCTCCAAACTGGGCTGAACGGGCAGCAGAATGACAGCTGCAGTTCCATGTGGGCAGGTGCACAAATTCCTTACGACATGTATGTGTTAATAAAGGTGGAACTAGAAGTGGCTGACCAGCAGTAGGACCTTGGGATCATAGTGCAGATGTTGACCCTCAGATGTTCTAATATGGAGTATGGGAAGAAGAGACTTGTGTCCCCCAAGGAGCCTGGTCTGCCTCATTCCTCCTTCTGTCCTTTTCCTGCAGGTGTCTCTTTGACTGGTGCTGGGCACCCCCTGGCTGGATCCCGGTTCCATGTTGCTGCTCTCCTGCTGGGATGGGGAGTGGGAAAGAACTTGTCTCCACCCATTGAGCAAATCGCAGCTCAGCCACCAACTTGTGCTATTTCACGTTCCTCCTCCTCCTGTCACCCACCACCTGGCCGAGGACTCTGCTCCATGCTGCCACCTAAGAGCAAAGAGTGCCATCTCCTTCCATGGCATTCCTCATTTCTTAGCCTGAACGGGGCCTGGCAAGCCATGGAACCGGATTTGTGTTTGGATCTGGACTGCTGTCTGTATGTGGCCACTTCCAGTTTCTCAAGGTCCCTCTTCTTCACCTGGGGTCCGTGGGCACTATATTAAAGCTTGCTTCATTCCAGGGATGGGGAACCTGCTGCCCTCCAGCCATTGCTGGACTCCAGTGCCCATCAGTCCCAGCCAGTGAGGCCAGTGGGTGGTCATGGATGATGGGAGTTCTAGCGTGGCAATATCTAGGGGGTCACAGGTTTCTCATCCCTACTGGAAGTCTCTGCATCTCTTGGCGCTGCCCTCTCCCTCCCTTCTTCTCCGCCCCTTCCTGTAGTTGTTGCCACCAAATGGCACCTGGCGTTGTTTCCTTGCAATATCACACATGCAGGCAGTGGGCAATGGGGCCAGCTGCCCTGCTTGCAAGGTGTGACCCTGGGCCTGTTTGGCGAGAGGCACCGGAGCGTAATTGAGAATCATTCTGCAACCTGGAGGTTTGGGCTGCGTTCAAACAGCGACCCTGAGCACAGACTTGCAAATTAATCTGTCGGTGCTGCCATTTAGGGACTGAGCTGCCTCTTGGAGGGTGGATTAACACTGGGCAGCTGTCCAGAGTAGCAGGTGTGGCTGTCATTTCCATCGGATAAGGATTTGGTGTCGGGGGAGTGCTGAACCTCGTGGCTCTCCAACCCCTGCTACTCAGAACCACACATCCCTCGCCCCAGCTCCAAAGTTAGAAATGAGCCTTTGAAATGTCTTCTGGGAGGGGCTACAGGGGAAAAGCAATGGCTAGAGGCAAAATTCAGGGCCGCTCCTCCAACTTCACTGACTGTTTCCCTTACTGCAGTGGATCCAGACCGTAAGAATGCATAAATACTAATCCGTTAGTACTTCAGTCATTATTTATTTAGACACTTGATATATGCCTTATATTTTAGAAAACCAACCAACCGCTTACACTTCCTCCTCCCTTCCTGCTTGTTATTTTTGTGATGACCTTTGGTTAGCCACACAACCACACTGCTGCAATAATTAATCCCACTGAAAATGGTCACTAGGAAATTTGCACGCTCAGACTTGCATTTATTTGAAGCATTTTTAGTTCACTCTTCGTATGAAAAAGGTCACCCGGAGTTGGTTACGGAGAATAACCTTCCCTACTCTCAAGGTTGCAATCTTAAAAACATGACACCAAAGGAAAACGATTTCTTTTTCTTGTATGGGGAGGGGTGGGAGGAAAGACTCAAACTCAGCTTAGTTTACAAAGTTCTAAAAATGGCATGCTGGCATGGAAGCGGCTCGAGGAGAGGCAGAGCTGATGGAGTGACACTGCTTCTTTTCCTTCTGCTTCTATGAGCTCAATCATAGAATTGTAGAATTATAGAGGTGGAAGGGATCCCGAGGGTCATCCAGTCTGACCCCCCTGCTGTGCAGGGATAGCTGCTGCCAGGAGACAGTTGAGAGAGGGAAGATCGAATGGAGCTGACTTCTCAGGAAAGGGCAAACCAAATGATTAAGGAGAATAGCAGTTCCCCTAGGAGGAAAGGATGCAACAGTTGGAACTTCTTAGTTTAGAGCAGTGGCTTTCAACCAGTGGGCCGTGGCACCCTGGGGTGCCTTGGAAGATGGTCAGGGTGCTGTGGACAACACTGGCCTCTCTCCTCCTTTCCTTCCCTCCCTCCTCTGATGCCTTCTTGCGTTTCTGCCTCCCAAAGCCTTGCACAGCTGTTTGTTGCAGCAGCCCTGGCTACAAGGCTGTGCAGGCGAATGATGCCTCTGGGGCTGGCCAGGGAGTGCTGGTTGCCAGGAGCTGAGGTGGCCTTGGGATAAGCAAGCAAATGGGTGATGTAGCCTAGCCAGCCAGCCCGCCAGCCTTTGCTGTTGGGAATGGACGGACGAGCCCCAGGCCCCTGTGGGGCAGTGTGAGGAGACAACTCTCTTTGGGACAGGGAGTGGGGCAGCTCAGAGACCAGGGGTGGTAGCAACAGCTGCCTGGAGGACTCCCGAGGGAGAAGAAACTGAAGGAACACTCCACACAGGAGGGTGTTCGAAAAAAAGGGTTGAGGGGCTGCCAGCTTTGCAGGCAAGGGGTGACATAACTAGGCTCCTGAGCCCCACAGGGGTGCCACAAAAAGAATGTAGTTGGTCAGGGGAGCCATGGACTCAAAAAGGTTGAAAACCTCTGGTTTGGAGAAAAGACCCACAAGAGACGACATAGTAGAGGTTTATGAAGTTAGGTGTGGCATGGAGAAAGTTTTTCTGCTCTCATAGCGCCTGAACATGCGGACATCCAGTTGGTAGCCTGCAATTGTTGTTGTTGTTGTTATTTGACTGCCTGCTGAGTAGCCTGAATTTTCATGCTGGACTTGGAAGGGGGAAACCTCATCCATAGCCTGCATCAAAATGCAAGCTGTGAGCCTATCAGGGCATTTTAAATAAAAGTATTTTACCAAGTGGGCTGGTGGGTGAAGGTCTGATGATGCCACTCCTCTTATTTGCTTCAGTTCTGTGCTGGCCAGCAGCTCCTCTGGGTAGCACATAAATTGAGCAGGTCAATGAGGGAGTAGCACAATCTGCCCATCCCCCACCAGCCTATTCACTCACCTGCATGGAGTCCCCAGTCAACTATGGCGACCAGGTGAGTTGTGAAATGCAAAGCTACCTTCCAGGGTATCATCCTGTTTGTCAAGTTTGAGCCGCGTGAGAAGCAGCGGCCCTGAAGGAGAGATGTCCCATGCAATATCACTGTGCCACGTGGTATCTATGAATATGATGGTGCTCGTTGTGTAACACTATTTTCCCTACATGGAGGTGGGTTTGGGCAGCTTTTGAAACGGCTTCTGTGATAACAATTCCCCACCGTGCAAATAAAAATGGCTTGCACCATGTGGCAGAGGGAGAGCGAGTGTTCATGCACTTCACACAAGCAGTCCGACATGTGGTGATACTTCTCTGCGGTTGGGGTTCAAGTGACGACCGCCCTGCAGCCTCTGTGCCCAGATAAGCCCTTTAAAGATGCCAGCACAAGATTCCATCCCAACAGTCTTTCCATGTGTCCCAATTTCTTGCATTTGTCTCTCTCTCTTGGATTTCTGTACGAACAACAAAAATAAACTGACACTCTACTGAAGCTGCCTGAGATAATTTAATACTGTCTATAAAAGGCTAGATGAATGTATGAAACTGCCTCATCTCTTGAAGGCAGATCACTAGTTGCTATCATTGAATTTCACCCATGGGCAGCTGCTGGAGACTCAGGTAGCTGAGAGGCACCATTTAAGTTTCCAATATACCCAGCGAAGGTGTAGGGGCTTTGCAAGACACATGGTCACCCTAGAGGGGAGGTACCAAAGGATTACCACAAAGGGAAGTAGCTGAAGTCTAGCTTGCCAACCTTGATGGCTGCTGAAGAAATACAACCTGTGCTGTTTATAATGATTGTGCAACCCGTACAGCACATAGGTGACAATTATTCACACAATTAATATTAATATACTGAGGAAGCCCAGAAAACTGTGCTCAGGGAGCGGGCTATCAGCCAACCCCAATAAATTGGCCCTGTCGGGGGCAAAATAGCAGCTCTTCAACTTTATGGACTGCTAGGGTGAAACGGGGATAAAACATCTGCACTTCACATCGTTGAACTTACATATCTTCTTCTTGAACTTACCTAAAAAACAAGAAAAAACAAAAATTGAGTCAAGAAGTTGGACAAACTTAGTAAAATCTGACACTGCAAGTTCACTTTATTTTGGATAGCTTTTAAGTTTTCATGGCTACTTTGTAAGTAGTTGTCTTATTCTCACAAATCTGATAAATGGTGGGAAATTGTTTTTTGAACAAGAATATTAATTGTGTGAATAATTGTCTCCTATGTGCTGTATGGGTTGCACAACCTTGATGTCTGGGCGGGTTCTTGGAGGTGAGGCCTATTGATGGCAATTCTCTGCCTCCACGGTTGGAGGCAGCAATACCAGTTGCTGGAAAGCACAGGAAGGGAGAGTTTCCCGGCTGGCCTCTGTGAGGACAAGATGCTGGGCTAGATAAGCTGTGGTTTTCCCAGCAGTGATATATGGAAGTGGGAGCTGGATCATAAAGACGGCTGATCGCTGAAGAATTGATGCTTTTCAATTATGGTGCTGGAGGAGACTCTTGGGAGTCCCGTGGGCTGCAAGAAGATCAAACCTATCCATTCTTAAGGAAATCAACCCTGAGTGCTCACTGGAAGGACAGATCCTGAAGCTGAGGCTCCAATACTTTGGCCTCCTCATGAGAAGAGAAGACTCCCTGGAAAAGACCCTGAAGTTGGGAAAGATGGAGGGCACAAGGAGAAGGGGATGACAGAGGACGAGATGGTGGGACAGTGTTCTCGAAGCTACGAACATAAGTTTGACCAAACTGCGGGAGACAGTGGAAGACAGCAGTGCCTGGCGTGCTCTGGTCCATGGGGTCACAAAGAATCGGACATGACTAAACCACTAAACAACAACAACAAAGATGGTCTTAGGAGAAGGTCAAAAGGAAGTCTGTTCCACCAGGGGGCTCTGTGCCACCATAAATGAGAACATAGCAGAAAACCACTAATAGCATCGCAAAGGAGAGAGGAGGGTATTCGCTTTCCTATGGCTGCATAAAAGGAAGAATGGCAAGGTGGGAAATAACAAATGCATCCAAGTGCAGACGCGCTCAGCCCAGAAGCAGGGTGGCTCTCATTTGAGCACGAGCCCAAATGGTTGCTGCCGGCTGTGAAAGTGGCTGGGTGTTGCACAAAAAAAGCCACCCTGTGCATGGGTTATCTCCCCTGCATCCCTCCAACTCTGGTGGGTCTGGGCTGTGGCTCTGAACCAGTTCCCCACTCTCCTTTGAGGATGGAAAGCTCTTTACGCAAACTTCATGCAATAAGCCTGGTGCAGGTCTCGTCCAGGTTGGCGTGGTTTCTTTGAAATTTGAATACAGGAGTGGCGCAGCCCAGGCCAGCTTGGCCCAGAGTTCAGGGGCAAAATGCCCTAGGCCTGTTCTCTGATGGAGCTCAGCTGGGAGGAGTTTGTAGGGCTCTCTCTACCTGGTGACCTCTCACAGTATGGTGGTTCTTTGGGGGCCAAGGAAAGCCGAGGGTTCCAATCCCTTTGATAGCTGCACAGAGGGGAGCCTGAAATGACATGCTAGGTAACTCAGTGCTATGACTTCCATAAATTATGGAAAGTGAACAAATTTACATGACTGATCCAATTTTGCATAATTTATACTGTTTGCTGTGCAAAGAGGTAGAAGCTGTGCAGAGCACTAAAATCAACACACGTAAACACGCAAAGTACCTCTCTGGCTTTCTGAGATCTTGGCACATTTCAAACCATAAGGGTTATTTACAATATCATCTTTTCCTGAGTATCCTCTTCCAACTCGTAATGTTGATGCGTGTGAGGCTGGTGCTGCCATGTGCATCCACCGTAACAAATTGCATTCTGGGAATTGTTCTCTTCCAACTCTTTCCCTTCTAAAATACATCCAGAAACCGCAGGGAGTTAAGTTCAAGTCCTGCCTTTGTTTGGCCTTGGACTCTGTCTCGGTTTCCACCTAATCTGTAAAATGGGAATAGAAGCAACTGCCCTTTATCTGAAAATGGGCAGAGGAGGAAGGAGACCACAAAGCAGACAGACCATTGATTCCAGAGCCTTGCTGGGTGTTTGGTGGCAGGAGAGAGGGCAGGACAAAAGGGAGAGAGGAACTCTCCCATAGTGGGCTGTATAAACCTAGGTCTTGGGAGACCAGAGGTCAAATTCCCACTCAGCTATGAAGCTCACCTGGTGACCACGAGCCTCTCAGCCTAACCTACCTCACAGGGTTGTTGTGAGGATAAAATGGAGAAGTGGGGAGAATCACGGATGCCACCTGGAGCTCTTTGCATCAAAGGTGGGATGTAAATATATTAACTAATTAATTAGTTCCCTTTCTGTTATTTCCAATGAGAAGGTTGTATACAGTCATACCTTGGTTCTTGAATGCCTTGTGACTCAAACGTTTTGGCTTCTGAACCCCGCAAACCCGAAAGTAAGTGTTCCGGTTTGCAAACTTTTTTTGGAAGCCAAACATCTGACGTGGCTTCCACTGTTTCCGATTCAGTGCAAGAAGCTTCTACAGCCATTCGGAAGCTGTGCCTTGGTTTTTGAAGATTTTCGGATGTTGAATGGACTTACAGAATGGATTTCGTTTGAGAACCAAAGTACGACTGTATATGTTAACTCCATAGCTGGTATATATTTCCTCCTGTTTTGGGGATGCGTCAAAGGAATGGGAAGATTTTTGAACTTTTGGATTCAACCCTTCCCCTGATTTGCCTCTGCCAACCTCCCATTCACCTCTATCAATGTTGGCCTGCAATGATTTCTGTTTCACCTGGGAGAGCCCGCATGAAATCTGATATTCCCCTCCAAGGTCAGATCTCTCTCTCTCTCTCTCTCTCTCTCTCTCTCTCTCTCTCTCTCCATACTTAGAGGAGAACTGAAACATCCTTGGCCCCATGATCCTCTGCCAAGGACCACAGGGAGGCAGCCTAAAACTCTCACATACAACTTGAGTAAAATGTAGATATAATAGGTGTATATCTTTCCAAACTGTAGAGGTCTCTCTCCCCCTCTGCTTGCAATGAAGGGTAAAGAGAGACACCAAAGATCCAGGACAATTTGATTAAGCTGAAAGGCTCTGGAATTTGCCACACCTCGCTGAAGAATTTAGGACATTCCCTTAGAAAGCATCTTGAGATTCCATACAAATTTAGCTCTCAGATATCACCCTCCCTGCAGAATTCTCAAGCCTAAATATTTACCAACAGACTTCTCGGAGCTTGTTACCAGATGAAGAGAGATGCTGTGTTTTCCCTGCCAGAAACAAATTATGTACACACAGAAGCGACTGATCTGTGTAGTGAGAAAGCAGGTTCTGAACTCATCAAGAGGTTTCATACGGAGTTGGATCATGGATGAATTCTCGGCAGTGGTGGTCCTTTAAAAGCACCACTAAGAACTGAACCATGGAGTATCTGCATTTAAAGGATATTAGGCAATGTAGTGTATACTGAAACTATGCAACCCATTCCCACAAGACACAGATATTTTCCTCCAACTTTAAAAGAGAATTAGACAATTTCATGGATGAAAAGCAGGAATCACAAGTGGGGAGAACACTGTTGCACTCATGTCCTGCTTGTGCGCTTCCCATAGGTCTTGTCCTCAAAGTTTGTGGGTTTCCCATAGGCCGTTGTGAGCATGAGATACTGGAATCCATGAGCCTTGGGCTTGATTCAGCAGGCCTCTTGTTATGTCCCACTGAGCTCCAGGTCTAGCTGGAAGACACACCCTCTTATTTGAAGACACATCCTGGTATTTGCGGTGAGAACAGTTATGTTAGGGAGAAGGAATAAAAGCTTTTCCCTGTTAGGACACACCGAGCCTTTAGTCGGGATGGACCTAGCCATCGATTTCTTGTCCATAGTCATTTCACAGATAGTGCTTCATAATTCTGCTCTGTTTTTGCATCTATCTACAATGATTATAATTATTTTTTAAAAAAAGAAGCATGGACACTCACAACTTTGAACACATTTCCCACACAATAATATATTTTTATGCATTTCATCATAAAATACCTTTTTTACAGGGCTTTTTCTCAGCCGGAACTCAGTTGGGTGCCATTGCCATTATAAGAGAACAAGGGAGGCGTTCATGGCGAGTTCTGGCACCTCTTTTTCTAGAAAAACAGCACAGCCCTTTTATATGCATTTTATCCTAGGAGGCACATTTCGGTAGGCATTGCAACCCAAGCAGATGCATTCATATGCACATTTTGTACACTTTTTTTTAAAGCTGAAAACTTTATGGCAAAATGCAGAGATGAGCAAAACAAACAAACAAACCAAGGGCTAACCATGCTCCCATCTGTTTCGTTTGCTCTGGAAATCTGAATCAGGTGAGTTTGCCTTGAAAGGTAGACTGAGCAAAATCCTTGAGCGGCCAGAGCCCTGAGTGGGAGCCCTGAAGGAAAAGAAAAGAAAACCTTCAAGAAAGGAAGGCCCCTGTAACATCAGCAGAGACCTTCTTGTACCCTGAATCTTGCTCTCCACAGAACTGGGGGGAAACTAGCTAGCCTCTCATGCCTGCTTCCTCGAAAAAGAGCCAGGGACCTGCTCTGTTGAGGAAGGCACCCAGGATCCCACCAGATGTGCGGAGAGGAGGGTCAGAGGTTAAACCCCGACCAAGTGGCCTCTTAGCCTCCTGTCCGGAACCTTCTCTCTCCATGCGTCTCCCACAGAGATAGGCGTTGACCCGGCGTCCAACTTGCACACTTGCTAAATATAACCCTGGCTGCCGTGGGTGGGTTGGCGGGGGGCGTGTGTGCGGGGGGATTGCCAAGGCGGCTCACCCAGTGGCCTGCAAGTGAACCGGAATGTTCTCTAATCCCCGCCAGGCAGGGGGTGGGCGCAGGGCGGGCAGGCGGAGGCAAGGGGGCTGATAGAGCGGGTTAATGGGAACCTGCTGGCAATGCCATGGCGCATGATGGGGGGGGGGGGACGCACAACACTTGGCATCTGCTCAGGCCCCCGAGAAACACGGGGTCACAAGTTCAGCCCGGTCGCTCCGCTCCTCTCTGTGGTGACATCTTTTCAGCCCTCCTCGCCTGTTACAAGCGCCCCAGGATACCGGAGACGTTAACCGTGGCTCCATTTCTGACAGAAATGTTTTGTGGGGAGTGAAGTCAATGGGAAGAAGCACCCCACGTGCCTGGGGGGTTACCAGGGCGAAAGGTCTACGCGAAAACTCTAGGAAACATCCACACCCTGCATTTCAATTGGTATCACACTGCTTTAAATGCCCATGGCTGCCCACAAAGAATACTGGAAATAGTGTTTTGCTAAGGGTGCTGAGTGTTGTGAGGAGACCCCAGTTCTCCTCACAGAGCGACACTTCCTAGAGAGGTGGACTGTTAAACTACACTGGGAATTGCCGCTCTGTGAGGGGAACAAGGATTTCCTAACAACTCTCTGCCCCCTTAACAAAGATACAGTTCCCAGGATGGTTTATGACACTGGTTCCCAACCTTTTTTTTGGCGATGCCCCTCCTAAGTATCTCTAAAATCCTGATGCCCACCCCACCCCGTGACAGATAATTCTTATTATTCAAAAAGTGAACTCCACTTAAAAGGCCATTCACTGTTAATAACTCGTTCTCGAATTGACCCCCTTAAAAATCAAATTACCATGTTGGGAACCATGGGTTTAGGAGAAGCCATGGCTGTTGAGGTGATATGAAAATGCTTTAAATGCATGGTGTGGATGTGAAGGGAGAAGGGAAATGGCGCTGACTCCTGGAGGTATGACAATGGCAGGAGCACATAGGGTTTGGAGGGAGCTGGGGAGGGGGGCAAACTGAAAACCACCCCCCCACCCCGCAAGGGTAGGGGGTGTCTGACAACAGTGCAGACCCTCTACTGCCCCAAATTTCCCCCTCCCTCCCCACCAAGTGTCTCTGCCGAATTAGGAGAGCTAAGCGCTCTCTATTTGGGATTTGGGGGAGGGTGGTAGGTGCTGGAGAGAAGGCTTCTATGACGGAAATACACCCTCCCCACCCCCAACAGAGAAACAGAGCTTTGTGATACGAATGTAGGGATTGGGGCTCGCAATGGGATGCAAACAGCCTGCGTTCATGGCAAAAGGGGGTGGGGGGAATCTGGCCTTGCAGCTAATGGGGTTTGGGTTCACGGCCAGGTCACCATCAGGCTGCTTCTTTGCCAAGTGCAGGGGAGGGTCGGCTTGGCTTAAACTCCCCCTGTGCTTAATCCGGTTGGACATAGATTTCCATCTCTGTTCGTTTAAATCATCCTTTCCAGCAATCCCTCCCACCCCCACCTCCCAAACCACCTCCAGCTCCCTCCTGCGCATGACAAGGTCGGAAGAGAAGCTGTGAACGCCAGTGGTTCAGCCATCACTGCTCTTCGAAGTGCTGTCATGGGCTACTGTGCTCATGCCCCACTGGTGCGCTTCCCATGCGCATTGGTTTGGCCACTGTGCGGACAGAGCGTAGGACAGGGTCTTATGCTGAGTAAGACCATGGTGGTCCATCTAGAACAGGAGTCAGCAAACCTTTTCAGCAGGGGGCCGGTCCACTGTCCCTCAGACCTTGGGGGGTGGACTATAAGCCGTCCCCCCCCACGACTCTCTCCTCCCTTCTTCACAGCAGCGGACGAGCCCCGGTGGCTGATTACCTGTGTCTTGCAAGCGGTAGGGGTGTTGGGATGCGTCCGGGGAGACAGGGGCATTTGGCAGGCCCCCAGCTGGCTCCAGCCACCAGCCGGCAGCCCGGCGAACTCCGGTTCTCGGAACAGCATCTATCAGCGACTCAAGCCTCAGAAACCTTCAGAGACTGAGCACGCTCTAATCAGCAGAGTGAATAACTTTTCACAACGGAAGTGGCGGACAGAGGCATATGTAAGCATATTTACAGGCGTTTATTCAGCATCAGGAACAAAGGAAAAACAGGTCTTCTTCCCTTTGTGTCCAAGCAAACAGCAGTATAGGCAAAAGCAATATACAACGGAAGTTCCCAGCAGACTGTGTGGAAGTAAACAGACATGTGACATACAACAACTCCACAAGCCTGTTCTAAAGGTGGAATGGAACTATATCCTAACAAGGGGCTGGCGGCGGCATGCGAAAGGACTCTGGAGACGGCATGCTTAAAATGGCGGCTGCTCAAGCGCTGCTGCTGCTGCTGGCACCAAGAAAGCCCAGCCCTCTTCCTCCTCTAGGCAGGGCTGGGAGAAGCCAGGAGGAGGGAGGGAGGAGGCGGCACTGCCACGTCAGGGAGAGGGAAAGAACATATACACTAGCAATCCACGTGACGCTTCGCAGACTGTCTGCGGGCCAGTTCCAGAAGGCAATTGCGCCTGATCTGACCCACGGACCTTAGTTTGCTGACCCATGATCTAGAAGCATAGAATCAAACAGTTGGAAGGGACCCAAAGGGTCATCGAGTCCAACTCTCAACCTATACTGCATCTTAGTGTATTCCACCAAGCCTGGAAGCACATAGCCTTTAACATCCATCAGATGAGAACAATTCCCAGAATGCAATTTGTTACAGTGGATGCACATGGCAGCATCAGCCTCACACACACCAACATTACGAGTTGGAAGAGGATGCTCAGGAAAGGATGATATTGCAAATAGCCCTTATGGTTTGAAATGTGCCGAGATCTGAGAAAGCCAGTGAGCTGCCTGAGCAGATTTTGCATGCTGATGTGTGTTGATTTTAGTGCTCTGCACAGCTTCTACCTCTTTGCACAGCACACAGTATAAATTATGCAAAATTAGATCAATCATGTAAATTTGTTCGCTTTCCATAATTTAGGTAAATTCTGGAATCCAATCAGAAGCCAGGATGCCTTTCTTAATTCCAGGACTGTCTCTGGAAAATCAGGACATTTGGAGGGTATGGAAGCACCTCTCCAGGGTTTCAGTTGGGGGCCTTTCCCAGGCGTTCTTGGAGATACCAGGGATTGAACCTGGGCCCTGCAAGACAAATGCTCCACTTCTGAGCTATAGCTCTGTGCTGGACTGTATAGGCCAGGAGTTGCATTCACTTTGATTTCTCAGGTAGACTCTCAAACTGTGTTGTTGTTGTTGTTTAATCGTTTAGTCGTGTCCGACTCTTCGTGACCCCATGGACCAGAGCACACCAGGCCCTCCTGTCTTCCACTGCCTCCCGCTGGTAGCTTCGAGAACACTGTCCAACCATCTCACCCTCTGTCGTCCCCTTCTCCTTGTGCCCTCCATCTTTCCCAGCATCAGGGTCTTTTCCAGGGAGTCTTCTCTTCTCATGAGGTGGCCAAAGACTTGGAGCCTCAGCTTCAGGATCTGTCCGTCCAGTGAGCACTCAGGGCTGATTTCCTTAAGAATGGATAGGTTTGATCTTCTTGCAGTCCATTGGACTCTCAAGAGTCTCCTCCAGCACCATAATTCAAAAGCATCAATTCTTTGGCAATCAGCCTTCTTTATGGTCCAGCTCTCACTTCCATACATCACTACTGGGAAAACCATAGCTTTTACTATACGGACCTTTGTTGGCAAGGTGATGTCTCTACTTTTTAAGATGCTGTCTAGGTTTGTCATTGCTTTTCTCCGAAGAGAAACTGTAGTTGGTGCAAAATAGTGGCCAGGTTCCTTGGGGTAGGTAGAAGGACCAGCCATCTCTCAACTCTGTAGTGTAGCTGGATCCAATTTTGCAGCTCGCAGCCTAGGAAGAGTGACAGTTTGCAAAACGAAGCTGAAATGCAAAAGCTCTCTCTCTTTTCTTCTTCTGATTGAACACATGTGTTGGCAGAGGTGATGCTTATTTGAACCAGTAACCAGCGGATTGTTCGCCCATGTTACTTGCCGCTACATAATCAAAAAAAGCCCGATCATTACAACGCAGTAAAACAAAAATTTCAAACGGACAGAAAAGTTGTGTTTGGCAAAAACTGCAAAGCGTTCCTGAGAAATAAACAACGGCTATCTCAAGATTCTTTAAAACTGCCAGCAATAAATATCTCAAAAAACCCAAAGCCTATAGCTCAGCGCAGCAGGGTGCCAAATCTCCATCTTCATGTCCAAAACTCGCTCCCGGGAGAACAGGCTTCAAAACACCTCAGAGCTTGGGTGGCAGAAGGGAGGTTGCAGTGAGGAAGAACAGCACAAGGCAAACGAAGAAAGACATAAGGGTTTCATATATGAGAAGAAAATGTTGGTTTCTTATATTGATTCTACTAGGTTTTTGCTTTTCATTTCCCCATGTGAGAGGACAGTGTTGACAAATGTGGTGATGAGGCAGGGGCCTTCTTGGGACACCCTGGAAATTAACCCAAAGAACAAGACTCCTGTAGAGTTGCCGTATGACAGGGGAGTTTGCCCGGAAGCAAAATGGAGGCCCAGTTAACTTCATTATGGTGAAGTCAGCTCCAAAAGCCCTCTTAGAATGGCAATGGCACCCACTTGAGGGGTGATGGAACTGAGTTCTGAAGAGTTCCAGCTGAAAAAAAGTCCTCTCTGGCCTTTTCTTTACTGTGCAAATTTTGTTAAGTGCGAGGATTTTGTTTGTAATGAGGCATGTCCAGCCATGCAATCTCTGGCAGTTTTACAACACCATCAGCTGCTTGCATACAACTGGTTAAAGTTTTCAGCAGAGTTTCCCCAACTCAATTTCCCCTAAGACACAGAAGGTTCCACAGAGGTCTGGGTTTCCCCTAATGCTGGAAAGACAACCAAGAAGGCCAGGACTGAACCCAGCTGGAACTTTTGAGACATCCCTGAAGGAAGGGAAGAATAACTGAGGCAGACTTATTTCAAATTTCAGTGCCCCCCTTCTTGCCTTTTGTTATACTCTATTTTGCAGATTGTTTCAGCAGTCACAAAATTAAAATTGGGTGCCCCCCCTTCTTGCCTTTTGTTATACTCTATTTTGCAGATTGTTTCAGCAGTCACAAAATTAAAATTCTTGGGAGAAAAGCAATGACAAACCTAGACAGCATCTTAAAAAGCAGAGATATCGCCTTGCCAACAAAGGTCCGTATAGTTAAAGCTATGGTTTTCCCAGTAGTGATGTATGGAAGTGAGAGCTGGCCCATAAAGAAGGCTGATCGCCAAAGAATTGATGCTTTTGAATTATGGTGCTGGAGGAGACTCTTGAGAGTCCCATGGACTGCAAGATGATCAAACCTATCCATTCTGAAGGAAACCAGCCCTGAGTGCTCGCTGGAATGACAGATCCTGAAGCTGAGGCTCCAAGACTTTGGCCACCTCATGAGAAGAGAGGACTCCCTGGAAAAGACCCTGATGTTGGGAAAGATGGAGGGCACAAGGAGAAGGGGACGACAGAGGACAAGATGGTTGGACAGTGTACCAACATGAATTTGACGAAACTGCGGGAGGCAGTGGAAGACAGGAATGCCTGGCGTGCTCTGGTCCATGGGGTCACAAAGAGTTGGACACGACTAAACAACAACAAATTCTCTAGGTCATAGTTGTGATGCCCTGCAGCACCCCCTAGGTTCAGCACCCAGTCACGCTGCCCTAAATCCATCTCTTATGCGTGGGGCCAGGACGTGCTGCTTCCAGGGGCAGCCTGGAAGGTGGAAATAGTTGGTGCTCCCACCTGCAGACCCAAAGGTGCCAACTTCAATAAAATATTGTGGGGGCCCAGGTAAGCCCTGCATAATCGATCACACGATGCAATACATGCACACCATTTGAATGGGAACACCCATCAACTTCGTGGAGGCTCAGCCCCCTCAAATATTTTAGTGTAGTCCCCACGGCCCCTAGGAGTTGGCTCCTATGGGTCCAAGGTTGCGGCTTCACGGAATTGGCTGCTCTGCCAGGACATAAGGAGCCAGAGCACAGAGAGGCCAGTTCCTCCCCACAGCTCCACCTCACCCCAGCCCTTTCTGTGCCCATTTATTCACCCTGAAAGTATCTGTTTCTTGGCAAGAACTGGAAGGTTATGACCCGCCTGGGGCCCTGTGTTGCGCCAAAATGATCCGCTGCCACTCTGTTGATGGCTCGGAGAAGCCCGTCTGAATTGATCAGCATCCATGTCCCCTCCCAGGCAGAGGGGGTCGCGCCTCAGCCGGGTCGCTGGGAGAGGAGTGGGTCAGGCTGCAGCTGGGTAGGCGCTGAACCAGTCCTTCCCCCCATCTCCCCACGCTCATGGAGGACAAAGCTAGCAGTATCTAATAGCCATGGGGGCTTTGTTCTACCTCCCAGCGTGTGATGTCGGCACGTCGCGTGGCACACATTACCGAGGAAAGTTGAGGGGGCCTGGCCTCCTCCTGGGAATTTTTTTTGGGGGGCCCTCAGCCCCTCATCCCTGCGCCAATGAGCGCCACACAGTTCTCATTGTTGTAGCTACCTCCAGGTCATGGAGAAGAAAATGTCATGAGGTGCAAAGAGAGGCTGGGAAAAACATAACCATAGTGCAGGGATGGGGAAATTCAGATGCTGCCTTTCAGCTGCCTATGTCTTCTTTTTCCCCTGAGTCCGTCCCAAGCAATCTGAGACTCCGCCGGTGCACCTGTCTCTGCTCCTCCCTCTTCATACCTCTTCTGGTTCTGGGTGACCGGGGGGGGGGGGGAGACCTCCAGGCTTCTACACCAGCCTGACTCGCCTCTGCCACTTGGCCTCCCTCATTCTACTCTCCTGCTTCAGCTTCTGCCTCTGTCTGGACTTCTTTCTGCCATAGACTCCCCCTGCTCCCTAACCCCTGTTGCCCCTTCTGACACCCACCCCCCAGTCTTCCCCCTCTGACCACTCATTGTTGTCCCACCACCATTCCCCGTCTCTGAGCCATCTTCCTTTGGGGCTTCCCCATCTGGTGTCTCCCACTACTCCTCTGTGTCCAGCTAGTCTGTGACACAGGTTAAAGATGTATTCCTTGCTCTTTCCACTGCTGCCTCTGTCCCCACCCGCCACCAACATGTGGCTCTCAGAAAGTTCCCCAGAAGGGAATGTGGCCCTTGACCTTAAATAGTCTCTCCTCCCCTGCTCCAGGGAAAGAAGCCATGCCACGTTCAGTTCACATTCCTGAACATCTCTCCATCTCTCTCTCTCCTTTGTGGATGCAAGAAGTTTGCAGCTGGCCTTAATGCTCAGAACTTCCCCGTTTCCGGGGAGGGGGCAGGGAGGGAAGAGGTCACCCCGAGAGCAGCCACTTTGCCTCCCCCCCGCCGTCACCTCCCTTTCAATTGCAGCTCCAGGGCTTGGAGAGGCTCACAGAGGCGTTATTATAGCACCAGGGGAAACACCGCTGGGCTTGCAAGCCTTGTTTGCGGCATGCACCAGACCGTGTCCTTTCGCCGTGTTTTCATGTAAACACATCAAACCTCCCCCTGCCCCGCTCCCCCAGCACAACGTTGACATATCTGTTGGCTTCCCCTGGGATTTTAGCCTGGGCTGCAAGCCTTCTGGCTAGGATCACAGGTCTTGCCTTTCTCTCAAGTTCCATCCAAACTGAACTTACTCCGAAGTAAATGGGGAGGCCCTGCCATGCTGGAAATTGCAATGATTTGGGGGAGAGTTCATCATGTGAAGCCAATAGGCCAGTCTTTCTTTGCTGCAGTTGGTAGAAGATGCCTCTTCTCAGCAACTCTTAACGATCTAGGAGCCGCACCAGGATTTGAACCTGTAAGTCATTATTATTATTATTTGTTTGTTTATTGCATTTATAGCACATCTTTTTCTCCAGGGAGCTCAAAATGGCACACAAAGTTGTAATCCGATTTAATCCTCACATTAGACTGAGAGGCAGCGATCGGCCCAAGGTCACTCAGTCGGCTTCATTGCTAGGTAGGAATTTGAACCCTGGTCTTTCCCAGGTCCTAGTCCGACACTCTAACCGCTATCCCACACTGACATAATCAGTGACTCTTCGTTCCCCATTGCGTGAATTACCCACATAGAGAATTCTCCTCCTAGCTCATCCTGCCCAAACATACTGGGCAATGTGCCCAAATTTCTTTGTGGCATGCGTGAATAGATATATATATTTTGGTGAATTATTCACAGGGCACAATTTTATTTCACACAATTAATGTCTGCCTCCAGGCTGTCAGTATTTTACAGGAGGCGTTCAAGTGTACAACAGAACTTTAAAGGTAAAGGTACCCCTGACCATTAGGTCCAGTTGCGGACGACTCTGGAGTTGCGCGCTCATCTCGCAATATAGGCCGAGGGAGCCAGCGTTTGTCCGCAGACAGCTTCCAGGTCATGTGGCCAGTATGACTAAGCCACTTCTGGCAAACCAGAGCAGCGCACGGAAATGCTGTTTACCTTCCCGCCGGAGTGGTACCTATTTATCTACTTGCACTTTGACGTGCTTTTGAACTGCTAGCTGGGCAGGAGCAGGGACCAAACAACGGGAGCTCATCCCATGGCAGGGATTCGAACCGCCGACCTTCTGATTGGCAAGCCCTAGGCTCTGCGGTTTAGACCACAGCGACACCCGTGTCCCCCTAACAGAACTTTAGGTTTGCACAATTAAAAGTGGATTAACGGGCTCTGTTGTCCCAGAGCAGGGGTGTGCATAACGAAGCTTTGGCTCTCCAGATGTTGCTGAACTACAGCTCCCATCATCCTTGGCCACTGGGCCTGATGGGAGTTGTAGTTCAGCAAACATCTGGAGGGTCAAAGGTTGCCCTAGCCTAGACTGAGCAAGGAAACATTTTTTTTAAAAAAAGCTCTCACACATTTTTTGCAGTTCGGAAAGCAAGAGGGAAAGGCATTGACAAAAATGTCAGACCCTCCAAGTGTCCCCATTTTCCAGGCACACCCCTTATTTAGGAGAAGCCAGCCCGGTTTCTGATTTAATCCCAGAATGTCCTGCTTTTCCTCAGGATATCCCTATTTTCATTGGAATTTTTTTGGAGGATTTAGAGTTATCCCCTCCCCCCCAAGCCATCTGAAGGCAATCCTGTATAGAGAAGCTTAATGTTTTAATATGTTTTCCATATATGTTGGAAGCTGCCCAGAGTGGCTGGGCAACCCAGTAAGATGTGTGGGGTATAAATATTAAAATTATCGTTATGGAATGGGACGTCCCTATTTTCATCGGAGAAATGCTGGAGGGTATGAAATGTGGGGTGAATGAATGATGGACGGGAAGTCACGGAAACACTCTGTAAGCAAATCACGATCCGTGCTCGTTGTCATGTAACCACCCTGTAAACAAATGAGAAGTCATGCTCAATAATGATCGGATTTAGCCTAACCACTAGGCAAGAGCAATGCAAGCAAATCAAGGTGAGTGCTGAATAAATGCCCGGAGGAGTCCTGTGTTTTAGCAAGCCCTCGGAAATTATTTATAAGTATTAACTTTATGTTTTATTTCACTGCACACAGGTGGTGTAGTGATAATAAAGGTTTCTTATATTATTATTAAAAAAGACCTGTAAATATTAAACAAATAATAAAACAAACAAATAAACCAGGCTTGTCTGATTCTCACAAGAGATTATTCTTTATGGGATATTATGCAGTCAAATTTCCCTGGTATACTAGTTACAGCAGTTGTCATTTATAGCTACACAAAAGGAAGGGGCTGGCCCATTATGCTGCAATTATAAAAGTAACTAATTGAGCTAAGTGTAACTTACTCCTGAGTAGACACATGTAGGCTTGCATTCTGTATATTTCCACCTTGCTCCCATTATTGGTTCAGAATTGGGGGGCCTTGTCTCCCACCTGGTCTTGAAACCGTCACCCTCATCTATTTTCAATGACAACAAATCCTGAAGCTGAGACAATAATCCCTTTTTAGTCTGTCTTTCTTAGAAAGCAAGGACTTAACTGAACGGTGTTGTAGAGTCATTGTACCTCTCTCTGTGCAATACAAAACTTCCCAACTGTAGACACCGTAAGTATTTCAGAGAAACACTGCCTAATTTCTCAGCCACCTCTTCCTGTGAGAAGCGACGGCCTCTGTGCTTTGCATCCTTTAAATATACCACATAGCCATTTCGGAGACATTTCCAATAACTGAAATGTGCTCATTATAAACCAAGGAGGCCAACAGGGAGATCTCGGAATAGAGCAAGACCCTCAATTTGTCCCTGACAGATAAAGCAGCCATAATACAAATAATGGGTTTAGAAAGGAATAATGAATGTTTCACTTTAACTTTCCATATGGGGGCTAACGTTGGAATATCGACACAACGTTCATGGCTTATAGATTTCCACTCTGTTTCCAAAGGGGCTGGGGGGTATTGCTTCCTCCCGGCATGCCTTGCTGCAACCTGAAATATTTTTGCACGATCTAACCAAATTAACCGTTGCTGCTTCTACATAGCAGGTTTTTTTTTATTGCAGCAATTAAAAATGAAAATAAAATACTAGAACCACCAGTATACAGTTGACAATAACAATGTTTTTATTATCTGAGGTTTAATAGCCGTGGTTGCTGTTTTTTCAAACATAGAGTTAATTCTATTACAGTTTAATTATTTTTAAAATGATTATATTTTATACGTTTTGAGCTTTTTGCATTTTGTCTGTCTTGTTTTGATTTGCATGAGCTGCCTTGAATTCTGGTCTAGAGTCACAAGAATAGGATGGAGTTATCCATGCTGTCTTTCTCCCATACACACATCTCAGTTGGTGGCGCATGAGACTCTTAATCACAGGGTCACGGGTTCAAGCCCCACGTCGGGCAAAAGATTCCTGTATTGCCCTCGTGGTCCCTTCCAACTCTACAATTCTTTTTTCCTATAATATATACAGTGCTTTTTTTCTGGGGGTACGCAGGAGTACGCATACCCCTAAACATTTTGTGAATCTAAGTTGGGCCTCACTGAGGGGCAGTTTTTTTTATTTTATATTTTTATTGATACAGCAAGAAAAAAGAAAAAACACAAATACCAAATTACACACAGGAATAACCATAAACACATAATTTTCTTAACAAACAATAAAACATATATTGGTCTTAACACTAAAGACCCAACCTCCCGTCTATTCCATATTTCGATTTTATATTACTTATTGCCAATACACTTTTATCATAATTAAACTTTTTCTTAATATATCTAATTTCTTATATCTACCGCAACTATTACTGAAGTTCCTCGAATGCTGCAACAGAATTTAAACTACTATATTTATTTTTCAAATGCTCTTTGAAAACCTCCCATTTTGAAACAAATTGAGGCGCAGTATTTCAATATGAGTAGGAAAATGAGAGTATCCCTAAACATTTTTGTGTGTGTGCATGTGTGTGTGTGTGTGTGTGTGTGTGTTTGCGTTCATTCTTTGGCGATCACTCGTAGCTGAGTAAGATTGTCTTCCATAAACACGGGTTTATGGAAGGCCAATTGTGGAGGCCAATTCTGGATCCACACATCCTTCCACAGTGGGGACCTTGGTTTCCAGGCAGGAGCTGATCACGGTGTGGATTTGCTAAGCATGCCTTCCTCCTAACATGTTTCTCCCTTGCATCCTGAGTTTGAGTGTCTTCAAAGCCCATGACACCTTTAGTAAAAAGCTGTTCTCCAATAGGAGTGCTCAAAGGCAAGTGTTTCCCAACTGCTGGTGTTTATACTACATTAAAAAAAATATGCATTGAGAGAGTATTTAAACCTCTTTTGTTGACCACCAGCATGATGCTTTCCATTTTTAAGTTCGGAATAGGGTAGTTGCTTTGGAAGACGATCATCAGGCACCCGCACAACATGACCAGTCCAATGAAGTTATACACACACACACACAGACACAGACACACACACAGACACACACAGACACACACACACACACACACACACACACACACACACACACACACACTGTTTCAAATATTAGGGTGATGAAGCACATTCTCATGCTTCCAATATTTTTGCACTTTCTGTATGACACCATCTTTGTCCAAATGCCACCCTATATTTTCTCACCCATTTAATCCAGATTTAGGGTTTAGCCACACTTCCATTGGTCTTCGGTTTCCTTTCGTTTGTTCTGTGCTTTCTAGGCTCAAGTCAGAGAGGTTCTCCATTTGCCTTGCCGCTTTCCCTCTGTTCTCTGCTGCATCTGCAGAAAACTCGATTGACGTTTGTTCTCATTCAGAGGTAAACAACGGGTTTTCCCAGGGAAAGTTGAGCAACAAGAGAAAAACTTATCAGGAAGCACAGGGCAAATAGAAACCTTCCTTCCTTCCTTCCTTCCTTCCTTCCTTCCTTCCTTCCTTCCCCCTCTTTTCAGCTTTTTTGTGTGAAAACAGACAGTTCCAGTAAAAGAGGCATTGAGGGTCTGCTGTTTGGCGTAGCAGCCAATGGGTCACCTATAATGTGCAGTTCTGTCCTTAGACTGCTGCTAAATTCACAAGAACAAAGGAGAGCGGAGAAATTCAGTTTCGTTCACATCTCACTGCAAATCTACCTAAACCACACTTTCCGGAACTCTAAGCGAACTGAGACACCGTCATCTTTCCAAGTCTTTTTCTCGATTTTGCCATGCTGTTCCCCAAGAAAAATGTGTTTTTTTTTACAAAAATGCATGTATTGGGGCAAAGTATGCATATGCTAGTGAAAATAATATGCAAACACATGTATTAGGGGAAATTGTATGCAAAACTGTGTCTGTTAGAAGCAATGCGCTCTAAAGCACTGAAACTTTTTCAGGGTGAGTTTTAAAAAAGAAAAAGGAAAAAAGAATTGTGGTGAACTCAACATAAAATTGGAAAAAATGAAAAAGACCATGGCAATAGGAAAATGTTTTATTTAGAGACTCGAAAGGGTGGTTTAGGCATACAAAATTACCCAAGGTTATTACCATGCGGTATCTAATTTAGTTTTGCAAGGTGATGAAAATAAAATATGGTTAGCAATTCTGGCCACAAGCTTCCTATATTACACTAAGCCAAAAAAAAAAAAAAAAAAAAAAAAAAAAAGGAAGGAAGGAAGGAAGGAAGGAAGGAAGGAAGGAACCATTGCCAAACCCTTATTAAAAATATTTTATCTGTCAGGGAAAATTGGAGTAAAAAATTACTTCCTTAGTCCCACCACCACGGACACATCCCCCCCAACCATTTTTCTTTGAAAACACCAATTCACTTTATTTAAAATTTGGAGAAGGATTGGCTTATCCCATCTAAAAGGCTTTTATGTAGGTTATAGACCCAAGCCTGTTGCTCAAATAGTGGTGCAACGAACAGATGTTGGGTATTCAGGGTTTCAAATCTACCAGTTTTTTCAATGCCTGAATTAATTAGCCAAGCAACTAGATCAGGGGTTCATAAAATGTGGTCTGCGGACCTACTTGATTCAGGTGGTTTGTGGCATGTCTGTGGATTTGAAGATGGGAGGTAGCACATCTGTTGCATTAAACATTCATGTTGGCTTTCAAATGTTTTTAATAATAATAATAATAATAATAATAATAATAATAATAATAGATTTTTAACATATGGGAAAATATAAAACATTTTAGTATAAAGTTTATCAAAAGGAATAGAAAATCTAGTTACAATAGATAAAATTTGCATTAACTTTCTGGACAGGCACATAATAAATAAGGGATCCACTCAGGTGGGAACATCAGGTGACCATCTGAACCGTGTGTTTTTTAAACTTTCCCATTTTCCATCTCAGGATAGAAGGGTAACAAATGAGGAACGCTATAAAGGAGGTGTGAACAGTTCCAGAACCAAAATAATCCAATTCCATTTAAAGGCTGGAGATGGAGTCCGCCCATGTATGTCACAAAATCATACCATATCAAAATTAAATTATCTTCTTTTACTTCTAAGAACTCTCAACCTGAACGTCAGTTTTTCAAGCAACACAATGTCCCCTATACCTTCTCATTCCAATAGTCTAGATTAGGCCCTGCCCGAGGCCCTCTGAAATTTTGCAATTGTGAATTGTGCTACAACGAGAAAATGTCCAACTAATTCCTGGCTATACACAATGGCATCACCCTCTGTAAATAATCGGAAGAGTGTCAGTTGTGGAGATGGTGTCGGCCGGCATTTTATAACAGTTCCAGTTTCAAGGAATGCTGCATTTAAAAAACATTTTATTTCATTTTCATTTTTATTTCATTTCGCATACCTTACTTTACTGTGTTCTACTCTGAATTCTATGGAAATAAATGAAGTAATAAAATTGAAGTTAAAAACCATACGGCATCTAGCACGACACACTGCTACAAGCAGAAAAATCTCTGACCAAGACCTTCAGCAATTTTCAAGCATAGCTGTCAACTTCTCCCTTTTTTAAAGGGAAATTCCCTTATTCCGAATAGGATTCCTCGCAAGAAAAGGGAAAAGTTGACAGCTATGTTTTCAAGTGGTCCAGGAGTCCAAAATATGTGGAAACAACTGAACGAAGCTTCTCAAAATGTTTGAGAACTTTATAGTCAAAACAGGCACTAACAGCAAAGGTTATCTCTCGGACATCTATGAAATAATTATAGATAAAACCTCTGGGACACAGGTAGCGTTGAAAAAGAATATGGGAACATGATCTGCAAATAGAAATCTTGAGACAGATGGAGAAGGGCATGGAACGAAGTAGCCTTTTAAACCTGTTCCAGTAAAAGACAGGGGAAATCCATTAAAAATAATTTCTCTTTGGCACCTAAGCCCACAACTTTTTAGCAGGATAAATAATCCACCTTCTCGAAATTACTGAGGAGGCTGCAGGGAAAATATGTGGTCTTCTTCCAGCAAGGGAAGCCCATTCTGAATAAAAGTTTTTCAGGAAATAAGCAAAATTACCATCCAATATGAACTCCTTGATCCCTGTTTGACTATAGAAACAATTTCCAAGGGACTCTCCAAATCTGTATTGCATAGCTAAGGGGACAATGTAAGAAGATCGAAAGCAAGAGCCATCCATTTGCACCCTTAGCCAGCCAGATTCCTCTGAGCACTCACTAGAGTAGCAAGGCATGAAAGTGCCAGCCTTTTCCTAACCTTTGGTACTTGGAGGTATACTGTCTCTGTACATGGAAGTTTCATTTAGCTGCCTGGGGGAGTAGCCCTTGCAATTCATCCTCAAATTTGACTCTTTTCAGCGCTGGCATAACATCTCTCTACAGTGGTACCTTGGTTCCCAAACGCCAAAAACCTGGAAGTAAGTGAATGTTTTTCGGAAGCCGAACAATAGGCTGCTGGCTATTGTTTCCACCTGCACCAATCCAAAGCTGCACCTTGGTTTTCAAACATTTCAGAAGTCAAACGGATTTCTGGAACAGATTGAGTTTGGCGCTTTTGTTTTTGCTATTTATTTTGCGTTTTTGTTTTTGAGGCTTTTTCGGTTAATTTGTTTTTGTGACTGTGTGGAACCCAGTTCAGCTACTGATTGATTGATTGTGTGACTGCGGAAATGGACAAAAGCCCTCCATCCAAACAATGACTATCATCAGTGCAAGTAAGAAAAAAAAAGGTATTTATCATCTACAATACTGTCTTCTTTGTTTTATAGTACAGTACATTGATTATTGCTTTCGTTTTATGGATCAATGGTCTCATTAGATAGTAAAATTCATGTTAAATTGCTGTTTTAGGGGTTGTTTTTAAAAGTCTGGAACGGATTAATCCGTTTTGCATTACTCTCTATGGGAAAATGCGCCTTTGAACGCTTTGGTTTTGGAATGGGCTTCTGGAACGGATTAAGTTTGAGAACCAAGGTACTACGAAGCAGACACGGCCAATCTCATGCCCTCCCGACAGCTGTTCTGGCTGGGGCTGATAGGTATTGTAGTCCAAAACATCTTGAAAGCATGAGGTTGGCAAAGGATCCTTTATACACTTGAGCACCTGAGATCTGATTTATGGTGGACCCAGCCCTTCCTTCCCACCATGCTTTCTATATAGAAACCATTGACTTTAGAAGTCCCAATTCCGATTGTACATCTAGGTCAATGTTGCTGGCATGGATGTGCAGGGGCCGTCACAATGTCAGACTGGGTCCTCTCCCGGTCCTATTTGGAGATGCCAGGTTTTGAACCAGGGACCTTCTGCCTGCAAGGCAGGTGTACAGCCCCTGAGCTACAGCCCTTCCAGGTCTCTCTGCTGATTAGAAGCCATAGGAGATAGGATAGCCGTTTTCAAATAGCTAAAGAACTGTCAGGTATCCCTGTATCAAGTTCATCCATTTTGTCAACTAAATGGTTTTAATTCGATTTTGCATAAATGTGCAATTATCTGCTACTATATTGAATTTTATTGTGTTATTATCCTCCTTAGTGGGTCATGCAAACTGCTATTCTGAATAATGCTATTTCTTCTTCTTCTTCTTCTTTAGCAAAACAAAATAAAAAAATTCCTTCCAGTAGCACCTTAAAGGAAGGAATTTTTTTATTTTGTTTTGACCATGGCAGACCAACACGGCTACCTATCTGTAACTTCTTCTTTAGCAATCACTCGTAGCCAAGTAAGATTGTCTTCCATGAACATGGTTTTAACAGTGATAACAGTGAGCCTGTAAGCGACTGTGGGGACACGGGTTTCTGGGCAGGAGTTGATCATGGTGAGGGCTTGCTAAATGTGCCTTCCTCTTATCGCGTTTCTCCCTTTCGTCCTGAGTCTGAGCATCTTCAAAGCCCATGACACCTTTGGTAAAGGCTGTTCTCCAATTGCAGCGTTCACAGGCCAGTGTTTCCCTGCCGTCAGTGTTTATACTACATTTCTTTTGATTTGCCTTGAGAGAGTTTTTAAACCTCTTTTGTTGACCACTGGCATTACACTTTCCATTTTTATGTTTGGAATAGACAGTTGCTTTGGAAGACGATAATCAGGCATCCGCACTACATGACCAGTTCAACGAAGTTGATGTTAAAGAATCAACACTGGTGATCTTTGCTTCTTTCAGTATACTGGCATTAGTTCGCCTGTCTTCCCAAGTGATGTGTAAAAAAATTCAGAGACACCATTGATGGAATCTTTCAAGGAGTTGGAGATGGTGTTTATAAGTGATCCATGTTTCACAAGCATACAGTAAGGTCGGTAGTATAATAGCTTTGTAAACAAGCAGTTTGGTTTCCTTGCAAATGTCCTGGTCCTCAAATACTCTGCAATTCAATCGGGTGAAAGCTGCACTTGCAGAGCTCAGGCGATGCTGGATTTCTGCATCAGTGTCGGCCCTTGTGGAAAGATAACTGCCCAGGTAGGAGAAGTGATCAACATTTTCCAACGTTACACCATTGATTTGGATTTGTGGCACTGCAGAGGGGTTGTTTTGTGCTTGTTGGTGCAGCACATTGGGTTTTGGGATGTTGAGCGATAGGCCAAGCAGTGGAAATGTTTGGGAATCACTCTTTCAAAACTTTCAAGCAGAGATTGCTTCAGAAACATATGACTGTGCCCTGAAAGCTCAGCCCCACTAATTAAAATGGGCTCCAGTCAATGAGTTAACCAAAACTCTAGTTGATTAATGTGCTGACTAAAATTACAGCACGAGGACGAGATGGTTGGACAGTGTTCTTGAAGCTACAAACATGAGTTTGACCAAACTGCAGGAGGCAGTGGAAGACAGAAGTGCCTGGCGTGCTCTGGTCCATGGGGTCACGAACAGTCGGACACTACTAAACAACAACAAAATTACAGCAACCGTAGCATTTCCCACTATTCATTCATATTCTCTCTCTCTCTCTCTCTCTCTCTCTCTCATTAACTAAAGTCTAATAACATTTGTAAAAACAGCTGTGATGGGACTGGTATGTGTTCTTAGGAGAAATACTTTCCCCCACATCCCACTGAGTTTGCATATTCCCTCATGATTCCCTATCCATAACAGTTTCGCTACCCAGAGAGAGGAGTTATAACATTTTAAAGCTCCTGGATTAATCAGACTCTGGAGATGATACGCCCCCCCCCCCCGCTGCTTTGCTGAATGGATGGATAAAGCCTCCCCTCCCCACAAATGTATAGTACTCTTCAAAACTTGTGATTAAAACCTGAAACATGCATGAAAACCCATGAGCATCACTCTCCAAAGATACTGCATGTGGGTCTTGTAATTCATACAGGATCTCCAGAAGGTGGCACTATTGCACTAGGAATGATGGGTGTAAGCAGGTAAGCGCTAAGCATGGGATTCTATGGATGTCTACTCAGAAATAAGAATTGCTGAATTCTACAGAGCTGGTCCCCAAGCAGGGATGAGGGAGGGGGAAATTTGTTCTGGTTCACTTTTAAAGGTGAACCTGCTGCATTTGCTGTTTTCTGAAACAACACGGGAATGGGAACATCTTTGAAATTAGCACTTCTCTGATTATTGAAATCCAGTTGTGCGGCCAAGCAATGTGTATGAAAAAATAATAGACTAGGAAAAATTGTACAATGCAAGTCTGGAATAGGGGCCTGCCTTGTCTTGAGTCAGATCATTGGTCTGTTTTGCTCAGGGCTGCCTATTCTGATTGCCAGCAGCTTTCAAGGATGTGGCAGAATTTTAAATCTTGTTGATGTATGAATAGCCAATGTGGTACCCTCCAAATATTGGCCTACAAATCCCATCAGCTCTGACCATGGGCCATGCTGGCTGGGGCTGAGGGGAGCTGGAGTTCAGCAGTTTCTGGAGGACACTCTATGAGCTACCACTGCTCTAATAATAGATCTCCCAGTTGGCAGAGGAAGACCTTGCATTTTATGCAATCCCCTGGCAGGCAACTGACCAGGGACCACATTTTGAACTGAAAAAACAGAGTCTTCTTGGCACCTGAGATTCAAATAGATTTTATAATGGGATAATCTTTTGTTATGCACCATCAGATGCATAGAGTGTGATGTTTAGTTGTCACCTCTCTCTCTCTCTCTCTCTCTCTCTGTGTGTGTGTGTGTGTGTGTGTAAAGGGGAAGTTAAACGGCACAATAGTCAAAAAGCATAGTCTTTGACAATCAAATTAGAATTTAAACACATGCAAAAATGACCTTTCACAGCAGTGGATTGGTGATAACAGAAGTGAGCATTGCCGAGTCAATAAATGCCTGCAATGAGACAGAGAAACCATTGTCTCGGTTCGGACCCCAATGAACAGAATAGAATTTTTATTTTATTTGATGAGTTGCGATTCAGCAGATTCACACTGGAGTTTCCCTTTCAAGTTGCTTCTTTCCAGGATGTCATTATGAAGATCGGCAACACAGTGACCCTGTAGGCCTGAGATCAATCCTTCCTGATTTCTTAAGGCTGCTTTCTGATCTTGAATTGGTGAACATTTATTCTTTTGTGTAGAGAATGCCTGCTTGAGTTAACAGAATGCAGAAGGGCACTGCTCTGCTGACAGTTTATAGCCTGTATGACAGTGGAAGAAAAGAAGTCAAATGTTGTGTCCGACATTTTTGGGTCCTGCCATAGCATTGCCAAAGCATATAAGGGTTTGCTTGGACTGAGGGCTGGAGGAACAGCAACATTGGCTCCACCCACAGATGAATTCTTCTATGAGCCAAGGTTGCAATCCATACAGTGGTATAGCATAGCATAGAGGGGTACGGGGCAGTTCCTGCAGGCACAGAATTGTTAGGGGTGCAAAATGTCGATACCCGGTGCTGCCGCAATACAGCTTCATGCTTCCGTTGCTGGGCTCTGTTAAAAACGGCTTTTCCATACGAACCAGGAAGTGACCTCTCCAGACAACAGAGTGACTCTTCTTTTCTTATCTCTGCAGTTGTGACCTCCTGAGTGACGCAGACATCATTAGGAAGTTGAATATGCATGCATACTCCACCCATTTCCCTTTCTCTCACACACCCTCCGCACGGCCCGGGCACTGGCAACCCATGTTATGTCACTTCATCCATAGACTCTTTAATCCAGGGATAGGGGAACCTGTGGGTCTCTAGATTTTGTTGGACTCCAAGTAGAGCATAGTCTAGATGTTGTGGGACTCTAACATTTAATGCACCTTCCTCTGATTTTAATCTATTGCCTCTCACCCTATCCTCAACCAAAAAAAAAAAAAATTTCCATGAAAGGAGGGAAAGGGATACCTTTCCTGGAAACCACAGAAGGAGAGAGTTCTCTTGTGCTTGTGGGTTCCCCACAGGCATCTGGCTGGCTACTGTGAGAGCAGTATGCTGGACTAGATGGGCCATTGGCCTGATCCAACAGTCTTTCCTTATGCTCTTATGTCCCTGCTCAGTTCTCTTGGGCCTCTTGGCCGATGATGTTGGCTGCTTTCCTTTAGCCCTTTGAACCTCCCCTATTTTTCACTCTGATCCGTACACTCAGCCAAAAGCAGAGTCTTGGAGGCGACCACCCTTTGCCACAACCATGACTGTGCAGAGAGACTGGAGTTTTTACAAGGCTCCGATGGTGATATTATAGAGCTGTCATCGTCTGCGGTTTGCTCATTTTTCCCGCTCGGCACTGGCTGTGCGCATTTCCCCCCTCGGTGTTTCAAAATTGTATCCGGCAGGATGTTGGGGGTCTAGCCTTCCTCAACTCCCGGAGTTTGACCACTGCTGCTGCTGCAATAAGATCTGTGTCTATCGCAGCAGAATGGCTGGATAATACTTTGGATCAGAGGCAGATCCAAAAGGTGGTAAGCTTAGGCATTGGGCAACAGCCCCTCTCCAAAGACCAACAGAGGGCCCATTGCCCAGAAGTGACCACTGCCATTTTGCTCAGAATTTCCATGGAGACTGGATGAGGTTCCATAAAATTCCCAGGTTGTACATTCTGATCTCTTCCAGATTAAAGGGACTATATGGGCAGAGGGGCACCATTCCTGAAAGCCCCCAAATCCAGGAATCAGGAATGACTTTGATGAATTACTGAATGCTCCCTACATGAAAACCAACGAGGATGGGACAAATTCATGAAGGAAAGGTCTATTGATGGCTACTAGTGTCAGGTTTGCAGGTGGTTGCTCACGAGTAAACAGCCAGTACTCCGACCTGTCTTTTATAGGTTTTATTTAGTGCAAACTATGTACAGTGCAGAAACCCAAAGTTCATGTCTGTCTCAGTCACTTGCAGATTCCGGGAGTGGCCCCTTCCGGTTTCTCCCCCAACATAAGAACTTAGACACCCCAAATCTCTGCCTCCCCTCCTTCCATTTCATCCCTCTGTGCAAACTGGGTGACGGAAGCGGCATGTCTGTTTTCTAACCAGCCTGGCTAAGCGAAGCGCTTGGGCTCACAGTAGCATCTGTGAGCCTTTCCCTCACCTCGCCCCTCCTTTCCCCCTCTGCTTCACTGGAGACGTGGCTGTCTCCACTGCCTGATGAAGAGCTACTTCTGAGCAACATTGGAGGCTCCCTGTATTCTTGTGCCCCCCTTTTGATGGCAGCCCCCTGACATCCTGCCATGATGGCTCTTTCCTGATTCTACAGCCAGAGGCCATGATGCTTGTGAGGACCAGTTGCTAGAACCCACAGGAGGGGAGAGTTGCTCTTGCGCTCCAATCCTGCTTACAGGTTTCCCATAGGCATCTGGTTGGCCACTGTGAAAACAGGATGCTGGACTAGATGGGCCTGACCCAGCAGGCTCTTTCTTCTGTTGTTAAGCTGGCATGGGAGAGAGGTTGTGTGTGTCAAGGTGGCTTCTGTTTGCCTCTCATTCCAGCCACAAACTCATTGGACGGGCTTAGATATACTTCTCTCTCCCTCACCCCAGTAACGGTCCACTGGGAATTATAACAACGCTGCCCTAATATACATGGCTATTGCAAGGATAACCAAACTCGAAATGCTATATCAAGCCACGTTTGCACCTAAGGAAGCAGACCCTAAATGGCAGTAGCTGCCCTGCTGTTTGATGTGTGATCCCTCAAAGCAGCTCCCGCCTCATTTGAAAGCATAAGCCGCACCCGCTTCACAGCTGGCCTGAGGTGTGTACTTCTGAGACAGCTACTGGGCATGCTCAGATAACAGCTTCGTGAATAGGAGTTTTGTGGGGGGAGATTGCAGGTGCAGGGGAAGCAGACAGGTCAGGCACGCTGGATGGAGGCCTCTCCACCCTCTCTCCTGGAACAGCCGGGGAAAACTCCTGTCGAGCCACTGCTAGTCAGTGTAGAAAATACTGATCTAGATATTGGTCTAACTTGGTATAAAGCGGGTTCCTAGCAACCACTTAAAATGAGAAAAGACAGTGCTGCGAGGGCTAGAGATGCCCTTCGATTTGATGCGATGTGATACGATACGATAATATACGATAATACGATACGATAATCTTTATTATCATTGTCCCATACAGAACAACGAAATTGAAAAAATCTATATCAGACATTCAAAAACCAACAAGCCTGCTATCCCAGCCTGTTCAGCCCCCTAAAAACTCTGATACCCCATAATTAAATACAATATACTCCCATAGAGATGACCTTACACTGCTTTTAAAACCAAAATCACATTTGGATAGAAGCTGTTTCTCAGGTGGCTAGTCCTAGTCTTTATAACCCTGGACCTTCTTCCAGAAGGCAGAAGCCGAAAGAGATCATTTCCGGGGTGCACACTTTCCTGCGCTATCTCTGCAGCTTTCTTATGACACCCGGAAGCATAGATTTGATCCAAGGTGGGAAGAGTGCACCCAATTATTCTCTCCGCAGTCTATACAACCCTGGACAGCATTGTTTTTCCCCTGACCGTGCAGCTCCCATACCACACACACAGACCATAAGTTAATACACTCTCAACAGTACAAAGGTAAAACGCCATCAACAGGTCCTTTGAGAGATTATTTTTCCAGGGGATTCTTCACCCAAGAAGGACAAATTTCCCTCAACGCCAAGTGCCCCCGAGCTGCTGCTCAGCCGTGTTCCACTGGGTGGGTTGAGTGCAGGATCAGGCCCGGGCAGCCTTGCATTCCACCCCTCTCATTTTGCCCTAACAAAGACGCCAACCTCGATGCCCATCTCATCTCTGCTGACAGCTCTGGAATCTTTCTGCAGAGGAGCTGGCTCCTTGCCCGCCGGGCTGTCCAGGAGTTAGACAATGGCCCCACAGATCTCTCAAGGCGGCCCTTTTCAACTCAGGTGAGGACTGTGTGCGTTCTCTCTCTCTCTCTTTCTCCCCCGTCGCAGGAGCTGGAGTCTTGCCCATTCCACAAAGCCCTCACCGCCCCCGCTCCCCAATCCTGGAATGGAGCATCAGCCTGTTCTGAAAGAGGCTTTCATTTGTCTAGGATGACGGCAAAAGGCAAACCTGAGCGGTGACCAGGGAATGAACCCGGAGCCACGGCAGGGAGACACACAGCTGCCAAAGGCCTGTCTTGGGGACAAGACGGAGGCCTGGCAGCGGCTGGGAGAGACGGGCGGGAGGGCAAAGGAGCTTGATTCGAGAGCGACGCAGGCCCTCTGGAATGCCACTGTTATTGTGCCCTCCAAACAGATATGCTCGTTTTATAGGCTCCAAACAAGGGATCCACAGTCCAACGCTGAGCCAGGAGACTCCTTCTCCCTTTGTAGGGCATAGGGACTTGCCCCAGGCAATGTGGGGGAAAATTAACTGTAAAATATGTGCCTCATCCTAGCTAGCTAGCAGGAAGCGGTTTGCAGGCAGGCGCCCGGGCATTGTTGGGCAGGGAAGGGGCAAGAGTTTCCCAGCACAAAGGGCAGGCACACAACCTTAGCCTGACGGCTTGCAGTTGCCCAGGCAGTGAGCAAAACCGCCAGGCATTTTTTTCCTCCCCCAGGTGGGCTGCAGTCCAGCTTGTTCTCCAGTCCTTGCCCAAGCAGGCTGGGTTGGTCAGGTATCTAGTAGCCACCAGCCATCAAAGGCCATTGCTGCTCATTTAATTCCCAAAACAACAACTACCCTGTTGTTAGGCCCAGGTAATGGAGTGCTAGGGGAGGGGTAGTACCTCTGGTGGGGGACATGTTGTGCTCCTTCTGGGGTACTTTGTCCACCTTTGGTTCCCACCCTGCACTCAACTCTCACCTGGGGCTCCTAGAAGCAGTCAGCATGCAACAGTGGCCACACCCCACTGGATAAACTCACATTTATACTGGCTACACTCTCAGTGAGGAAATAAACAGCTTTATCTAAGATCAACAGGCTGGGGCAGCAGCAATGTCCCTCTCCTCACCCTCTCAACATTCTCAATTTTTTACTGGCATTCCAGAGATTGCTGGCAAAAGGATGTCTGGGCCACATCCCCACAGCCAGGATCCTGGCGACCCCAAGGGCCATCTAGGGGCAGAGCCGGATTTGAGGACAGTCAACATTTGAACATGCCGAAGTGCAAACTTGCCACTTAAGACACCACGGTCCCTGTCCACCCTTTGTTTGGATTGTCTTTTGTGTGTGTTGAATGTAGGGTTAGAGATTTAAAGTTTGGGGTTTTGGCCCCTGTGACAGCAGCTATGAGCCAGAGAGGAATTCAGGGGTCGAGCAAGCCCAGCCGAACCACGGGCTTCCTTTTGCGCGAAATCCACACCGCGTCACAAATGGGGTAGTAGCCAATGTGATACTCTGCAGATGCTGTAGGATTCCAGTTCCCATCACCCACAGCCAGAAGAGCCAATGGTCAAGGAGGATTGAAGTTTAGTCCAACAGCACTGGGCAGAGGACCACCGTGGCAACTCCTTTAAAAGAAGAGTAGACAGATTCATGGAGGAGAAGGCCATTGGTGGCTACTAGTCATGGTGGCTCTGCAGCTGCCTCTGGAAACCACAGGAGGGGAGATGCGCTGTTCTGCTCAGATCCTGCTCGCTGGTTTTCCACAAGCTTCTGTCTGGCCACTGTGAGAACAGGATCCCGGACTAGATGGGCCAGTGGCCGGATCCAGCAGCCTCTTCTTATCTTCTTATGGCATAGTGTTTTTTCAAATTTTATTCCTCAGAAGCATTTCAGGCAGTCCTGAAGAAGACGACCAGTAAGGACTTAGGGATCAGAGCATGGTGCTGAAAATGCAAAGGTTGCGGGTTCGATCCCCGTATGGGACAGCTGCATATTCCTGCATTGCAAGGGGTTGGGCTAGTTGATCCTCAGGGTCCCTTCTGTGATAGTTCAGAACTTAACTGGTTAAGTGTTCTGAGCTGTGCGTCACTTTCTGACGTCAGCTGTAGAAGCTGGGAGGAGTCTGGGAGGAGTCTGTATTCTTGTTGTTCTCTCTGTGTGTCTTGAGAGAGACGGACATGTTTTAACATGGCTGAAAGGAGCCCTGGTCTTTTATGGGCTGAAATGTTCCAATAAAGTGCTGTAAATAGACGAATCTGTCTGTGTATGCTTGCATGGAGAAAGGGAGAAAAAGACTGTTTTACACCGCTGTATGCTACTCTGCTAAGCCGTGGCCAAAGAGACAGCAGACTTTGTTGCGCAGCTGAGAAAGAAGCGTGCCGGACGCTGCAAATCACTGATTGGGATCGTAAAGAAATCAGTGGCCACGGCTCTACGATCAAGCTCCAAAGATCGTTATCTCTGACAGGTTATGGCAGGTCAGTAAACGCTCGTAAAACAGTTGGCTTTGAGCCACTGGAATGCTTTGAAGTCGGCACGGAAGCTAGCCGGAGGTTGGAAGCTGCATTCCATGAGTCTAGCCTGGTGCCGGGAAGCAGAGGAAGTGTTTGCCTGCTTCTGAGAGGCAAGATAGCTGCTGAGAGACAGAGCTAAACGCTGGGAGCAGCTGAAATCGTTCCTCCACGGAAGGCTGAGCCGGAGCAGCTGGGCCGTTTCTCCACGTACAGGAGCCGGAATCAGCTGGTACTGAGTAAGTACAGCTTGTGGGGCACCTTGGGAGAACGGGAGAAGATGGCTGAGAGCCAGGACATTCCGGTGGAAGAGCTCACTTTAAAAAGTTGGGCAACCTGGAGCAGAAGAATCAGGGGTTGGTTCCTAGTTTCTGGGCTTTGGGAAGCAAGCCAGAGGGAGCCAAAAGCACCACCCCTTAGCTGGGAAGATAGCCAGCAGCTGGATATGCTCAGAGCATGCGTTCATGCATCGCTGAAACCCCACTTGGAGGGAGTAAAGTCAGCAAGGGCTGCCTGGGATGTGCTGAAGGGCTTGTGTGAAGCTTCAGCAGAAGGCCAGAGCCCTGGAGACGCTGGACTGGCAGGCCCATTTCCCGATGTATCGGCCTGTAGGAGCGCTGGTGAGCAGATCGGGGGGGCGAAGAGTTCCAAAGGCAAGTTTAAGAAACTTTCCACTGTTGCTGAAGCGGAGAGCAGCTTCAATGGGGGCCAGGCTGGTGGGAGGCGCCGTTCCAGGAGAAGGAAGGCCAGGCCAGCTGGGAGGAGCCCCGGGCAGTGTTTTTCCACTGGAGTTCAACATCTGCGTCGCAGTTGCCCCCACCGGAGCACAGAGCCAAGACAGGATGTTGTGAAGGACACTTCTCATGGGAATCAGCCGGGTTTCCATGGCAACAAGCCTGCAAAGGCAGGCAGGTGTGGGATTGAGTCCGGCCGTCGTGGTGAACAACAGGAAGAGTCTTTTCAAACAACTGCCTGCATGGCCTTGTTTGAGAACAGCTGTGTGGAAAATTCCAAGCTTAGCTTTGTCATCGACTCTGCAGCTAACCGCAACATGGTTCCAGAGACCCCTGCAGTCGAGATGTGGAATTGCACGACAGTTTCAAGAGGACAGGGACAAACTGTTAAGTTTGCAAATGGACAAAGGGCTGAAGTTTATAAATTTGCTAATGCCTATTTTTCTGTTTTGCAGGAACAGATGGATTTTTGTATCGTCCCAGAGGCGCATCACTGTTTGTTATCTGTGCCTTATTTGTTGAAAAAAGGGTTTCAGGTTTGTTTTCAGGGTGATGTCTGCACAATCTCCAAAGGGGAGAGGGTACTTGCCAAGGTTAAGAAGGGGCAGAATGATCTTTTCATTCTTAAAACGTCTCTTAGGGGTGAGGGGAAGGTTGAGAGAGCACAGGCGCAGCGTGCTACAATTCCCGCTCATGTTACTTGTGCTTGTGCATGGCATCAGAGGACCAATCATAGTTCTCTAGAAGAACTGCAAGTACTTCCTGAGGTTACCAGAGGGTGTAAAATTAGAGATTGTGGACGTGCCATTAGTTGCGCCACTTGCAGGCAGGCGAAGGTGAGGGGGTGCAGTTACCCAAAGGTAGAACGGGTAACCACTAAACCTTTTCAGCTGGTACACATAGATCTGTTCAATCCTGTCAGGGAACAGAGTCTAGGGGGAGCCAGGTATCTGCTAACGTTTCAGGATGATTTTTCGCAGAGTACCTGGACTCTTGGTCTCAAATCCAGGGAGGATGCAGCACAGCTGATCAAGAGCTGGATTGAGGGGGTGGAACAGAGATTCTCCACCAAGGTGCAAGCAATCGTCAGTGACAGAAATGCTAGGTACACTGGTTCTGCTTTGCAGCAGTTCTTTCACAAAAGAGGGATACGTCACACAGTTACTTCACCCAGTAAGAGGGGGGTGGCAGAGCTGAGGAGTGAAGCTCTGGTTAAGGCTGCACAGGTGATGCTGACGGAAGCTAGGTTACCCCCAAAGTTTTGGCTGGAGGGAATCCGATGTGTGTCTTTCACCTGGAATCGTGTCTACAACTCACTGGTAGGTGACACACCGTACTCTTTGTTGAATGGCAGAAAACCCCAGGTTCACTTTCTGCGCAAGTTTGGATCTCCTGCGGTTGTCCCTGTGCCTAAGGCTTTGCAAGGGCCAGATGGAGCCAAAGTCCAGAAAATGATCTTCTGTGGGTATGAGCCAGACGCTCGTGCATGGAGATTTGCTTACCCGTCAGGTGATCAGAGTAAGGTGCTGATCAGTAAACACGCTGAATTCTTTGAGCAGGATGAAAGGCCAAAGATTTCTGCACAGCGTGATGTTCTTTCAGAATGTCTCTCTGATTCAGAGGACAGTTCTGTTGAGGAGGAAGAAGAGGCTGAGTCTGCTGATGACGATCAGGTCACTGACCAGGGTCAGGAGCAGGGTGGGGCGTCTCCACAAGTTGTTAGGAAAGGACAGCCCAAGAGTGAGCCTAGTTCTCCTGTGAGTGTAATGGAGAGGATTCGAAGACGCTTTAAGTCAGAGGGGGAATCTTGTGATGCAGAGGACACACCAGAGTTTGTGCCCAGGCGATCCAGTCGCACAACCAAGGGTATTCCACCTGAGAGGTACCAGGCCACAGGTGCGTGGGTAAGTTTCGCACAGTGCGATTCTGAGAGATGTGAGGTGATTCCACAGATGCCTAACAGGTACGCCAAGGTAGGGCGCAAGGCATTGGGGAAGGGATTGATCTCACAGGGTGTTGCTGAAGATGTTACACAGGTCTTGTCAGAAAGCAACGCAAGGGGGTGTGTGATAGTTCAGAACTTAACTGGTTAAGTGTTCTGAGCTGTGCGTCACTTTCTGACGTCAGCTGTAGAAGCTGGGAGGAGTCTGGGAGGAGTCTGTATTCTTGTTGTTCTCTCTGTGTGTCTTGAGAGAGACGGACATGTTTTAACATGGCTGAAAGGAGCCCTGGTCTTTTATGGGCTGAAATGTTCCAATAAAGTGCTGTAAATAGACGAATCTGTCTGTGTATGCTTGCATGGAGAAAGGGAGAAAAAGACTGTTTTACACCGCTGTATGCTACTCTGCTAAGCCGTGGCCAAAGAGACAGCAGACTTTGTTGCGCAGCTGAGAAAGAAGCGTGCCGGACGCTGCAAATCACTGATTGGGATCGTAAAGAAATCAGTGGCCACGGCTCTACGATCAAGCTCCAAAGATCGTTATCTCTGACACCTTCCAGGTCTCGAATTCTATGATTCTATGAATCTGCTAATTTTGGTTTCTTCCCGTTTCTCCTTCCTTCAGTCTTAAATTCCATTCTTCACATTTCTTTCTTTCTTTTTTAACCTCCTGGCCAGCATTTCAATTCTAATTCCTCCTCATATACACAGTTTTGTATGCAGTATTGTCTAACACACACATTTCTTGCAAGTCATTTCCCCTAATATCACACATTTTGCATGTTACTTATGCCTTTGTACGCACACTTTCTCCTAACAGATGAACTTTGTTTTGGGTTATGGGACGGCACTGCAAAATTCAGAGAAGCACAAATTTCAAAGGGTAATTGTGTTTTGGTCCTCACGCTGTTAGGCAGTTTCTCATTAACATTTGCACAAAATCAAATCTCCCTCCCCTCCCTGTTGTGGACAAACAAACTTCCCTGAATGATGCCCTGCAGCATGGGTAGGCAAACTAAGGCCCGGGGGCCGGATCCGGCCTAATCACCCTCTAAATCCGGCCTGCAGACAGTCTGGGAATCAGCATGTTTTTACATTAGTAGAATGTGCCCTTTTATTTAAAATGCATCTCTGGGTTATTTGTGGGGCATAGGAATTCGTTCATTCCCCCCCCAAAAAAATACAGCCCCCCACAAGGTCTGAGGGACAGTAGACCAGCCCCCTGCTGAAAAAGTTTGCTGGAGTCTTTAACTGGGAACAACTACCCAAGTGCCCAACCTGTTATGCTAACATGGCAGCTCTCCGGAGGAGTGAGGTGAAGACCTATTCTCCGCTGTGCAGCAGCAGCATCACTTCAGATGCCCAAGGATGGTACTGCAGCTATGAAGTCAGTGGAGAGGAGGTGTAGGGTTCTACATATTCCTATAGAGCTGTTGGCTATGGCCGACTCCTTAGTTTGGGCTGCTCTAGCATGGCCCATTCCTGCTTCTCGGCCTCCAGACCACATGTCTTGATCTTGACAGAAAAACCATACCCTCCAATATTTCTCAGATAAAAAATAGGGGGCATCCTGTTCTACCTCAGGAAGCTTCTCCCACATTTGATCTTGCCGAACACATAGACATCATATTCACATCTACATCTCGGCCACTTGCAACCTCTCAGCCTAACCAACCTTGCAGGATTGTTGTAAAGAAGGAACGTGTGAGGGAAGAGATCATGCAGAACACCTCCTACAGATACAGTTGTACCTCGGGTTAAGAACTTAATTCGTTCTGGAGGTCTGTTCTTAACCTGAAACTGTTCTTAACCTGAAGCACCACTTTAGCTAATGGGGCTTCCTGTTGCCGCTGCGCCGCCAGAGCACGATTTCTGTTCTCATCCTGAAGCAAAGTTCTTAACCCGAGGCACTATTTCTGGGTTAGCAGAGTCTGTAACCTAAAGCGTATGTAACCTGAAGCATATGTAACCCAAGGTACCACTGTAAATGGAAATAAATAATAATTTAGCTGTTAGCTGCTTTGAGTCGCTGTCAGGGAAAAAGTTGCGAAATAATACTAATAATATTAAACCATGAGAATGATCAGGAAGATACCAGAGAGTAAATCCTATTGAACTCAGTAGGACTTAGTTTTGAGTAAAAATGCTTAGGGTTGCAATGTAAGGCTGCAGAGTCTGTTCCTCATTTTTCTTAACCTCAGTTCTGGATTGGTCCTTGTGAAAATTTCTGTGCATGTTTCTCCCAATTTACAAAGGCTTTTGCATGCAATTTTCATTAGCATATGCATTGTTTTGCATGTTGTTTTCAGGAGCATGTAGGTTTGTCTGCACACTTCCCCCAGATATAGGTATTTTTGCACACCCACCCCAACCTGGAGAACGGCATTGCTGAATTCAGAGAAATCTTGCTTTGGGATCGATGACTTTAGGTAGGATCACATTAAGATTTGGATCGAACTGCATTTCTTGCCCTTCCTGAGATGTGTGTAGATTTGCTGTGCCTTTCAGTATCCCCAACCATCCTCTTAATCCCGTTGAGGATGGTTGGGGATGCTGGAAGGCACAGCAAATCTATCCCTTTTGCCATCATCCTCCTTCCAAAACATTTCCTTCTTCTTGTGGTGCCCCTGGTGGGCTGGCACCATCTGCCCATCCCGTAAATCCCAACGCCCCGGCCATGCCAGTACAGACAACTGCCCAGCTGGTAGGGGACAAAAGCTCCCTGGCTGGTTGATGACTTCCAAAGGCCCCCGTAATCCTATCATGAATTAGCCGGCCATCTGCTTAGTAGCTGCCGGAGCTGCTCCTCACCAGCTGGGACTGTACAAATGGCACAATGTTTGACATGGACTTCTCTTCACCCCTGGCACTCTGCCACTCCCCTCCTCCTCCTCCTCCTTTCTCTCTCTCCCTGGGCTTTCTGCCCAACATTGCCCACCCCAAGGAGGGAGACAGTGCACATCCTTCCTCAAGACTGAAAAGGGCCTGATGGGCATCAGGACTCAGAGGATGCTGAAAATGGTGAGCATCTCTTAGGCCCTGGTTTCAACCCATCCCTCACATCCCTCTTGCATCCAGCTGTGGACCATGGGAGGGGCAGCTGGGCTTATTTGATGCTGCATCAAGTAGGAGGGAGGGGCAAGATGTCAGAGAGGTCAGTGCTGTGTTAATGGACTGGCAGAGCACAGTCCAGGCTCCCTATTGCCCCTCCCTTACCACTCATCTTGGGCAACTGAGGTTGGAGAGGCCTTATGAAGAATGGTTGAGGGAGTTGGGCATATTTAGCCATGAGGAGTTGAGAGGTAATATGATAGCCGTATTCAAATATCTGAAAGGCTATCATAAGGATAATAAGGGGCATGCAGGTGGCACTGTGTTCTAAACCTCTGAGCCTCTTGGGCTTGCCAAACAGAAGGTAGGTGGTTCGAATCTGTGTGATGGGATGAGCTCCCACTGCTCTGTCCCAGCTTCTGTCAACCTAGCAGTTCGAAAGCACACCAGTGCAAGTAGATAAATAGGTACTGCTGTGGTGGGAAGGTAAACAGTGTTTTCATGTGCTCTGGCTTCTATTACGGTGCTCTGTTGCTCCAGAAGCGGTTTAGTCATGCTGTCCACATGACCTGGAAAGCTGTCTGTGCACAAATGCCCGCTCCCTTGGCCTGAAAGTGAGATGAGCGCTGCACCCCACAGTCACCTTTGACTGGACTCAACCATCCAGGGATCCTTTAACTTTTTACCTAATACTAATATTTATACTCTGCCACTCTGGGCAGCTTCTACCATATATAAAAACGTAATAAAACATCAAACATTAAAAACTTCCCAAAACAGGGCTGCCATCAGATATCTTCTAAAAGTTGTATAGTTCTTTATCTCTTTGACATTTGATGGGAGGGTGTTCCACAGGGTGGATGCCACTACCAAGAAGGCCCCTTGCCCCTTGTAACCTCACTTCTCACAATGAGGCAACTGTCAGAAGACTCTTAGAGCTGGATCTCAGTGTCCAGGTTGAACAATGGAGTTGGAGATGCTCCTTCAGGTATACAAGGTTGAGGCTGTTTAGGGCTTTAAAGGTCAGCACCAACACTTTGAATTGTGCTCCGAAATCTTCTGGGAGTCAGTGAAGATCCTTTAGGACCGGTGTTATATGGATGGAGCAAGCTTGTTTTCTGCTTCTCCAGAGATTAGGACCCGAACCAATGGAATCACATGACAAGTAATGTGATTCTGATTAAACCTCAGGAAGAACTTTCTGGTGGTAAGAGCTGTTTGATAGTCAAATGGACCATCTCAGAATATAGTGGACCCTGCTTCACTGGACACTTTTAGGCAGAATTTGCACGACGGTCTTGTCAGGGCTTCTTTAGCTTTGATTCTTGTGTTTCAGTGGGTTGGACTAGATGACCCTTGGGGTACCCTAAAATTCTATGATTCTATGAAATAATTACAAAACCGATTTTCTGCCAGGGGAAGGGATCGACAAGAAAGACACACCATGTATGTGACCTGTAGAGAACAGGGAGCACCCCCCATGCTGGAAGCACAGAGAGCTGGCTTTTATTTTATTTTTATGATGCCTGCAAAACTACCGGCTCAGTAGAAACAAGCAGGAATACTTTCCCTGAATGGATCAATAAAGGAAGGCTTGAAATGAAATAAAACCAGAAGCATGTGACTCAGCCAGCTGCTGCTGATTGGACAGCCATAGCCAATCCTCCCCCCCCCATTTTGCTCAAGAGGAATCGCTCTGTGGGGGGGGAGTCCCATGTTCAATTTCCATTTTACAGCCTTGGTCTAACATTACAGGCAGCTGGATCTTTATATCCCACTGATTTCCTCTGCTGCCTCTGCCAAGGGGAGGGGGCAGGAGGGAGGGAGGGAGAAAAATGAGAAAAATGAGAAATATCTGGCAAGGCACAGACCCCCGTTTTTTACCATCCTGGGATGTGTCAGCAGTGCAGACCCCACCACCACCCAAAGACTTCCTGTGTCCAGTTTGTCTGGGACAAAGATTGGGACGTATGTTATGGTCTGATTCCCCAGAGAAAAGACTGCTTTGTTGCAAACCGGACTCCATGCTGACGAGCCTCCGGTGTATACCCAAGAGGTATTAGAAGAGATTGGGAAGGGATGTCAATTTGACATTAAAAAATAAGAAGAATACATAATATTCTTAAGCATATTAAGAATAATAAGGAGGGAGAAACGTTGTTTTCTGCTGCTCCAGAGAAGCGGACATGGAGCAATGGCTCCAAACTACAAGAAAGAAGAGTCCACCTAAACATTAGGAAGAACTTCCTGACAGTAAGAGCTGTTCGACAGTGGAATTTGCTGCCAAGGAGTGTAGTGGAGTCTCCTTCTTTGGCGGTCTTTAAGCAGAGGCTTGACAACCATATGTCAGGAGTGCTCTGATGGTGTTTCCTGCTTGGCAGGGGGTTGGACTTGATGGCCCTTGTGGTCTATTCCAACTCTATGATTCTATGATTCTATGATACGCATGTGTTTGCAGCAGATGCTTCAGACCAGGTGCCTTGTTGCAGTGAGTGGGCCCCACCATGTCCACTTTCCCCTTGGCTACCAGTCTTTCCCCCTCAAAAAAGTCACAAAGCCTCCCTCCTCCATCTTTGCTCAGTGCACAATGCCCCAGTTCCCCAGGAACTACTATTGCTTGTAATTTGTTTGTGTGCACCCTAATCTCTGAGCAGCGAGAGACTCGAGGGGGTGGGACGGTGCTTACCCAATGTTTGGCTTCCATCAAATGAAAGTGTACAGTGGTGCCCCGCAAGACGAATGCCTCGCAAGACGGAAAACTCACTAGACGAAAGGGTTTTCCGTTTTGGAGGTACTTCGCAAAACGAATTTCCTATGGGCTTGCTTCGCAAGATGAAAATGTCTTGCGAGTTCCTGCGGGGTTTCCCCCCCCCCTTTTCTAAGCCGCTAAGCCGCTAAACCGCTAATAGCGCTAATCCGCTAAGCCGTCAATGGGCTTGCTTCGCAAGACGAAAAAACCGCTAGACGAAGAGACTCGCGGAACAGATTCTTTTCGTCTTGCGAGGCACCACTGTATGCGCGTCTTTAGGATACCTGGTTTTATTAACAAAGGCAGTTGGGTCTTGCATCCGTAGCAATGAGCAGATGTCATGGACTGGTTTGAAGCAGAGGAATGGTGTGAATAACCAACTGGGGAATCCCCAAGGGAAGAAGACTCAGAGCCAGGGAACTGGTGGTGGGACAACAATGAGTAGTCAGAGCAAGAATAGGGAGAAGACTGGGGATTCAGCTATACAGCTGCAAAGAAAATGTTTCAAGTGTGTTTTAAGTGCAATATATAAATCCAGCTTCTCCTGAGCTCTGCGAGTGCAGCTTTCTCCCAATTGAAGTGCAGAGTGTTTGAGGACCATGACATTCGCAGGGAAACCAAAATGCTTGTTTACAAAGCTATTCTACTGCCAACCTTACTGTATGCTTGGGAAACATGGACCACTTATAAATGCCGTCTCCAACTCCTCGAAAGATTCCATCAACGGTGTCTCTGGAAAAATTTACACATCACTTGGGAAGACAGGCGAACTAATGCCAGTGTACTGAAAGAAGCAAAGATCACCAGTGTTGAAGCAATGATTCTTCAACATCAACTTTGTTGGACTGGTCATGTAGTGCGGATGCCTGATTATCGTCTTCCAAAGCAACTGCTCTATTCCAACCTTAAAAATGGAAAGCGTAATGCTGGTGGTCAACAAAAGAGGTTTAAAGACTGTCTCAAGGCAAATCTAAAAAAATGTTGTATGAACACCAACAATTGGGAAACACTGGTCTGCGAGCGCTCCAATTAGAAAACAGCCTTTACCAAAGGTGTAATGGGCTTTGAAGACACTCGAACTCAGGATGCAAGGGAGAAACATATTAAGAGGAAGGTACGCTTGGCAAACCCTCACCTTGATCAACTCCTGCCCGGAAACCGATGTCCCCACTGTGGAAGGACGTGTGGATCCAGAATTGGCCTCCACAGTCACTTATGGACTCATTGTTAAAACCGTGTTTATGGAAGACAATCTTACTCGACTACGAGTGATCGCTGAGGAAGAAAAGATAATGTGACACTAGATGGCGATGGTGAGCCTTATGGAAAATTCAATGTACAGTGGAACCTCGGTTTTCGAGCGTCTTGGAACCCAAATGTTTCAGAACCCGAATGCTGAAAACCTGGAAGTAATTGCTTCCATTTTCGAACGTGCCTTGGAAGTCGAACGGCTTCCATGGCATGTTTCTCAATTTTTTTCAGTTGAATTTACTGACAGCCCTTTGAGCCTCGGTTGTCGAACGTTTCGGAAGTCAAATGGTCTTCCGTAATGGATTATGTTCGACAACTGAGGTTCCACTGTATTTTTTAAAATGCTTTTTTTTTTAAAAAAAAAGGCGTTTTCAGAATGGTTTTTATATCTGTGTACATTCCACCAGGGAAGAGGAGGTGTCGGAAGATGAAGAGGTGACAGGGATTAGTGAGCTGGGAGAGTCAGTGGCAGAGAGAAGTGCAGACTCAGAGGAAGAAGCTGAAGCAGGAGAGGGGAATGAGGGAGGCCAAGGGGCAGAGATAGGTCCTGCTTAGGAAGAGCCACGGGGGTCTCCCCCTCCTGCTGTGACAAGCTCCCCTCCCCCTGTAACTCCCAGAACCAGAAGAGGCATGAAAAGGGTGGAACAGCAGCAGGTTGCATGCAGGCACAGTCCCTGCTTGCTTGGTAAAATCCCTGGAGAGGAGGGGACTTAAGTGGCTGAGGCAGGGGCTTTCAGTCTCAGCAACTGATTCGTGGGGCGAAGACCTTCTGGGAATGAACTGCTGTGCTCATTAGGACTGATGCTCAGCCAAGTCTGTGCAGATTGTGTTCTTGCTCATAAAGAGTTAACTCCAACTTGGGAAGGTGTGATTTACTGCCAGCTCGCTCTTTGACACCAGAGGAGGAATGACCTCTGGGAGAAGCACAGAGAAGGAACGCCCTGGTGCATCTGCAGCAGCACACCTTCATCTGCCCCAGCTGCAATGAAACATGTCTCTCCTGTATCGGTCTCTACAGACACAGCAGGCACCACAACCTTCCAAGAGTTTGACTTCACCCCCAAAGGGGATGCCAACCCAGATACACAACCTAAGTATAGGATGGAAGGGTTCACAGCTTTAACACTGCAATAGATCTAGTTTCCCCACTAGGTTTCCAGAAAGCCCCATGTCACTCAGTGGTACATTTTCTCCTTTGCATGGAGATAGTCTCAGGTTCAGTAGTTGGCAACATCTCCAGGTTGGACTAGGAACATACCTTGCCTGGGGAGCTGCCAGTCAGAGTCAGCCATGCTGAGTTAGATGAACCCGGTGGTCTGGTTCAGAATAAGGCAGCTTCCTAGACTCAATCATTGCACACTATGATGGCCAACTCAGTGTTGGGCTTATGCATCTGCCAACCTAACATCCACTTTTGCCCCCAGGCCCTGAAAACCCACCTTTTTTGTATTCCAAGCTGATATATCTTCGATCAGTATCTCTTCGCTGCAGCACAAACTTCCACAAAAGGGACTCTCTCTCTCTCTCTGATGTTTTATTTACCACAAAGTGCCGTTCCTTTCATTTCAGCTGCTGTACTTTTGGGGTTTTTTTAACAGGGAGCCAGCAACCCTTTGGGCTCAGCAGTTCCCACTGAAAGCTACCCCCTCCAACAGCAGCAGGAGCAGGGAAAGAAAAGATAGAGGAGAGTTTTTCTTCTTCTTTCCTAGCCCTAGAACTCATGGTCATACAACAGAGCTGAGCACTGGACAATTCAGGACAGATAAAAGAAATCCCTACTTCACATGATAATGTAGTTAAACTACGGAACTCCTTGCCACAGGAGGCAGGAATGACCACCAACCTTTGAAAGAGGATTAGACAAATTCATGGCATTTAGGGATTCCTTAGCCAAACAATCTGAGGAATTTATAGGGAACCAAAAGAGTTCAAGCAAGACTGGTGGAATTTTTCCCAAGTGGACTTCGCACATACCTAGTGAAAACTATCTTTTGGGGGGTAGAGTCCATCATATCTACGGTGGGGGGGGGGAATAATTAGAAATGGGCTCAGAAAATTAAAATGTTTTCCCTAATACTTCTTCTATTAGGATTTATGTACGGCTCCTTCCCTCCTTGCCAGGGAAGAAGGAGCGAGTGAAGATCTGCATCAGGAACAAGGGGAATAAAAATCTGCTGCCCCTGTAGATTCTGCCGCCTGAGGTGGTCGTCTCACCTTGCCTTATGGGTGGGCCAGCCCTGATATTGCCAATGCCCCCCCCCAAGTAATGAATAGCATATTCACACAAACATACAGTAAACCACACAGAGTTTATACTGTTCTGTTTAAAGATAGGGGGACCCCTGACCATTAGGTCCAGTCGTGACCAACTCTGGGGTTGCGGTGCTCATCTCGCTTTATTGGCTGAGGGAGCCAGCGTACAGCTTCCGCGTCATGTGGCCAGCATGACTGAGCCGCTTCTGGCAAACCAGAGCAGCGCACGGAAACGCTGTTTACCTTCCTACTTATTTATCTACTTGCACTTTGATGTGCTTTCAAACTGCTAGGTTGGCAGGAGCAGGGACCGAGCAATGGGAGCTCACCCCGTCACGGGGATTCAAACTGTCAACCTTCTGATCAGCAAACCCTAGGCTCTGTGGTTTAACCCACAGTGCCACCCACCCGCGTCCCTCCTACTGTTCTGTTTAGGCTGCATCCACAGAAATCTAGTCTCCATGTCAAGGGAAGTCATGGTACCACTCTATTCTGCCTCAATCAGACCACACCTGGAATAGTGTCCAATTCTGGGCACCGCAATTTAAGAAGGATGTTGGCAAGCTGGAAGGTGTGCAGAGGAGAGCGACCAAGATGATCAAGGGTCTGGAAACCAAGCCTTATGAGGAGCCCTTGAAGGAGCTGGATATGTTTAGCCTTGGAAAGAGGGGACTGAGAGGAGAAATGAGAGCAATCTTCAAATATCTCAAGGGCTGTCACATGGAAGAGGGAACGAGCTTGTTTTCTCCTGCTCTAAACCAATGGATTCACATTACAAGAATTCTTTCTGGTTTCCTTTTCAGATAGCTAATCAAAAGATGTTGTAGCTAAGGATTAGTGTCTGCGTTTGCTTCTTTTCTTCTCCCTTCCAATTCCTTTTCCTTTTGTGTGGTGTCTTTTAGAGTGTAAGTTAGAGGGTTGATATGATCTCATTACAGATCTTTCTAAGCTGCACTAGCAGCCTTCCTCCCCCTTCTTAACTAAAGAGTGGGATTAAAAAAAGATGATTTAAACAAAATAAATGAATAAATAAAACATTGGTATCTTACACACGAAAGCTACCATACATTACTGGGAAGCAAAACACCTCTTTAATATTTTATTTTCCATTCCCTATCCAAGTATGTGCCAGAGCAAAAATTGCCTGAAAAAACAAACAAGCATACCTTTAATTTCCATCTCGGCCCCACTGATTAAAATTTGCTTTCCCTGATTAAAGATGAGTCCTCACCAATTAATCAATTACACCTTCTGTTGATAAAGCTACCAATTGAACCAATTCTGGCCCTATAGTTATTTAATTTGGAAGCTTTAATTTAAACGTATTACCATTTCCTTCTAGCTTGCTGATGTTGTTTTGCACCAATATACAAAGTCTCTCCCCGCCGGTCCCTACAGTTGCCATCGTTCCTACAGTTGCCATCGTTTTCAAAAGGACACACACCGAAATCTTTTTTATGTTTTCTTTTTTATTCCCTGTCTTGTTTGCATTTTTGATGTTTGTTGTTTGTTGTTTTTGTGATTTTTGTTGATTGCTAATTTTCTGTAAAACTTAATAAAATATCTTTTTTTTTTTTTTACAAAAAGGACACACACCGAGGCTGTGCACATCAAGGTGACCCCTTTCCCTGGCGCTGTGGGTTAAACCACAGAGCCTAGGACTTGCCGATCAGAAGGTTGGCGGTTCGAATCCCCGCGACGGGGTGAGCTCCCGTTGCTCGGTCCCTGCTCCTGCCAACCTAGCAGTTCAAAAGCACATCAAACTGCAAGTAGATAAATAAGTACCACTCCGGTGGGAAGGTAAACAGCATTTCCGTGCGCTGCTCTGGTTCGCCAGAAGCAGCTTAGTCCTGCTGGCCACATGACCTTGGAAGCTGTACGCCAGCTCCCTCGGCCAATAAAGCGAGATGAGCACCGCAACCCCAGAGTTGGTCACAACTGGACCTAATGGTCAGGGGTCCCTTTACCTTTACCTTTAATGGCAAAGTACTCATGACCATGTACGGAATGCTTTTCCCTTTTGAGACAGCAGCAGCTTTAAAAATTAACAATTAAAGCATGCCAATCCTTTGACCATGTGCAGAGTGCTCTTCTTCGGAAAGATGCTATATTTTCTTCTACCTCACGCTGGCCATGCCATTAGTGTCTCACTAATAATAATAATAATAATAATAATAATAATAATAATAATAGTAATAATAATTTATTTATACCGCACCCATCTGGCCGGGTTTCCCCAGCCACTCTGGGCAGCCCCCAACTGAATATTAAAAACACAAAGCTTCAAACATTAAAAACTTCCCTAAACATGGTTGCCTTCAGATGTCTTCTAAAAGTCAGATAGTTGCTTGTTTCCTTGACATCTGATGGGCTGAAAGCAGAGACGCTGTATGTGCTTTTGTTACACAAGAAAATGTTTAATAAAACATATTTTTTTAAAAAGAAGAAGAAGAAAAACAACAATGAAAACACTGAACTTTACATTCTGGCTTTGCATTCTCCTGGCTTTACATTCTCTTCCTTTGGCAACCAGCCAGACTCCTGGAGGATGAAACGCTGATCTGGCCAGGTGGCCACCTGAGTAAATCCTTAGACCACTTCTGTATGAAAATTCCCAGTATTGGGAGCCCAGATAATGTGAAAGAAGTGTTCTTGTTTTCCTGTGACACACTGGCAGACCCTGGAAGGGATCGAGTCGCTTTGCCTCCAGCGCAGACGATGGCTATCAAACAGCAAACACTCATCTCCTTCTCCGAAGGTTCTGGCGAGTTTCCGTAGCGCCTCGGCGTCTTTTTCACCACGACCAAGCCAGAGCAAGGAAATGCTTGGGACAAGCAGCCCTGAGAGTGTTTTCAATGGGGGTGTTCAGAGACCAAAGGAGCCTCATTCCCAAAAAAAGCATCAGTCCTTCGGCTGGAGCCCAGCTGCACCCACAGAGGCACCGTAGCTCAGTTTTATGGGCCTGACAGCATCAAACCTCCACACCTTGGTTTGAGCTGCCCAGCTAATTGCCATGGGATAGATAAATCCACAATAATGCAAACCCAAAGGAATGACTAAACGGTTTGGGTTTCTCTCTCAGGAATGGCTCACCCTGTTGGTTACGGTATATATCCCTGCGTGACGAGCTCAGCTCTGGTCAGTGGACAGAGGACACCCCTATTTTCATCAGAGAAATGCTGGAGGGTATGGAGTTATCTGACCTCTGGAGTCACCTGAAGGCAGCCCTGTATTGGGAAGTTTTAAAACGTTGAATGCTTTTTTAAAATTATGTTTTTATATATGTTGGAATCCACCCAGAGTGGCTGGGGCAAGCCAGTCAGGTGGGTGAGGTAGAACATATAGAATGAGAACAAGAAGAGCATACATTTAGAGAAGATTGGATAACGTTTATTGAATATATGGGGGGGGGGGACTGTGTACACTTGAAAACGTTGGCAGCATTAAGATGAATTCAACAGTGTAAATAAGTTTTGATGGATGCAATAATGGAATATGGAATGGTTTAGTTTATGTAAAATATGCAGGGATATGCAAAATGAATCATGGAAAGAGAAGAAGGGAAGTCACGGATATTTTAAGGTTGTTTAAATGAGTATTCTAAAAAGAAAAAAAGAATATATATATATATATATATATATATATATATAGACGGGGGTGGTGCTGTGGGTTAAACCATAGAGCCTAGGATTTGCCGATCAGAAGGTCAGCGATTCGAATCCCCGTGACGGGGTGAGCTCCCGTTGCTCGGTCCCTGCTCCTGCCAACCTAGCAGTTCGAAAGCACGTCAAAGTGCAAGTAGATAAATAGGTACCGCTCCGGCGGGAAGGTAAATGCACTGCTCTGGTTTGCCAGAAGCGGTTTAGTCATGCTGGCCACATGACCCGGAAGCTGTACGCCGGCTCCCTCGGCCAATAAAGCGAGATGAGTGCTGCAACCCCAGAGTCGGTCACGACTGGACCCAATGGTCAGGGGTCCCTTTACCATTATATATATATATGAGAGAATGAAATGGTAAAAGTATTATTATTATTATTATTATTATTATTATTATTATTATTATTGAAGAGGACACCCCTATTTTCATCAGAGAAACGTTGGAGGGTATTTTACCCGGAGATGCCACTGGGGAATGAATCTGCAACCTTCTGCACCCAGGACGGGTGCTCTGCTGCTGATGAGGAGATTTCACCCCTCCCATATCCAAGAATCTCCTGACGAGTCTGCTGATTCTCCAGAGAGGAGGAGCAGTGTTCTGCTTTCTACTTATTCAGCTCCAGCACCAAGTCAGTCAGTCAGTCAGTCAGTGTGTCGGAGAGAGAGAGAGAGACTGAGTGTTAGAGATCGTGTGTAGAGATAAGGTTGCTGCTAAGAGCAGCTGCAGACACTCAGTGCAGCATTCATTTATGCTTAGACCTATTTAGCTCTGTATATAGTTTTGTATTATAGCTGTAGTTATAGAATAAAAGAAGATATTCTACAGAGCTGCTCTCCAAGTTGTTTATACACTGCCAGACTCTGCTATACTCTGCTGTGTGACGACTGTATTGTGGAAGTGAATCCGGTGCTCACAACTCTAAGCTGTGAGTCCACAGCACTTTGACCTGGTGGTCTCTGGAAGTGCTACCCAGCTCGCCTAGCCCAGTCGGGGTTGAAGTGCATGAGTCCAGTTGGTGACACTGGCTCAAGGGCGATGCTGACATCTGAAGTACAGCCGCATCCTGCGCTGCTGATCCCACATTGAGCAATAGGCTTGTTGAGATGACCTTCATGGTCCCCTCCATGACTCTGCTTCAGGCTGATGGTTTGCGGCACCCCTGAAGAGCTCTGTGCAATAGCCACAGGGTGGGAAGTGGCTGTGTCTCAGCCGGGGAGTGTGAGGTGTGCCTTTTGAGAGTAGCAGAGCTGCTCTCTAGCGCTGCATCCCTGTCTCTCTCTCTCTCCCCTCGCTCCTTGGAAGCAACTGCCACAGGGTCACGGGCCTCTGTTCGTTCCTCACTCCTGCTTCCTAATTATAGGCTTTTCCGTGTTGGCAGTAAACAGAACCATCTCCCAGAAAGCGCCGCTGCCTTCATTAAGCTGTCCGTCGGCATCGCTCACACTTGGCTGGCCCAGGCAAGGCTGGCACATTCAAAGAGGGCTGGGAAGAAGGACACCTCCCTCACGCACGTCACCCTGGCATGGGCTGAACTGAGATTTCCCCGCTTCCATTTTGAAAGGTTTCTTTAATCGCTCCCTCGCCTGGCCTCTGCTCTCCACCCGCAGATGAAACCGTCTATGTCTGTCTGCGCTGCCATACCAACCGAGCCAACCAATCCATCGCATTTTGATTGGGACATATTCAAGGACACCTCTGGTAGCACAGGAGGAGCAGCCCTTTTTCTCGTGCACAACAGCCCTTTGAGGTTGGTCTCTGCATCAGGCCTATTTGGACAGAGGTTAGCAGGTCGGTGTGCCCGGAGGCAAGCGCAAGACCAGCAAGGCATGCGCTGAATCAGGACAGCTCTGTCCACACACTCAAGGTGTTGGCTGGATTGTGCTTTGGCCCTAATCCAGGTCAAGTGTTCTTGTGAACGGAGTTCAGGATCTATTTTTATTTTTTATATTAACAAACCTCTTAGCTATATTCCTGACAAAACAACAATACAGTGCATTGCGAGGGTTCTGAATGTTTCACACACATTATTCTCAATAGTGTTGATGAGGTCGAGCCAAGTGTGTGCACATGTGTATGTGACAGCCAAATATTTTCTTCCCAAATGTCCCGGGCAAGGCTTGCACAGCCAAGTGTTTCCTTCCCCATACAAAAAACCAATACAGAATGTTTGCAGGTTGGCGACTTGACTCAAAACAGCCTTCAGAATGGGCCACCCTTGAGATCCTGACCGATACAAGTGGGTCCGGCAACAAAATGTTGCAGCGTGGAATGCTGCCATTCCGTGTCGTGGGGGCCGTCTCAAATGGTCATTGGCCAAACACATTGGGCATAGCCCTGATGACATCTTTACCCCAAGTGATATGAGGGATGGACCAAAGATTGGGGAGGGGTGTGTTCAATGCACTCCTTTGTTGTGGCCAGGCTTGTAGAGTTTGGGCTAGTATCAGCAGTTCCCCCTCCGTAAGGATGGTTGGGCCCATTTGGATGGCCCACTCTTGGAGACTGATGGAACCAGGTGTGGACCTGGATGCTTTGAGGGGATTTTCCAGTCGGGTATGCTGACGAACCGTTCCAAGCCCTGGTCTCGTTATGGAATGGCAAGTATGAAATGGGTGGCTGCACGATCGTTCCTGACCATCCTCCCGGGCATCGTGAAGCCCAAGTGGCTCTTTGGTGTTCTGGGAAGCTTCAGGGTTTTGACCTTCCTTCCTTGGAGGTTTTTAAGCAAAGTGCATAACTGCACTTTGCCCAGTCCCTCACTACTGTCTCTGGGGCCTTGCAAAACCCACCCGGTCCTCTCCTCTGTGCTCTACAGCACAGATGGTATTGGCTGCGAGCCGAATGCAAGTACATTCCAAGTATCACGTTTCAACCACATCTCTCCCCTTGCCATTGAAGGGGGGGGGGCAGCAGGACCAGAACGGTCATGGCAATCAGGAACAGTTGCAGTCCTCAAACCACCATGCATCCTCCTCCAAAGGGGCATGAACAAAAGAGAGAGAGAGAGAGAGATTATAGATAGAGACAGAGAAATAAAATAGGTAGATAGGTTAGTAGATACATTGCATTTTGAGCTTCCCAAATACGGCCACATGATTGCACTTCCTAACACCTGGCTGCAAACACACACACACCCCGCCAGCATTTTTAAAATGCACTGGGCAGAGCAAAACAGTGTCTCCCGCTTTCGTTGTGTGGCTCTTGCAAGGCGAGCCAGCCGGGGCATGAATGTCAGTGCCCTGGACAAATGGCCCTGCTCAGCCATGTGCAGGCACAGCGACAGCAGGAGCCCATTAGCCAAACTGGAAACAAACTGGCCCTTTCGCCGCGCAGCCATTCCGAATCCCTCGGAGGCCCATAATGCCCCAAACGATCCCATAAATCAGGCAGGGAGCCAGATGGGGCCTCTTCCCCCAGCAGCCTTTGCCCGAGATGTGCCTCTTTATCAGCTCGACGTGGTTAACCCCCTCTGCTCTGGGCCCTCGAACTTAGACCGGCTGCCCTAACTGTCTCTTGGTAAGGAGGCAGGGGAGAGGATTTCACTGCAAGGGGAGGAAGGACAGGTAGCTCAACAACTGTAACATGGAGCTGTGAACCCATTTCATCTGATCGCTGCTGCTCTTATTTCATTTTAACTTTTTAATTTTGAAACCCTGGTCCCAGGTAACCATTGCGCCAGAGCAGACCCTCCAAATATCCCTATTTTCCAGGGACATCCCTGATTTAGGAGAAGCCATCCCGGTTTCTGATTTGATCCCAGAATGTCCCACTTTTCCTTAGGATATCCCTGTTTTCATTGGAAAAACGTTGGAGGGTTTAGAGTTATCCCACTCCCGAGCTGTCTGAATCCTGTACTGTATAGGGAAGTTTAATGTTTTATTATGTTTTCATATATGTTGGAAGCTGCCCAGAGTGGCTGGGGCAACCCAGTAAGATGTGTGGGGTATAAATAGTACAATTATCATTATGGAATGGGACGTCCCTATTTTCATTGGAGAAATGTAGGAGGGTATGCAGGGATTCATTAGTGCTTTCATCTTCAATAGATTCCAGAATATCCCCAGCAGTGAGTACAGATCTACCTTGGATGATGTGCCCAAGGAAACCAGTCAATCTGCCTAATGGTTTTGAGGCTCTGCTAATTTTACTGCGCCTACAGGTTGCCCATAGGCACCAGGTTGGCCACTGTGAGAACAGGATGCTGGGCTAGATTGGCCTGATCCTGCAGGGCTCATCTCTCTTCTCTCTGCAAGCCCTCATAGGAGCAGCGTTTGCCACCTCTTCTCTAGAGGCTGGAGTGGAAAGACAGACGGTATGGTGTAGAGGTTAAAGTGTCAGACTGAGATGTGAGAGAGCAGGGTTCGAATCCTGGCTTGGCCACGAAACTCACTGGGTGACCTTGGGCCTGCTGCTTTCTCTCAGCCTCATGGCGTTGTAGTGGGGACAAAATGAGGAGGGGGCAGACCATGCACTCCTTGTGATATGTGTGATAGATAGAGAGAGAATAAATAGCAAAATAAAATGGAGGTTCTCGTTAGCTGTTATCAAACCCCAGAGCTTGGCGGAGGCAGCAAATATGATTAATTGATACGGAAGGGATACAGAGGCAAAGTGACAGCCACAAATCAAATCTCCCCAGCTGCAGCCTTGTTATCCCAATTAGACTGCCTTTCCCTTCTCGCTCCTTGAAATTCTTCTCCTCCCTCCCTTCTGGCTCGTGTTGGTGTTCTGTCCTTTCTGGAGATGGTGAGCCTGTCAGGATAACATGTTCCCTTTTGCTAAATCCCCCTTTGTGCTCCTCTGGGTCAAAACCCAGGCCTTGATGTGGGAGCAGGAGTGTCAGCAAACTTTAAAGGTGGTTTAGGACAGCTTAGATACGGGCTCCAAGGGGGTTTGTGTTTGTGCATGGGGTGCCCTTGGGATTCTAAACTGCTCTGTGTGTGTGTGTTGTGTGCTTGTGTACAGTTGTGGCACTGAGGATTACGGGGAGCATCTGAAGGAACGTTTCATTTTGCTGAGCTCCATAACAGAAATGTGGCACTGAATCAAGGCAGCCTGAGTCGTTTCCCCCCCAACCCATTTGCACCTTTCTGCAAAATGGAGGTGGAGTTGTACTTTGCAGGTATGTCAGGGCAAGTGAAGCACTGCCCATCAAAGCTCAGCTTGGATTCCTCCAAGCCCAGCTGCTTTCTTACTTATGAGTAGCCCAGAGGATGGCTGTGATGCAGAGTTACTGCTATTCCAACCATAGGGGGCACTGAGTCCAACTGAGGTGGTCAGTCATGCTGATGTTGTAGACCAGGGTTTCCCAAACCTGGGTCTCCAACTGTTTTTGGAGTACAATTCCCACCAGCCTTGACCACTGCTCCTGCTAGCTTGGGATTATGGGAGTTGTAGTCCAAAAACAGCTGGAGAGCCAAGTTTGGGAATCACTGTTTTAGGCTGTTCTTGTCTGCAACAAAATTGTTCCTCTGTTATGCATCCATTGGACCTGGCTTCTTCTCTCAAATAACCTGGCAGTGGCCTTTGCTGTCAACTTCCTCCTCCTTTGTCCCAGTGCTGCCCTTGTAGACCTCACCAGGGAGGAGGTTGATAAGGACAAAACTAGAGTTAGATCAGTCCACCTGTCATTTCCTCTGGCTCCACCTGTGGTTCGGCTTCCTGCCTTCCACCTGACCAGTCCCAGTGGTCACTAGGCACCCCGGCGGAGGCTCTAGCTGAGGCCGATGTTTGCATTCTGTGAAACTCAGGTGGAGAGAAGCCACTCCCCTTCTCCCTTTAATCCTAAAGCCTTGACGAGGCTGGCTCAAGGTCTTTTGCTGCCCGAGAAGAAGGAAAAGATGGCGCCTGCCATTCCACCCAAAGCCGGGTTGGCAGATGATTCTTACTTCAACATTGGACAGGACAACATCCAGCACCACTTCTGAGGGCAGCTGGCTGCCTTGAGAAATGGGGGGGGGGGGGGGAGAGATTTCAGAAGAAAATGAAGATTTCAGAAGAAAATGAAGCGGAAACAGCTGATGTTTGGTTATGTCTGGAACGGAGATCAACCCAGTGATTATGATCAGTGTTCACTGCTGTTGCTGCTTCCAGCCCACAATGAGTCCTAACTGATTACATTCTGTTGTTGTTGTTTAGTCGTTTAGTCGTATCCGACTCTTTGTGACCCCATGGACCAGAGCACGCCAGGCACTCCTGTCTTCCACTGCCTCCCCCAACTCATGCTGGTAGCTTCGAGAACACTATCCAACCATCTCGTCCTCTGTCGTCCCCTTCTCCTTGTGCCCTCAATATTTCCCAACATCAGGGTCTTTTCCAGGGAGTCTTCTCTTCTCATGAGGTGGCCAAAGTATTGGAGCTTCACGATCTGTCCTTCCAGTGAGCACTCAGGGCTGATTTCCTTAAGAATGGATCGGTTTGATCTTCTTGCAGTCCAGTCTCCTCCAGCACCATAATTCAAAAGCATCAATTTTTCGGCGATCAGCCTTCTTTATGGTCCAGCTCTCACTTTTATACATCACTACTGGAAAACCATATCTTTAACTATATAGACCTTTGTTGGCAAGGTGATGTCTCTGCTTTTTAAGATGCTGTCTAGGTTTGTCATTGCTTTTCTCCCAAGAAGCAGGCGACTTTTAATTTTGTGACTGCTGTCACCATCTGCAGTGATCATGGAGCCCAAGAAAGTAAAATCTCTCACTGTCTTCATTTCTTCCCCTTCTATGTGCCACATTTGCATTGAAATGAATTGGGTAATAGCAATCTAAATTTTATGCTATTAATTATGTAAGTTATGTGATATTGCCATAGCGGACAGCGAGATAAATAGCATAGTTCTGGGCGGAAGTTGGCCTGCAGTGGAATGGAAACAGCAATGAATAGGCAGAAGAACAGAATGCCTTCTTACATCTCGGCTCAGGAGGCACAGGGCTGACTGCGGTGGAGCATACAGTTCCACCCTCCAACACCTCTCCATCCCCCAGCAGCTGTCACCCGAGGCAGTGAGGCTGCCTCAGTTGGCCCAGTGGCAGGGCCGGTCCTCAGCAACATAGGGACATAGGAAATTGTCTTATACCTGGTCACACCGTTGGGCCATCAAATTCAGTACTGCCTACACCTACAAGAATAAATTCCATATCCAAAAGCAGATGCTGTACCACGAGCTGCAGTTTTTCTCTGTTATGCCCAATCCACTCCATACTGCTGAATGTGGGGCTAAGCCACCCGATGTCTGTAAAGCCATCTGAATTGATTTGTGGGTGCTGCACCCATCTCGCCATGAGGCACGGATTGGAAAGTTGGAAAACAGGACGTGCAAATTAAGGACGTCATCCTGGAGTTCACGTGTTATGTACTGAGTTCAATAGGATCCAAAATGCAGCAGTCTGGTTGGTCCTAGTGATGGACATGCTTTATGTCCTCCTTACCGGATCGTTGGAGCAATAGAGACGCTTGAAAGAGTCAAAACGACAGCAAGAAAAAACAACAACTTTATTTTGTAATAGCAATGATAGGACAAAAGGCACAGATGGCTCATGCTCGTAGTCTGCCCACCTCTTTTGGGCATGCCAGCCTTTTTCTACCCTTTAGAATGCATAGACACGTGTTTTCCCTTGAAACACGTGATTTACAATAATAGCAATTAAGATATAGCTTTCGTTTCTTCCATAAAAGGCCCTATCCTGTGTTTCCCACTTCACCAGAACAATAGGATTCAGAATGCAGCAGTCTGATTGGTCCTAGAACAATAGGATCCAGAATGCAGCAGTCTGATTGGTCCACAGGAGCCACCCAATCCAGCTCCAGGTGGAAGTGAATCCGCAACCTGATTGGCCTACAGGAGAATTCCGGAATTAGCCAATCACGTGGGGCCCATTGTGTAAATAATGTATATAATGCTAAAACAAAAAATTCCTTCCAGTAGCACCTTAGGATGCAGTTTAGGGATGCTTTTAATGTTTGATGTATCATAGTATTTTAATATTCTTTTGGAAGCCGCCCAGAGTGGCTGGGGAGGCCCAGCCAGATGGGCGGGGTATAAATAATAAATTATTATTATTATTATTATAAAGACCAACTAAGTTAGTTCTAGGTATGAGCTTTTGTGTGCATGCACACTTCTTCAGATACACAATGCTGACATTCTGAGGGAACTTCCATTCCTCCTCACCACTATGAGCTGAATAAAGAGCATGAAATCCACTCTCGACTCCGAGTATATTTCATCACGAGATGTGCAATGTGAGCAGTTGTCAAATGAAGCCTATCATATAATACAACTCTCCCTCCCTCCCTCCCTCCCTGCATCCCATAATTGCATCCAGTGAGGATGAAGTGAAAGTGGGGAGGAAATCCCAAACCTTCCAGCATCCAGCGCTTCATATAAACAGGAGCATTGTTTACACATTCTCCCAGTGGCCTGGAGAGAAGAGGCAGCAGAGTCGGAATCCTAGATATCTGACATAACTATGGACTGCCAGGTAATATGGGGATAATCTAAAACACAATGTATGGGGAATCAGAGCTATTACTTCGCAATAGCATTCCACCCCCAGCCTTTCACAGGTAAAAATATAGTCCTAGAACTGGAGGACGTGAGAACAGGATGCTGACCTAGACAGGCAACTGGCTTGATCCAGCATGGCATTCTGATGCTCTTATACCTTATATACCTTATTGGGCTGAGAGCTGCATCACCACATCTGCAGAAGTGCAAATTTCAGAGGATAGCGGTGCCTTGGCTCACATATTAAGAACCTAAGCCAAGCTCGCTGGATCAGGCCAGTGGCCCTTCTCGTCCAGCACCCTCTTCTCACAGTGGCCAACCGGAAGCCTGTAAGCAAGGCACGAGTGCAGCAGCTCATTGTTTTGGAAGGTATGAATTAGGTATGTTCCCGTTAAGATTCAGACTGAGCCAGATTTCTCTCCCATCTCCACAGGAGTGTCATAGCGCTTTCCTGAGTTGTGGTTCTCAGCTAGTGGTATTTGGAGGAAACTGCCTCTGACATTGGTGGCAGAACATAGCTATTGGTAGCCTTAGAAATCATAGAATTGTAGAGTTGGAAGGGACCCCAAGGGTCATCTAAGGTAAAAGGTAAAGGATCCCTGGACGGTTAAGTCCGGTCAAAGGCCACTATGGGGTGCAGCGCTCATCTCGCTTTCAGACCAAGGGAGCCAGCGTTTGTCTACAGACAGCTTTCCGGGTCGTGTGGCCAGCACGACTAAACCACTTCTGGAACATCATGGAACACCATGATGGAAGCCAGAGTACCCGGAAACACCGTTGACCTTCCCACTGTAAAAGGTAAAGGGACCCCTGACCATTAGGTCCAGTCGTGACCGACTTTGGGGTTGTGGTACTCATCTCGCTTTACTGGCCGAGGGAGCTGGCGTACAGCTTCCGGGTCATGTGGCCAGCAGGACTAAGCTGCTTCTGGCGAACCAGAGCAGCACACGGAAACGCTGCTTACCTTCCTGCCGGAGCGGTACCTATTTATCTACTTGCACTTTGATGTGCTTTCGAACTGCTAGGTTGGCAGGAGTCCCACTGTAGTGGTACCTATTTACCGTATTTTTTGCACCACAACACTCACTTTTTTCCTCCTAGAAAGTAAGGGGAAATGTCTGTGCGTGTTATGGAGGGAATGCCTACAGGTGGCATGCCTGCGGATTTTCCTCCTCTAAAAACTATGCGCGTGTTATGGTCGGGTGTGTGTTATAGAGCGAAAAATACGGTAATCTACTTGCGCTGGTATGCTTTCAAGCTGCTAGGTTGGCAGAAGCTGGGACAGAGGAATGGGAGCTCACCCTGTCACACGGATTTGAACCTCCAACCTTCTGATCAGCCAGCCCAAGAGACAGTGATTTAGACCACAGTGGACTAGGATCATCTAATCTAACCCCCTGCAATGCGGGAATCACAGCTAAAGCATCCATGACACATGGGCATCCAACCTCAGCTTTAAAACCTCCAAGGAAGAAGAGTCCACTACCTTCCGAGGGAGGCAGTTCTTCTCTCCTGTTGAACAATTCTTATGGTCCGGAAGTTCTCCCTGGTGTTTAGTTGGAATCTCCTTTCTTGTAACTTGAAGCCATTGGTTCAGGTCCTATCCAAGCAGCAGGAGACAAGCTTGTTCCATCTTCCATGTGACAGCCCATCAGCTATTTGAAGATGGCTATCATATCTCCTCTCAGTCTCCTCTTCTCCAGGCTAAACATTCCCAACTCCCTCAACCGTTCCTCATAAGGCTTGGTTTCCAGACCCTTGATACCCTTGGTCACCCTCCTCTGCACACCTTTCAGCTTGCCAACATCCTTTTTAACCTGTGCTGCCCAGAACATGACAAAGGACTCCAGATGGAGCCTTATAGCCCTTGACTTTGTCCAATCCCTTTTTAAAGGCACCCAAGCTGGGGCCATCACTACATCTTGTAGGATTGAATTCCATCTATGCCCTCTGTGAAGAAGCACTTTCTCTCCACACGAATTCCCTTCCCAAAGCATTCCAGGCCATTGAAGCGAAGACAGCAACAAAGACACCATGCAAGGGACTTAAGCAGAGCCAAGCTCCACCTGGAACTCAGCATTGGAATTATTTTTAATCCCAGTCCTGGAGTTTATAAAGTAAAATATACAAAGACACCACTGCAGGGAGCCACATGATCACAAACCCACAAACACTTGGGAGCAGAAGGAAGAACCCTGGCATATCTTGGTTTATTTTTAAAAAGAAAATAGCCACCAACTTAAACTATTGCAGAAGAATTAAGATGCAAACGACACATTCTGCAACAGCACTTCTTAGGATGCAGCCATTAAAATTTGCTATATTAAAAAAAACACCGCACTGCACATGAGAAACTAGCATGTCAGGGATTTCTAGCCTACCCTTCTCCTTGACACATTAGCTCTCTACATGTGGGGTTTTGAAGGTGTGTGTGTTTTTTTTAAAGGTGGGCATTCAAATATGGGATTCCTCCCCATGCATTCCAAAGTGGCATGCATGATTTTGTTGAACGTGTGATTTGATTTGTTTGTCCTAGGTCTGTGCAGCAGGTGGGCAACTCTTTGCTTTTTTGAATGCTTCCTGTCCTATCCTATCTACCTTTGCACATCTGATGGCTTTTCTGCCTCCAGAATGCCCAGGGCTGGGCTGGCTTCAGCCACCCCCCACCTATGATATTGGGAGCAGAAACACTGCATTGCATGACCACCCGGATGCCTGGGCTGGATTTCCTTTTGCAGCTTCAGCTCTCGAGGACTTTGCCCTCTGGCGTTTCCTATTCTCGGTGAGTGCGGCATGTCCAAGGCATTATTCAGTGAACTCTGCCACTCTCCCCAGCTTTTTCACAGATTTACAAGTAATGAAACATGCTCAGATTCTGCCAACACAGCACTTCTCCCCTGCATATGTACCAAGGTTGCCTCTGAGCCCAGTTTTGTAAGGGGAAGTGCTGCGGACAGGACAGAGTCACTGCAAAGCTCTCCCAAGTTTGGAATGGTGTTCTCTCTCTCTCTCTCTCTCTCTCTCTCTCTCTCTCTCTCTCTCTCTCTCTCCCTCTCTCCTGCCCCATTGCCTGCAGCCCCACCCCAGTGTGACCAAGAAATGGGCCCCATGCAAGTGGGCGGGGAAAAAAATCACACAGGTAGCAGGTTTAGCACCCTAAATGCAGTGATGCCCCCCATAACTTTCCGCCATATAAGCAAATGCTTGCAATTCATTAATACTGGAAAAAGTAAAATGCACCTCTTGGGGATAAAGTTGCAGTGAGAGCAAGGGATGGCCTTACCCATAATAACATGGCATTAACAGAGGGGAGAAACAGGCAGGAGAATATTACGTCCCCTAATATGGACATAAAGGAGGCAGATCACCAAAGAATTGATGCTTTTGAATTATGGTGCTGGAGGAGACTCTTGAGAGTCCCATGGACTGCAAGAAGATCAAACCGATCCATTCTGAAGGAAATCAGCCCTGAGTGCTCACTGGAAGGACAGATCCTGAAACTGAGGCTCCAATACTTTGGCCACCTCATGAGAAGAGAAGACTCCCTGGAAAAGACCCTGATGTTGGGAAAGATGGAGGGCACAAGGAGAAGGGGACGACAGAGGACGAGATGGTTGAATAGTGTTTGAGAAGCTACCAGCATGAGTTTGACCAAACTGTGGGAGGCAGTGGAAGACAGGAGTGCTCTGGTCCATGGGGTCACGAAGTGTCAGACACGACTAAACGACTAAACGACAACAACAACAATCTGGACCCTGTATTTCTGTTGATGCAGCCTAGAATAACTTTGGCTTTTTTTTGTTGTTGCTGCATCACATGGTTGACTCATGTTAAACTTGTGGTCTACTAAGACCCCTAGATCCATTTTACATGTACTGCTGTCAAGCCAGTCTTGCTTATAATTAGTGCCTGGCTTGTAAAACAAAACAAAACAAAACAAAACAAAACAAAACAAACAAAACAAAACAAAACAAAACAAAACAAAACAAAACAAAACAAAACAAAACAAAACAAAACAAAACAAAACAAAACAAAACAAAACAAAACAAAAGGTGACCATGCACAAATAGCTCAGATATATGTAGACACTCTATGTCAGAGGTTGTCTGATGCGAGAATATCTTGATTGGGTCAGAACTGCTGGTTTCCATTTATATGTCCATTTGCCAATTCCTCCTCCATCACTGGTTGAACCAGACATGACTGCCATGAAATGTTTAGTCCTCGGCACATTGGAAGACCAGCTACCAATGACAGTGAATCATCAAATAATCTTTGGATCCAGAACAAAACAAAATTGTAGGTAGCTTTCAGTGTCAGGATCTGGCCTCTGCAATGATATGGAAGACACAGAAAGTTGCAATAAATACTGGGGTCACTCTGGACAAATATGTCGGTGGTGTGTGTCTTTGGTTCTCCCTTCAGCTCAACTCTGCAGCTCAAAAAGCCATTTGAGCATTTTGCTTCAATAAAACAAAATAAGATTCTAAATGTGGTGTGTTCAAAAGTGCAACCATTTATTTTAATCATTGGATTACCGAGTCTACAGCAATGCATTAAGCCAAGGAGACACTGATAATAAGATGAGACTCACTTTTCAATATGCATTTGGAGAATTCCTGTGATATTTTTTCTCCTGGGCTGTTCACTGCAGTGCTAGAAAGATTAATCTATAATTCCTCGGAGATGCCATGATAATGCAGGAAGCCTAGCACAATATCTCCTCATCTCCCTCTCAGGAGAAAAGAGCAGCAGCCATTTCAGGACTTCTTTGATGAGCAGGTAACGTATTTTGAAGCCCACTTTAATATATATATAAAAAACCTGAATAAGAGTGGCACATGCGTTTGGCTAGTTTTGAATCTTTTCTCCACATAACGTCTCCTCTAATTTTAGCTTCAGGACAATGCAGAAGGCATTTTGAACTTACACACATGCAAACTGAGTTAATGTAAGCCGCAACATGGCATAGGATGAAAATGCAGGTGCCTGGGCTCCTGAAGGGGAGATTTTGGTTTCTCCATATTAGTTACAGCTTGTCATTTGCCTTGAGCAAGACAAACCACAATCCCAGATGACATGCCAAGCCAAACCATGACTTTTCCTTGGTAGTACAGCAGCAAGAGTGAGGGAAGGGATGCAGGAGCCAATATTTCTTCTCATTTTTCCCAATGAGCCTTGGTTTGGCTTTGTGTAAGGTGTGAATTAGATCATCAGACCCTCCAAGTGTCCCTATTTTCCAGGGACATCTCTGATTTAGAGAAACCATACCAGTTTTTGATTCCATCCCAGAATGTCCCACTTTTCCTTAGGGTGTCCCTATTACCAGTGGAGAAATATTGTAGAGTATGGAGTTATCCGCCCCCTGAGCCATCTGAAGGCAATCCTGTATAGGGAAGTTTTTTGTAAGGTTTAATGCTTTATTATGTTTCCATATATGTTGGAAGCTGGCCAGAGTTGCTAGGTCAACCCAGTCAGATGTGTGGGGTATAAACAGTAAAAGTATCATTATGGAATGGGACGTCCCTATTTTCATCAGAGAAATGTTGGAGGGTATGGATCCATTATAATGAATTGGCATCCCTGAAGGGTAACTGCTTCTTTCCTCAGGACAAAGTAGCAAATGATTTCTGTGGGGACATGACATACATCCTGGAAGCCAGGTGGCCATTTTGAGGGCCAGCTCCCAGACAGTGCGGCAGCCATATTGGGCCTGCCTTTTTTGACCCAAGCCTTGGTCACGCTCTTAAGAATTATCACATCGGGAGCCATTTTGCAAACACAAAAAGCGGTCCTATTAACTCCCGGGGGGCGGGGAATGAAGTTGCAGAGGTCTAGCCTGTGGCAATACGTGCGATTTCTCCTCAGGGGCAACGGCAAGACCATTGACAGAGATTGCTCTTGCGTGTCCCACTCTAAATAAATGTGAGTTTGTCACTGTCAGTTGCGTTTCCCAGAGCCCGGGCAAGTGGGACGTTGTGCGTCTCTCTCTGTGTTGTTGTTTTTAATCATATGGTTAATTACCATTCCAGCTGCTGTGTGCTGGGGATCCCTGGGGTCAGGCGCTGACAAAGAGCACTTTCCACTCTCCAAGGATGGAGTCCAGATGGCGGCTTGGTTCCAGCAACACATTATAACCTCGTAAGCAGCAGAGCCCTGGAGATAGGAGCAGGAGAGGCCTGGCCCGGCCGGCTGGAGAGCCTCCATTGTGCTCCACGGGGCCCGGAGACCGTCTCGCACGTCCCCACGGCGTCCTGTGGGGTTTGCACCACCAGGCTTGGGAGGGGAGAGGCTTAGCGCGAGGCCGGTCTGCTCCTAGAAAAGCGGGAATTAGGGGGACCGCCTGGTCCCGAGGAACTCGAGATTAGAGCCGTGCAGAAAAGTAGAGAGAGAGAGAAAATGATTAAGAAGGAAACATTAATTAATCCTCTTTGCTGGTGACTGAGTCCTTTGGTGGGAGTTGCCTGACTCACAGCCAAGCAACAGATCACAAAGCGTTCTTAGGACTCCGCTTGCTGACTGCAGTAGCTTAATCCCCATTGATTTCCGCAAGCGCTTGCTAGGAGGGAGCCAGACTCCAAGGTCACTGTAGGAAGGCTGGGGGAGGAAAAGCAGGTGGGACAGCCGCTCCATGCTACGGGCTGTGAAGGTTGAGGAGTTCAGGCACACTGAGCTAGCCTTTTGCACTTAGCGTATTGAAATATACTCGGAGTCAAGTGTGGATTTCATGCTCTTTATTCAGCTCATACTAGTGAGGAATGAAGGTCTCCCCCAAATATCTGCTTTATATACATTATTTACACAATGGGCCGCACGTGATTGGCTAATTCTCGGATTCTCCTATAGGCCAATCAGGTTGTGGATTCACTTCCACCTGGAGCTGGATTGGACCAATCATACTGCTGCATTGTTCTAGGACCAATCAGACTGCTGCATTCTGAATCCTATTGCAGCACTTTGGATCCTATTCAACTCAGTACATAACACGTATGGAGGGCAAAGCTATCAAAGAGGGTAAAGTGGGGCTACCTTTGAAGGTGACCCGGAAACTACAACTAATGCAAAATGCGGCAACTAGACTGGTGACTGGGAGCGGCCGCCAAGACCATATAACACCGGTCCTGATAGATCTGCATTGGCTCCCGGTACATTTCCGAGCACAATTCAAAGTTTTGGTGCTGACCTTTAAAGCCCTAAACAGCCCTGTATCCCTGAAGGAGCGTCTCCACCCCTATTGTCCAGCCCAGACTCTGAGGTCCAGATCCAAGGGCCTTCTGGCAGTTCCCTCCCTGCGAGAAGCGAAGCTACAGAAAACCACACAGAGGGCCTTCTCGGTGGTGGCGCCCGCCCTGTGGAACACCCTCCCACCAGATGTCAAGGAAATAAACAACTACCTGACTTTTAGAAGACATCTGAAGGGAAGTTTTTAATTTTGGATCTTTTATCGTGTTTTTAATGTTCTTCTAGGAGCCGCTCAGAGTGGCTGGGGTATAAATAAATAGTTATAATTATAATTATAAAGCTATCAAGGGCCACCAGATAAGATGGCCCTCCACTGTGTTACAAAGTATGCCTCTGAATTCCAGCTGCTGGGAATCACAACGGAAGACAGTGCTGCTGCACTCAGGCAACTGGTTGGCCCCTTTCATTAATATGCTAAATGTTAGATAAATCCCAACATTTAGATAAATTCTATCATTCACTAAATTTAAGAATTTAGTAGGGTCTGCCTCCCCAACCCACCCCACAAACTCATAACCCTATACAGTATTTCTGTGGTTTCCACCTAGTGGCCGAAAGGCAGGCATTCTTTTGAGAAACAGCCGGAAATGTGCATTCAGGAGGTCTTTGCTCTCGAGAATGTTTGCTAGAGATCGATGCTGGACAAAACACTGTGTAACAGAAACCAAGAAATAAAAACCAGTTAGTCTTCATCTTGCTGATAATAATAATAATAATAATAATAATAATAATAATAATAATAATAATAATAATAATAATATAATAATAATAATAATAATAATAATACAATTTTATTTATACCCCGCCCTTCCCAGTTCAGAAAACTGGGCTCAGGGTGGCTAACAACAAATTTAAAACACTTAATTGTAATACAACATAGAAGCAGCATAAAATACAGTATAAAAGCATGAATGACAATAAAATTCAAAGTTCAAAAATCAATTTGGAGGAAGTCCATCCAATAAACATTAGATAGCCCCCAGGGCTAGCTGGCTGAATTAGTCCTACTTGGGCCAGCGAGGAGGCCAGGGGAGAATTAGCTGTGGAGTCCCAAAGTGGGTAATCTTCATAAAAAGGGAGGCGGAGGGAAGAGAAGGGAAATAAAAGATCAGGCTGAATTCAAATTAAAGGCCAGGCGGAATAGCTCTGTCTTACAGGATGCATATATTATAGCACCTATCCTGTGGAACTCCCTCCCACTGCATATTGGACAGGCGATTTCTCTATTGCCTTTCTGGCACCTGCTGAAGATGTTCCTCTTTCCACAGGCCTTATCCCATTTGGCAGCTCTCTTAGATCTGAAATGGTTTCATGTATGGGATGCTGTTGATTTTACGGCTGTACGTGTTATTCTTATAAAATAAAACTTTCACGTATATGCAATTTTTAAATGTGTTTTTAAAAAATATGTGCTACTGGCTTGTACATAAGTTATGTAAATTGTTTCGGGATGCATCCTGGGAAGCGATTCACAAATGAAAAAATAATTCTCGAACAGGAGGAGGATTCCTACTGTTTGGAAGAAATTAGGCTACAACTTGGAACGGCGCTTTTGGATGTTGCTGCTGCTCTCTTCCCCCTGGAGAGGGCTACATCAGTCTTGGCAACAAACAGCCACGCTCATCTGTTGCTGATCATCGGTTGAGATCACCAAAGGACCCATTCCACATACGCCCTGGCCTGAGAGACTTGGGATGTCCCGCTTTCAACCCTAGACGTTGCCAACCTTTCCTCTTTCCATAAGAGCGCTGGCAACTCTTGAATGTATAACCGCCATCTTAGGGGGAGCCTTTAATTATTTATCTGCCCAAGACAACGAGCAACAATAAAATCTGCAACAGAAAAGCACCAATCCACATAATGCAATAAAAATGGTATTTGTAGTGCATAGGGGAATGGCCATAACTCAATGGTAGAGTTTCTGCTTTGCGTGGAGATAGTCCCAGGTTCAATTCCTGGCAGCATCTACGGGTAGGGCTAGGAATGTTGGGGGGTATTTAAAGTGCAGTCAAACCAACAATCGACGTTTTGCTAGATGGGCACATGATGTTAGTTTCTGTTTGTTGCCACTGTGCAGCTGCTTAGAGTCACAAGACTCTGTTTACATTCCAGAGACAGTCCAGGCTGTTGGAAGTCTCACGGAAGACAGGAGGCGGGTGTGATGTTTACTGGTTTGATGTTCCTTTGTTCCTTTGTTTTGTTGCTCTCTGCTCTCACAGAGAGAGGATGTGTTTTCTGTCTGCGTAGTAAGAAATAAAGCATAGCAATGTAGCCCATACTATCTCGTCTCTTCCCTGTGCTGGAAACTCTGCTGAATGGGGAATGTGCCTGAGGCCTCATCAAAGACTCAGGTCATTAATTATCGTCGTAGGCGATTCCGAAGGACTCGACCGGAGGAAGTTGCACTTTATCAGCTCGATTGAACACGGATTCCGACACATGATAGGAGTTGAAGCTCACAGAGTTTTCCTGTAAGTTTACTAGAGAGGACTGTGAGAGACACCCCCACTGTGCCCTGAGAGGGGGAGGTTGTAGCTACTCTATAAATTCTTCTGCCTGCCTGGGCACACGCTCTTCCTCTTTCCATCTCTTCCTGCTCTTCCCGAAAGATGTAAGAACATCTGCTTAGTCTGGTCTCCAAGCTCAGACGCCATTTTTAAGCTAGATTTAAGTATGTCTTTGTAACCGAATTGCCATTTTAAGCCTGCCTGAGCAAAGCTGCTCTATCTGTTACTCTTCAACAAGCATCCTGAGTGAGTGAATGCTATTTTTACCTTTTACAAGACTGTTTGTGTGATTATTGTTTTAAGGGGGAGTAAAGAGGGAGATACCAGGAGAATGCAGTCTGCCTTAAAGCATCCTGGATTATTTAAACTAAAAGGCTAAAACTAGCCTATCTCAGCTTCCCTTTTAATATGAATATTATTAATATTAAATTATTGTTTATACGCCTCTCATCTGGCTGGGTTTCACCAGCCACTCTGGGCGGCTCCCAACAGAATATTAAAAACACGATAAAACATCAAACATTAAAAGCCTCCCTAAACAGGGTTGCCTTCAGATGTCTTCTAAAAGTCAGATTGTTGTTTATTTCCTTGACATCTGATGGGAAGGCATTCCACAGGGCAGGCACCACTACCGAGAAGGTCCTGTGCCTGGTTCCCTGTAGCTTCACTTTGCACCGTGAGGGAACTGCCAGAAGGCCCTCGGCGCTGGACCTCAGTGTCTGGGCTGAATGATGGGGGTGAAAACGCTCCTTCAGAGGAATGGAGGATGAGCCTATCAATGGCTACAAGCCATGACAGAAGCCATAATCTGCCTCCACAGTTAGAGGCAGCAATGCTTCTGAAGACCAGTGACCAGAAACCAAATATGCTCATGCGCTCAGGTCCTGTTTGCCGGTTTCCCACAGGCATCCATTTGGCCACTGTGAGAACAGGATGCTAGACTAGATGGGCCATTCATCTTTTTGCATGGCCACTCTACAAGTTAACCATATCCTGAGCATGAATTTAAGGCGACTTTCCTCCCTTACTTTACTTACCAAAAATGTATGTACTGCTTAATAAATAAATATAATAAAATATCTCAGTAGTTTACCTAATAGTATAAAATATCTAGTAAAGAGAAACCAGCAATAAAACAGTAGACATAACAAAGATATCAAAATAGAGACGAAATCAAAACAGTTACAACAATTATTTATTATAAATAATAAAATTACACGCTCTGGGCAGGCTTGCCTAAACAAAAGAGTTTCTAGCAGAGGCCGGGAATATTAGGCGTCTGCATAGCATCAGTAAGAAAGGGATTTCAGAAAATAGGTCCTGCCACACTGAAGGATCGATTCCTTGCAAGTGCGGAACGAAATTTTGTGGTGCTTATAGCAGTGCCAGTTCTGCAGACTGAAGTGGTTGAGTTTGGCAGCTATGGGGTAAGGCGATCCTTCAAGTAAACTGGCCCAAACGTTGCATATGGCTCTGTGGTGGGACTCTCATGAATGCATTTCGCCCTCCCTTCCCTGCTCTTATACGAACACATCTTAGTTAGCTATTTACTGAATTTATAGCCTGCCCTTCCTCCCAATGAAGCCCAGAGTGCCAAACAACAAGCCATGAAACATCTTCAAAACATCTTTAAAGCAATTCCAATGCAGATGCAACCTGGGAAAGAGCTCAACTTAAAAGCCTTTACTTGCTGAAAGCGGAAAGTCTTTTGTACACTTTGAAAAGTCAGCAGATCGGGTCCTCCCTTAAAGAGAGCACGTGTTGCGGTGAGACCTGGCAACCAAACCCTGTGTTCTGGGTGGGTAAGATTGCATAGCCACAACACCCAATTGGTAGGGCCCTTGATGCAGGGTTTAATCAGGCCAATGGAGCACAGGCTAAACGGATCAAGGGGCCTATATATACCTATGCACGTGACCCAGAGCTTCCTTTTTCGGTGCATGCATCGGAACACCCGCCCACCTCTCCCTACTTTTAGGGCTTGTGTGCTTGACCTTGCTATGCCGTTGTGTGTTGTCTGTCGTTGGGACAGGGGCATAGCAGGAATTTTCCCCACTTGGCTGATTGGCTGGTGCCATTTGGGTTTCGCCTGCCATGTAGCAAATCGTCACAACTTGTAAGGTTGCGGATAGGCTCTGGTTCAGGTGATAGGGATGGGGGAACACTCTCGCCATCCCTATGTGATGGGTATTCTGTTAAAGGAATCCAGGGACTCAATGGTTTGGTCAACCCCTGACAGGGGGTTGTGCCCATGCCTGAGTCCAGGGGGGGCATTTGGGTGGTGGAGATAGCCTGTTCCTGGCTTTCTGCTTATCCAGGTGTTCACCCTAGGCTGACCTATGCTGGTGCCCTGGGTCAGCGCTACCTGCAACGGTGCAGGGAGCTAGTTGAACCAGAGCCTATACAACCACTCACATGCTGTAATCAATAAAGTTGTGGACCAATTTTTGCCATAAACCAAACCAAAATTTGAGTCTTCTCTGAATTTATTTAAGGGGGAGGTGTGAAGGTCTGAACACGCAAAGACGGCGCCTGTCGAATATTCAAGGGATGGGCATTCCAGAGGGTAGATTCCGCAACACTAAAGGTCCAATTCCTATATTTTTCAGAACAGATTTCCTGGTAAGACGATAGGATTTGCTTTTCTCACCAGTGTGTGTGTGTGTTTGTGTGTGTGTGTGTGTGTGTGTGTGTGTGTGTGTGTGAAGCATCTGGTAGGCAGCCATAGGGTTACGAAGATATGCTGTGGACATTTGGAAGGAAGCAGAAAGCAGGATCCAGCCTACACGCGGTTCCTTTGCAGGAACTGGCTCCAACTTCCCAGGCGGAATTCTCCGCATGAAACTTCATCAGATAGTTTGGATCGAGAGGGTGCTAACCAGTTGGGAGGAACATGTTCCAGGTCTCTTTGGTCCTTGGCCCACCTCCCTTAAGTGGAGGACCCTCTCTGATATTTGGGTCTGCCTTCTGACCCACCCTTGGCTCCTGAACTCTCTTCTGCGTACTGGCCTTGCCGCAGCTCCCACCTGGGTCCACCTACAGGCAGATGTGCCCCAGGGGCTGGTCTTCTGTGCCAGGACTCCCCCATCTCCAAATCATGGCTTCTCACCCAGCATCCTGTCTCCAGTGCATCTGCTTCACATTAGGCTCTGCGTATATACAGGCCAGAGAGAGAGAGGCTGGGAAGCGATTTCTGCTCTGGCAACGAGGGCCTCCTCAGAAGAGAGCCTGAACTTCATCTTGGAAGCAGACATTGAACGATGGCAAAGGTCCAGGGTGTGTGTGGAATACAGTTGAGCAAATGGAGAGGTTATTGCTTGAGAGGGTAGCACTGCCCTCTGAGGCAGGAATGAGGAACAGCTGGTGCTGGGCTAGAACCTCCATGAAATTTGGCCATACCGGATGGGGCTCATGGGAACTGGAGTCAAAGAACATTGGGAGGGCCACAGGTTCACCACCCCAGCTCTGGAGGGCTCCCTAGATGATACCCAATAATGTCTAGTGGATGCACATTCCAGGGGAAGGTAGGTATTTGCAGGTAAGCTGCCTCAAAGGTGGTGCTTCTCAAGATACCTGATGTGGTAGACCAACAATGTAGTAGACCAACACACACATACAGCCCAATATATATTTGGTCTCTGAAGTGTTCCCACTACAATGTTGACTGGCATTCTTAGGAACTAAAGGGCAGCGTCATGAGCCCATCAAGACAAAGTGTCCTACATTTGAACATGAGTGATGGGAGTACCACATATAGGGAGCAGAGATGGGGAAGTGAAGGCTTTTGTTCTTGCCTGAGCCAATAATAATAATAATAATAATAATAATAATAATAATAATAATAATTTATTATTTATACCCCGCCCATCTGGCTGAGTTTCCCCAGCCACTCTGGGTGGCTTCCAATCAAGTGTTTAAAAACAATACAGCATTAAATATTAAAAACTTCCCTAAACAGGGCTGTCTTCAGATGTCTTTTAAAAAGAAGATAGCTGCTTATTTCCTTCACATCTGAAGGGAGGGCATTCCACAGGGTGGGAGCCACTACCAAGAAGGCCCTCTGTCTGGTTCCCTGTAACCTCACTTCTCGCAGGGAGGGAACCGCCAGAAGGCCCTCAGCGCTGGATCTCAGTGTCTGGGCTGAACGATGGGGGTGGAGATGCTCCTTCAGGTATACAGGACTGAGGCCGTTTAGGGCTTTAAATGCCAGGCAGAAACTATGCCTGGGAAACGGATCAGGTGCTTGATGGGCATTGACTTGGATAGGTTATTGTACTTCTCAGTCACATGAGGACAATAAGTTTCCTTTCAGTGCCCAGGTACACTTCCTCTGCTGTGCTTCCAAGAGAACACACTCATTGCTCAGCCCCCTGTAGAGCAAATGTGAAGGTGTTCGAGGGCAAGCACAGAGTGCTTTTGTCACAATCCTTGAGTCATCACAGTGCTGGCTTGAAATATACTCAGAGTCGCAAAGTGATTTCATGCTCTTTATTCAGCTCATAGTGGTGAGGAGGAATGAATGAAAGTCCCCTCAAAGTATCTGCTTTATATACATTATTTACACAATGGGCTGCACATGATTGGCTAATTCCAGATTTCTACTGTAAGCCAATCAGGTTGTGGATTCACTTCTATCTGGAGCATGATTGGGTGGTTCCTGCCAACCAATCATACTGCTGCATTGTTCTAGGACCAATCAGACTGCTGCATTCTGAATCCTATTGTTCTAGGACCAATCAGACTGCTGCCTTTTGGATCCTATTGTTCTAGGACCAATCAGACTGCTGCAGTTTGGATCCTATTCGACTCAGTACATAACATGGCTTTTTTGGGAAGGACGGAACACAAGAAGCTTCTCTATACTGAATTGATCCCTCTCGCTCAGTATTGTTGATTGCCCTGACTCTAAACTTTCAGGTCAGGGACATTCCTAGCATTCCCTGCAGGTATTGGGGACTGAACCTGAGACCTTCTGCATGCAAAGTGGATTGTCAACCACTATGCTATGGAGACGTGGGAGTTCTCCCCTGGAATCGGAAGTGGTTAACAATGCGACCCACCCCCTTCTCGCCTCCAACCCAAGAGAACAGATTCACGCTCCTTCCCCAGCTTTGGAGGTAGCAGCCAGCCCCCAGATCACACAACCCACACCTTAGCCTTGGGGCGACTGTAAGGAAGCGATGACCTTCCCCGCAGAAGTTCCTTCCCACAAGGAACTGGCACAGGAGCTACTCAAACCTTCTGCACAGTCAATGCCACTGTCCGGACAGCAGGAAGAGAACAATGAAGGGATTTATTAGGCCCCGGTAGAGCTGGTGGGGAGGGCGGCTGGAGAACCGTAGGCCTTGGCGAGTCCATAAATCTCTGCATTTTTTCCCACTGACTCCGACCGTCTCCTGTGGCATCAATAAATTCTGATGACAGCTCTTAACATGCTACAGTGCTTCTCTCATGCAGCACATTCATTTATTAAAGGAATCAAAGGGACCCGGGTGACAGCTTCATGTCACCCCACTGCACTGCATTGATTGCGGCCTGCCCCCCCTGCAGCCCCCGCGTGCCTCCAGGGTTTTCGGGAAGCTGTGCCCCAGGGCAACTTTCTCCCTCCGTGGGCCACAAGGGCACACAATGGGGCAGGATCTCGGCGGGCTTAATTTACTTTAGATTTCTTGAGCCGAGTTGACCGCCTCTGGAGCTTGCAGTAGCTCTCTCAGCAAACTACTGGCTGAAGCTGTGAATTTGCAGGGAGATTTTTGAGCATCTAAAGATTTCTTAAGACACCTCTAGGTCATCCTTGCAACAGAGGCGGCTAAACATGCTTTGTCAGTCACCCTTGGTCAACTTTCTGTTGGTGTGTGTGGCAAAATGTGGGTGCAGCCGCCCCAAAAGCGACTTCCCTGCATCTTTCTCTGTTCAAGAAGGCAGTTGCAATCTGAAAAATGAAACTGGGGAGTCAGGTCATGGCAGCTCTCGGTTCAAGCACTGTCTTCCTCATGCTGAGTTGAGTTTGAAGTAAAAGTGGGGGAAAGAATCACAGAGCCTTGCTTGAAGTGTAATGCAGACCAGCCAAGAGTCCCTATTTTCTAGGGACAGTCCTGGATTTACAGAAGCCATCCCGGTTTTTTATTTGATCCTGGAATGTCCCGCTTTTCCTTAGGATGTCCCTATTTTCATCAGAGAAATGCTGGAGGTGATGGAGTTATGCATCCCTCGAGCCAAGGAGATAAGTAACTATACAACCTTGAGAAGACATCTGCATAGGGAACTTCCCTGCATAGGGAAGTTTGTGAAATATATATGTTGGAAGCTGCTCAGAGTGGCTGGGGCAACCTGGTCAAATGGGCTGGGTACATAGCTGTCAACTTTCAGATTTGAAAATAAGGGATCAGGAGCCTCACCTGTCCCGGGGACAGTTTATGGGATATCTAACAATCCGGGATAGCAGCGGGAAACAGTGGGAAACGGCGCAGGAATAAGGGATTTTCCCACAAAAAAAGGGAAGGTTGACAGCTATGGCAGGGTATAAATAAAATTAATAAATTAATTAAATAGGTCATCTGAGAAATGTTGGAGGGTATGGTGTAATATCCTGAGCCTCAGTGGTCTCCCTGAATGCTGCTAGGGCAACTGCATTCTCACGATTTACAGGAAAAGTTACCCATGCAGGTTTCTTGGTCTTGCATACAGGAAGGGTAACCTGGGAAAAATGACAACATGTGATGCTCCTTCTGAGTGACTGTGAGCTGCCTGACACCATCTTACCATCTCAAACAAGATTTCCCAGCAATTGCGGGTGGGGTTTCAGTGCTTAGAGGCTGTCTTGACCCCTCCCCATAATTAAATGACGCGGACTCCACCATGCAAAAGAAAGAGTATAAATCACACACGTTACGCAGGATTTCTAAAAGCTGCTAAACAAAGTTTCTTGGCATGGAATCCAAGGTTGCCTTGGTGCAAGATTATTTCCCCCCTTTTTTTCTTTTAAATATATCTTTCATAGCATGGTGGTGTCTCTACAGAGCCCTGATCGCTTCCCACACAAAAAGCCTCACCACTGCAAATTTATCACGCTTCCGGCCTCCATCTGTTTAGTTACAGTACAAATCACAGCAGGGACAGGAGACCCCCCCCCCCCGTCCCTGGGGCCATATTGCCACCTCCCTGGGTCTGCAGGAATTGCCCTTTGAAAAGATCTGGCAAGACCGAAGGGAGAGTTTATGACTCCTGATGGCTCCATGGCGACGGTGGGACTTGACTGGCAGGCGTTGGGCTTGGCATTCCAGCAGGCGGGCAAAGAAAGCTAAAGTGGGGTGGCGTGGGGCAGAAGCTTGGAAAGGAGCGACCTTCCTCTGCCTGCGGGTCCCTTTGAGGCTACAGAGGTGGCTTGGCAGAGCTGGCACCTAGCCTGGCACTTCCCAGCTGGCATGAGGCCTTCTCCGGCCTGGCTCACCCAAGCTTCCCAGATGCTGTGGGGTCTGCAAGCCACGGTCGAGGGAGGCTGCCCGCTGCCCTGCCATATGCTGGTGCTGCTGCGAGATCCCTGCCAAATCCGTCCCCAAGGCTGGCCGGGGCCCAAGCCCGTAAATCAAAGACATCCTTGGCCTCCAGCCCTGGAGCCCGGGGTCCAGGGAGAGGGGGTGTGGTAGCAGCGCTGGAGAATGCCAAGCTTCCCAGGAAAACAGGTCTGTCTGAGATGCTGGCTCCCAGCCCCGGGCTCCTTGTCTGAGCACTGGTTCGTTCAGCCGTCTGCAGGGCTGGTTTGCAAAGGGTGCCAGCACAACACTTTGGAGAAGTAGAGCTGGGGCCTGGGTCATCTGCTGGTGAGAACAGCCTGGATAGGGGAGCCAAAGATCCTAAAAGTGTCCCTATTTCCCAGGGACAATCCTGGATGTACAGAAGGCGTCCCACTTTCTGATTTGATCCCAGAGCATCCCGTTTTTCCTTAGGACGTCCCCATTTTCACCAGAGAAATGTTGGAGGGTATGGAGTTATGCAACCCCCAAGCCAAGGAGATAAGTAACTATGCAACCTTTAGAAGACATCTGAAGGCAGCCCTGTATAGGGATGGTTTTTTAAATAATAATAATAATAATAATAATAATAATAATAATAATAATAATAATAATAGTTTATATATATATATACATGTTGGAAGCCATCAGAGTGGTTGGGGCAACCCAGTCAGATGGGAGGGGTATAAATAATAAAATTATAATTAATATGGAATTGGAAGCCCCTATTTTCATCGGAGAAATGTTCGAGGATGCAATGGGGACTCCCTGAGAACAGCAGCTTGCTCACTACAATGGCCCTGATGTCATGGCACTAGTTTCTCTATCTTCTTTGCTGCTTCTTTTCCTGACCTGCACTTTATCAAACCAGATCATCCATTCTCCAGGTCCCAGCAGTCCAATGTGACACTTGACCTTGTCTGATTGTCTTCCATTACGGGGTATATGAGGAGCTGCTTCAGGCCTCTCAGCCAAGCTCAAGGTTCACTTAATCCAAGGATGGGCTACCTGCAGCCCTGCAGATGTTCTCAGGCTCCCATCAGCCCCAGGCAGCAGGGCCAATGGCCAGGGATGATGGGAGTTGTAGGTGGGCAATGTCTGGGGAGCTTCCTTGTTCAAGCTTGGGGATAGACAATGCGCTGCCCTCCAGCTGCTTTGAAACATACCTCCCATCACTCCTGACTCTTGACCATGCTGGATGGACCTGATGAATAGACTCCCTACCTGGCAGGGGTTCTGAACATTGGCTTATCCATGTGCTTTCCTTCCTTCCTTCCTTCCTTCCTTCCTTCCTTCCTTCCTTCCTTCCTTCCTTCCTTCCTTCCTTCCTTCCTTCCTTCCTCTTTGCATTTAGAGAATGCCCTGCGAACATTGGGATAGGGCAGGGGTCAGCAAACTTTTTCAGCAGGGGGCCGGTCCACTGTCCCTCAGACCTTGTGGGGGGCCGGACTATATTTTGAGGGGGGGGGAATGAATGAATTCCTATGCCCCACAAATAACCCAGAGATGCATTTTAAATAAAAGCACACATTCTACTCATGTAAAAACACCAGTCAGGCCCCACAAATAACCCAGAGATGCATTTTAAATAAAAGGACACATTCTACTCATGTAAAAACACGCTGATTGCCGAACCGTCCACGGGCCGGATTTAGAAGGCCCCCGGGCCTTAGTTTGCCTGCCCATGGGATAGGGTGTGTTGCTTCAGTTGCCATTTTCAGCTTGCCTTGGCTCGCAGAAGTTAAATCTCCAATGACAGGAACATCGGGGCTTGCCTTGCCCGTCGCATCAGACTGTCTGTCGGTGTCTCCCCCAGTCCTAACTGCATATGTCTGGGATTGAGTTGGGGATTTCCTGCAGGCAAAGTCGTACGGTTCCATGGATTAAAAACCATTCTTGTACGCTACTTGAAAACTGTAAACTGCCTTGAGTGCCTTGGCAGAAAGGAGATATATAAATGCAACAAACAAACAAACAAATCCCGTATATACAAACAGGCAAAAACAAATGTATACACACAAACACGCCACTTAAGAAACAGTTTCATATGTAAAAGCAGTTTCATGTCCAATGAAGATACAAATTAGGGTGAAGACATCCACATTTGAAAAAACTTGTTGAAAGAGGAAGGTGCTTTGAGAGTAACAGATTTTGCCAGCCCTTAAGGGAGCTAAGAGACCTATGCTTTGAGCCTGGAAGGACAAACATCATGTATTATGCAATGGTCAGAGGACCTCACTGCCATTGCTACCTCAAAAGGTCTTTTGTATAAATGTCAATTTCGTTTGGATACCTATCAGAACCTTTGGATGGCACATATTGACTTGTGTGTTTAAACAGAGCTGGCTGCCTTGATGGTCATTGTGAGCTGGTGTTTCCTTTTTCTTCGGTTTCCCCATTTCTACTTTTACGGTCACTGCGTTGGATATCCTCAGATGTTTTCTTTCCAGAGAAATTTGGCTCAGCCTTGCCCTGGAATGTATCAAATGCTCCCCTGCACCACCTGCACATTTTAGGGCATGCCTGGGGGAAACCTCCCAAATATGGCCCTCCAGGGCCCTCTGTTTGGACCTCAGGAGCTTCCCCAAGCCATACCTGCTCCTCAGTTCCATTCCACTCACCTGAGTGCTTGTGCCTGGCTGGAATTTGTCTGCAAATTGTGAAGAAGCCTCTTGCCTGCCTGGAAGAAGGATGGAGGGGTGTGTGGCCCCTGGATTATGGAACAATGTGGCCCTCAGGTTGCTGTAGCAGGAAGTGAGGAGGAGAAAAGCAGCTGTTTCCTGGAGATTATTTGCTATTTATTATCCTTCCCCACTAAACTCAGTATCCCCCAGAAACAGTCTGCAAACCGCTGAACTCGTTCACAAGGTAGGATTGCTGGCTAAATAAGGAAATACCGTAATGATGTGGTTGTTTTGCTTCCAGGCATTTAAAAACAAAACCTGCACACCACTGAATAGGCAGATTGTGTGCTGTGCTCCTAGACCTGTCGGAAACAAGTGCATTCCACCCCTAGATTTGGAAATGTGGGGCTCTGCTGAAAACCACGCCACTAGGATAGTAAGAGTACAGTAAGATAGTAAGAACAGTATAGTAAGATAGTAAGAACAGTAAAGTAGGATAGTAAGAACAGTAAGAGCTGTTCGACAGTGGAATTGACAGTAAGAGCTGTTCGACAGTGGGATTTGCTGCCAAGGAGTGTGGTGGAGTCTCCTCCTTTGGAGGTCTTTAAGCAGAGGCTTGACAACCATATGTCAGGAGTGCTCTGATGGTGTTTCCTGCTTGGCAGGGGGTTGGACTCGATGGCCCTTGGGGTCTCTTCCAACTCTATGATTCTATGATTCTAGGATCTTCTGCCTTGCTCCAGTGTTGTGCCATAGCTCAGTGGTGGAGCATCTGCTTTGCATGCAGAAGGTCTCGGGTTCAATACCTAGCAATTCTAGGTAGGGGCAGGAAAGACTCTATGCCCAAAATCCTGGAGAGCTGCTGCCAGTCAGTGTAGACAACACTGGCCTAGATATACCAATGGCTTGACTTGGTATAAGACAGCTTCCTATGGGCTCTTTCCCCAGTCCCATACAGCTACCAGAATTGTGCATGTCAAGAATCAGTCATTCTAGTCCTCAGTGATGCAGATGCAGTTTCACCAGGTTTTAAAAACACTGAGTGTGCAAAGCTTTTTTGCATAAGGCTCGTCAACCTGGGAAGGGAGCCCATCTAGAAGAAAAACTCTGACCCTAAACCTCCACTGCCTTGCAGGATATCTTCGGGAGAAGAAAGGGCTTAGGAGCAAACTTTTCCAGCAGGGGGCTGGTCCACCATCCCTCAGACCTTGTGGGGGGCCGGACTATATTTTGGGGAAAAAATGAACGAATTCCCAAGCCCCACAAATAACTCAGAGATGCATTTTAAATATAAGCACACATTCTTCTCATGTAAAAACACGCTGATTCCCAGACCGTCCGCGGGCTGGATTGAGAAGGCGATTGGGCCGCATCTGGCCCCCGGGCCTTAGAATCATAGAATCATAGAGTTGGAAGAGACCACTAGGGCCATCGAGTCCAACCCCCTGCCAAGCAGGAAACACCATCAGAGCACTCCTGACATATGGTTGTCAAGCCTCTGCTTAAAGACCTCCAAAGAAGGAGACTCCACCACACTCATTGGCAGCAAATTCCACTGTCGAACAGCTCTTACTGTCAGGAAGTTCTTCCTAATGTTTAGGTGGAATCTTCTTTCTTGTAGTTTGGATCCATTGCTCCGTGTCCGCTTCTCTGGAGCAGCAGAAAACAACCTTTCTCCCTCCTCTATGTGACATCCTTTTATATATTTGAACATGGCTATCATATCACCCCTTAGGTTGCCTACCCATGGCTTAGGAGCAAAGCCTACACCAATCCAGAGTGGAGTCTCTAAGTTGGTTGGATAGCACCTTGTATGCCTCCTTCCTGCAACTCCTGCAGTCAAATTGGTGCCAAACATGTTGCTCTGCATTCCTTTGGATCCCATCAGTGAGGCCGAGAGGGGGGTCTTGTCATCTGGGCAGCCCAGGACCTCCAGACACACTGCCCAGGCTTGTGCTTTGGTGCTGCTATTGCAGTGGTTTGACTTCACCCCCGGAGGTGCACTCCATTGTCTCTCTAGACAGACAGATGCCAGCAGCAGCAGCAGCAACAGACTTGGAAGGGAGGCCAATATTATTAACGCAGATGAGAAGCTGAGGCTGCCCAGCAAATATACACTTGGGGCTGGCAAGATGTAAGCCAGGGAAGTGGAGAGGCAATGAGGACATACCTACTGATAGCGAAAGGTGAGCTGAAACGGGGACCATTTTTCGTAGGGATGAGGACCGCCATATATTGCTGGACTCCCCAGCAGGAGCCCCAGCCAGCATGCCCAATGGTCAGAGATTGGTTCCTGATGCCTGGTCAACCAGGTGTCCTTTCCGCCTTCTTCTTTCAGAACTGTAGGCAAGGACAGACCCAATTTCTGGAATGCTGTGTCCGGTTCTGGGCTACCCAATTTAAGAAGGATGTTGATCAGCTGGAACGTGTGAAGAAGAAGGCAACCAAGATGACGAAGGGTCTGGAAACCAAGCCTTATGAGCAACGGTTGAAGGAGCTGGATATGTTTAGCCTGGAAAAGAGGAGTCTGAGATGAGATATGATAGATACCTTCAAATATCTGAAGGGCTGTCCCATGGAAGATGGAGCGAGCTTTTTTCCATCTGGTCCAGAGGGTAGGACTCGAACCCATGGCTTCAAGTTACAAGAAATATTCTGACTAAACATTGAGATGAACTTTCTGACAGTACGAGCTGTTCGATAGTGGAGCAGTCTCCCTCGGGAGGTGGTGGACTCTCCTTCCTTTGATGTTTTGGAGCAGAGGTTGGGTGGCCATCTGTCATGGATGCTTTAGCTGAGATTCCTGCATTGCAGGGGGTTGGACTAGATAAGCCTTGGGATCCCTTCCAACTCTACAGTTCTGTGATTCTGTACAGCTTCTTGAGATCATTTGGCTCTATGAGCTGCCTTCAGTCTTGGGACTCTTTCCCCGTGCCAAACTTAAAAGCAAGCCTTGATCCTCTCTTGGGCTGCCTGGCACACAGGTGAATGCCATCAACAGGGGACATCTAATGTCCCACACAACGCACAGATGCTTTGCAGCTGCATCACTGGTGGATCTTTGGTGTGGGGGAAATTTAAGCTCTGGGCATGAAAATGCCCTTTGTGTCAAAGTCCAGGAAGGAAGTTGTTTCCCATCACTAACCCGGGAGCCAGTAGATGGCAGTCTAAGCTTGCAGAAGATTTCTGGCTTCTCCCACACCCTTTTGGCAAAAGCTGGACTTTTCTTGGAGCAAGATAGAGAAAAACACACATTTTTCAGGTAGGTTATGGGATGGGCGGTGGGGAGGGGGGTTTGGCTTCCAACAGATGAAGAAATGGGGTCACTGTTTCTCTTTCTTGTCCCACTCCTGGCACTCACTCGCCAACTTCCACCAACCCATATTTGCACGAACATGCCACATACGTGTTATTGAGTACGTATTTACTGGTTCGAACCTCCCTTTCTTGCAAGGTGCTCAAGGCAGCTCACATGGTGTTCTCTGCCTCCCCCCAGTGATTCGTTTTGTCCTTACGACAAGCCTGTGAGGTAGGCCAGGTTGAGAGAGGGCGACTGGCCCAAGGTCATCCTGCAAGCTTCAGGGTTATGTGAGGATTTGAACCCAGGCCTTCCAAGTCCTGACACAGGAATATAAGAAGAGTCCCGCTGGATCAGGCCAGTGGTCCATGCAGCCCAGCATCCCCTTCTCACATGCACGCCTGGGGGAAACTTGCAAGCAGAAATTGAACACAACAGCACTCTTCCATCCCACAGTTTCCAGCAACTGGGATTCAGAAGCTTTTCTGTCTCTGATCATGGAGGTTCAGAGCCATTGTGGCTATTGGCATGCTAACCACTGTACCACACTGCCTTGCACACCCCACCACAATAGCCCACACCCAAAATTACATGTTCAAGCAGACATGAAGCAGAGGGCTGAATTCTAGCCTTGGCAGCTGCTGAGTTGAGTGCCCAGTGGGGCAGGAGGAACAGGCAGATTTCTGCGCTCCTTCCAAAATGAACCAGAGGCCTCTGGCAGGAAAGGAAGGATCTTAGCAAATTCCCTGGACATCTTCCACCACGGTGGGGCGCAGAAGAAATACCCCCGTCCTATTTCTGGCTGAGGAACCAGGCAGATCATTTCACCAAAATTTCTCCATGGGGAGGAGAAATCCTTCTTCTGTTTCCCAGGGGTGAAAAAATGGCAGGATCAGCGCAGCTGCTTAAATTTAATTTATTTACTGCTGCAAAAATGTCTGCAGCAGAACCAACTGATATCGGCAGACTTGCCACCTATTTAAACCCTACACAGTGCCCCCCCCCAACTCCCAGCCTAATCTCATTCCAGGGTGTTGGGCAGGAGGAAGAGAGAGAAAAAAGAAAAGGGGGGAAAAACACTCAGAAAAACATTTTTCCTTAGAGTTTCTGCTCGGCTTTGATGCAGCCTGAACTGTCCCAACTAATCGCAATGTACATTAATAGAGTATACCAAATTTGCATCTCATTCTTCCTCCAAGAAGCACCAGGTAGGTCTCCCATTTTAACCCTGCCAAGGAAGGCAAGCGATGGATAGATTGATTCATAGGATCAAAGAGCTGTAGAGTTGGAAGGGAACCCCAAGGGTCATCTAGTCCAACCCCACTTTGCAATGCAGGAAATACAGATAAAGTATCCCTGACAGTTGGCCATCCAACCTCTGTTTGATTATTGCATTCGTCCCCCACTTTTCCTCCAAGGAGCTGAAGGTGGCATACATGGCTCTCGCTCTCGTCGCTGCATCCTCTCTGCAACTCTGCGAGGTAGGTCAGTGACTGGCCCAAGGTCACCCAGTGAGCTTCTTGCTCGAGTGGGGATATGAACCCCGGTCCCAGTTCGCACTCTAACCACTACACCACACTGGTAAAGGGGAGAGAGAATGATAATGGCTGGCCACTATCAGAAGGTATAACACAAGGATTTGAACTCAGATCTTTCCAGCACTGTAGCTGCTACGCCACACTGACTGTCTTCCTAGCCTTTCCCAACAGGGGGCACTACATCCTGTTACCCTTTTCTGCCAAGCACGGCGATCTGAGTCACAAGTACCTTCTTCCACTCTTGCTAAGGCCACCTTCGAAGGTCAGTTCAAGAATGTGACTTTGGAGACGCCGCCAACTTGCCTGCCAAAAGCAAATCCTCTTTATCAGCACTAGAATGCTAAGTCACCGGCTACCTGGAGCCTGGCAGGCCAGTCTATTCCTAGAACTGCCTGTTCCTGCTGCCCTCCTGTGGTAGGGTTGCTATACGTCTGGAATTTGCTGGACATAGCCGGAATACTGCAGTCGAAAGCAGTGTCCGGGCAGAAATCGCTGGGAAATCCGGGAAAATCTGGCCATATGGCATAGGCCATAAGGCAACCGATGTTGGAAGTCTAGTTTTTGGTGAATTTCCTTTAAAACAGCTCAACAACTTCGTCTGGGCAACTTTAAATACAGTGGACGCTCGGGTTGCGAACGTGATCCGTGCGGGATGCACGTTTGCAACCTGCAGTGGCGTGTCTGCACACACGTGGGCTGTGATTTGGTGCTTCTGCGCATACACAACCACCGAAACCCAGAAGTAACCCGTTCCAGTACTTCCGGGGTTTGGCGGGTCCGTAACCCCCCCCCCAAAAAAAAAACGCAACCTGAAGCACCTGTAACCCGAAGTATGACTGTATATATATTTAGTTTTTCAAGTTTTAAAATTTTACAATCAGTTATCCAACAACCAACATAAATGCAAGATTTCAAAGAATCTGTTGAACTCCCCTCCTCCCCTTTGTGAGTTCTTATACTAGCCTTTTCCTTCTGCATTTTTTATATTAATCCAAATTTTGTACATTATTTGAGCAACTTCATTTGGTCAAAACTAAAAAATGTTTGCCCCCCTCCCCCCAAAAAGCTCAACAACTTTGAAATACAGCAACCCTATCCTGTGGCACAATGGGTCCATTCATCTGGCGGTTAACCAGAAGGCTGGCGGTTCGAGCCCACCCAGGGGTCGGATGATGACCCTCAGGTTCCCTTCCAACTCCAGAATTCTATGCCTATACCTAGAACACAGGATGGAACAGGCCAGAGAGGGAGGGAGCCCTGCGCTCCAACTTTACTGTCTCTCCATAGCCTGCAGCAGCAAGGACAAGCACCACCAATGTTGCTAACTGACCAGAAAAACTCAATTAAAAACAAACAAACACACAAAACAGAAGAGCAATAACAGCCAGCAGAGCAGTGGTTCCCAAATTAACTGCCCCCAAACCAAACCACTTGATGACCACTTAGTAATATTTCTGCCTCTTGCAGCAATTGTAATGGTGGTATGGTTTTAAGTGGTGTTTCTGTTGCTTCTTTTCTTTCTCATATTGTATGGGAATTGGATCTCCATGGAATTGACATGTCAAGCATCCTTCACAGACATGCTAAGGACCACCTGAATGATGCTCCAACGGTCTGCAGGAACCTCCTACAGTAGAGCAAATAACGCCATCAGCCGGCTTAAGTGATGTACTGAAAAGACACGGCGGATCAATGCAATGCTTGTTTGGTGCTGCAAGGTTTGGCTCCAGGCAGCCCTCCCTGAGGAAGGATGGGGAACCCTCTTTCTAGGCAACCTTCTGAGAGTCAAGGATTGGTTGGATGCAGAGGAATGGTGGGAGGCCAAAGGAAGAAGGCTCAGAGCCCAGGGAGTGGTGGTGGGCAATGATCAAAGGGAGAAGATTGGGGAGAGGAATTGTCAGAAGCTGAAGAGGTAATAGGGCTTAGTGAGTGGGGGGACTCTGTGGCAGAGAGCAGTCTAGAAGCAGAGGCAGAGGTAGAAGCAGAAGCAGGAGAGGAGAGGAGAGGAGGAAAGCCAAGAGTCAGAGGTGAGTCAGGCTAGTGAAAAATCACCCCCTCCTGCAGCAACAAGCTTGTCTCCCAGAACCAGAGAACTGAAATGGGTGGAGTAGTGGCATGCTGGATGCAGGCACAGTCTCTGATTGCTTGGAGAAAACCCTGGAAAAGAGGGGGCTTAGATGGCTGTGGGGAGGCAGGGACTTTCGGTCTCGGCAACTGATCCTACCAGGAATGAACTGCTGTGCTCATTCGGCCTGACACTCCGCCAAGTCTGTGCAGGTCGTGTTCTTGCTAATCATGAGTTAACTCCAACTTTGGTGTGATTTACTGCTGGCTGGCTCCTTGACACTGAGGAGCACATGCAGGGCAGGGCCAGAGGCAAAAGTGGGTGGAAGAAGGAGTGTACATGTTACCTTTGTGCAGTCAGTTGTTTTTTACACTCTCGATCATCTATCCAGACAAGTGAGAGGCATGATCAAGGACAGGCAAAAACTCATGGAGGGTGAAAGCAGGCCCTGTGAGGGGTGTGGCCAGGGGAGAATTCCAAGGGCCATATAGAATGCTTGGAGGGCCACATTGTGTCCTCAAGACTGAGGTTGCCTGGGCCTGATGCACAGGGTTCTTTAATTGAGAAGACCTCTCTCCAGTCATTGCTTACTGGTGGGTGACTGAGCAGAGGACCACACACCACCTCAAATTCCTATTTGGCAAATGAGTTTGAAACCTTGGGAAGGGGGATTTTAGGGAATAAACAGCAAGCACCAATGGGGTCAAGCCACTTCACACCCACTGCTGCTTCTCTGCTTCTAAACACCCTGTCCAAAAGCAGTTTTCCTGTCTAGATAAATATATGCATGCACCAAAGCCAAGAACCAAGGGCTGCTCTGTCCTAGCTATCTGAAGTTTGGGGGAGATTGCACTAATTACAGCAGATAAGGGCGTTCTTTTGCTTATCGCCTACCTGAAGACCTGCGGAGGGAAGCATCTTCCTTTGGGCCCTGTTCTCCTTCCGCACTCAGATGCACACATGCAGACCATCATTTGCTGATAGCTCTTATCCCATCCCATCCCTGGGAGCTGGTGATGCTCCTGGGACTCCACAGCTGTGCAGCCTGAGCTGAAGCCATCCTGAGGCCAGATCTTGCAGTTTGCATTTCCTTCCTCCCTATTCCACAGATAAGGTTATCTGGTCCATATGCCAAGCAGGGGCTCCTGCGCCTTTAAGGCTTGCGGGAAGGGAGGAATGCAAAAAATTCTTTCTAAGCTTTCCACTCCAAGCAGGGTGGACCCTCTGAAGGTTGTTGGACTCCAACTCCCATCAGCCCCAGCAGCATGGCCAATGGTCTGGGGGTGATGGGAGTTATTGTCCGACAACATCTTGAAGGTTGCAGGTTCCCCGTCCATGTCTTAAAGGTACAGGATCCTTCTTATGGTCCAAACTGGCAACCCTATGCCACCATCCCTCCTCACTGGATGGCTTTTGGGTGATGCAATGGTTCTAAGGGGGTTGCTCGTGTGTAAGTTGCCGCCACTCCTGGCTAGGACAGCCTTGCACTCGTGGCTGTCTCAGTCGCTGGCACAATCCGTCAGTGGGCGTTTCTTAAACTTCTTCCAGCAAAGAAGTTCTTTGACGCCAAGTCTCCTCCTACTCTCCCTGCGCGGAAGTCTTCTGCGCAGGGAGGGTGTGGGCAGCGGAGTACCCGTGCTCTCCCCACTGGTCTCCGGTGAAGAGTCCTGGAGCCTTCTCTCCGATTCCCCCATCTGCCCCCCTTCACCCCTGGTGTTACGCTGATTTCCTTCCCCAGCAGATGGGCTGCCTCTCTCCCTGCTGGGACCCTCTCCGGCATCGCTCTGGAGCCTTCCCTCCACCTCTGGCTCTGATGGCAGTTCCCTGACAGGTGAGCAGGTGCTAAGCTGTGGAGTGGAAGAGGCAGTTCCGAAGCTGGTCACTCACAGAAGGGAGAAGCAGCCCCTGCTGAAATTCTACTGCCATGACAGGAGTTCTTGGCAATGGGTGAACCTGTTTGGGTGCATTGCTTAGTTAAGCTCATGAAGGTCCCATTGATTTCATTTTGGGAGTTCAGCACATATCTCAGTCGCTGTCATTGCCATCCACAGGACTGGGAATGCCTTGCAATTGGCTGGCTCCCAGCCACATACCACTTCCCTGCTTAGCCTTTTGACTCCTCTTGCGCATGCATGCTGGACCCAGACATCACATGAGCTTCATTCACAGCTCTTCCTGGCCCATTGCCCACCACTAGCCAGCCCCTTTGGACTACTTTACAAAAGCTAGAAACCAAGAGACCCTCATTTACATAATTGCGCATGCTTGATGTAAATTTATGCAGATTTAACATAATATGTTGCCAAACATTTTGCCTCAGGTGGAAAGGAAAAAAACAAAAAACCCTATGCATGTTTCACTCTAGAGAATCTACTTGCATTAAGAATAATTTCCTGCAGATTGCATCTGACACTGTGTTGTCTGGCTTTCAGTTACATCCACAAATACACATCCGAGGTTCTAAGAACGTCTGACGTATTCAGATTCAGTATATCCATCCCCCCCCCCCCCCACGAAGCCAGGATGTATATTTCTCATACAGGTTCTGGATTTTTCTAATCTCAGATGGCCACACAGACATTTCACTCCCTAAATCAAGTGTGGGGAACCTTTGCTCCTCTAGGCATTGCTAAACTACAAATCCCATCAGCCCCAGCATGCATGCTCAAAAGCTAGGGATGATGGAGTCTGTAGTTCAGCAACATCTGGAAGGCCAGAAGTTCCCCAGACTTGTCCTGAATGACTCAAAATTGCAGTGGATTGTGTATTGGAGGACTGGAATTGGTCCAGGGATCTGTGTTGAAGTCCCCACTTAACCACAAAGATCACCGGCTGAACCTGGACTAGCTCTCTGGATTTCTTTATTTTTATTATTGTTGAAAATGCTAGACATTGTGCAAAAGTAGACATAGCAGAAGCCCTGCTTTATGACCTAATGCAAACTTCACCAACCTAGTGTCCTCCATCTGTTCTGGACAGCATCTCCCAGCAGACTCACATGCTCTGAGTGTCTCTATTTTCCAGGGACAGTCCCAGATTTACAGAATCTGTCCCAGTTTCTGTTTTGATCCCAGAATGCCTTGCTTTTCCTTAGGATGTCCCTCTTTTTATCGCAGAAATGTTGGATGGTATATGGAGTTATGCGACCCCTGAGCCAAGGAGATAAGTAACTATGTATACTTTAAAAAAGGTAAAGGTAAAGGAGCCCTGACAGTTAAGCCCAGTCGCGAACTATTCTGGGGTTGCAGCGCACGGAAACGCCGTTTACCTTCCCGCCGGAGTGGTACCTATTTATTTACTTGCATGTGCTTTCAAACTGCTAGGTGGGCAGGAGCAGGGACCGAGCAACGGGAGCCCACCCCGTCGCGGGGATTGGAACTGCCGACCTTCCGACCGGCAAGCCCTAGGCTCAGTGGTTTAGACCACAGTGCCACCTGTGCCCCATGTATACTTTAGAAGACATCTAAAGGCAGCCCTGAATGGGGAAGTCTTTAAATGTTCAACATTTTATTATGTTTTTTAATATGTTGTAAGCCACCCAGAGTGGCTGGGGTGACCCGTTGAGATGGGCAGGGCATAAATAATAAAATTGTGGTTATTGTTGAATAAAGGTAAAGGTAAAGGGACCCCTGACCATTAGGTCCAGTCGTGGCCAGCTCTGGGGTTGCGGCGCTCATCTCGCTTTATTGGCCGAGGGAGCCGGCGTACAGCTTCCGGGTCATGTGGCCAGCATGACTAAGCCGCTTATGGCGAACCAGAGCAGCGCACAGAAATGCCGTTTACCTTCCTGCCAGAGTGGTACCTATTTATCTACCGTACTTGCACTTTGACGTGCTTTTGAACTGCTAGGTTGGCAGCAGCAGGGACCGAACAACAGGAGCTCACCCCGTGGCGGGGATTTGAACCACCAATCTTCTGATCGGCAAGTCCTAGGCTCTGTGGTTAGGACACCCCTATTTTCACTGGAGAAATGCTAGAGGGGGAAACTGGGGCAGGGGGCTGCCCTCTTATATTCTGTAAAGCACCATGTGCCTGGATGGGGAGCAATCTACCTTACAGGGTTGTTTTTGAGGATAAACTTGGGCAGGGAGAACCTCTTGCTTGTCCAGATAGAGAATACAGACAGGTACATGGTTAGGCTTGGAAATCAGCCGACCACACAGAGGTAAAATTTGCATCTGTTTCTCCACCCGCTTCTGGCTCCGATCCCAAACATCACCAGCATGTGGCCCCCAGAGGACTTCTCAGAATGGAATGCGGCCCCCGGTCTGGGAAATGTTCCCTAAGACATCCAGGGCAGCGCTCACGGCTCCCTCCTAGGCGTATGAATGTTAAGAAGCGAAAGGTTCAGGAATCTCCTCGGTTCAGTACAATAGCCTGGTTGTTAGAGCTCGCTGGCAAGAAATCCAGACAGGAGTGGGGCAGCCAAATGAGGTACAGTTGGCAGGGAAGCCCCTTATACGAGTCGCGAGCACTCGGTATATGAACTGGAAATCTGTTCGTGTAATGAGAAAATTGGTACCGCGGCTGCTTATTAACATTTGGAGGGTAGGATGCAAAGCAGCAGCCACACATTCGCTGCTAGTAAGCCCTGGTGGATATATGGAGTTAGGATTGCTAAATCAGTTGAATCAAAGGATGGGGTGGAATGGGGTGACCATTCCTCATTCTCCAGGCCTCAGGAATGAGACATTTGCTGCTCCCGGGAAGCTGAGAAACCCTTTTTCTTCCTTGCAAGCGTTCGTCTTCCCTGGCTCAGAGGATGTTGGGGGCAAAAAGGAGGCGGGAGAACGAAAGTTCCCCAAACCTTATTTTCAGCCTCAGCTCCACTGCCTGCTGCTTATATTTTTTTAGGACTCTTTTTGGGTGTGGGCAGGGAGGGAAATAGGGGCACCCCTTGATGCGTTTATACAGATCATTTGCTCCTCCGCAGAGTGTTCTGTCCATCTGTCATGGGTGCTTTGGTTCAGATTCCTGCATTGCAAGGGCTGGACTAGAGAACCCCCAGAATCCCATCCAACTCTTCTAAGATTCAGCACACGTGCACAAAACATTTTAATGACATTTTGGTTATTTATCTTGGGAGGCGAGTGCCACATGCTTCTTCTTCTTCAGGCACTGTCTTCTAAGTGTGTTTTGCAGAGGGCACAACTGCCCTTCCAGAAGGGACCTGCTCTATAGATGAATAAATTAGGCATAAGGCTCCGCATCTCCTGCTTCCTCATTGCAGGCATTCAGCTGTTTCCTCTCCTTCACATTATGCAAATCAGATTTCTGAGCTACCCCTTCTCTTTGTAAAATTAACTACTGAGAAGATGCAGTGAAGGCAGTAGGAAGCGATTGGCCTCCGTGTGGTGTGAGAACCCATGAACATAAGAGCTGTAAAACTGCTTGTGGAGAAGTGGAATACAAATAAACAGATGACGACGGTGATGAGTTGACCCCACTGGGATCTGGGCTGGAACCACAACGTTTTAGAGGCCAGGAAACAATTTTTCCAGAATGTTTTCTGGGCCTGCTCTTCTTTATTTATTTAAATTTACATACTGCCCTTCTTCTGAGGATCACAGGATGGTTTACAGTATAAAAATACACAACATAATAACGAAGAAAATGATGTCCAACCAGTCCAGTTTAAAAGGCCACAGGTTCCTTAATTAGCCAAAGGCCTGGGAGAAGAGGAATGTTTTTCTCTCGGCACCTGAAAATATGTAGTGAAGGCTTCTTCTTCTTTGGCAATCACTTGTATCCGAGTAAGATTGTCTTCCATCAACACAGTTTCAACAGTGAGTCTGTAAGTGACTGTGGAGGCCAATGCTGGACCAAACGCCCTTCCACAATGGGGACATTGGTTTCTGGGTGGGAGCTGACCACGGTGAGGGTTTGCCAAGCACGTTTCTCCCTTTCATCCTGAGTTCGAGCGTCTTCAAAGCCCATGACACCTTGGGTAAAGGCTGTTCTCCAACTGGAGCACTCGCAGGCTAGTGTTTCCCAGTTGTTGGTGTTTATACTACTTTTTTTTAAAAAAAGCCTTGAGATAGTCTTTAAACCTCTTTTGTTGACCACCAGCATTACTCTTTCTATTTTTAAGTTTGGAATAGAGCAGTTGCTTTGGAAGACGATCATCAGGCATCCGCACAACATGACCAAGTCCAACGAAGTTGATGTTGAAGAATAATTGCTTTCGACACTGTAACGAAGGCACCAGACGGTTTGCAATGCAAGATTACAAAATATGAGCACAAAATGCATAACAAACGAACAAATGAGAGCAAACCAATAACTCCCCTCCCTTTCCAGTTGTGGAAAGAACTCTTGTGCTTGGATATTCTTTACAGGTTTCCCACAAACCTCTGGTTGTCCCCTGTAAGAACAGGATGCTGGAGCAGATGAGTCAATGGCTTGACCCAGCAGGCTTTCCTTCTTATGTTCTGAATCCTGCTTGCTGTCTCCCTTACCCCCCCAAGGGCCAACTTTTACGGGGGGGGGAGCCACACACCTTTCAGTCGCCTGGCACCATTCTGCTGATTGGCAGCTAGGTGGTCCTGCAGGAAGATCTGGTCTGCTGGGCAGAAGGGTCCCCCCCAACCCCTGCCCTAGTGGATGTAGAGCAGCAATACCATGCCCTCCAACATTTATCTGATGAAAATAGGGGCATCCTATTCAATTCTTCTTCTTCTTCTTCTTCTTCTTCTTCTTCTTCTTCTTCTTCTTCTTCTTCTTCTTCTTCTTCTTTTATACTATGCCCATCTGACTGGGTTCCCCCAGCCTCTCTAGGCAGCTTCCAACATATATAAAAACATAATCAAATGTTAAACATTAAAACACTTCCCTATACAGGGCTGCCTTCAGATGTCTTCTAAAGGTTGTATTGTTCCTTATCACCTTGACTCAATCCTCCAACATTCCTCCAATGAAAATATTTATTATTTATTTTATTTATTGAACTTATATACCGCCCTATACCTGGGGATCTCAGGGCGGTTCACAGAATGAAATCAAGACATAAAACCACAAAATACATAATTAATTACATAATAGAAATAAAATGCATAATAAAAATAAAAACAACAACCCAATAGGCCCCACCAAAAGCCTGGTCAACCAAAAGCCTGGTTTAAAAAGGAACGTTTTTGCCTGGTGCCTAAAGGTGTATCATGAAGGCGCCTGGCAAACTTCCCTGGGGAGAGCATTGCACAGATGGGGAGCCACTGCAGAGAAGGCCCTTTGCTCGTGCTGCCACCCTCCAGACCTCCCGAGGAGGAGGCACATGAAGAAGGGCCTCAGAAGATGATCTCAGGGTCCAAGTAGGTTCATATGGAAAGAGGTGATCCTTGAGGTATTGTGGTCCTGAGCTGAAAATAGGGACGTTCCAGTATCAAATGAGAAACTGGGACAGCTTCTGTAAATCCCGGACTGTCCCTGGAAAATAGGGGCACTTGGAAGGTCTGCAATACAGACTGGGGAGAGGACAATAGCAATAGCAGAAGGGGAATGGGGAAAAGTGGAAGGGTTGATATTTCTGATAGAGGGTAAAAGCAGAGAGGTGGCATCCTTGGAAATAGGCTGCCTTTGTCAGGCCCTTCCATGCCCACCTGGCTCAACGCAGCCGCAACATTTGCAAACTCTTGGCGGCTCATGCTCCCGGCTGTTGACTCATCAAAAGCTCCTTAACTCTCTGCCTGGCTGTTTGTTCTTCAGCTGTTTCCCACGTCGCTTTCCCAGGTTGCGGCCGATAAGGCTCGTTTGTTGGCTCCCGACCCGTTGGGGACACGTCAAAGAGAAACACACAGGCGCACGCAAGGAACAAAGGGCCCTTAGCCCTGGCAACAGATGCTGGGAGCACAGGAGGGAGGGGGGAGGGAGTGTCAACATCAGAAGGTGCGCAGGAAGCTGTAGCCGGTGGGAAGGTGACTGTGTTGGGTGGCGTGGCGACTCTTGGAGGTCACAGATATAGCTGCATTAGAGCTCCTGTGCTGTGGGGAAGGAGGAGGGCAAGTTGGATTCGGGTCTCCTGAAAAGGATGCTGGGTTTGCTGCTGTTGCAATGAAGATCTGTCACTTTAGACACACATTTACCTGTTGGCTTGATTGCTAGGGAATAGGATGATGATTATAGGAGCCAACTCCTAGGGACCAGGCCCTTTCAGCTGTTAGAATTCCTGCTCCATGATTGCAGTCACGGGATTGTTGTCTATCACATGACGGTGTATGTTTTGACTCCACAGAGTGGGAAGTGACGGAGACAGGATGTTTGTGCTACTGTGTTCCGTGAAGTGGGACTATTGTCCTTTGTTTAGTTTTTTCTCTTTGCTGTCTGATGCTAGAGAGAGAGGGAGCCATGTTGCAGTGCTCCGTGTGTGTTTATATGTAAATAAAGTAGATTAGTCAAAATGCTGAGCTGCTGAGGTCTGTCACACGAACTGCGCAAACTCTGTGTGCCGATGTCTGTTGGCTGTGATGTTTGGGCTGAAGAAAGCTTTTGAAGCTCCCGAACGATCGACCAGGAGGGAGAGAACATGCCAGTCGGGCATGTGTCTCTGCCAGGGTCCTACTAGTAACATCAGCCCCCCATAAAATATTTGAGGGGGCCAGGGGCCCCCCAAAGTCAATGGGCATTGCCATTCAAATGGTGCACGTGTACCATGTCTTGTGATCGATTATGCAGGGCAGAGCTTAGCTGGTACCCTTTAATATTTTATTAAAGTTGGCACCCCTGATGATGGTGGTGATGATGCAGTATCACATGTCCTTGCTTCTACCATGGAACACCCCCCCTCTATTTCCCCCATGCAGCCCCCACCATCCCCAAAGGATAGAGGCTTGGGGAACCCACAGAAACACATTTATGGGGGGAGTTCCACTGGGCAAGCGCAAATCCTTGCGCTAATGGGACGAGGGACTTAGAATCATAGGACTGTAGAGTTGGAAGGGACCCCGAGGGTCTTCTAGTCCAACCCCATGATGCGCAGGAATCTTTTGCCCAATGTGGGATTCGAACGCATGACCCTGAGATGCTCAACCAACTAATGCTCAACCCATTAAGCCATTGTTGCTACTTCATTGCTGTTGCTATTCCGATGCTTGTAACTGTATCTCATTATTATTGTTATGTGTTTGGGGCAAGGGACGAAGCAAAGAAGCATAGAGTTGTAAAGTTGGAAGGGACGCCAAGGGTCATCTAGACCAACCCCCTGCAATGCAGGGATCTCAACTAAAGCATCCATGACACATGGCCACCCAACCTCTGCTTAAAAACCTCCAAGGAAGGAGAGCCCTAAAGGAGTGCTGACCTTTAAAACCCTAAACGGCCTCGGTCAGTATACCTGAAGGAGCGTCTCCACCTCCATCGAAGGTCCAGCGCCGAGGGCCTTCTGGCGGTTCCCTCGCTGAGAGAAGTCATTACAGGGAACCAGGCAGAGGGCCTTCTCTGTAGTGGCACCCGCCCTGTGGAACACCCTCCTAGCAGATGTCAAAGAGAAAAACAACTACCAAACTTTAAGAAGACATCTGAAGGCAGCCCTGTTTAGGGAAGCTTTTAATGATTAATAGCTTATTGTATTTTAGTGTTCTGTTGGAAGCCGCCCAGAGTGGCTGGGGAAACCCAGCTAGATGGGCGGGGTATAAATAATAAATTATTGTTTTTATTAACCTCCCAAGAGAGTACATTCTACCATCGTATAGATCTTACTGCCAGAAAAAACAGTTTTGGTAAAATAAAGTTTCAAACAACTGTTTCAAATATTAAAGAATATTTAAATCGGCCACAAACTCGGAACAGACTAAAACATACATCCACATTCTACATATCAGGGTAGGCTTGTCTAAACAAAAATGTTCTTAGCAGCTGCTGAACAGAGAACAGTGATGGCGTCTGCCTCATCTGAATAGGTAGGGAGTTCCAAAGTTCCCCTAAAAGACTGAATTCATACAAATGGGTAATGGGTATTATATGGCACCCATAAGAGTGCTAGTTCTGCCGATCGAAGCTTCTGAGTGAACATATATGTGGTAAGGCAATCTTGTAGGTAAACTGGTCCTATGTTGTTAAGGGTTTTTATATACTAATAGCCCAATACACGTGTTGTTCCTAATGGGGTGCTGGGCAGGATCCCATTGCAGTCTGCCCAATGGCACTTTCTACAGCCAAACGCCCCCAGATCGTTTGCATTCTCCTGCCCTGGGCCTGGCGATACAGTACCAGGGGATTAATCACCGCCCGCCGTCGTATGCAACGATGCTCTTGATAGGCAATGATTGGGCCTGACGGGCAGAAATTGAACAGGCGAAGCTTTCCCCAGCACGACGGGGGTTAGAAGTAACTGGAGAACGCGAGATATAAGTAAATCAATGCAATGAAATATGTAAGACCTACTAGGCGAGAGAGAGACTGCAGGCAGTGCCTGTTGGCGGGGGGGGGGGGGACCCAGTTGCCAGAGGATTGCTGCAAGAGAGCCGTCCGTGATCATGTGGAGCCTGCCTGTGTACTTAACGGCCTCTCCTGTGGCTAGCAGAATAATTTGCAGATAGCAAATGCCTACAAAAATAGCTGAATTGGCATCATTTATGCAGGTTGCAAGGTCTAAATCCTGCCCCCCCCCATCAGGGACAACAGTCCCAATTTCTGTTACCTGCTCCCAGGTAAAACAACATCCCTGTTTTTATCCCTATGCTGCCTTTGGAGAAGATTTTATTATTTAAAATAAGATTGTATTAAGAACTTTCATAATACAATGCAATAAGAAACACACTAATCTAAACAAGACGAGAGAGAGAAATAAGAATGCAAAGTCCTTTCTCAGAGGTATATCTTAACTTGTCCTGCACAAAAAGAGGTTCCCTTTCTCCTCCCAGCCTCCCACCCTGGGAGATCTTCCCTTCCCTATCTCTGACACAGGGTCCTTTGCCAGAAAGGCGTCACCTTCATCTGCATAAGTTCCCTCATTGAGTCAGAGTGAGGATAAGAAGAAGAAGACGAAGACGAAGACGAAGAAGAAGAAGAAGAAGAAGAAGAAGAAGAAGAAGAAGAAACAAGAGCAAAGGAAATAAAGGAAAGATAACAAAAATAATAAAGGAGTAAATAATAATAATAAAGGGGAGGGGAAGAAAGTTAAAGAAATGAATAAAAAGGACTTCCAACTATCCACCTGTTATGTTATATAGACAAGAGTTTATAGAATCATAGAACTGGAAGGTACTCTGAGGATCATCTGGTCTGACCCCCTGCAAGGCAGGAATATGCAGCTGTTCCATATGGAGATCGAACCTGCAACCTTGGTGTTCTCAGCACCACACTCTAACCAACTGAGCCATCCAGTGGAATATGACAGGAGTTCTTCAAAATATTCAAATATTTACTCCAGATATATAGTATCCAGCTCTTTCTCCCACTCCTAGATGACGTTCTTGCCGTCTTCAAGTCCAGGCACCTCTAGTGTATTCATTTTTCCTTCTTTTGGTGAAGATTTTGATGATTAATTACACACACACACAGAGCATGAGGATTGAGCTCAAAGTAGCTTCAGTTGTTCTTTGGAACCCTACGCCCTGTCTCTTCCTTTGTCGAATGTCAAGGAGACCACATCTCTTTTTTATGCCACAATTGATACTGCTCCTCCTGAGCCTCCCAGCTCCTCCTTTCAGTGTTGAAGACCCACAAGCCATCCAGGGACTGGGTGTGCAGCTACCACCAGTGTTGAAGCAAGACCCAGCTTGCCATTGGGCATGTGGCAGAGGGTGCCACCATGCCCTTTGCCTCAGGCAGCAAACTGTCTTGCGCAGGCCCCAGGCTGCCTAAGCTCCCTTTCTTTACATGTGTTGGAAGTTTGGGTGCAACTCAGCTTGCATGGGGTTAAGAAACATTCGCAGGCTACCTTTGTGCCTTGGACCTCTTTGCTCACCTGCCTATCTCTTTAAAGTGTAGACTGAGGTTGCATCTTGTTTGCAACTTCCGCCTCCTCCTCCAACTTCTCTCTTGAACCTCAAGATGAGAAAGGTCACCTCGGATCTCTCCCCTGAGAACAAAGGGGCAATCCCAGCTTCCTTTAACTTTTCTAGATTAGTATGGTTATGACTGGAAGCTTTCTTCTATCCAAGTTCAGCACTTCCTGCAATAAAGCCCTTTATTATTTTCTTCCTGCATCTCTCTGTGCCTGCGTGATTGCAACAGGTAAAGTCTGCTCTCCGGCCAAATGCACAAGCCGGACGCCATACACTTTGCATGCCAAAGAGCTCCAATAGCTTATGGAGCTCGGTTTTTGATCATATGGCCCTGGGGTTTTTGTCACGGCGTCTGTCTTCTACCTGCCATTGGCTAAAGCCCGTCTGGCACAGTCCCGGCCGCCAACATGAAAGTGTTCCAGGAGCTCTTTATCCAAATCCCCATTCAAAGTGTTTGCCGCAGCCACTCAGAATTTATCTCCAGTCACAAGGACAACAAAGAGCCGCACTGGGGCATGGGCGGGGGGGGGGGCAGTTTCCCCTCTGCAGGCCTGTCTGTCCCCAGGAAGGGGGTCAGCTTAGTGGGGATTCTCATACTCTGGCTGCAGGAGCTGGGTGCTGCAGTTCTGTCTGTGCGTGTGTCTGGGAGTGGGGAGAGAATACCGTATTTTTCGCTCCATAAGGTGCACCGGAACATAAGGTGCGCCTAGTTTTTAGAGGGGGAAAGCAAGAAAAAAAATATTACTCCCCCTCAGCCCCAAAGAGCAAAGAAGCCAAGACAGCGAGTAGGATGGATCCCGCTAGCTGTCTTGGCTTCTTTAGCCGCGCGCAGCCTCTCCGGCCGGGAGAGGCTGTGCACGACTATGGCAATTCCCCTACCTCCCGCAAAAGCCCACAGGAGCCGCACACCCTTTAAGGAGCGCACAGCTCCTGCGGGCTTTTCAACGAGGAGGGAGAAGGGCTGACTGGCCGCGTCAGTCCCTTCTCCCTTCTGGGGAAAAGCCTGCAAGAGCCGCACGGAGCTTGTGTGCGGCTCCTGGGGGCTTTTCCTGCCTGCCTCTCCCCTGCATTCGCTCCATAGGACGCACATACATGTCCCCTTACTTTTTAGGAGGGGAAAATTGCATCTTATGGAGCGAAAAATATGGTGTATAGACTAGTTTCTGGGAGGCTAAAAGCAAATGCAACAACTGGAGGCACAGCTCAGAAAGCTGCTGCTGCTGGGCTTCAGTGCAATAATTTGATACCAGAAAGCCACTTCTACCCTTGAAGGAGGTGGATTTGCAGGCTTCACGACCCCACCACATGTGCGGCGGTTGGAGCCGCGCGATTGGGGGGATTCCTGGCTGTGTCATCCCCTGGCCAGCCAATCGGCTGGCTCTGGGGGCGTGGCCTACCCTACTTAAGGCAGGATGCAGCTGGGGATCTTCCTCTTCGCTGCCTGCCAGCTGTTCCTGCTTTTCCCACCCTCCCGCCCTATAGGGTTTTTGTTCCTTGACCTTGCTATGGACCTTGGTTGGTCGCCGTTGAGGGGCCTGGTAGGAATTTTTCCACTTGGCAAATCGCCACCACCTGCTCCGCATATTGCAGGGTAGTCCGATAAAGGATCCCGGGGGTCGTGGCCCTGTCTGAAGCCTATGGAGGTGAGGGCCTAAGACACACCCCCTATTGGTGACCCCGGGGGAGTTCCTAGTTGATGTGCATCAGCAGGACTTCCCCTACTGGTGGTTAACCCTTCCCGGACTTCAAGCGGACAGGCTGAAGTCGGATATAGTCGGTTAGGACCAATGCCTAAGCCAATGCCGCTCATCACCTGTAACCAATAAAGTTGTGGCCTTATTTAGCCCATTAACCTTAATAATTGTGTCTTGTGTCTTTATTTCCACGGGGGGGGGGGGACTCACCACGCAAGATTATATAAGAAAACACAAATGCCCGGCCTTGTTCAGGGGTGGCAGAGACTCCTGGTTTCTTCTCCAGGCGAGCTACGGGTTCTCCTAGTCTTTGCACATGTTGTGATTGAATTCCCCCAGCCCAAGATCTGGCAGGGCTCGGCACTTTGTCTTGATACGGAAAACAGGATTTTTTTTTCTGTATCAGCCTTCTGGTCGGAAATGTTGACACCTCTCTGCTGCAGGCTGTATCCCATGTAGGGGCAAAGTCTCCCCTTTGTGAGTGAAGCCACAAGGTGAAGCCTGCCATGAGGTCCTGCTCTGCCCCTGCTAGATTCCTTCCAGCTGCACAGACCTGTCCCAGGGCCCCCACTTTATCTCCTAGTTACACAAGCTGGCTGGAGATAGGGCACCGTCTGTCTGCTGCTGCCAACAATTGAGGCAGCGATTAGCATGTGGCCCACAGCCCAAGGACCGTGTGCTTGATCAGGAGTGTCCTTCGACGCTGCTGGGGCCAGCCCACGGCTGGGTGAGGGGAGGACCTGGGGCCATCAAAGATGCTTCAGCATCTAAGGAATGATTCGGCTGAGGTGCAGCCTAGTGGCTAAAAATGACCTATCTGGAGGTTCTGTGCACACAGAGAGGTGACTTATAGGAAGTCACAGCACCGTTCTGACCTTGTGTACTCCAAACGGCAGACCAGGATTCCAGAGAAAGGCCTTTACTCAACACGATGCTCGAGATCCTTTAACTGGGGATGCCAGGACTTGAACTTGGGACATTGTGCATAGCGGATCTGTGGCCATATTCAGCCAACATTGTTTGCTTGAGCAGCCAGTGTGGTGTAGGGGTTGTAGCGTCCGGCTAAGAGCTGAGAGACCAGGGTTCAAAGCCCCACTTGACCGTCAAGCTCACGGGGTGAGCGTGGGCCAGTCGCTGCCCCTTGACCTCACCTGGCTTACAGGGTTCTTGTGGGGATGAATAATTATAACCATAAGGAATAAGGAATAGCAAGACAGGTTCCTGCCTCAAGGAACATACATATCTACATGAACAAGTTAAATAAATTCCAATGGCAGGAGAAGAAACTAGTGGAAGAAAACAAGAAGAGGTACATGGATAAAGAGGGGAAATAATTTGTATGGTGGGGGGAACCATGTGTGTCGCCTTGAGTTCATTGGATAGGAAGGTGGAATATAAATGCAAGAAAACCAAATTAAGCAAGCAAATTGTATTCTCGCCAAGGAATTCTTCCTACTTACTCTAAACAGCCAGAGGGTCTGATCGTGACTTAACTTAAGGTAAAGGTAAAGAGACCCCTGACCATTAAGTCCAGTTGTGGCTGACTCTGGGGTTGCGGCGCTCATCTCGCTTTATTGACCGAGGGAGCCGGCGTACAGCTTCCGGGTCATGTGGCCAGCATGACCAAGCCGCTTCTGGCGAACCAGAGCAGCGCATGGAAATGCCGTTTACCTTCCCGCCGGAGTGGTACCTATTTATCTACTTTCAAACTGCTAGGTTGGCAGGGTGACTCAATTTAGCAGTGACTTAAAGGCAATTTGCATATGCCTGAGCCTCGCCGGAAAAAGGATGGCCAAACTGGCCTGCAGGCTGGTGGTTCCTTACAGCTTCACCTGCTCCACTGTTGAACCTGATTCCTGCATTGCAGAGGGTTGGAATAGATGACCTTTGGGGGACCCTTCTGACTCAACAATTCCATGATTCTATGAACTGCTTACGGGGATCACGGTGCAGCGAGAATGAGGCAGGTGCTTTGCTTGGGCCTCTTCTCTTTGCATCACGACAGGATGGATGAAGCAAGCCGTGTTCCCAAGCCCCTCGTGCCTTAACAAGTGCCTGAACTTTCGCCCTTCCCTTTTCAGACAGCTGGCGCTTGCCTCGTTTATTAACTCCTGCCGCAAGGTGCTTTGCTTCCGTACGGTTTCCTCAGACGCTTCAGCGGGGACGAAAGAAGGACAGGAGGAATCTTGCGTTCTCCAGGCAGGCAGGGGCCAGCGCAAGGCATTTTGCCACCTAAGGCAAATGGTGTTCTGCTCCACGAACAGAAGCTGGCTGGGGGACTGATGGCTGGATCCAGTAACAGAGGTGGGGCAGTGTCCTCCACTGCCCTTGGGGACAGAAAGCTGCACCTCAAATGCCTTCCTTGGTGTCAGATGCCTGAAGCAGCCGCCTTGCTCTGCCCAATGGCAGAACTGGCCGTGCTTGCAGTAAAAGGAGTCAAGAGAGCACTGCCATTGGGAACTAGCCTATGGGGCAAGTGCAGAATCACTTATCCTCTGCACCAGACTTGTGAGCATATTCACGCTGCAAACATACTGTTATAGATTTGGTGGGGGGACTGCTAGAAACTAATAAATGGTAGGATTTTGATTATTTGGAGTACTGAAGGGAAGATTGGAGGCCAGTGGAAAATTGCAGGCTAGGCTTCCTTTCCAAGCCAGAACCTCACCTGGGATGAGTGTGGTGTTAACATGACGAAAGGGGTTGGTGGCTCATCTGAGAGGAACTCTTGGGCCTGGGCAGACAGAGGTGGCCACGGTGATGGGGTGTGTGTTTCAGATGACAGGAAAAGAAAGCCTTCAGAGCAAGGTGTGCTGGAAAGAAGGGAGAGAAGAAAGACTGGGATCCATCTTGGGCAGGCTGGCTGAAGGCTGGCTTGGAGAGAGATGCCTTTGATTCAAGTGCTGCACTGCTGTTGGGGACAAGCCCCTCTTGAGATGACCATGCTGAAAGACCCAGACTCCCTCCATGCAGATGGAAGGTGCAAATAGGTGAATCAATAATATTTTTAAAAAATCTGTGGCAGTCTCTGCCGTGTCTCTGAAGGAGCACAAACCTTGGGTGAACCCCTGGAACCCCTTGGTTCCAGCTTGACAAACGGTGGTGGCAGCGCCCAACTTTTTTAACAGTATGGTGGTTTTCTACCAATTTTATTTGTCTGTTGAGTTTATATCCTGCCCTTCCTCCCGAAGCAGCTCAAAGTCATGGCTTCCCCCAAAAGGATTCTGGGAATCATCGTTTGCGTGGCATTAGGGGAAACGCTTCATCACAGAGTCCACTCCACAGCTGCTCCATTTACCCCATGCCTCTCTTCCTTGGCAAAGTTGAGCTGCCAGATGGAGCCGTTGCATCGCAATATCTTTATGGGGTGCCAATTGTGCCCCCTGTTTACCCAGTGGAGTAGGGCGCTGGCTTCTCCCCTCTCCCCTCCTGCTCTGATCCTGCCCAGCCTCCTGGCTTACTCAGGGTGCCCCGTTAATGCTGTGTTCTGCCCTCGTCTCTCTTCCAGGAGCATGAAAACGGGGAGGCGTGCTTGGGAGGCAGAGCACAGACCTTCATTAGCCAACTTGTACTTCTCATCGGCCAATGAATTATAGAACACAAGCACATCTTTGAAATTCAGCCAGGCTGCTAAATCTAGCAATTTTTTAACAGGTAAGATGTAACTAATTTAGTAGATGCCAACTTCATGGAGTGATAATGAGATCGTTCCGTTGGTGCAATCATTTCAGCTTGCTGGGCAAAACAGTCTCCCTTCTCGGTGGGTCAGTGGCTACTCGCCACAGTGACGACGTTTTGCCTCCACGGTCAGAGGCAGCGATGCTTCTGAATACCAGTTGCTGAAAACCGTGGGAGGGGAGAGTTGTGTTCGAATCCTGCTCACTGGTTTCCCATCGGCCACCGGCCTGATCCAGCAAAGCTCTTCTCATGTTCACTCCCACTGGATAGGTGTTGCAGTCAAAAAAATATCCCCCAATTCTCAGCAATATCTTTGACATTGCAAGGGATCCCTGGCGTGGGAGAGAGTGGGGCTACCCCTCTTACGAGTGTGTGGGGCAGCAAAACACCTGGGAATTCAGAGCCAGCAGCCTTTCCAAACAATAGCTGTGGGTGTAACTCTTTGGTGACTACACACATCTGTACGCAATCCACCAATAGGATGGTCACGCGTCCTACATTTCAGACAATGGTCCTTTGCTTGAAGGAGTCCCCTAGTGGAAAGAATGCCTGGTCCAAGCCCAGTTAAAAGGTTCAGAATCCTAAGAAGGGAGACCAAGAGGGGCTTTGGAGTTGCCCATCAGTTAGCACCCGGACAGCAGACGGAGCAGACACACAGGTCACCTGGTCTCACTCTGACCCACTACGGTGAGACGGCTGTGGCAGATGGGAATTGTGTTCCAAAGCTTTCGGAGGGCACCAGGTTAAGGAAGGCAGGACAAGTGAGCTCATATAGATCGATAGATCACCTACCATTTCAGTGCATTTTCTGGGCATGGAATAATAGAAAGCAAGGCATTCGTCGTTCAGGTGAGCATGGAGGCTCCGTGTGAATTTTGTGTTCCTGTTAGAAGCCGGTTTCAGGCAACGGCGGCACTAAGCCTTCTCCTTGTGTGAAAATGCCCTCAAATCCCAGAAAATGCTCTTTGCTTGGAGATGCTGTGCTTCACTTTTTAAAAATATCCGCGACGTATCTGCTGCTGCTGACAGCTGGCTTACCCACGGCACCCCAATCCATTTTTGCCCCTCCTGCCTCAGCATCCTCCTGTGGGGGCCTCTTGGTCCCCCCCCCACTCACTTCAGCCTCTGCAGCTTAGACCATCCCTGCTTTCTCGCCCTGGCATTAGCGGAGGTTGCATTTTGCAAATTTGAATTAACTGCCTGTGAATTAATTTGAATTAGCCGAATTAGACTTAATTTCAATTTGAACATATGAACAGGCCCACGAAGAAAGAGAACAAAGCCTGATTTGCTTTCAGGTCTTAGAAGTCTGTCTTTCCATTTGATCCCAGACCTTCATATGCCCTGTGATGTCCTGTCTCCGGGAGACTCTTTTGTCTTTTATTGTAGTACTGGTCACCTTCTTTAAGTAGCATTATGAGACTGGAGAAGGAGGAGGCTCCTGCTTTGAACACAGGATGCTGCAGCCATGCTTGGAACACATCCCTATGGAACTCACTGCCACTGGACGCAGTGATGGCAGCCAGCCCAGATGGCTTTAAAAGAGGACTAGACGAATTCCTGGAGGAGAGGGCTATCAATGGCTATTAGCCATGATGGACGCCTTAGGTGCCCGGTCTCTGAGCCATGCCCACTGGCAGCGAGAATACAAAGCTGTGCCCAGCACTTAGTGCTACGAATGCCTGCAATTGACAGAGAGCTAATCATTAACCAATGAAAGCGATAAGAGGCCACCTTGTCACCTAGCCTGCTGCTACCAGCCTGGTCTGTCAGGCACCAGACCCCCTCTGTCTTCCATGCGCAACTCAGTCTGTTCCAGCTTGCACATCCTCCACCACCATGCATGGAGCTAATGTGAATCTATCCACAGGCTAACTTGCTGGAGGGAAGGCTGAATTGAACTAACCACAGAACCAAGTAGGGTGGCTGGTGATGCATTGCCAAAAAGGAGGACGAAAGAGGGCGGCAGTTTGCATAAGATTTGCGTATGGCAATTTCTATTTAGAAAAAAATAAATACGAGAATTTGCATAGGTATACAGGGGTAGCATAAATGCCGTCAACCTAGGGAAAGGTGATTTGGCAGAACAGAGATATGATTCCCTTTAATCAGTTACTAGACAACATGAGAAGAACTGGCAACGTATGAACGGACAGCTTACAGGTGCTGACTTTCTTTGGATAAATACAATGCTATTTGTAATGGGCTTACACAGACTATATTAGGTTATTCAAAAGTATATGTATATTAGGATAAAAAAAGTACACATATCTGTGTATTAATGTACAGTATACAGATCTTCTTATTCACTTTTTTCCTCATTCTGTCTTCTTATGAATGACATTTTGTTAATAAAATGTTAATTTAAAAAACCTAGGGAAAGGTGTTGTGTGTGTGTGTGTGTGTGTGTGTGTGGAGCATAGTACCTCTGGTGGGAAACATGTCATGCTCCTTCAGGTGTGGTCTAGCTACTTTTGGTCCTCATCCTGCACTCAGCTCTCACCTGTGGCCCATACACTCAAGGTAACATACACGGTTCTCCTCACTCCTCATTTAATTGTACAATAACCCTGTGAGGTAGGTTAGGCAGAGAGGCAATGACTGGCCCAAGGTCACTCAGTGAGTTACATGGCTGAGTGGGGATTCGAACCCTGCTCTCTCCTAGGTCCTAGTCTGACGCTCTAACCTGCCCAGGCCTGATCCAGCTTGAGAGGCCCAGTTTCTGCTGCCCTGATGCCACTAGCACCTCCTTCTCCACCCCCTGCATCCTGTAAAAATGCCCGGCCCCCCACATCACCCTTTGGCATCTCTGTCCCAGCCGACAGCACAAATCACCCTGCCCCTGGAGGAGCTGATGTGAGAGGCATTAACAGAAAGCCTGGGATCGCACAGGGAATTCATTTGCACGTAGGTCTGGAAGTTTTCTTCCCCACATCTGGCTCGCAGGAGCCAGCAGGTGATACATGCCTCGCTCGAGACCCCGCAGCTGCCAGGCGATGATAATGCGATCTTGGCCCGGCACAAAAAGCCCCTGCATCTTATTGGAATCATAAATAAAACCTCTTTTAATTTAGAAGTTTAAACACATGAAGAGGTTTGCATGTATCTCTATTCAATTAAATATTCTGTCTGGTGGATGCAACCTTAGCTGCCGTGCCGCCCGTAAATTTCCATTTGCAGATTCGGGTTTTTTTATTGAATGTTCTCCTGGGTTAGCAAAGTCATAAAGAGCCATGCCATCGGCGCCCCCTTCCTCCACCCCTCTGACGTCACCCTGTCGGCCCACAACGCCTGTTTCATTTCCTGTGCTGCCTGCTCAACATTAACTTCATCAAGGCCTCTCCACACACAGTAACTGTGTGCTGATGAATGATAACAGAGTAGGAGAGATAAATGAGATGGACAAGAAGTATCTCTCTCTCTCTCAAACACACAGAAAGGAGAGAGAGAGAGAGAAAGAGAGAGAGAGAGAGAGAGAGAGAGAGAGGAGGAGGAGGAGGGAGAGGGCCTTTTTCTGGGCAGGAATGATAACGCCTTACTTGTCACTCCAAATATTTTGCATCAAAACTCATCAACACTTCCTACGATTTATGTAAAGTCGTGTGCAGTTATAGCTTGAGGAGCACACAGCTCTGTTTGATCAACATTATTTCTTCCCGTGGGTCAGGGTGCAAACACTCCAACAGGCTGAGATGAAAAACCGGGCTGCCGTTTTTCCAGGGCTGCACTCCCTTGTGAATCACGTGATCTGTGTGAGATTACGGCCCCCCAAAAATGCTTCTTTGGAGGCAAGATCATGTCGCCCCAAATGGCCATTGTGCTTGTGAGCAGGATGTCCTGGTTTTCCCAGGACAGTTGAGGGGTATGCATAAGTGCCGAGCACAGATTGCATATCCTCCAACATTTCTATGATGAAAAGAGGGACGTCCCATTCCATAATGATAATTATGCTATTTACACCCCATACGTCTTACTGGGTTGTTCCAGCTGCTCAGGGCAGCTTCCAACATATATAAGAACATAATAAAACATTAAACATTTAAAAAACCTTCCCTATACAGTCATACCTCAGGTTGAATGTGCTTCAGGCTGAGCCCTTTCGGGTTGTGCTCCACGGCAACCCAGAAGTAACGAAGCGCGTTACTTCCAGGTTTCACCGCTCACGCATGCGCAGACGCTCAAAATGATGTCACGCGCATGTGTGGAAGCGGCAAAACGCGACCCGCACACGCGCAGACATGCCGTCACGTCTTACATTCCATTCAGAATGTGAACGGGGCTCCGGAACAGATCCCGTTCACATCCCGAGATACCACTGTACAGGGCTGCCTTCAGACAGCTCAGGGGTTGGATAAGTTCATACCCTCCAACATTTCTCCGATGAAAATAGGGACATCCTAAGGAAAAGTGGGACATTTCGGGATCAAATCAGAAACCGGGATGGCTTCTCTAAATCAGGGGTGTCCCTGGAAAATAGGGACACTTGGAGGGTTTGTGATTGTTCCATGCCTGTGAGATTACTAACACCCCTCACCCAGCCATTCCTGGAGCAGTTAGGCAGCTCTTTCAAAATCAATTATGTTCCCTTCCCCAGTAAACAAATGTATACATACTGGGGGCTGAACTCCTGCTCGCCCCACTAACCAGCCTTCCTGTCATTCTCTCCACATTAACCCCCCCCCAAAAAAACCTTCCCTCTTCCCACCCCGGGAAGCAACAATAAACCAGCAACAATGATGTCCAGCAGTTTCTGCTCAAGACAGACATTCTACATAGTCTAGTATAGACCACGAGCAAAGTCATTCTCCTTATGTATCCAAAACAACACTGGGTTCCACGCACACAAAAAAGAGGGATCAGCAAGTGCAACAGTTTGCAGAAGCCCATAATCATGTGCCTCTTGTATCTGAACAACTCATATTTCCTGCTTAGCTGCTGCTCCAGATCAAATCAATGGACTGATCTATTCCTTTCATCCCGTTCCTTTGGTTCAAACAGATAGCAAACACAAATAGCCTTTTCTGCTGTGTTTGATTGCTTTCATTATGCTCCTTCCCCGACAATTAACTGTGGGAGCTGCCACTGGAAGTGCATCTACCGCTGGGGGCTCACGCTTCCCAGTGGTAATTTAGTGTTAAACATGATTTACTTAAACATTAGAAGAGCCAGCAGTAGCTCGGAGCATCCCAGGGGAGCCAGCATGAAAGGAACGGCGGTGCAGATGTTTCTTGGATTTGGATTTCTGAACTCCTGGATGGAAATAACGGGGGAAGCTGGCCTTCTTTAGCACATGGTGCTCCTTATTGCATTGCAGCTTACAGTGGGATTTAGAATAGCCCGTGCCCGGCGTTTAATTAGGAAGCAGGTGCAGAGCTCAAACGCATTGTGAATAATTCAGGCAAAACAGAAGCAAACTTTTGGGAGGGATCATAGAATCATAGAGTTGGAAGAGACCACAAGGGCCATCGAGTCCAACCCCCTGCCATGCAGGAAACACCACCAGAGCACTCCTGACATATGGTTGTCAAGCCTCTGCTTAAAGACCTCCAAAGAAGGAGACTCCACCACACTCCTTGGCAGCAAATTCCACTGTCGAACAGCTCTTACTGTCAGGAAGTCCTTCCTAATGTTTAGGTGGAGTCTTCTTTCTTGTAGTTTGGAACCATTGCTCCGTGTCCGCTTCTCTGGAGCAGCAGAAAACAACCTTTCTCCCTCCTCTATGTGACATCCTTTTATATATTTGAACATGGCTATCATATCACCCCTTAACCTCCTCTTCTCCAGGCTAAACATGCCCAGCTCCCTCAGCCGTTCCTCATAAGGCATCGTTTCCAGGCCTTTGACCATTTTGGTTGCCCTCCTCTGGACACGTTCCAGTTTGTCAGTGTCCTTCTTGAACTGTGGTGCCCAGAACTGGACACAGTACTCCAGGTGAGGTCTCACCAGAGCATAATACAGTGGCACTATTACTTCCCTTGATCTAGATGCTATACTCCTATTGATGCAGCCCAGAATTGCATTGACTTTTTTAGCTGCCGCGTCACACTGTTGGCTCATGTCAAGTTTGTGGTCAACCAAGACTCCTAGATCCTTTTCACATGTACTGCTCTCAAGCCAGGTGTCACCCATCTTGTATTTGTGCCTCTCATTTTTTTTGCCCAAGTGCAATACTTTACATTTCTCCCTGTTAAAATTCATCTTGTTTGTTTCGTCCCAGTTCTCTAATCTGTCAAGGTCGTTTTGAAGTGTGATCCTGTCCTCTGGGGTGTTAACCACCCCTTCCAGTTTGGTGTCATCTGCAAATTTCATCAGGATGCCCTTGAGTCCATCATCCAAGTCGTTGATAAAGATGTTGAATAAGACCGGGCCCAAGACAGAACCCTGTGGCACCCCACTAGTCACTCTTCTCCAGGATGAAGAGGAACCATTGATGAGCACCCTTTGGGTTCAGTCAGTCAGGCCCGGTGTGCAAAGGGTCCTGGGTTCAGATCCCGGCACCTTCAGGAGGACGCCTGACTGAAATGCCACAGGGTTGCTACTAGTCAGCGCAGGCAATATTGAGCCACATGGTCCAGTGGTCTGGCTCAGTATAAGGTAGTTTACCTTAGATTTTAACTCCAAGGAAATGTCTAAATGGCCCAAGTCCAGCCTATCCAAGAGGTCAACTTCACCTCCAGGTTCTACTGCAAGATTTAAGATGGACTGGAAGTGCTTTCTTAGGTAAGCCAGCAATGGGCTCAGAGCTCTTGGGGGCAGACATGGGGCTAGATGTGCAATTCATTCAGTAGTTCTGCAAGTGAGATCAGCCACAAAATCTTGCAGCACTCCAGTCAGAAGTTTATGCCTTCTTCCAGATTATTCTTTTTTTTAATTGCTTATTTAGTTTTCAAAATTTTACATACAATATGTTTAATTTATCCATTGACTGCATATTTTTAAACTATAACACTCCATATATCCTGTCCACTTTATGATTCCATAAATCAGCCTTCCCAGATCAGCCCTCCACTGTTGAGGACTACAACTCTCATCATCAACGACCATTGTCCACGCTGGGAATTCCCATGATGGGAATTGTAGTCCAAAGCAGCTGGTGTGTACCAGGTAGGGGAGGGGTGCTATAAATGAATATAGTGAGCTGCCTTATATCAAGCGTGGTGCTGAAAATGCCAAGGTTGCAGGTTCGATCCCCATATCGGACAGCTGCATATTTCTAGAGGATCCTCAGGGCCCCTTCCAACAATTCTATGTTTCTATGCCAGATAATTGGTGCATGGAGCCTGCTTTTATCTATTCCAACAGGCAGCTGTTTTCCAGGATTTTGGGAAGAGAGCAATGGTGGACTTTGGGCTTTAAAACTTCAATGGTGCCCTGTGCTACACCAAAATGGGGAACCCTCTGTTGGAATCGGGGGGGTCAAAAGCTGGAGCGTCTCCCTTCAGCCACGCCACTGCGGAGATCCATCGACCTCTGCTCCGACGTACATCAGTGACTCAAGCCTGCAGACTTGAGCACACTTTACTCAGCAGTGACACACAACAATCCCATGTCTGCAGCAAAGGGTGGAATGGAATTCCCAACACCCTATGCCTCCCACCGTCCATTGTTTTAGTGTTGCAGCACCCTCTCCACACAGCACCCAGTATGGTCAAACCTGTCGCGCTCCCTAAATTTGCCTCTGCAGAGCTCTTTCCCCACAATGACACTTAAATTCCTTCCAATGGGTTATAGGAAGGTTTGGATCTGGGTCCTTCTGAAACAAGCTTTGTGGCCCTAACTCCCCATGTTCGGAAAGTGAACATGTCAGTGAGAAGGCTGAGGTGAAAGCCTTCTCCCTGATTTCTACCTTTCCACTTGCAGGGAGTTTTTATTATTATTATTATTATTATTATTATTATTATTATTATTATTATTATTATATTTGGGAGAGGCATCCAGATCTGATAGATCAATATTATTTCCACTCTTCTTTCGCTTCCCCTCAAGGTGGCTTGGAAATCAATACAGCATAATGCCGATAAAATCCAATTAAAAACAGAGCCACAATTCACTGCACTAAAACCATCGTTAAAAAGAAATGAAACACCTTCCTCCTTGCTTCTCCCTTGCGGGAAAATGTGCTTTCTTGAGAGAGATGGACCCTGAGCTAGGAGGAGAGGTTGTAGCATTTGGGACTTTTTAGTTTAGAGAAAAGACAAGCAAGAGGGAACATGATAGAAGTTGTTGTTTTTTTAAAAAAGAAATGCATGTCATGGGGCAAGTGGATGGAGAAAGGTTTTTCTCCTTCTATCATGACCCTAGAATTTGTGGACATGCAGTGAACCTGAATGGTGGAAGATTCAGGACAGATCGAAGAACTTCTTCATGCAGCACATAATTAAACTATGGATCACCCCATTTTTGGACAAAAGTAAGGACATGGGTGGTGCTGTGGCTTAAACCACAGAGCCTAGGACTTGCCAATCAGAAGGTCAGCGGTTCGAATCCCCACAACGGGGTGAGCTCCCGTTGCTCGGTCCATGCTCCTGCCAACCTAGCAGATCGAAAGCACGTCAAAGTGCAAGTAGATAAATAGGTACCACTCCGGCGGGAAGGTAAATGGCGTTTCCGTGCGCTGCTCTGGTTCGCCAGAAGCGGCTTAGTCATGCTGGCCGCATGACCCGGAAGCTGTACGCTGGCTATCTAGGCCAGTAAAGCGAGATGAATGCCGCAACCCCAGAGTCGGACACGACTGGACCTAACGGTCAGAGGTCCCTTTATCCCCTGCCCAGTTTGGACTTCAAACTGGATGTCCTTTTTTCACATATTCCAGCTCGGCTGGCCCAAAATGGCGGTGGTGTCAAAATAAATTCCCAAAGAAATTTTCTTTTGGGAATTATAGGGACAGAACTACCTAAATTGTATAGAAATTTATTTGTGTATGCTACTACAGCAGTAAGAATGCAACTCGTCCCCAAATGGAAAGAAGCAGAAGTTGCAGCAAAGGAAGAATGGATACAAAAACTTACGGAATATGCAGAAATGGAGAAACTTACCGGAAGAATAAGAAATCAAGATAACATTTTTTTTTACAAAAGGATGGAAATGGTTGATTGAATATTTACAGATAAATTGCAAACAGATAAGAACATTGGCAGGGTTATTGCAATAACCTGCAGTTTCATAAGAGTATATATTTAAAGTAGATAATTAAATGAATTTGGATATGCAGGAGATATTAAAAAATAAATTTAAGGAACCGCAGAAAGAGGGGGAAGGAAGTCAAGCTTTGAAATGTTAAAATGATTGTAAAATTAATGAAATGTATAAACCTGAAAAGTATAAATAAAATTCAAAATGGTGGTTGCGTCACTGTTGGTGCAGCTGACAAGGAGCCTGGCAATATAGAGAAGGGGGAAGAAGTGACCTCCTCTTCCTTTCTCTCCCACTCCTTCCCTCTCACTGGTACCACTCCTCAGCCATCCCTCACTGGTCTAGCATGGTGTGGCTCCACCGCCCCTCTTCACACCCCACCCTGACCTCTCCTCTCCTCTGTCCTCGAGCATCTTCTGACACCAGCCTGGGCGAGAGGCTGGAGCTGGGGTTCAAGTCGCCCATGGGAGCTGGCCTTCTGCCCCTCGCCCGGGCCCCTCCTCATGAGTCAAGGGGAAGAGCAGGACCAGGGTGCTGTGGGAGGGGGGAGGCTGAATGTGGGGAACCCCCACCACAAAGGAGGGAGGATTTGGTGCCATGAGAATGTGCGTGCCCCCCAACCCCGATCTGTCCTTTATTTTGTCCAACTTGTCTCATATTTTGCCCGGCCAAAGGTGGCAACCCTTGCAACTTGCCACAATGGCTGCATTTGACCATCAGTGGTAGAGGCAGTGATGCTTCTGAATACAGTGGTACCTCTACTTACGAACACGATCTGTTTCGGGGTGCCATTCACACCCCAAAAAGTCCGTAAGTAGAGCGCTGCTACTGTGCATGTGCAAAGCACAATATGGTGCTTCTGCGCATGCGCGAAGCGTGCAGATCTCTTCTGCGCATGTGTGAAGTACGCAGATTGCTTCTATGTGTGCATGCACCGCGAACCCGGAAGTAAACACTTCTGGGATTGCCGTGTTCGTAACCTGAAAAGCCATAACGCGAGGCAAACGTAACTCGAGGTATGACTGTATAGTCGTATCTTGGTTCTCGGAACAGAATGCATTCCGGGAGTCCGTTCAACTCCCGGAACGGTTCAAAAACCAAGGTGCGGCTTCTGATTGGCTGTAGGAGTGTCCTGCAGCCAATCGGAAGCCGCATAAGCCGCGTCAGACGTTCGGCTTCCAAAAATTGTTAGGAAACTGGAACACTCGCTTCTGGTTTTCGATTGTTTGGGAGCTGAAACGTACAAGTTCTGAGGCGTTCAGCAACCAAGGTACGACTGTACTGGAAACTGCAGGAGGGGAGAGTGGTCTTGTGTTCGAATCCTGCTTGAGTGTTTCCCACTGGCTTACCTGGTTTTGCACCGTGAGAACAGGATGCCAGGCGAGATGGGCCTGATGCAGGGGGTTCTTCCTATCATGCTTTCCTGCATGTATGAATCGCCCCTTTCTTCTTTCCAGGTTGGTGCTGGCGCTTGTTGACTCTTATCGCATGCAAATTGGCCCGGCGGGAAAGGGAACGGATTGGTTTGCTTCCGCCAGGTAGGAGAACGGTCCAATTTGACCCCAGGGAACAGAAGTGGAAACAATGAGAGGTTGGAGAGGCAAGCTGGGGCAGAGCAGGGCGGGGAAAGCACTTCAGGAGCAACTGATCAGATGCCAGGAAGCGCCGCTGTGCTGGCCGGCTCCTGGGAACAGGTAAATTAGGACGGGAAAGAGCAAAAGGTAGATTGCCATGTGAGCCGCTTCCCCTTTGATCTCCCCTTGAACTCCTGTTTATTCCTAACCCGCAAACTGGCGATAAGCAGCGAAGCGTGTGACCTTCTCAGTGAATAATACTTAAATAATATAAATCTCTCCCACAATGCACTTCTTTGTTCGGTACAATTGCATAGGGAAAACCATCCTTGTAGCTTTGCCCTGCTGAACACAGGGTTGCCGTTGGGGCTTTGTTCTTTGAACATGCCCCCCCCACCTTAATATAAAGTGCTGGGAAAATAATGCACCTCCTTTTGGGCCCCATCTGCACTAGAAATAGTGTGTTGTAGTGGTTAAAGGATTGAACTAAGACCTGGGAGACCAGGGTGCAGATACCCGCTTGGTCATGCAGCTACTGGGATGACCTTTAGCTTTACAAATTTAGCTTTACCACCAGAGTCTAAAACTACTTGCGTGCACCATTGCAGGCATGTCCGCAGACTGGAGACCAAAGCTTCATCTTGACCGTATATATTTACAGCCACAGTTCTCAGAAAGGTTTAGCAATCAATGTGGCTTCCCAAGGAACTCTGGGAATTGTAGTTCTGGGAGGGGAACTCTCTGCACCCTTAACGGACCACAATGCCCAGGATTCTCTGGGGCAAAGCCATGGCTGCTTAAACCAGTATGAGACTGCTTTTAAGATGCAGTGTGCATGCTGCAAAAGGTATCCAAGGTAAAGGTAAAGGGGCCCCTGACCATTAGGTCCAGTTGTGTCCGACTCTGGAGTTGCGGCGCTCATCTCGCTTTATTGGCCGAGGGAACCGGCGTACAGCTTCCGGGTCATGTGGCCAGCATGACTAAGCTGCTTCTGGCAAACCAGAGCAGTGCACGGAAATGCTGTTTACTTTCCTGCCAGAGCGGTACCTATTTATCTACTTGCACTTTGACGTGCTTTTGAACTGCTAGTTTGGCAGGAGCAGGGACTGAGCAATGGGAGCTCACCCCGTCGCGGAGATTCGAACCACCGACCTTTTGATCAGCAAGCCCTAGGCACTGTGGTTTAACCCACAGCGCCACCCGCGTCCTGATAAGGTATCCAAAGGAATACCTTAAGGTATCCAAAGGAATACCATTTAGGAGGGGGATAGCACTGCAATCAGAGGCCCAGGGAACGCTGGACATATATTGAGGCTAGAAACCCCCCAAACAATGCTTACTACACAGTTAGAAATGCACAGTTCTGGGAAGAGTCTCTCTGGAAAAGCTGCAGAAGGAATCACCCTCCTTCAAGACCAAGCTGGAAAATGCAAAAAGGCTACTTGTGTGATTTGATTCCTATTCTGATATTTCAGGTGTGGCCCACGAGGTCAGAGAGAGTTTATTCTGCCTGCACAGATATTAGGTTCCATCCACTACTTGTAGGCAGAGCGTTGTGGCATGTCACAGAGATAAGGTTCTGGTGGTGTGGAGGTCAGCAGACAGAGGTTGCTTCCAGACAACCTCTTTCTTGAGCATCCATCCTGGCGTATTTGCACAAAGCTGCTGGGAGGAGGTTCAATGACATGGGCTATTTATTCTGACTTGTTTGGCGGGAGGCTAAAGGACATTGCATCAAGCAAGCTTTCCAGGGCATTTCCTTGTCACTTTCCTTATTGCAAAAATGCTGAATTTTTTTTTTGCAGGGAGGGGAGCAGGCAGGCAGCAGGTTTGTTTTGCAAGAGCTCCAAGTCAACTATAACTGCACTGCTTGAATTTGTTGATAGACCACTGTGCTCATCCCTTTTCAGAAGCGGCAGCAGTGGACTGCGATGGATGGTTTGCATGCCCTTTGCAACGCAACCACAGCTCCATACATTACAATGGCCACATGGAGGACCTCTTGGATGACTTCCGAGTTAAATCTCATGCCCTTCTGCATCCCAGTGCAGCTGTGCTGAAGACACAGAGAGAAAGGGAAGCCATCGGAAAGAGTTCTGGACTAAAACTCAACTCTGCCTGCATTCAGGTTAGGGTGGTTAATAACTCTCTCTCTAAACACAGCAGAGGAGAGGAGAGCTACTGTTTTTGTGTGGATGCAAGTGGCAGAAAGAAGTGCAGAAGTGGACGTTCTCTGAAAGAAGCAGTGAGGAGAAGTCTACCGGAAGGAGAAAGTGGAAACTTCTCAGAAGGAGCTGCATAGCCTTGCTGGGTCATGGGCAGAAGGCTGAGTGCATGTACTGGAAGGAGAGAAGGACACAGTTTGAATGTTTAAGGAAGAAGCTGTAATCTCCAACTAAGGCCATGCCTGGATAAGCACGTGAATGCAAATACTTTGCACACATTCTTCTTTTGTTATACGTTCTGCAAGTAAAAGCCTTTGAATATTTTAACAAGTGTTTGGACATTGTTTGTAGTTTCAAGAAAAGAGTCAGTATTGCACATGATCTGGCTTCCTACCTGCAATTTAGCTGCTCTGCTAACAGGCGTTGCTCGCTCCATGAATTTGCCCAGTCCTCTTTTGAAGCCAGCCAAGCTGTTGGAAGCATTGGCAAGCAGCTGGCAGATGTTGCACCATTTGCTGCATGCTGCATCTCAGGCATGCATTAGGCAAGGGAGTATGATCCAGGGTTGGTTTCACCCAGTGCATGTGCGCATTCCCAGCGGCACCCGCCCTACCTTCCCTTGACTCTCTGCCTGCTGCAATTCCCTCTTGGGCACAAATTACGAAGGAGGCAAGACCCCGGCCCTGCTGTGCCGCTGCCCACGACATATCCTTGAAAAGGCAAGTAGAAGGAACCTGCAAGGGCAAAGGAGGGGGAAACGCCCTGTTTCGTTTGCCCTGCGCCTGGGGACTGAGCGAGATGCTCACTGTGGAGGGAGCCAATTGTGCCTGCAGGGATGGAGGGACAGCCTCTGGGATCTCCATTCTGAAGGGACAATGGGAGCTTTGAAAGCTCTTGTGAGTCATTTCGGGGGCCTCCGCCTTGCTCATTATCCGCAGCACAAAAGGGACGGGAGACACCAGCTTCGGGTTACGTGAGCGACAGGGGCCTGGCTCAGAGAGGCATCCCTAGGGACTCAGCCCCTTGCATGGGGGCCTGCGACCGCATTATCCTCAGCTCAACAGCAAAGGATGCTATGCAAGAGGGGTTTGGTTCTCTGCTGAGCAGAGGGCAGCACTGGCAGAACACACTTGCATTTGGTCTGTGACTTCAATAATAATAACAGTAATACAGGTACCTCAGGTTACATACGCTTCAGGTTACAGACTCCGCTAACCCAGAAATAGTATCTCGGGTTAAGAACTTTGCTTCAGGATGAGAACAGAAATCATGCTCCGGCGGTGCAGCGGCAGCAGGAGGCCCCATTAGCTAAAGTAGTGCTTCAGGTTAAGAACAGTTTCAGATTCAGAATGGACCTCAGGAACGAATTAAGTTCTTAACCTGAGGTACCACTGTATTCTTCTTATTCTTTGGCGATCGTACAGTTTTAAAAATGAGTCCGTAAGTGACTGTGGAGGCCAATTCTGGATCCACACGTCCTTCCACAGCGGGGACATAGGTTTCCGGACAGGAGTTGATCATGGTGAGGGTTTGCCAAGTGTGCCTTCATCTTAGCACCATTCTCCCTTTCGTCTTGAGTTCAAGCATCTTCACAACCCATGACACCTTTGGTAAGGGCTGTTCTCCAATTGGAGCACTCGCAGGCCAGTGTTTCCCAGTTGTCAGTGTTTATACTACTTTTTTTAAGATTTACCTTGAGAGAGTAATAATAATAATAATAATAATAATAATAATAATATGCCACGCACCTGACTGCATTACCCCTGTGTGGCTTCTAACAAAACATCAAAACCAGTGTTATTTTTCTCAAAAAAGAGGTGTCAGAACACACCTGGCACCACCCTCAGACCTGCTGCAGAGTGTTGGGGGTCATGTGAGCAGAGGAGAGGGGCGGAGATGAGAGAAAGTGTGTGGGGGGAGGAGAGATCATATTATTGCACAAGGAGAAGTCCTTTCACTGATGGAATTATGTGCTTCACACTACACTGATGAAATATACTCAGAGTTGAGAGTGGATTTCATGCTCGTTATTCAGCTCATAGTGGTGAGGAGGAATGGAAGTTCCCCCAGAATGTCTGCCTTATATACATTATTTACACAATGGGCCCTACATGATTGGCTAATTCCGGGATTCTCCTGTAGGCCAATCAGGTTGCGTATTCCCATCCACTGCAATCTGGATCCTATTGTTCTAGGACCAATCAGACTGCTGCATTCTAAATCCTATTGTTCTAGGACCAATCAGACTGCTGCCTTTTGGATCCTATTCAATTCAGTACATAACAACTGAATACAATCTTGGGTTCCTAAATCCCATTGAAACCAATGGGCCTTATTTCCACAAACATCCTGAAGATCAGGCTGCCTCCATCGCTCCTGGCGCTGGGTCGACGGAGGGGCCTTGGCTCAGGTGGTTCTCAGGTAACCAGGTGCCGCCTTTCCTGACCTTTTTCTGCAGGCTGCGCTGTCGTTTGCCTGCCCCTGCCCCGGTTCCCATGGCTGCGCAATCTGGGTCGCTGCCTGTTGACTTTTCCAAAGCTCTTACCGTGTTTGAACTCTCCAATGGATGCAGCAGAGGGGAATTTAAAGAGCAGGGTTGTTTGCTCCCACTGTTGACTCACTCTGTGACTCACATCTGGCCCACTCCGAACAGGTGCCAAGGCTCCTGAGGTTGCCAGGGCTGTGTTTGCCCAGGTACTTCTGGGCAGGCTGGCTTTTATTTACCTGCACCCAGAAGCTCCTGGGCCATCTGGCACCTTGAGAGATGCTCCATCAAGGGATTGTGCTAGAAAGCGCATGGGAGAGACCTGTCCCCTGCCGAGCAGCGCTCGCTGGCACCTAGCAGGATGGTGGCTCTGAAGTGAGTGGTGGAGACACAGTAACCAAGAAGCAATTTGGCTTCATGTTGGAGGCTCATGCAAGGTGGGCTTCCCTAGGAGGGGACCAGTAGGTGCCGGAGAAGAGGCCAACCAAACTTTTCATCGTCCAAATCAGGGAAAGTTCCAGCTCAGTTTGCCTTTTAATGCATAATCAGCTCATTCACATTTCCTCAAACATTAGAGAAACTGAAACTCAGCCTTGGAAATTCTTGCTTTGCTGAACTATGCTCTGCAACCAAAAAATGTGTATATTAGGAGAAAGCAGAGGCGCCAATTCTATGGGGCTGAGGGCAGCTCAGCCCCCTCAAAGTATGTGGGGATAGGGCTGAGGGGCCAGGACCTGCCGGCCTCCCCATGATGGCGGAGGGCCCCACCGGACCTACTTGTGGTGGTTGGACCTTCTGGCCTCCTCCCAACATGCGTGACATCACACATGTGTGTCACACGTACAATATCACGGGACAAGCCCCTAAAGTCCCATGGAACTCGGCGCCTCTGGGGGGAAAGTATGTGTAAAATTGGAGAACTGAACTTAAGTTTGGAGGAATGAGAGAAACTGACTGACCCAGCCATCCCTAGTGGAGATGCTCTCTCAGCTGGAACCGTGGTTGTGGGGTGTGCACAACCTGGACTGTCACAAGCGAAAGCCAAGGTGGAGGGATTTTGCTTGGCTCTGGGCCCTTGACTTGGTCCCCCCACCCCCCCGGCACTGGCAGAGGCAGCTGGAAAAGAGACTTGGAGGACACTTGAACCAGGTAATGTTTGTGGTCATGCTGTGAACTGCTTGTTTTCTCCTGCCCAGCTCCATAGGCAATGCCCACAGCAAGAAAACAGTGGAAAGAAAGAGCAGGTAAGAAGGCTGGAAGTTTTCTCCACATTGCCAGCCTGAGCTATATCTATCAGCTGTTCATTTGTGTGTCTGTTTCCCTCATATCTCTCGAGCCTTTATTTGCGGATGTATCTTAGTCCCGAAGGACCAGGGGATGTAGCAACAGAGATTGGTAATTGCTCCCTGGGGAAGCAGAGGAAATCTCTGGGGGTGGTTGCATAACCGCGAGGTGGGGGGGGGGAGAGAGCGCTCACTGCGCATCACAAGGGAGGGTGTCTTGCAGTTTGTGCTCTCAGGGAAAAAGGGACCAGCAGAGATGATGGGTTGGGTAGACTCAGAGAGGCAGAATTAAAAGCAGGTCTTTCGTTTTAACTTTGCTTTTTACGCCTTGCCAAAAAGAAGGACCTCTCAGAGGATATTATGAAATAAATGTGCAGGTGCTAATTCATGCGCATAGGTGCACATTTAGAAGTAATTGTTAGAACTTAAAGATAAATGTGTTCCATCTCACGGGGGGGGGGGGGGGAGACTGTCACCAGGTGACCCTGAGGCTATGCATTGTCTGTGTGCATCTCAAAAGACCCTCTGACTCTGACTCTCTATTACAGAATCATAGAATTGTAGACTTGGGAGGGACCCCAAGGATCATCTAGCCAAACCCCCTGCATTGCAGGAATAAGCTGTCCCATATGGGGATTGAACATGCAACCTTGGTGTTATCAGCACCACTGAAATATACTCAGAGTTGCCAAGTGATTTCATGCTCTTTATTCAGCTCATAGTGGTGAGGAGGAATGAATGAATGAATGTCCCCTCAAAGTATCTGCTTTAGATACATTATTTATACAATGGGCTGCACATGATTGGCTAATTCTGGAATTCTACTGTAAGCCAATCAGGTTGTGGATTCACTTATATCTGGAGCATGATTGGGTGGTTCCTGCCAACCAATCATACTGCTGCATTGTTCTAGGACCAATCAGACTGCTGCATTCTGAGTCCTATTGTTCTAGGACCAATCAGACTGCTGCAATTTGGATCCTATTGTTCTAGGACCAATCAGACTGCGGCAGTTTGGATCCTATTCAACTCAGTACATAACAACCACTCTCTAAGCAACTGGTTGGAGTGTTGGACCAGGACCTTGGGACACCAGGGTTCAAGTCCCCACTTGGCCATAAAACTCACTGAGCAACCTTGGGCCGGTCACTGCCTCTCAGCCTACTCTACAGGGTTGTTGTGAGGATGAAATGGGGAGAGGGGGAAGCCATGTATATCACCTTGAGCTCCTTGGTAGAAAGATGGGTGACATATCTTCAGGCAAAAAACGTTTCTCTATAACCAGGCCTTGGGACACGGGTGGAGCTGTGGGTTAAACCACAGAGCCTAGGGCTTGCTGATCAGAAGATCAGTGGTTCAAATCTCCACAATGGGGTCAGCTCCTGTTACTCAGTCCCTGCTCCTGCCAACCTAGCAGTTCGAAATCATGTCAAAGTGCAAGCAGATAAATAGGTACCGCTCCGGTGGGAAGGTAAACGGCGTTTCCGTGTCCTGCTCTGGTTCGCCAGAAGTGGCTTAGTCATGCTGGCCACATGACCTGGAAGCTGTATGCTGGCTCCTTTGGCCAATAAAGTGAGATGAGCGCCGCAACCCCAGAGTCGGTCACGACTGGACCTAATGGTCAGGGGTCACTTTACCTTTATAACCAGGCCTTGGGCTGATGAAACCTCCTGCGACCCTGTGTTCATGGAGGGTGGGGTTTATTGGTTTGTCATTTTGGTTTGCCTTTTGTGTTTCCCATTTTGTAATTTCATGTTATGAACCACCCTGTGATCTTCGGATACAAATTTAACAAATATAAAAATAGTCTGGATCGTTCTGAAAGGCTTAGCCTTAGGCTGAGTCACGATTCACCAGGACTCAGTTTGGAGGGTTGCTGATGTTTACTTCTGCCATCTTCCGCATTCTCCTAGCTAAACTCCTCTTGGCACAGAAGCAACACTCAAAATGAAAGCGCCCCAGACCATGTGCAGAGTAAAATTCTCTCTCTCAATCAAGGACCTTTTCAGACAGCGATCTTTGCTATGTCTGTATGAGCCGGGATCCAAAGCCAGTGATGCAGTATTTTGCTTCTGAGTTTTCCTACTCTCAGTTTGGGCTTTGATGTTAGGCAATGGAAATGGAGAGGGCGCAACAGCCTTGCTTCTTCTCCTTCTTTGGCGATCACTCACAGGCCAAGGAAGATGGTCTCCCATGAAAATGGTTTTAACAGTGAGTCCGTAAGTGACTGTGGAGGCCAATTCTGGATCCACACGTCCTTCCACAGTGGCGACATAGCTTTCTGGGCGAGAGTTGATCACGGTGTGGATTTGCCAAGCGTGCCTTCCTCTTAGCACATTTCTCCCTTTCGCCATGAGTTCGTGCTTCTTCAAAATCCACAACACCTTTGGTAAAGGCTGTTCTCCAATTGGAGCACTTATAGGCCAGTGTTTCCCAGTTTTCCGTGCTCATAATGCTTTTAAAAAAAAGATTTGCCTTGAGAGCATCTTTAAACTTCTTTTGTTGACCATCAGCATTACGCTTTCCATTTTAAATTTGGAATAGAGTAGTTCCTTTGGAAGACGATCATCAGGCATCCGAACATGACCAGTCCAACAAAGTTGATGTTGAAGAATCATTGCTTTGACACTGGTGATCTTTGCTTCTTCCAGTACAATTCCAGACGATTAAAATTACAGTTTTATTACATATCATGTTATGTTACTTTACAGCTAGTTACGTGTGTGTTGTGGTGTTCAAAAGATGGTTCACGTAATGAGGCAATAGTGGTGTTTGTTGTCTTTCAGTACACTGGCATTAGTTCAGCTGTCTTTCCGAGTGATGTGTAGAAATTTTTGGAGACACCATTGATGGAATCTTTCGAGGAGCTGGAGATGGCATTTATAAGTGGAAAGAGCTGTGCTGCGATTGGCACTCAGTATCCTTCCCCCCAGAGCAAACAGGGCAGGTTGGGTGCTCTAGTAGGAAATTCTCAGCCTATAGGTAGAATCTCTTTTTTCTTTATTTTAAAAAAAGGAAAGGTAAATTGCTAACTGATCTGGAAATAGGGCAAACTGAACTCCAAGTCCAGGGGCCGAGGGAATGGGGAAATGAGAGAGGATAAAACGGGCAGATTGGCCCATCCCTGATTGCACTGCATAAACACAGAAACACACTTCTCAGCATTGACAAGCCAAGAGAGCCTAGACAATGAGGCATTTGCTACAGAGATCTGCAATTTCTACTAATAGAGAAATCCGACCCTGGTAACCGCAGTTTGCATTCTCCTGTTCCTTTGTCTCTTTCTCCCCCCCCCCCCCACGTTTTTGTTATTCCTATATAATTGACACCGCGGCATTATACTGTCCCATTGATTGCCGCAATTCTGCCTCGTTTTTGACATATTTGTTCTGTCAATATTCTCCCTTAAGGTCAGGCGCTCAAAATCTCTGCATCACAGATTTTTAGCCTTCTAGGTGGTGGAGGAGCCCCCGCTCCCCGTGCTGTGTCTCCCCACGCATTTTGCCTGCCATTATGTGTTATATTTAATCTGTGAGAGGCATTGTGACTCGGGTGAAGCCATTTTGCAGCAGTGAATCTGAGTGTACCACACCGGGCATGTGTGTGTGTGTGTGTGTGTGTGTGTGTGTGTGTGTGTGTGTTGGCTCACAGATGAGTGCATTCATGTGAAGCATGACTTTGAAAAGTCATGCTCCACATGACACAGTCCCATCCACGTACTTGAATGTCTATTGGGGTGTCTCTTGAAGCATCTCTTGAAATACCACTTATCGATACCCAATATGGCGCAGTGCTTAGAACAGCTTTTTCCACCCTTGGGTCCCCAGATGTTGTTGGAACACAACTCCCATCATTCATAGCCAGCACAGCCAGTGGTTAGGGATGATGGGAACTGTAGTTCCAGGACACCTGGGGACTCAAGTTTGAGGAAGGCTGGGTTAGCTTGTCAGATTAAATCCCCACTTGGCCATGCAGCTCCCTGGTTAACCTAGGGCCAGTCACTGCCTCATAGCCTCGGCTACCTTGCAGGGCTGTTGCAGAGATTAAAGGAGGGTTGTCGAATTGTAGAGCTGGAAGGGACCCTGAGGGTCATCTAGCCCAACCCCTGCAATGCAGGAATCTCAGCTAAAGCATCCATGGCAGATGGCCATCCAACCTCTGCTTAAAAACCTCCAAGTAGGGAGAGTCCACAACCTTCCAATGGAGACAGCTCCACTGTTGAACAGCTCTTACTGTCAGAAAGTTCCTCTTGATGTTGAGCTGGAATCTCCTTTCTTAAAACTTCACTCCATTGGTTTGGGTCCTACCCTCCAGAGCAGGGGAAAACAAGCTTGCTCCATCTTCCATGTGACAGCCCTTCCCAGTCTCCTCTTTCCCTCCTCCTAGACATACCCAGCTCCTTCAACTGTTCCTCATCAGGCTTGGTTTCCAGACCCTTGATCATCTTGGTCGCCCTCCTCTGCACACCTTCCAGCTTATCAACATCCTTCTTAAATTGGGGCACCCAGAACTGGACACAGTACTCCAGGTGGAGTCCAACCAGGGCAGAATAGAGTGGTAGACAAGGTTACAGGTTCGATCCTTGTATGGGACACCTGCATATTCGTGCATTGCAGAGGGTTGAACTAGATGATCCTCAGGGTCCCTTCCAACTCTACAATTCTATGATTCTATGACCGCTGATCTGATTCAGTGTAAAGCAGCTTCCTCTCTTCCTGTGGTGTCAAAGAGGACGACAGCGGTGAAGTCTCTAAGGATGCATGAATCCATCTATTTCTGGTCTGTGTGAATTTCACAAGTGCCCACCCAGGTATCCATTTCATCCCATTTCCACATTAACCTGCCAATTATTACTTCTTTAAATCTGCACACCGGTTCCCATTTCAATACATATTTCAGAATGTATTTTTCAAAGCATTTTCTCTCAAAAGATGAATTCTAAATGCCTTTTGATCTTTCTTTCTTTCTTTCTTTTCTTTCTTTTTTTTAAAAAAACCCGACAGCTGCATTGGGACATTTGCAAAGTGCAGAAGCTGGTGGATAATACCACTCCCAATCGTGCAGATCCCGTCAGTTTGAATTGACATTCACACAAATGAATCCCCCAAGATCTCTCCTAGAGGCACAGAAGCAGGACAGTTATCCCCACCCCATCTAAGTTGGCAACTTTTCTTTGAGGGAATAATTTCACCTGCCCACCTTGCAGTTGACCTTGCCAACATATTGGCCAAGGTCACATAATTCCACTCAAAGAGTCTCTCTTTCCATGCTTGCCCAGCTTAGATGACCATCCTAGGCTTCATAAAACATAATCTGGGAAGCCACAGATACGTGTGGGACTGAGAATGTGGGCCTTCTCCCTCTTCAATTGTGCTTTGGCTTTCCATCAAATATCCTGTCTTCCATTAAGCTAGAGTTTCCTATTATGTCCAAACTGGGGAATTCTGGCTTAATAGCTCATGATCAGCTATATGCTGGTGACGCACAGCTCGACTTCTCTTTTACATCTGCAGGTGAGACAGTGGATGAGCTGGACCAATGTCTTCCTTTGGTAATGTCTAGACGAGAGCCTACAAATTGAAACTCCATCCAGATAAGACTGCAGCACTCTTACTGGGTGGATCCTGAGACCGGATGGATGGGAGGGAGGTAGCCTGTTCCGGATGGGGTTACACTCCCTCTGAAGGAGCAGTTACATAGATGAGGGTACTCCTGTGTTGAGCCTCCCTGGGGAGGGTGGGTGATAACGCCAAGGCCGGTGCCTCCCCCCCAACGCAGGCTGGTGTGACCCATATCCAAGGACATGAGTACATGACTAGCAGACGACAAGCAAACAGAAGCTGAGCCTTGAGGTGTACCATGTAAGCCTAATTTATTGCGCACAAAATCAAACGTAACTCAACAAAGAAAACATGGCTTCTCTCTCTGTCTTTCTTCCTCGGAGAGAGAACTGCAAAGGCAATAGCTACACAGAGCGGAACAGCGTATCTCAGTTTCCGCTCACAAGACTCCAACAATCAGTACTGGAATATAAACACAGACATGTGACATGTAACAATCCCACACATCTGCAGCACGGAAGGAATGGAATTCCCAAGAGGGAGAGCTTTCCACAAGTCATGAACCAATTCAGAAAAGGGCCATTCTTGTGTTGCCACCCTCCAGAGCTCGCATGGAGGAGGCACATGGAGAAGAGGCTCAGATGATGATCGCAGGGTCTGGGTTGGTTCATATGAGGAGAGGCGGTCTCTTCTTCTTCTTCTTCTTCTTCTTCTTCTTCTTCTTCTTCTTCTTCTTCTTCTTCTTCTTCTTCTTCAACATCATTATTGAAAGTTCCAAAAGTACATAATTATATGTGCACTAAACATGGTGAGCACTGGGAGCCAGTGTGATGTAGTGGTTAAGAGCGGTGGACTCGTAATCTGGTGAACCGGGTTCGCTTCCCCGCTCCTCCACATGCAGCTGCTGGGTGACCTTGGGCTAGTCACACTTCTCGGAAGTTTCTCAGCCTCAGCTCACAGAGTGTTTGTTGTGGGGGAGGAAGGGAAAGGAGAATGTTAGACTCCTTAGGGTAGTGATAAAGCGGGATATCAAGTCCAAACTCCTCCTCCTCCTCTTCTCCTTTGACGTAAATAAAAAAGAGAAAAAGAGAAATCAGAACCAGAACCAGTGTAGAAGGAAAAATAAAGGGGGGGGGAGGAACCCCCCTGTATATTTTACAAGGTTGTACTTCACCAGATCTTAACCTATTACACTATTTGTAAGAACGGATTCCAAATATCATTGAATTTGACCATGGCAAGTCTGCATTTATATGCAAGTTGTTCATATGTTGCGAGTTTGTATAAGTCTTCAAACCAATCGTAGAAGGGAGCCACATTTTTATTTTTCCAATTCATCAGTATCAGTCTTTTTGCTGTGGTCAGGGCGTGGAGAGTCCACTCATATTGTCCTTTCGTAAGGTTCCATGTGCTGGGTATATAATTCAAGAGGATATTTTGCTCTGTAAATGTAAGGTTGTTCCATACAGTTCTGTTGACGGTTTCAGTTACCTTCTGCCAAAAAATTTTCAATATAGAACAATGATAAAACATACGTTTTAGAGAAGCATTATCCCTATGCATCTCCAACTGTTAGGAACCTTAGATACCTTAGGAAAGGGGGTCTTTGAGGAAGGGAGAGAGTATTCACATCTCTCTCTCTCTGATGTATAGCTTCGATATATGCTTAAGTTTGTAGTGGCTGTTAGTATGATTACTGATTATTATTATTATTAATTGCATTTGTATCCCATCTGTTTCTCCATAGAGCTCAAGGTGGCACTCATTATTCTCCTATGATTCCCTTGGGAGGAGATGGACTCTCCTTCCCTGGAGGTTTTTAGCAGAGGTTGGATAGCCATCTGTCACAGATGTTCTAGTCAAGATTCTTGCATCTCAGGAAGTTGGACTGGACAACCCTCAGAGAACAGAACACCCCTATTTTCATTGGAGAAATTTTGTTGCAGGGAATGGCCTTCTCTGCTGGGTGGAAGGAGACCCTGGAAAGCTACTGCCAGCCCAAGTTGACGGTGCAGCTGGCAAGGTGGACCAGGAGTCTGCACTGGGATAAGGCAGCTTTCCTGCGCTCTTATCTCTTATTGGGACGCCCTTGGCACTCGCCAGCCCTTGCATTTTGTGGGACTGGTGCCAGGGTCCTTGCAGACAAGAGAAGGGGGGGTGTTGCTGCCAGCCTCGGAGGCACTGCCTACCCCCGGCTCTGCCCCTCCTGCTACCGTATTGGGTCCCCACAAGCAGCCTGGTTAATTCCCCTCCGATAACCCAGACGTTCAGCTAATCCTCCTCATTACCTCCTTCTAATCCGTAGTGAAGTATGACTTGTTGATGGCCGTTTTAACAGCTCCGGTCTCTCATCAACCGGCTGGCCTCGGCTCCTCGGGGGACCGAAAGGCTTTAGCTCGCGCTTTCCTCAAAAGGACGGCAAAGGCGGAGAGGCAGGTTGAGGCTGGTCCCCGAAAGGCCTTCCCACACAGAGGGAATGCGGGGGCTTCTGGGAGAACAGAACCGGCTATTGTTTCAGCTCCTGAGCTTCAAAAGCATCCCTTGGGAAGATCAGGAATCACAGCTGTCAGGGCTGGGGGCCCTGGCGATGTCGTCTTGCCTGCAGGACGCCCAGGAATACAGCTCCAAAAAAAGGATGGTGCCTGATCCATCTCACATGCCTTCTTCTCCGTCTCTGGGGTTACCTGTGCTGCATTCCTTTGTTTCTCTGACCCATTCTGGATTATATATATATTACTGGTAGAATGCCTGCAATTATTTCCAGGGTTGAAGCATGCACACCGGGTTCCTGCTTTAAGTTGCTTCTCCCATTTTGCATTTCTGCTAGATTACCAAAGCACATGTTTGCCTTGATAAAACACATCAAAGAAACAAGCCCTAGCAAACGGTGTGATTATCGCATTTGATTGCATCAAAAAGACTAATCGATGGCATGCACACCATACATCTAAAATACCTCCCCTCCCTGTGAAGAATCCTGGGCAGGCATTGCAGGTTACCCCTCATAGAGCTACAATTCCCGGCACCATTAAGACTACAGTTCCCAGGATTCTTTGAGGGAGTGTTTTAAATTAATCATGTGTGTGTGTACACAGCCTCTTTCTGTGGCGTGTTTTGCTGATGCACACATGAGCTCTTGCGGGATGGGGGGAAATGACTTTTGGGGGTCTGAGCAGTGAAGTTTTTCATCAAGCATCTATGTGCAATGGTATAAGATCACAGAAAAAAGAGGATTGTGTTGCATCCTGCTAAATTCTACTCAGAGTAGACATGGTGGAGTGGGGTTTTAAGAAATCTACGTGAGTTGTGTGCATTAATTTCAACCGGTCGGCTCTATTATTGCAGCCAAAATCTTCTGCGATTGGATTTGGCGCAGCAGGTTGTACAAAAAACCCGGGCAGTAGAAACAGAAATGCCTAAATGCGGTTGGTTCCACTTCCAACCACCTGGCCTTGTTTCTGAATTCCAGAACCCGTGGAGAAATTTGGAGCAGGAGAATTTCAGAAGCACCCCTTAACATACACTGGGATCACATCCAAAAGAAGTGACCCGTGGCCATTGACTCCAGGCTACTTGGGTCTTCATGAACTGCCAAAAAAAGTTAGTTCTGCATCAATCCAACCTGTTTTTAACTTTTGCCAGGCATTTGCTGCCATGACTCGAGAGGCCACCTTATCCCTTATCTCCCCTGTGGGTCACTGCGGTCTGGGGCCGAGTTTCTCCTGCACGCCCCAGAGATCTCAGAATCCCATCTCAGGGTTGTGGGTTTGAGCCCCACACCGGGCAAAAGATTCCTGCATTGCGGGTGTGGGTGGACCAGATGATTGTTGGGGTCCCTTCCACCTCTTCCATTCTATGATAGTATGACTAGATAGTAGACCTTTGGCTTGATCCAGTGGGTCTCTTCTGACATCCTTATGCACCCACCCCAGCTACACAAACAGCAGCTTCCAAGCGGTAACAGGAAGTCAGGGCTGTGTGTTGTTCTCCAAACCTGTACCCCTCCTCCTGCAGTTCTGAGGCTGAGCTGTGGTTCCAATTTAGCTGATCCCCCTGCCAATGCCTCTATCTCCCTAATCTGTTTGTCTTCCAAAGCCATTAAGCTAATGCAGAGCCCCAGTAACACCCCCTGCCCTAATCCTCACCTTGGCTTTCTCCCCAATTCCTTATCTACTGCTTTTTTTTCTTTGCTTGGGAGTGCTGGGGGCGGGGGTGGGGGACGCTTGTGCCCATTGCATTCCAGAGAGGACAGCAGTGCCAGGATGGAGAGGCGATGGCAGGCAGAGGGAGGGAAGAGAAAGAGGAGAAGTGGTTGGGCTCCTCCGCCTGATTCCAACAGGCCCTCTTGCCACAACCTGCCTCCTTCCTCCGAGGAAGGCTGCTAATGGCTGCCAGGGTCAAAGGGAGCGCTTAATGGATTTGCCAAAGGGGGGGAGGAGGGAGCGTTGACCTGTGAATCCAACTGAGTGGATCACCTTTCAGAAAAAGAGCCTTGCCAGCATCTCTGGGCCCTGGCTGTGGGGTAATGTGGATTCAATTAAGGCAATCTCTGGGAAGACACAGAAGGAAGGAAGCAAAGACAAGAAAGATGGCAGTGGGCTGCCAGTCGGGATTGCCCTGTGTGCCTCTTCCGGTGGCTTCCGAGGGTGCAGAGAGCAAAGGATGCTTCACGCTCAGCAGGGATGTTGCCCCCGGGGCGGGGAGGGCAGGAACGGGGCATAGGAAGCATCCGAGGGGGCAAGCGTTTAGGCTGGAATCGCTGCTCCCCAGGCACCAAGGTGTTTCTGTAGCATCATCAAAAAGGCAGCCTATATCCCTCACCCCACCCCAGATTTAGTCATTTTCGTGAACTGTCAAGGCTCATAAGGGTTCGAATGCCCACTCGGCCACGAAGCTCACTGGGTGATCTTGGGACAGTCGCTATCTCTCAGCCTAACCTACCTCACAGGGTTGTTGTGAGGATGAAATGGGGACAAGAAGAACCATGTACATCACATTGATCTCCTTGTAAGATAAAGGTGGTAAAAGGTAAAAGTAAAGGGACCCCTGACCGTTAGGTCCAGCTGCGGATGACTCTGGGGTTGCGGCACTCATCTCGCTTTATTGGCCGAGGGAGCCGGCATACAGCTTCTGGGTCATGTGGCCAGCATGACTAAGCCGCTTCTGGCGAACCAGAGCAGCGCACGGAAACGCTGTTTAGCTTCCCGCCGGAGTGGTACCTATTTATCTACTTGCACTTTGACGTGCTTTCGAACTGCTAGGTTGGCAGGAGCAGGGACCAAGCAACGGGAGCTCACCCCGTTGCGGGGATTCGAACCGCCGACCTTCTGATCGGCAAGTCCTAGGCTCTGTGGTTTAACCCACAGCGCCACCCGTGTCCCACATAAAGGTGGTATGTGAGTGTAAAAAATAAATAAATCCATACTGTTGTTTTCTGTGGACAATAGCCTTACTGTGCCTGCATGGAGTCTCCATAGCCCATATAATCATGTCCTCCTTCAAACTACTGCCTTCTCACACTTTCCTTTCCCTTGGTCCAGATTTTCCCTTACCCTCACTTTTTCAGGGTGTTCCTGGTGAGATAAAATTCAGGAGGGGAAAGTATGGGAGGCAATGATGTGGAAAATGTCAGTGGAGAATGATTGGAAGCACTGAAACCTTTCTGTGTCCAGATTAAATGACAGTATGGATGATCCCTCAGACAGTTAGATGATAGATGAAATAGATGATAGACAGAGAGACAGCCAACAACCCCGTTCATCTTAACGAACTGTTTGCAAATTAAGTCTCCCTCTGGAAGCACACCCAAAACCCCCGATCTCCAAAAAAGAGCAGTAATCCCAGCATATACATCAATGAAAATAACATACAAAAAACTGTGATATATCACTAATGGTTCAGCAAAAATGTGCATATTGTGGTAAAAAGTGTATTTGGGCGGGGGGAATTTGCACTGAAATGCTAATAAATTTTCATCATTTCTCTTTAAAAAATGCCAAACTGATGTGGCAATGTGGGGAAGTGATCGAAGGATTGGAAAAACACAGAACTAGGAAGAAGCAAAATGGACATGTTCACCTGTCCCCGCACCTGAGTCTTTTCTCTGGGAGATGGCAGAAAGGGAGCTCTGGAGAAAGCCCTCCCTCCAGGGAGCCTCACGCTGGAGACCTTCCCAGGCCACAAAAACCACTCTGGGTTTTCCCCATCAGTGAACTCTGACGGCTGAACTCTCAGGGGTGGGTGGGTGGGGGCAGAAATGTCAGCAAGGAAGGAGGAAGGAACAGGCACCCTCCCTGTTTCGTCCAAGACGCTAGCTAGCAGGAAGGAATGGCATCTCTGCTCCCCGTCAGGAAATATTAATTCAGGGCTTAATCTGAACCAGCGTTCGCGGTCCTGTCCAATCTGGTTTCAATCCTGGGGCTCACCCTGGAACTTGCTGCAGAGATTATCAATGTGCTCGACTATTCAAGAACCTTCTTTCCTCTCCCCCTCTCCCCCACCCTGGCACCCCAGCCCTGCCCCTAGAAGGACTTCTGTTCCTGCAGTCTAATACAGTGGTACCTCTGGTTACAAACGCTTCTGGTTACGAATGCTTCAGATTACGAGCTCTGCTAATCCGGAAGTAGTTGCTCCTGGTTGCAAACTTTGCCCCAGGATGTGAACGGAAATTGTGCACCAGAGTCGCATGCACAGCGGGAGGCCCCATTAGCGAAAGTGCGCCTCAGGATAAGAACGGTTTCAGCTTAAGAACGGACCTCCAGAATGAATTAAGTTCATAACCAGAGGTACCATTGTACCATGATATCTAAAGGAGGGGGCAAACTTGGTGTGACCAGAGAGGGGGGTATAGGATTGCTTGCAGTTTTAGAGAGGTGCAATGGTATCTGTGCAGTGTGCGTTTGTGTGTTTGTGCGTTCGCGGGAGACCCAATTCAGAACGGGCCCTTGGCACTGGGTAAAGTGGGTTTCAGCACCAGTTTAAACTCTGTGGAGGTCATACATGGTTCAAGGGGAAAATGATGCAGTGGAAACAGGTCTCATGCTTGGAAGATGTGTAAAGGTCACTGTCCAAAATGTATCTGGCTGGTTTTGCATATTGTGCTAATAAAAAGAGCCTCAGCAGAGCTAGCTGGCAGCTTGCCTGTGCACAGCTCACCTGCATTACCAACTCCTCATGTCCTTCACTTCACCCCCCTCACAAATTATCTCCTAATACTTTCTAAAAAATTTTTACCAACCAACCATTTTTAAAAACCAATATTACTTCAAGATAAAACCAATATCATTTTCATCCGTTGTTATGGGGCCCCTAAAAGGTGTGGGGCCCATAGGCTGCTGCCTACTGTGCCAGTTTGGTAATCTGGCACTGGTGGGTTTAACCCTTTCCTTGAATCAGGCTCCGAAATCCAATTTACATAGACACACAACTCCAATATCTGAAGTTCGGTTTTCCTCTGGGAGGAGGCATAGTTACTTGCGTGTTTCCCCGGGAGTCAATAAGAACTTCATAAAATCCCTGCTGGACCAGGACCAGGGCCCATCTAGTCCAGCATCCTGTTATCACAGTGGCCAACCCAATGCCTGTGGGAAACCAGCAAGTAGAATTCGAACAGAAGAGCACTTTCCCCTCCTGTAGTTTGCAGCAACTGGTATTCAGGAACATTGCTGCCTCCAGCTGTGGAGGCAGAACATAGCTATGGTGGTTAGTTGATAGTCTTATATTCCATGAACGCAGGCAGACGGTTTCTTCTCCTCCCCCTCCCCCGACACCCCTGGCCACGTCATAATGGCCGTATGGCAAGTATGGGGGATAATATGTTTGGATGACATGTACTTTGGCAGAAAGAAAGATGACCATTTAAATGTAGGGATCACAGGGCGGGGTTAGGGAAGGGCAGAAAACACACTGGCAAACTTTGTGCTTGTCTTAGTGAAACTCTTTCCTCTTTCCCTTTTGGTTTTTCTTCAAAAGCCTTCAGATGTTTTACCTTGGGATAAACCTTCACATTTGCTTTGGATTTCACTTCAGGTGAAATGTCAGCAGCAGCACTATTTGGTAGGGTGACATATCCTGTACGTGCCCTGAGATGCATGAAGTCCATAACTCATCACATCCTGGCCCCTTCCCAAAGTTTCAGACCTGCAGTTTTTGTGTGTCTCCTGCAATTTCACTAGACCTTCCTCCCCTTTAAGTCATTCATTCATTCATTCATTCATTCATTCATAGAATTTGAAGGGACCACGAGGGTCATCAATACAGGAATCTTTTTGCCCAATGTGGCTTTCGAACCCACAACCCTGAGATTAACAGTCTCACACTCTACTTATTGAGCTATGACCATGCCATTCATTCATTCATTCATTCATTCATTCATTCATTCATTGTCCTGTCTTTACACTACACAGGACAGCTAATGATAAATACACAATCTTTATGTCGTAAGGGCTAGAAACTTGGCATATTTTGATTTTTAAAGGGAAGATACAATTCTTGGGATGCTGATTTCTGCACACCAGACCAAATAATGTGGCTGCGAAATTCCCTTTGATAGATGTGAGCATCCACGTGCACGAGGACAGCAACTCATCACAACTTGGAAAATATTGGAAGAAGCTATGGGGTGACCTGGCACAGTACAGAGGCTCTGAGACTGACCTGTGAGACTGAGAGCGGCTGATTAAAACCTCACCTGTGCTATGAAACCACAAGAGTGCCCTCGACAAAATCCTAGCTTTTAGTCTCAGCCACTCATCCTCCAGCAACATTGATGCACCTCTCAGGGCTGTTGGAAGGCTTAGGGAGCTGATGAACAGAACCACAGAATCAGAATTTTTTCCAACACACTACAGCATTCCATCGTTGTTCAAAATGTATTGGATCAAAGTGAAAGTCTAGGACTGTGAGCCTTCATCTGTTAAGCGTTGCAATGAATTCACCCAGCCTGGAGAAGAGGAGGTTAAGGGGTGATATGATAGCCATGTTCAAATATATAAAAGGATGTCACATAGAGGAGGGAGAAAGGTTGTTTTCTGCTGCTCCAGAGAAGCGGACATGGAGCAATGGTTCCAAACTACAAGAAAGAAGATTCCACCTAAACATTAGGAAGAACTTCCTGACAGTAAGACAGTGGAATTTGCTGCCAAGGAGTGTGGTGGAGTCTCCTTCTTTGGAGGTCTTTAAGCAGAGGCTTGACAACCATATGTCAGGAGTGCTCTGATGGTGTTTCCTGCTTGGCAGGGGGTTGGACTCGATGGCCTTTGTGGTCTCTTCCAATTCTATGATTCTATTCCATTCCATTCCACTCCACTCCACTCCACTCCACTCCACTCCACTCCACTCCACTCCATTCCATTCCATTCCATTCCATTCCATTCTATTCTATTCTATTCTATTCTATTCTATTCTATTCTATTCTATTCTATTCTATTCTATTCAGCATTTAATCTAAAGGTTCAAATGCAATTTAAAATTGGTGCATTGGAGCTGACTTGGATTCATCTTGCTAAAATCCTTTAAAAAAATAAAATCAGCAGCCAGAGTCACACCGGTACTTGACACGGCACTTGTCCCACTCTAAGCCCCTGTGCATCTTTCTTTGGTGCCCATTCCATTTCAGGTGACCCTTTGGAAGCTTCCCTCTCTCCTTCTGCATCTTCTCCTTGGAGCGCAAGGCCAGGAACTGACCCGCAGAGATCAGCCCCCAACCAGATGCCTTGTCTCATGGCCGGCTTCCTCCAGCTGTTCCAAGTGATGGACGTGACTTCTCTCTGGGCCAGATGTGCGGCGAAGTGTTCCCATGCGCCAGGTGCTGTGACTGATGTATGCGCATCGTTACGGACCTGGCAAAGGATGAGAGATGAGGCTGGCTGCAAGCCGAAAATGCATCCTGCACACTTCGCAGGCGGACACTTTTAAGCACACCAAAGGCTCCAGAGCATGCCCACTTTGTCTCTCTCTGTAGGGCATTTTGCCATTGAAGGCTTTCAATGCTTCATATATAATATAATATAATATTGACCATCACTGCAGTGCCTTCATGCTCATTGGACAGGAAGCAGGAAGCCAGGAACAGGTGAAAAGCCAGGAAGGGAGTCCAGAAATGCAGCGAAAGAATGAGTCTCAAAAGCACCTGAGCTTATTGAAGCCCAACACATTTTTTAAAATGCAATTTCCTGTTCCACAGGCAATTTGGGGAAGCATGCAACTTGATTCTAGGCTAGGCATAGACATAACGGTCTAAGTTTGATCAATTTTGCACATAACTGACACAAACCATCATATCCAAACTGAGCGCAGATTTCTGGAGGCTGGGCTTCTCCTTTTGAAAAAAGGAGTTGCATTTTATGAGGTCGTCTGGGAGCTGCCTCTCATCATTTTTCTTTTTACAGATAGAAGCTGCAGCAGCAGCTACATACCTAGGCATCAGGACCACAAAATCCTCCAGGAGGCCAGGGCCTGATGACTTGGTGACTGTCCCTTCCTTCAGCCTTGAATGAGCAGTGTCCCTGGGTGGAAAAAGAGGTGGCTGCTCCCATCTATCTGGGGCTGAAAGCAGACCTTGGACTACTGCAGAACAATGTTCCAGTCTGTGCATCAGGCTGGGAGGCAGGTAGGGAAGTTTGGTTTCAGTTTGCATTTTAATGCAAACCCACCCAATTTGAAATTTCCAAAGCTATTTGTGAACTGAAATGCAGCCATCCTTCAAAAATTCACACATCTCTAGATTTTGCGGTGCAGTTCTCCATCCATGTGCTTGTTAGGGGTCTATCTATATCATCTATCTATATCTATATCTCTATCTATCTATCTATCTATCTATCTATCTATCTATCTATCTCTATCTATCTATCTATCTATCTATCTATCTATCTATCTATCTATCTATCTATCATCTATCTATCTATCTATCTATCTATCTATCTATCTATCTATCATCTATCATCTATCTATCATCTATCTATCTATCATCTATCTATCTATCATCTATCTATCTATCATCTATCTATCATCATCTATCATCTATCTATTTGTGAATGAAACCTGTGAAAATGCACTATTAGGCAAAACCGTGCATGTTAGGAGAAGGAGACAAATGCTGACAAACGGGAATGAATTTTTGGTTTTCATAAAAGCCAAAATAATGTGGAAATGTGACAGAGAGAGAGAGAGAGAGAGAGAGAGAGAATCTGAGGGAAACTGAAATGGGCAGATCTGTAGCTCTGGAACATACCTGAATCAAGAAGCATCCATTTTTCGGTTGCCCCTGAATAAGAAAAGTGCATTTCCAAAATGTGTTCAATAAACCCAGACACTTGAGAATCAACCAACCTCTCTCTCTTGTTTCTTTTCTTCTTACTGGATAATTGCCTAGACCTTTTGCATTTATTGTCAAAATTGTCTAAATCTTGTGCATTTATTTTTCTCTTTTTGCGAGTAAAAAGGACGAGAGACTTAAAACAACCCCCCCCCCAAGAAGCTGGAAATTAAGGACAGAATCCAGAATACGCCCATATGTCTCTGCTCCTTACAACTTGGAAACACATATTTTGTGCGTTTGAGAGCAAAGCGTGGGCAAAGCTTTTGCCACTGCTTGGTTAATCTTTTGCAAGGGACTACATACAATTGTGTCAGGATCTGGATGGAGACAGTGGGCCACGTGACACTTTGCTGCTGGGACTTGCGAGAGGGCGGAGGTCAAGCCAGCTCCGTCCTTATTCCAGAGCTAAAATTAGTCGGGTGATGCAGCCGTCAGCAGCCCACCCACCTGTCACAGTCCTGTGGGAAAGCTTCCTCTACATTCTAGCTTCCTGCACAGACAGCATCTATCTCCCTGGCTCTCCCCGATTCTGCTGCAAAGGCAGAGCGCTGATAAAGCGTCAGCACGAGGGAGAAAGTCTTCCAGCAACACTTGGAGCTGCTGAGGAGTCTTTGCCCATCGGCTAAGTCAGTCAAGGCCCTGGAATCTGCCGGGTGACAGGGAGGCAGGGACTCCCTGGAAGGTGGTGATGGCCAGAGGAGCCAAGGTCTGATAAGCACAGTGGAAGGTCCATTGGAGAGCATGAGCTCATGCCTGAGATGGAGAGATACGCGCCGACTCTTGAGGGTTCCACATTCTGTCTCTCTTGTCCAATGATACGGCCGGTGACAGTGAGGAAGCCAAATAAGGAAGCTTAGAAGATCCCTTCCTGTGGGTGGGGCATGTTGCTCATTTGCATCTCTTAACCAACTGAGAGGTGTGCTCACTTAAGGTATGCTTAAATAGGTTAGGACTGGGGTGGGAAAATTTGGCCACTACGCCTGATCCATACCTACCCTCATTCCTGCATTGCAGGGGGTTGGACTAGATGACCCCTGGGGTCCCTTCCAACTCTACAATTCTATAATTCTAATCTTTTATTATTAATCTTATTAATCTTATTTATGATTTTCAGGTTTATACGTTTCAATAATTTTACAGTCATTTTAAAATTTCAAAACTGGGCTTCCTTCCCCCCCTTTCTGCGGTTCCTTAAATTTATTTTTAATATCTTCTGCATATCTAAATTAACTTAATTTGTTCATTTATTCATCTACTTTAAATACTTACTCTTATAAAACTGCAGGTTATTACAATAATCCTGCCAATGTTCTTCTCTGTTTACAATTTGTCTGTAAATATTCAACCAACCATTTCCATTCTTTAATAAAAAGTTTGTTATCTTGATTTCTATTTTTTCCAGTTAGTTTCGCCATTTCTGCATATATTCCATAGGTTTTTGTATCCATTCTTCCTTTGCTGGGACTTCTGCTCCTTTCTGTTGTTGAGCAAATAACATTCAATGCATGGTTCTAACCTCACTGGGCCAACTTTGACAGATGGATGGTGCTTGGCCATGTCCACAGAATGGAAGATAGCAGGATCCCCAAGGAGGTGGCTGTCACTACAGTTCTTGTCGGAGTGGCTCCACACATGGCTTTCAAGCCCCAGAGATTGGCTGATCATGGGCACCTGCAAGGCTGCCCCTTTGCCTGTGTAGGGCAGGTGGGCATGGCTTGGCCAAAAGCACTTGGTCAGCCAGATGGGGCTGCCATCATATCAAGCCCACGGCTGGGAACCTAAGCAGGTCAAAGATCAGGATTCGTGGGCTCCTCCTCAGCTGGCAACCCTAGTAGATAACACAGCCGTAGATCTATTATGGGTTCTCAAATGCAACCATAGAAAATACCCAATATTTTGCAAGTTAGTGCTGAATGCATCTAAGAGTAAACTTGCAGAACGTTTCCTCTTAAGTCCCCCAGCTTTCAGGAGGCTTCCACCAAGCTTTCAAGCTAGAAAGATCCAGCTCATTTTCCATGCTTCCTGACATTCCCAGGGGAAGCAGTTCAGTGGGGTAGGTGTCTTTGTGCGTGGGAGAGAACTGAGGGCTTTGGGATTAGCTCGGCTGCCATTCTTGGGGCTGGCCCTGTGGGTCTCCCTTCCTACATATTTGTGTTTGTGTGTGTGTGTTTTCTTGCCTCTATTCTCCCACCCCCTACCTTGGCTCCCCCTCCCTCTCTCCATGCCTCTCAAAGCCAATTCAGCTCTGCTCTTTTCAAGCGCTCTGAAACAAAACGGCTCAATTAGTGGGGGCATCTGCAATGGAGCGGCTGGTCTCCTCACCGCTGCCTCTTAATGCTTTCATTTCACGGTGCCAGTGGGGGGGGTGGACTTCGAGGGAGGGGGCGCACAAGGGGGGTGGAAGATTTAGCGGCGGTAGCGGCTCTGCCCTGCCAGAGGAGCTGCCTTTCCATCTTGCCATCTGCTTTGGGTGTGCAAGGTGGCAGGGCTTGGCATTGGTACCTCGCAGCCTCGCTCCTCCTGGGCCCAGGAGGAGGTGACTGCCTAGGAAGGAACCCTGAGAAGCATCTCCTGCACCTTTGAAATCAGACGGCACTTTTGCCGCAGCAGTTGCCACCCACAGCTGGCCTCTGGGACCTCTCCACTTAACTAAACAAGCAGACCAACCCAGAAACCAGGAGGTATGGAAAGAAACTGGCATCTTCCCTTGGTGTGGGGCTACCTTTGAAGCTGACCTGGAAACTACAACTAATCCAGAATGCGGCAGCTAGACTGGTGACTGGGGGCAGCCGCCGAGACCACATAACACTGGTCTTGAAAGACCTACATTAGCTCCCAGTACGTTTCCGAGCACAATTCAAAGTGTTAGTGCTGACCTTTAAAGCCCTAAATGGCCTCGGTCCAGTATACCTGAAAGAGCGTCTCCACCCCCATCATTCTGCCCGGACACTGAGGTCCAGCTCCGAGGGCCTTCTGGCGGTTCCCTCACTGCGAGAAGTGAGGTTACAGGGAACCAGGCAGAGGGCCTTCTCGGTGGTGGCACCTGCCCTGTGGAACCCCCTCCCAGCAGATGTCAAGGAAATATACAACCACCTGACTTTTAGAAGACATCCGAAGGCAGCCCTGTATAGAGAGGTTTTTAATGTTTGATGTTTTAATGCGTTGGAAGCCACTCAGAGTAGCTGGGGCAACTCAGTAACATGGGTGGCATATAAATAATAAATATATTATTATTATTATTATTATTATTATTATTATTATTATTATTAATTATTATTTCTCATTTATAAACCACCTTTCCTCCGACGAGTTCAAGGTGGCAGAGGTTGTTCTCCCTCCCCTCTATTTTATATTTGCAACAACCCTGTGAGGTAGGTTAGCCTGAGAGACTGCGACTGGCCTAAGGTCACCCAGGGAGCTTCATGGTCAAGTGGCAACTAGAACCCAAGCCCCCCAGGTCTTAGTCCAGCCCTTTAAGCACTGATAATATAATAATAATAATAATAATAATAATAATAATAATAATAATAATTTATACCCCGCCCTCCCCAGCCAGAGCCGGGCTTAGGGCAGCTAATACCAGTAAAATTACAATAATAAATAAATAAATAAACCAATTTAAAATACAGGTTAAAATATAATTTATAATGCAGTCTCATTTTAATAGTAGCCCATAGATCAAAACCATAAGGGGAGGGAAACATAAGGGTCAGACTGTGTCCAAACCAAAGACCAGGCAGAACAGCTCTGTCTTGCAGGCCCTGCGGAAAGATGTCAAGTCCCGCAGGGCCCTAGTCTCTTGTGACAGAGCGTTCCACCAAGTCGGGGCCAGTACTGAAAAGGCCCCGGCCCTAGTTGAGACCAATCTAACCACCTTGAAGCTTGGTACCTCCAAGGTGTTGTCATTTGTGGACCTTAAGGTCCTCCACGGGGCACACCAGGAGAGGCGGTGCTAGACCACACTGGCTCACTATGGTCTAGCTAATCGACTAGTTGGAGGAATAGAGAAGGCATGCTTACCTGTTTGTTCCCAGAAGATTGATCCAAGATGACTTCTTGTCTAGTGGTCCAAAGGAATAGGATGCAGCCTAAGACTTATCAGTCTAAACATCAAAGAGATAGAGAGAAGTCAGCATAGAGATAAAGGCACAGGGAAAGTCTGGGAAGCTGGGTCTCCTTTACTTTCTCTGCCTTAACTCATGCAAACCTCTCAGCAAGCTGAATTGACTTCCAACATGACTCAGCTTCTTAGGTTCCTGCTTATTGAGAAACTTTAAAAAAAATTCCAGATGCCTGCTAACTACTATTCAAAGTGGCTTACATAACTATTTACCATAAATAAACTTCAGAGGGGAAAAATCTCAGCAATAAAGCATTATCTAAAATGAAGTAAAATAATGTGTTAAGACTTTGAAGCAGAATTTAATAAAAGCACCACTAAAAGCAACTTCTAAAAGCCTCTGAGAATCTTTTTTTCAAAAATGGTCTCAACCTGTCCCTAAAGGGATACAATTATACAAAAAAAAAAAGGGGGGGGTAAACACAGTATAAACTATAAGACACATTTCAAAACTGCATTCAAAAGAAGTCTTTGCTTGTTTGGTGCCTTGTTTATTTGCAGGTGAAATATACTCGGAGTCGAGAGTGGATTTCATGCTCTTTATTCATAGTGTTGAGGAGGAATGGAAGTTCCCCCAGAATGTCTGCTTTATATACATTATTTACACGATGGGCCCCACATGATTGGCTAGTTCCAGGATTCTCCTGTAGGCCAATCAGGTTGCGGATTCACTTCCACCTGGAGCTGGATTGGGTGGATCCTGTGGACCAATCAGACTGCTGCATTCTGGGTCCTATTGTTCTAGGACCAATCAGACTGCTGCATTCTGAATCCTATTGTTCTAGGACCAATCAGACTGCTGCATTCTGAATCCTATTGTTCTAGGACCAATCAGTCTGCTGCATTTTGGATCCTATTCAACTCAGTACATAACAGCAGGATACAAGCATTGCTGGCAGCCTTACACCTGCAATTCCTGCAGAAGGACTGGGAATTGTGAGCAGGCAGAAAGGATGAGGACTAGTATTCTTTTGGTCTGCTGTGATTTCCCCTTAACTACGGTATTTGCCCCATGTGCTCACCTAGGCAAAAATTCCACCTTAACCCAGCTGGCAATTCCTGAAAACACCCATTGATCCTTCTCGATGATGAATGGAGTTTATAACACCATCAGAGCCAATGCTTCTGTACAAACAGCTGGAATGGCCCCTCAGGGCAGGAATAATAATAATAATAATAATAATTTATTATTTATACCCCGCCCATCTGGCTGAGTTTCCCCAGCCACTCTGGGCGGCTCCCAATCAGTATTAAAAACAATACAGCATTACATATTAAAAACATCCCTGAACAGGGCTGCCTTAAGATGTCTTCTGAACGTCAGGTAATTCTTTATCTCTTTGACATCTGATGGGAGGGCGTTCCACAGGGCGGGCGCTACTACCGAGAAGGCCCTCTGTCTGGTTCCCTGTAGCCTCACTTCTCGCAATGAGGGAACCGCCAGAAGGCCCTCGGCGCTGGATCTCAGTGTCCGGGCTGAACGATGGGGGTGGAGACGCTCCTTCAGGTATACAGGACCGAGGCCGTTTAGGGCTTTAAAGGTCAGCACCAACACTTTGAATTGTGCTCGGAAACGTACTGGGAGCCAATGCAGATCTCTCAGAACCGGTGTTATGTGGTCCCGGCGGCCACTCCCAGTCACCAGTCTAGCTGCCGCATTCTGGATTAATTGCAGTTTCCGGGTCACCTTCAAAGGTAGCCCCACGTAGAGCGCATTGCAGTAGTCCAAGCGTGAGATAACTAGAGCATGCACCACTCTGGCGAGACAGTCCGCGGGGAGGTAGGGTCTTAGCCTGCGTACCAGGTGGAGCTGGTAGACAGCTGCCCTGGACACAGAGTTAATCTGCGCCTCCATGGACAGCTGTGAGTCCAAAATGACTCCCAGGCTGCGCACCTGGTCCTTCAGGGGCACAGTTACCCCATTCAGGACCAGGGAATCCTCCACACCTGCCCGCCTCCTGTCCCCCAAAAACAGTACTTCTGTCTTGTCAGGATTCAACCTCAATCTGTTAGCCGCCATCCAACCTCCAACCGCCTCCAGGCACTCACACAGGACCTTCACCGCCTTCACTGGTTCTGATTTAAAGGAGAGGTAGAGCTGGGTGTCATCTGCATACTGATGAACACCCAGTCCAAACCCCCTGATGATCTCTCCCAGCGGCTTTATATAGATATTAAAAAGCATGGGGGAGAGGACAGAACCCTGAGGCACCCCACAAGTGAGAGCCCAGGGGTCTGAACACTCACCCCCCACCACCACCTTCTGGACACGGCCCAGGAGGAAGGAGCGGAACCACTGTATAACAGTGCCCCCAGCTCCCAGCCCCTCTAGACGGTCCAGAAGGATGTTATGGTCGATGGTGTCAAAGGCCGCTGAGAGATCCAGCAGAACTAGGAAACAGCTCTCACCTTTGTCCCTAGCCCGCCGGAGATCATCAACCAGCGCGACCAAGGCAGTTTCAGTCCCATGGTGAGGCCTGAATCCCGATTGGAAGGGATCCAAATGGTCCGTTTCCTCCAGGCGTGCTTGGAGTTGTTCAGCAACCACCCGCTCAATCACCTTGCCCAAGAATGGCAGATTTGAGACTGGGCGATAGTTGGCCAAATTGGCCGGGTCTAAAGATGTTTTTTTAAGAAGCGGTTTAATGACCGCCTCTTTCAGCGGGTCTGGGAAGGCTCCCTCACAGAGGGAAGCATTCACCACCCCGCAGATCCCATCGCCCAGCCCTTCCCGGCTCGCTTTTATCAGCCAGGATGGGCAAGGATCAAAGAGACAGGTGGTCGGTTTCACTCGTCCAAGCAGCCTGTCCACATCCTCGGAGGTAACAGATTGGAATTGATCCCATGTAACAGGACCAGACAGAACTCTAGCACTCTCCCGCCCTGGCCCTGCTCCCACGGTGGAGTCTACCTCCTTCTGAATCTGAGCGATTTTATCTGCAAAAAACTTTGCAAAAGCATTGCAGGAGATCTTGGGGTCCCTACCAGGCCCCGGTGGTACAGGTGGTTCTGATAGATTGCGAACCACCTGAAAAAGTCTCCTGCTGCTGTTTTCTGCAGATGCAATGGAGGCGGTGAAGAAGGCCCTCTTCGCCGTCGCCATTGCCACTTGGTAGGCTCGACGTTGAGCTCTAACCCGTGTCCGGTCTGATTCAGAATGAGTTTTCCGCCACCGGCGCTCTAGCCGTCTCAACGATTGTTTCATCACCCTCAGCTCCGGGGAAAACCACGGGGCTGTCCGGGCTCCATGCAATCGGAGAGGGCGCTTCGGAGCCAGACAGTCAATAGCCCTGGTTAACTCCGCATTCCAGCGGGCCACCAGGGAATCAGCTGAAAGGCCATCAACTTGGGATAAAGCATCCCCTACCACTCTCTGGAAGCCAATTGGATCCATTAAGTGGCGGGGGCGGACCATCCGAATCGGTCCCACCTCCCTGCGGAGGGGAAGGGTTGCGGAGAAGTCCAGTTGCACCAGGAAGTGATCTGACCATGGCACTTCTTTTGTTTCGCTTTTAGTTAATGTCAGATCACCAGCATCCGTAGAGGTAAACACCAAGTCTAAGGCATGTCCGTGGCTATGAGTTGGGCCAGACTTATTCAGGGACAGCCCCATGGAGGCCATGCTTTCCACGAAGTCCCGAGCGGCCCCTTGTAAGGTCGTGTTGGCATGGATGTTAAAATCCCCCAGGACAACCAAGCTAGGTGTCTCCAGGAGCATATCCGCCACGACCTGAAGTAGCTCGGGCAGGGAATCCTTGGTGCAGCGGGGAGGTCGGTACACCAATAGGAATCCTGTACTGCCCCTATTGCCCAACTTCCAGAACATGCACTCAGAAAACTGGGTCTTCCCAATAGGACGCCTGGTGCAGACTAATGACTTCCTAAAAATCACTGCAACCCCCCCTCCCCGCCCACATGACCTGGGTTGCTGTGCGTAAGAGAAACCTGGTGGGCAAGCAGCGGCAAGGACAGGCCCATCTGCTTCATCCAACCAGGTCTCTGTCACACATGCCAGGTCAAATCCTCCATCCACAATCAGGTCGTGGATGGCAGTGGTCTTATGAATCATTGACCTGGCATTGCACAGCAACACTTTCAGGTCATGTGGGTATCCCTTGCTGATTCTAGTATCCATCCGGTCAGGACCAGACCCGGAGGCAGGAATAGTCCTCAGACAACGACTAAACCTGCCTCCTCTGTAATGACATGGTTTGGTCTTAGCGTAACTCCTCCTCCTACCCGTGATCACTGAGATCGGTTGTCCCAGTGCATTCCCCCCTGTGGAACATGCCCCAGCCATTTTGTGGGCTGGGGCCCACTCCCCGGCAGCCCTGACCCCTCCCCCTAAGAACAAAATAACAACTTATACAAACAAACAAAACCAATAAAACAATACAAACAAAAAAATGTAAAAATTACAAGAACATCAAAATAAAAAAATAATTCCCCAAACCCAACCAACCTTCCATCCCACCCCCACCCCCCACATACAAAAAATCCAAAAGAATTTTTTTAAAAACATTTTATCTTTAAAGGTAAATATCTTTAAAGGTCTCCATGAAGCTGTCTTCGAGGTCCCCCCCCCCCCGGTAATATTTAACATTCATTGCAGAGAATGTTGGGATGCAGAACTCTTAGATCCTACCCAGATAACACCATGGCTAAGAGACTGAGCTATGAAACAGGAGGTCCGTGTTCAAATCTTGCTCCAGCCATGAACTTACTAGGGGGCCTTGGACAAGCCCCAGTCTCCTCATCTGTTGTTGTCGTTGGCATCCACCTGTCTTGGGAGACAACGGAGGAGTGTGCCTTTGGGGGTGAAACTGTTTGAAGATTACAGCGCCTGCTGTGGCTGTAGAGACCGATACGGGAGAGACATGTTTGGTTACAGCTGGGGCAGATGAAGGTGTCCAGTTATGCTGCTGCAGGTGCATGACGACAATTCTTCTCTCTGCGCTCCTCCCAGCGGTCATTCCTCCTCTGGTCACTGCTGTAGATAAACAATCTGACTGCCTGTCTCCCGGTGCTGAGGTCTGTCTACAAGGGTTTCCCACATGGTGGGGTTGATGTTGCCAGCCTCCCACACCTGTAATGTGGGAGATAAGCCATCACACTTGCTTGCGGTTGTTTTTGAAGTCTGCAACTTTGAACACCTGAAAGCACTGTACCAAATTTGGTACAGCTTGTAGGGCAGCGGCTGAAGAAGGAGCAAAAAGGGTTTTCTCCTGTGTGTGTTTCTTGTGGCTGATTAGCTGCTCTCCCTGTGCACAGGTCAGAGGGGGCAGGGTTTCTGTTGAGGTAGGTGATTAGCTGTGGGAGGAGCTTATCAGAGCTTGTAGGGCAGCGGCCAAAGAGGAATTCAAACAAATAGCCAGCACGTGTAGACACAAAGTCAGAAAAGCTAAAGCACAGAATGAACTCAGGCTTGCTAGAGAGGTTAAAAGCAACAAAAAAGGCTTTTATGGGTATGTTCGTAGCAAAAGGAAGAACAAAGAAACAGTGGGGTCACTCAGAGGAGAAGATGGTGAAATGCAAACAGGGGACACAGAAAGGGCTGAACTCCTCAATGCCTTCTTTGCCTCAGTCTTCTCCGATAAAGAAAACAATGCCCGACCTGAAGAATTTGGAGCAAATGATTCAGCAGAGGAAACACAGCCCAGAATAACTAAGGAGATAGTACAAGAATACTTGGCTAGTTTAGATGTATTCAAGTCTCCAGGGCCAGATGAACTGCATCCAAGAGTATTAAAAGAACTGGCAGATGTGATCTCAGAACCACTGGCAGTCATCTTTGAGAATTCCTGGAGAACAGGCGAAGTCCCGGCAGACTGGAGGAGGGCAAATGTTGTCCCTATTTTCAAAAAGGGGAAAAGAGAGGACCCAAATAATTACCGCCCAGTCAGTCTGACATCAATACCAGGGAAGATTCTGGAGCAGATCATTAAGCAAACAGTTTGTGAGCACCTAGAAAGGAATACTGTGATCACCAATAGTCAGCATGGATTTCTGAAAAATAAGTCGTGTCAGACTAACCTGATCTCGTTTTTTGACAGAATTACAAGCCTGGTAGATGAAGGGAACGCAGTGGATGTAGCCTACCTTGATTTCAGCAAGGCATTTGACAAGGTGCCCCATGATATTCTTGTAAAGAAGCTGGTAAAATGCGGTCTTGACTATGCTACCACTCAGTGGATTTGTAACTGGCTGACTGACCGAACCCAAAGGGTGCTCATCAATGGTTCCTCTTCATCCTGGAGAAGAGTGACTAGTGGGGTGCCACAGGGTTCTGTCTTGGGCCCGGTCTTATTCAACATCTTTATCAACGACTTGGATGATGGACTCAAGGGCATCCCGATCAAATTTGCAGATGACACCAAACTGGGAGGGGTGGCTAACACCCCAGAGGACAGGATCACACTTCAAAATGACCTTGACAGATTAGAGAACTGGGCCAAAACAAACAAGATGAATTTTAACAGGGAGAAATGTAAAGTATTGCACTTGGGCAAAAAAAAATGAGAGGCACAAATACAAGATGGGTGACACCTGTCTTGAGAGCAGTACATGTGAAAAGGATCTAGGAGTCTTGGTTGACCACAAACTTGACATGAGCCAACAGTGTGACGCGGCAGCTAAAAAAGCCAATGCAATTCTGGGCTGCATCAATAGGAGTATTGCATCTAGATCAAGGGAAGTAATAGTGCCACTGTATTCTGCTCTGGTCAGACCTCACCTGGAGTACTGTGTCCAGTTCTGGGCACCACAGTTCAAGAAGGACACTGACAAACTGGAACGTGTCCAGAGGAGGGCAACCAAAATGGTCAAAGGCCTGGAAACGATGCCTTATGAGGAACGGCTGAGGGAGCTGGGCATGTTTAGCCTGGAGAAGAGGAGGTTAAGGGGTGATATGATAGCCATGTTCAAATATATAAAAGGATGTCACATAGAGGAGGGAGAAAGGTTGTTTTCTCCTGCTCCAGAGAAGCGGACACGGAGCAATGGTTCCAAACTACAAGAAAGAAGATTCCACCTAAACATTAGGAAGAACTTCCTGACAGTAAGAGCTGTTCGACAGTGGAATTTGCTGCCAAGGAGTGTGGTGGAGTCTCCTTCTTTGGAGGTCTTTAAGCAGAGGCTTGACAACCATATGACAGGAGTGCTCTGATGGTGTTTCCTGCTTGGCAGGGGGTTGGACTTGATGGCCCTTGTGGTCTCTTCCAACTCTATGATTCTATGATTCTATGATTCTATGAAATTTAATATGATTTCGCACCGGATAATACAATACAATGACTTAGAGCACCGGTGTCCCGACAACCCTAAATAGTTTATTGGAGCAAATTATGTTTGCAGAACCCACTTCTTGCCTTTCTGGTGAACTTCCTGGAATTGGCTTTTTGATTTGTTTTGAGTCTCAGTAAAGTAACACTCCCCCCCCCCCCCACCCTGCCCTGCGGCTGGTGTGAAGGGCTCTGGCAGCTCAGCACACAAAACACAGGGCCCAGCCGTCACCTCCCGCTGGGTTAAACCTCCGGAGCTTAGTCAGTGACAGTTTAACAATCAATTATGCTGAGTAGCAATTAGTGGAGGCGCTGACGAGGAGCCCTGTTAATTAAGAATCGATTGGCTCCCAAGGAGCGTCCTTGTGGGAGATTGGCTGTCCCTGCCGGAGAAGCCACAGGGGGCCTGCTTTTGGGGGAGATCGTGAAGTCTCCACTGAGGTGCCCAGCATGGAATGTGTCCAGAAACTGTCTACAAACATTAGCGGGGACTGTCAGCTTGCTTTTCCTTCTGTCCTGTGCTTTTTCATGCAGCAGGATTCATGCAAGAGGAACCATTCCTGGGGCAGAATTCATAGAAAGGGAACCCAAGAATCAACTAGTCCAACCCTTTGCAATGTGTTGTTGTTTAGTCGTTTAGTCGTGTCCGCCTCTTCGTGACACGACTAAACAACTAAACAACACATTGCAAAGGGTTGGAATGTACACTTTGCAATGTAGGAATAATGTACACTTTGAAATGTTGGAATAATATATGCACACATATAGACACATCGGGATGTGGGTGGCACTGTGGTCTATACCACAGAGCCTAGGACTTGCTGATCAGAAGGTCGGCAGTTCGAATATCCGCTACGGGGTGAGCTCCTGTTGCTTGGTTCCTGCTCCTGCTAACATAGCAGTTCGAAAGCACGTCAAAGTGCAAGTAGATAAATAGGTACTGCTCTGGTGGGAAGGTAAATGGCGTTTCCGTGCACTGCTCTGGTTTGTGGCTTAGTCACGGTGCCCACATGACCCGGATGCTGTACGCTGGCCAGCCAGTAAAGTGAGATGAGTGCCGCAACCCCAGAGTCGGTCACAACTGGGGCTAATGGTCAGGGGTCCCTTTACCTTTACATATAGACACACGCAAACAAACAAACAATGGGGCTGGCCACACGATCAACTCATGGCTGTCGAAAGCTGGGCAGCCTCTGTTGTTGTTGTTTAGTCGTTTAGTCCTGTCTGACTCTTCGTGACCCCATGGACCAGAGCACGCCAGACACTCCTGTCTTCCACTGCCTCCTGCAGTTTGGTCAAACTCATGCTGGTAGCTTTGAGAACACTGTCCAACCATCTCGTCCTCTGTCGTCCCCTTCTCCTTGTGCCCTCCATCTTTCCCAACATCAGGGTCTTTTCCAGGGAGTCTTCTCTTCTCATGAGGTGGCCAAAGTATTGGAGCCTCAGCTTCAGGATCAGTGAGCACTCAGGGCTGATTTCCTTCAGAATGGATAGGTTTGATCTTCTTGCAGTCCATGGGACTCTCAAGAGTCTCCTCCAGCACCATAATTCAAAAGCATCAATTCTTTGGCGGTCAGCCCCCCATGCTGTGCAGGGCAGCCTCTATACAGTCCAGAGCATGCCTTCTCCTCCACCTCCTGAACATGAGGACCTGGGTGGAATATGCAGCTCTTCTGTCTTTTCAGGATTCAGCTTCTGTGTGTTGGCCCACATCCAGCCCATCACTGCCTCCAAGTGCTGGCCTAACACCTCAACTGCCTCTCCCGATTCAGATGGAACAGAGATATAGAGTTGAGTGTCATCTGCATATTGGGGACCCTTCAGTCCAGATCTCCTCATGACAGCTCCTAGATGCTCCACAGCATGGGGGCAAGATGGAACCCTGTAGGACAACATGGGGCAACTCCCATGGAACTGAACAGTAGCCCCCCATGACCACTTTCTGGAAACAGGAAGAGCAGAACCACTGAAGTACAGCTCCTCTAACCCTCTGAGCTCCTCCAGAAGGAAATAATCATGGCCAACAGTACCAAAAGCTGCTGAAAGATCAAGGAGAGTGAGCTGCCTAGCAGTCTCCCCATCTCTCGCCTGATAAATGTCATCAACCAGTGTAACCAAGGCAGTTTCAGTGCCATGACCAGGCCCAAACATCAGGAAGAACTTTCTGAAGAGTTGTTTGATAGTGGAAAGGTCTCTCTTGGGAGGTTGTGGACTCTCCTTCCTTGGAGGTTTTTAAGCACAGGTTGGATGGCCATCAGTCATGGATGCTTTAGCTGAGATTCCTGGAGGTCTCTTCCAACTCTCTGATTCTATGAAGCCAGACTGGAATGGATTCAAGGAATCCAAGCATGCCTGAAGGTGGACTGCCACCACCACCTCAAAAGCCTTGCCCCAAAATGGGACATTTCCACAGAGCAATAATTGTTTAATGCTTCAAGGTCTGGGGAGGCCGTTTTAAGAAAGGGGCACACCACTGTCTCCTTCAAGACAGGTGGTACTTCCCCCCACTGCAGTGAAGCAGTAATCACTCCCTGGAGCACCTAGTCCACCTCCTAAGGATAGCTCTAAGAAGATATTTATATACTACCAGTTGTGAGAACGTTTCAATGTGTTGGACAGTGGTAACATGCAGTAGAATACAAAATATACAACTGCAATTAAAATAAAGTTGTCATTTGGGGAGTTTTGTGTTTGTTTGTTTTGCCTTGGCCACCCAACTCCATAAATGGGACCTGGGTGGGCTGCCTCCTTTTTTCAGCAGCTCGTGCTGGGATGCCAGAGATGGTTTGGGGCCCCACAATATGGTTCAGGCGAAGGCCTCCCTCCCCTGTAATCCAGCTCTCTTGCCTCTTTGCGAGGTCTTGTAGTACGTCAACTAATCCTGTGTTGTGCCACACAGCAGGCCCAGACAGACGCTTCTGTATGCAGAGAACACCTTTAAGCCTCATCAATCTTGCCTGACTTGGAACTGCCGCTGCCGCTTCTCAGGCTAGCGAGAGACTCAGGAAGGGAAGCGGAATTGGGGTCTCCAGCTTCCCCCCATAAATCACCGGGCTGCGATTAAGGGATGGAAGCAGAAGGCTCCGTCTGAAGCGGACAAGGCCCTTGTCGGACAGACAGGCCCTGGCTGAGGGCCAAGAAGGCTCTGCCTCACCGAGGACCCATTTATCTTGGCGAAACTTAATGTCAGGGAATGTTCAAAGGGATTCCTGTCTGATCCCAGCATAGGCTTGGGGAAAAGCGGTATGGCCTGTGTAGGAATGCAGCCAATGGGACAGAAATCTAGGGCTGCATTCTGTTCCCTGGCCTGAGATTCCCCACCCTTGGCTTAAGGTCTGCACTACTATTTACAGAGTTAACCCACATCCACTGGTATGGCCTCCTTCTGCAAAAAGCCTTGGGAATTGGAATGCCGGGGGAAAGTTGCAGATCTCTTAATGTGAGTGCCTACACACACACAAAGCTAGCTGGGCCACAATAAAAAGTTAGCTGGGCCACAATGGCCTGACTTCCTATTTTGTGCAGTGTTCCTTGCAGGAAGTCCAGCAAGAGGGTGAAACAGGGTCAAGTTTATTCCAGTAATGTGCTTGTAAATGTGGGTCCAACTACCAAAAGAAGGTCGGGGGGGGGGGCAAGGAACTATGTGGAGCACTGCTGCCCCACTTTCCCTAATGGCTTTGGGCATTTCTTGGCTTCCATTCCCCTTTGGAGATGGCCTTGCCATCTTTTAGCTTAGCCTAGGAAGAAACTGTCCATCTTACTCACGGCGTCTGGGGGGCAAAACCAAGCATGACACCAAGAGCCTTATTGTGACCAAGCATAATCATGCATATCTAGTAACACTATTTTATTTTAATTATTAAACACAGAGCCGGAAAGGCGGTCATTAGCGTCCCTTAATTTTCTACATTGCAATTTCAATTTTCAGGGTGAAGTCGGCGCGGGTAACAGGAACACTCTGCGAGAGCCAGTGTGGTGTAGTGGTTAAGAGCGGTAGTCCCGTAATCTGGGGAACCGGGTTCGCGTCTCCGCTCCTCCACATACAGCTGCTGGGTGACCTTGGGCCAGTCATACTTCTTTGAAGTCTCTCAGCCCCACTCACCTCACAGAGTGTTTGTTGTGGGGGAGGAAGGGAAAGGAGAATGTTAGCCGCTTTGAGACTCCTGAAGGGGAGTGAAAGGCGGGATATCAAATCCAAACTCCTCCTCTTCTTCTTCTTCTTCTTCTTCTTCTTCTTCTATTCCCTGAAAACAACTTGCCCTTATTAGCTCATTTTTCAAAGGGGAAAAGAAAACAAAATCACTTGCACAGCCTGCCTCTCTGGCCCCACGGAAGCACATATTTCCTCTGAACAAAGGCATATTTTTGAAACTGGAGGCGTTGGGGAGTGGACATTTTTCGGAGCATAAGATTCTGCCTTTGCAGAAAATATGGGCAAACTACATTTGCAAGAGGTCCTTTGTTTATTAGGGACAGCACTCCCAAAATATGAGCAGCCCATAAACATGATGAAGAGGTAGCAACCCCACAACCTTACTCCAGCTGATAGCTGGATATTTGCCGCCGAGACTACAAAGGAGGGCAGGGCATCATGACAATGGTCTCTGTGCCACCATTACTCAACTCAACTCTTTGCCAGACTGGTCCAGGCCCAGTCACAGCCTCCCCTCTCTGGTTCCCCTGTTGACTTCTGCTTTCCCCATTTGCAAGGTCCCGGCAATGCCTTTTCCTTGTTCTCCCACGGAGAGAGCCCCAGGCTGGGCCTGTAAATCTCCGGCTCCTCTGAAATGTGCTTCGCTCATTTCCAAAACAAACAGGCCTCGAGCCCGCAAGTCGTCGTCTGGCCGGCCTAGCCTGATTTATGGTGTGCGACTCCCTCTGTCTTAGCGCTGTGCCGTGCTGAACTCGGCCCACTGGGAAGGGGTGTGGGCGTTCGGCAGCGGAGGGGTGGGAACCTGTCTCCGAACCCGTGGCCTCCTCACCAGGTGAGGCAGAAAGGAGTGGCTGACCCTCAGCCTCTTTTGGAACCAGGCTAAGAATAACAGGAATTGCTCCTCCAATGCAGGCCCCCTTCTCCAAAGCCGGCCCACGCTAGCGAAGGGAAAGGAGCTGGGAGGGCTCTGCCATTGGGTAAGTGGAGCATCTTTCCAGGATGCTGCTGGGCCCTGTCACAGGAGATCAGCCAGAGAGGGATGATGGAAGTGAGATTCTGCTGAGCCGTGGATGTGAACTGGGTGGTTGGTCAGCAACAGAGAAGTTCCAGAAACCAGAGGACGAAAGAGTTGCTCTTGTGCTCGGATCCTGCTTGCGGGTTTCTCACCGCCCACTGTGAGAACAGGAGGCTGGACTAGGTGGACCATTGAATGTATCCATCAGTCTCTTCTTAGGTTCTTGCATCTTCTTTTTTGACTTAGCCACCATAGAACACTATCACTGACTACTACCCAAGGGGCCTTTCGTCTAACCCAGCAGCTGAGCTCTTGCTGTGATGCTGAATGCCCACCATGGTTCTGAAGAGAGGAGCCTTGACTGAACAAGCCTTGTGCCTGGTGATGTTGCTTCATGAGGTGCTGGCACCTGAGCAAGACATTCCCTGGATATAATCCATTGCTAGGAGGGCCTGTGCAGAAATAGGTGCTCTTTCTAAGGTACCGTATTTTTTGCTCTATAAGACTCACTTTTTCCCTCCTAAAAGGTAAGGGGAAATGTGTGTGCGTCTTATGGAGCGAATGCAGGCTGCACAGCTATCCCAGAAGCCAGAATAGCAAGAGGGATCGCTGCTTTCGCTGCGCAGCAATCCCTCTTGCTGTTCTGGCTTCTGAGATTCAGGATATTTTTTTTCTTGTTTTCCTCCTCCAAAAACTTGGTGTGTCTTATGGTCTGGTGCGTCTTATAGAGCGAAAAATACGGTACTTGGAATGGGCCTTTTGTTGTGCTATTGCTTCCTCGCCTGGTGCTGTCTTGTCTGTCCCCCCCCCTCCTGCCGCCACCGCTGCCTTTCCAACCGCAGATTCAGTTAGTTCTGCCCATCGGCCGCTTATGCATCAATATTATGGATGTGCAAGCCTTCTTCTCCCATTCACGGACGCTTTAGTCACGCTGCTAAATTGACAGATTGCAGATTACAGTCGAAGTGCCTCCAGTGCCTTCTTGCTTTGCTGCCCGTGTATCTCAGATGATACGACTGTAGCGAGCCTGAACAATCAATTAGCCGCTCTCGGTCATATTTATGTGCTAGATTAGAGATCAGGGGCTGTCTCTGAGCTTGCGTTTTACACCCTGGCGCTTCCATTGACAACAGGCTGCCCCAGACAATGAGGAGGAATGAACCCTACACTTACCAGCGGGATCCTTCGCGAAGCCACATGCGTAACTGCAAAGGGAGGGTAATCTGCCATTTCCCTCCGCCTTGTTCTCCAGTAATGAAGGCAGGACCATGGCGGGCGGGCAGGGAACACCGGATAGCTGCCCTCACACCCTGAGTCATTAACATTTATTTTTCCAGAGGAATAGCACGGTGTCTCATTCATAGTTTTATTTAGGCCCCATTCACACCAGACACGTAAAGTGCTGTCATACCACGTTAAACAGCCATGGCTTCCCCCAAAGGATTATGGGAGCTGTAGTCTGTTAAGGGTGCTGAGAGTTGTTAGGAGAACCTTAGAAAAACTACAGCTCCCATAATTCTTTGGGGGAAGCCATGACTGTTTAAAGCACTATCAGTTCTGAAGAAGTGTGCATGCACATGAAAGCTTATGCCCAGAACAAACTTAGTTGGTCACTAAGGCGCTACTAGACAATTTTATTTATTTATTTTGACTGCGTCAGACCAGCATGCCTACCTACCTGAATCTAAAACACTATCAGAGTGCTTTAACTATATGGTGTGAATGTGGCGTCAGGTATGTCTGCACCAGCAAACATTAATGTGAACTGAGAAGCTTCTCATATGCCAGGCCTCCAAAAGCTACACATAGAGGCAACAACTTTTCAAGGAGCATGCAGGAAATTGTATGCATACGATCTAAAACCACACCTTTAAGCCAGTTTCAAATCACTTAAATAGCCTGAGCTCCCGATAACTGCCAGAGCTCTCAGTTTAATAAACTCTGGAATGGTAAGATCTTTTCACAGCAGCCTCATCAGCTTCACAATACTACAATTCCAAATATTTTGATTTTTATTTATTAGAAGGGCCTTTATGCTAGTTCCAATCTGGTATAATTTTGTAGCATAGCTGTGCCTTAATGATTGCTCCGCTTTCCTTTCCACCAGAGACAATAAAAGGGGGGGGATGTGTTTTATATACTGATAGAAGCATTGCTTTTCTGGAAAGATGCATGTGTGTGTTTGTGTGTGTACTCACAGAAAGATATGCCATGGGCAATGGAGACTCAACCACACCGCCTTAAATCCTCTTTCGGAGTATTGTCTCTCCAGCCTCGGAGGGAAAACAAATACGAGAGGAAAGCAGCACACCCTCTTGTTTCCATGGGTATCTGGGTGAGGTATGGCATTATCCCTGTGCGTTACGCTCAGCTGGGAGCAATGAGTGACCAATCGGTGCCACAGGTTGTGGAAGGCTTTCGTACACAAGCCTCTCCTTGTGTCCCCCTCACACAGAGGTCTTCCCTCCTACCTGCCTGCGTGCCCCGAGCAAGCGAGCACCGTCTCCTGGGGCTGCCCCGCATTCCTGCAGAGCGATAGCATCGCCTCCCAAACCCCGCGAAGCCCCTGCTGTTTGCATTAATATGCCGAGATCTTATCACCACTAACTGACAACATCTGGGCAGAGGCCCCTGGAAGGGTCTCTTTTTGCCTGCGCTCTCTCTCTTTCTCCACCCAAGCAATTTCAGAAAATAACCCGTCACCCCCTCCCCCCCCCACCTTGGCATATGACTGAGCTGTGGAGGAACTGGAGGACAGGAAGGCATCCCGGATGAGGAAGAGGAAAGTGTGCCAGCCTTGGGGCACAGAGGGCACCCAGCGGCCACCGTGAGAATCAGACTTTTGCTCTCCTGTGGGACTCACACTTCTCAGAGCTTTCGGCATGCAGAGGGGACTGGCAGCACATTAGGGATGGCATTTCTGGCTACCCAGGCGTTGCTGCCAAGTACCAAGGCAGCAGGGAGTTTGTTGCAGTGTGGGTGCGGTGGCGGGAGCATTGAATGGGCTCTGCCACAGCACCAGCACTGCACTGGGCTCCCCATTGGATTGCCCCTCTTCCTCCCGGTAACTAGCAGCAACGAGCGGCATTGGGAAGCAGGCAGGGCAATGCTGCCCCCCACATCCTGCCTAATCGGCACCTGCTAAGTATTTATTGCAGCTCTTTGGGGTGGTGGAGCATGCTGCCCTCTTGCCACCGATGCAGTAAGAGACAAGGCCCAGCCTGGTTGGCTTTTGTACATGTGTGTGGAAGGCATGGAGAGAAACCATCTCATTGCAATGCACTCTGCACAGAGCTTAGAATCATAGAATCATAGAGTTGGAAGAGACCACAAGGGCCATCGAGTCCAACCCCCTGCCAAGCAGGAAACACCATCAGAGCACTCCTGACATATGGTTGTCAAGCCTCTGCTTAAAGACCTCCAAAGAAGGAGACTCCACCACACTCCTTGGCAGCAAATTCCACTGTCAAACAGCTCTTACTGTCAGGAAGTTCTTCCTAATGTTTAGGTGGAATCTTTTTTCTTGTAGTTTGGAACCATTGCTCCGTGTCCGCTTCTCTGGAGCAGGAGAAAACAACCTTTTTCCCTCCTCTATGTGACATCCTTTTATATATTTGAACATGGCGATCATATCACCCCTTAACCTCCTCTTCTCCAGGCTAAACATGCCCAGCTCCCCTAGCCATTCTTCATAAGACATCGTTTCCAGGCCTTTGACCATTTTGGTTGCCCTCCTCTGGACACGTTCCAGTTTGTCAGTGTCCTTCTTGAACTGTGGTGCCCAGAACTGGACACAGTACTCCAGGTGAGGTCTGACCAGAGCAGAATACAGTGGCACTATTACTTCCCTTGATCTAGATGCTATACTCCTATTGATGCAGCCCAGAATTGCATTGGCTTTTTTAGCTGCCGCGTCACACTGTTGGCTCATGTCAAGTTTGTGGTCAACCAAGACTCCTAGATCCTTTTCACATGTACTGCTCTCAAGCCAGGTGTCACCCATCTTGTATTTGTGCCTCTCATTTTTTTTGCCCAAGTGCAATACTTTACATTTCTCCCTATTAAAATTCATCTTCAAGCTTCCCTTGAAGAGGACTCCAAAACGTCAACTAGTCTGAAGTCAGAATCATATAAGTGCTGTGGTGGAAGGGACCCCGAGGGTCATCTAGTCCAACCCACTGCAATGCAGGAATCCTACCCACAGCTGTCCCTGCAGCCGCCAGTTTACAGGCGGGCTGGGATGAGTATGTTAGGACCTACCCCCATCCCTGCCATACAAAGGATTTCAGGGGTCTCAGTCCTCAACTAGGGTTTGTGCTCCTTTGGAGAATTGAAACGCAGAGGAGACTGTAATAGAAATATGGTTTATTCACTGATTTACACCTTCAGCCTGCAATGAGGGAGTACAGATCTTATGGCATGATCATTTCAAGAGGGGCTTGTACCCCACAGCAGTGCAGTCCTGAAGTCCAAGACATCTTTTTCAGCCAGACTTCAGCCAGTCAGCCCAAGATGGATTCCCATATTTCCTCCTCCTCCTCCTCCTCCTCCTCCTCCTCCTCCTCCCCAGCAACCCTTGCTCAAGACTCTTTTCTTATCACCTCACCCCCAGCTACCCTGGCAACCTTCCAAACCCCAGTCCCTGTTCACACCTCAAGGCAAGGGGGAAGGACAGTTCTCCTGCATTGCCAATGGTCCTCAATGGTCCTGTCTTGTTTCTTAATGGCTCCAGCTTGGTCAAGTCATTTGTCATAGGCTAGCCCAGGAATTCATCTGCAGCTTGTACTTCTCCCATCATATCCCAGTTAGTCAAAATCCTACCATTTATTAATTCCCAGGCCTTTTAGATCACATGGTCCCAAGCCATTCAGGACTGCACTTTAAACTGGGCCATCAAACCCTTAGACAACTGGTCCAATATGGGAAGAATATGTTCTGTCAGCCTGATACCACGGAGCAGCCACATTTAGTATCAGCTGAAGATTCCAAACCATTATTAAAGGCAGCTCCATGTTGAGTGCATTACGGTAGCCCAGGCCAGATGTTGCCAGTGTGTGATTAACTGTTTGTTCTCTCCTGACAGGGATACAGCTGGTCTACCAACCTCAGTTGTTAAAAAGCATTTCTGAGCCACCACATCTGCTTCCCCAGGTTCCGTCCAGTCATGCCCCACTCAAAAATGGTGAGCGTGGTCATGCAACTCTGCCTAGGACTGGTTGAAAACCTGCATTCAGAGCAGCTGGTTTTCCAACCCACAACAGGCACCTCTGTCTTGTGTGGATGGGGGAGAAATTCAATTCACTTTGCATTTAAGGACATTTAAGTACATTCCCAAACAATACATAAATCAAAACACAACCCTCTTTTGAAAATTCGCACTTCTCTGAATTTTGCGTTGCAGTTCTCCAGCTTGGTGGTACAAAATCTACACATTCTAGGGTAAAGTCTGCATATAAATGCATATGCTAGTGAAAATGACGTTGAAAATCACATTCTGTTATGGGAAATTGCATACCCAAGTGTGTATATTAAGAGAAATTCACACTAAAACGCCAACCAGGATTTTAAAAATATATTTTTTTTTAATTGCAAACTGACAGGAAAATGTAGAGAACGGAACCTAAGGCTGGAAAGTGAGCAACTGAGAGACACAGTGAAATCAGCAGGCTTGCCCCGTCCATTGCTCCAGCAATGCAACTCTGCAATGTGCTGAGCTGGCTGGAGAGTTGCTTACTCTGACCCTCACAGTTTTAACATCTCCCCACCAAGCAGCAGTTTCGCCCGTGATCAGGGGAAGTCCAGGATCTGTGCCAAAAAGGTCTCCAGAGTGGGGTGTTGTCTCCCACCTCCAAATCCCTTAAATTCATTGGCTGGCAGGAACCGATAAGAGCTAGCACGCTGCCGAGAGAGTTTTAAATCAGCCTGGCTTTTCCCTCTTTCGTTTTCCTTTTCCCACTTCAGCATTATCAGAAGTTAAGGGTCAAATTTAAATGTGCATACATTAAGAAATGAATTAGCGTATTCAAATGCAATGGTCAGGAGGGCAGTCTTGACTTCTTTTCTGTGCAATAAGTGGTCCCTGGGCCCAGTTCTGGCATCCCCAAAGGTACCACTTAGCTCCAAGTAATCAATCCAGATCCATTAGAGAGAGGCAGATCACAGAATCATAGAACTGTAGAGTTGGAAGGGATCCCAAGGGTCACTGATTTCAACCCCCTGCAATGCAGGAATCTCAACTAGATCATCCATGGCAGATGGCCATCCGAACTCTGCCTAAATACCTCCAAGTAAGGAGAGCCCACAAGCTCCCGAGGGAGAGCGTTCCATTGTCGAACAGCTCTTACTATCAGAAAGTTCTTCCTGACATTTAGTCGGAATCTCCTTTCTTGTCATTTGAAACCATTGGTTCGAGTCCTACCCTCTGGAGCAGGTTATGTGCCATGAACCTGGGATTCATCAACAATCTGTGTTTCAAAGTGGGTGTGCAGGTGTGTGCAGCCTTCTGTGCTAGCTTTAAATCAGGCACCCCCAAACTCGGCCCTCCAGATGTTTTGTGACTACAACTCCCATCATCCCTGACCACTGCTCCTGTTAGCTAGGGATGATGGGAGCTGTAGTCCCAAAACATCTGGAGGGCCGAGTTTGGGGATGCCTGCTTTAAATGGTCCTCCAGTCAAAGTCATTGCAAATCACTGCTCCACTGTATGTTTATGGGGTGGGATGCATGGCATGAACAAGGAGCTTGCAGGAAAAGGTTCGGAAAAGGACAGGCAACATGATCAAATGGCTGTTGAGGGGGGAAATGGCAATTGGAGCCTTATAGTTTAGAAAGAAGGTGAGCAAGGTAGGGGAGAGACATGACAGAGGTGTACAGAATTATGTCAGGTGTAGAATGAGTCAGGTAGTTCTCATGATACTGAAACTCAGGAGCATCCGATGAGGCAGGATGTTGGGAGATTCAGCAAAGACCAAAGGAATACCTCTTCACACAGTGCATAAACTCCAGAATTCGCTCCCACAGGATTTAGTGATGGCCACTCATGTGGATGGCCTTAAAAGGGCTTAAGATAAATTAATGGAGGATAAGAAGGATGTAGGTGGCGTTGTGGGTTAAACCACAGAGCCTAGGGCTTGCCAATCAGAAGGTCGGCGGTTCGAATCCCTGAGATGGGGTGAGCTCCCGTTGCTCGGTCCCTGCTCCTGCCAACCTAGCAGTTTGAAAGCACGTCAAGTGCAAGTAGATAAATTGGTACTGCTGCGGCAGGAAGGTAAACACCATTTCCATGTGCTGCTCTGGTTTCGCCAGAAGCGGCTTAGTCATGCTGACCACATAACCCGGAAGCTGCATGCTGGCTCCCTTGGCCAATAAGGCCAGATGAGCACCGCAACCCCAGAGTCATCCGCGACTGGACCTAACGGTCAGGAGTCCCTTTACCTTTACCTAAGGCTATTGACATGCCATGTTCTTCCTCCACTGTTGCACATGGTATGGCTCTGAATCCCAGTTGCTGGGAATCACCAGTGAAGAGAGTGCTGTGGTGCTCAGGCACCACTTGCAAGCTTCCCAGAGCAACCAGATGGTCATTGTGAGAACGGGATGCTGGACCAGTTTGGCCTCTTGATACAAGAACATAAGAAGAGGCTGCTGGATCAGGCCAATGGCTCATCTAGTCTAGCATCCTGTTCTTGCAAGACCATCTGGTTGCCCCTGGGAATTTTGCAAGCAGGACCTGAGCACCACAGCACTCTGCTGACTTGTGATTCCCAGCAACTGCTGTTCCAAAACACTGCTAGCAGCTACTGACAGCCCTCTTCTTAATGTTCTTGTACTATTGTGAATGGGGACGCAGGTGCCACTGTGGGTTAAACCACAGAGCCTAGGACTTGCTGATCAGAAGGTCGGCAGTTTGAATCCTTGAGACGAGGTGAGCTCCCGTTGCTCGGTCCCTGCTCCTGCCCACCTAGCAGTTCGAAAGCATGTCAAAGTGCAAGTAGATAAATAGGTACCACTATGGTGGGAAGGTAAACGGCGTTTCCGTGCGCTGCTCTGGTTCGCCAGAAGCGGCTTAGTCATGCTGGCCACATGACCCAGAAGCTGTACGCCAGCTCCCTTGGCCAATAAAGCGAGATGAGCGCCGCAACCCCAGAGTCGGCCACGTCCCTTTACCTTTACCTTACTATTGTGAATATGGAAGTACGCTGCTGGGGATACATCCACAGCAAATCAACTGGGTTAATTGTCATTCTCTCTCCCCGGGATACTTTGTGGACTATGAGTTGTAGCCAATGCTGGCCCTACTCAAACCCATTGGAATTAGGAGACATGACTAATTTAGGTCCATTAATTTAAATGAGTCTGCTCTGAGCGGATACAATCCTACCATCCCGTGAACAAAAGAGATCTCTAGCAGTGGACTGCCGTCACCCTCACCAAAATGACAACTCTCCAAATTTATTTCGGAGAATCCATTACAGTTGAACTGGTGTAATAAAACCAGTCTATGAGTATTGTTATGACTGCTTAGCAACCATTATTTTGTTTGGCTAATAGTCCACACTATTCTTTCTTCCTTTGTTTTTAAGGGGCTTTTAAAAAATGTATACCTTGCCATTCAATAAAACTCACAGGGCCGCTTTATTTCACCTCCCCCCCAACCGCAGTAAAACAAATGAAAAATTTATCAATGGAAAACATGCAAAAAAAATATTTAAAATAGTAAAAGCAATTGGTGGAGCATAAAAACAATCATTCAAAAGGCCTGGGCAGGCAACGGCAGGGATGGGGGAGGGGGGAATGTGCTTGAGGTTTTGCCCGGTGTCAAAATGACCCAAAGCTGGCATGAAATGTCAATGAAATGCAAAAAAGTACAGCCCGAGAAAATTCAGTTAGAGCTAAAAGGCATACAAAATATCCTTCACAGCGGCTGTAATTGGTGAAACCAGTAACGCGACCAGCTTAGCATTACTGAGTAATTTTTTGCCTGCAGTGGTGCAGGAGGAAATCATTGCTTTTGTATCTTGGCTTGTGCGACTGAATTTTCGTTTTCGTTTCCTTAGCCTGCCCCTGCTCCGCCCAGGTTTCCCTCTGTGGTCTCCCACTCATTGCTGAACTTGAGAATGTAAGCTCCTTGAGGACAGAGGCCTTACTCCCCAATTCTGCCTTGTTACTTTACATTGCTCTGCACGGCGACGGCACCACATAAATAAGAAGTGCCCCAAATCAGTTCAACCTGCTGCTAGCTTTGATCTCTTCTTCTCAGCAAGGCACACACTGCTGGTTTTTGCTTCTCAGTCCTGCCTCCTGAGCATCGTTCCACTCACTGAACCCCCAAATGGATTCCCTTTAGGATCTGAGAAGGATCCTTGTTGTCTTTCCTGGGAGGAGAGTGTGTGGTAGGGTGAGAACATGCCGATCTTCATGCGCATGGAGGCGTTCTCTAGCTCATCCCCCAAACCTCAAGATAGATAGATAGAGAGAGAGGAGCTATCCTTCCTTATGTCTAGGGATCTTGGGGAGAGGAAGGGAGCCACACGCAGCCCGTTCAGTCTCCCCTCCCAGCTCCCCTCCACTTTCCCACCAATCCTGGGTTCTCCCCGAGTCCTGGAGGGATCGAAGAGAAGCGGACAAATTGAAGGCACTTCAGAGCCAAGCAACAAATGATCTGAGGCCTGAGGGAGCAACTTAATAAGGAAGATTAAAGGAGTTGAATTATTCATCGTCTGGCTGAATGAAAACTCTGAGCCGGAGAAGGGGCTGGGAGGAAAGAGTAGTGCCGCGCGAGGGGCCATCACAACCAGATGAGGCTTTAATGAGAGGCGGAACGGGGTGGTGGATTTTGGGGGTGCCCCAGGCAAAATGTTCAGAACCCTGCCCCCTTGCTACTGCCACGGGATACACTCCCATGGTCACACCCCCGCTTTAATATCTTGCAAATGAGTGGGGAGAGCTGCAGAGGTGAGGTCAAGAGGATTAGTTGTTGCTGTTATGATTATTAATTAGTGAGGGATAGCCTAACTTCTGTGGCCTACGCACTGGTAAGCTCCAGGTTTGAGTACTGCAAAGCGCTATACGTGTGGCTGCCTGCGAAGGCGGTTCAGATACTTTAGCTGGTGCAAAATGGCCAGGCTGTTCAGCAGAACAGGACAATTTGAGCCTATAATGCAGCCCTGCCCCAACCGCTCCTGCCCCACTCTGTCCCAGATGCTGCCTCCCACATAGCTTGTCCCAGATCACCAGTGGAAAGCAGGAGAAAACATTCTCTACGCAAGCCACACAGTAGTGTCCACTAATTATAGACGGCTCGAGCAAGTGAGACAAGCCACGTGGCATTGGGACAGTATCCCTAGACCTGCAAGCTTGCTGGGTGGGATTGGCAGGGAAATGCTTTCGCCACTGGCTCACAGGCTTGTCAATCCACATAGCACAGTGGGACATATGGAATATGCATCACTGCAGTCAGTAGAATGGGACAAATTGGCATCGCAAAGTCTGGTCCAATCGAAGTACTCATAGGGATCAGGCAGGGTGGAATATTATTATTTGGGGATTCCTTGGAGAGGCCAGCTTAACAGTAAAGAGTGGAAGAGCTGCCAGTTTGGACTGGGATTCATAGAACCATAGAACTGGAAGGGACTGTGAGGGTCATCTAGTCCAACCCCCTGTGATACAGGAATCTTTTGCCCAACATGGGGCTCGAACCCACAACCCTAAGATTAAGAGTCTCATGCTCTACCAACTGAGCTATCCCTTGGCACGTCTATTCTTGTGCCGAGACTGGGCAGGAAGAGTTCCATGTCTTATAGAGATATAGAATCATAAAATCATAGAATCATAGAATCGAATCATAGAATCATAGAATCATAGAATCATAGAATCATAGAATCATAGAATCATAGAATCATACAATCATACAATCATACAATCATACAATCATACAATCATACAATCATAGAGTTGGAAGAGACCACAAGGGCCATCGAGTCCAACCCCCTGCCAAGCAGGAAACACCATCAGAGCACTCCTGACATATGGTTGTCAAGCCTCTGCTTAAAGATCTCCAAAGAAGGAGACTCCACCACACTCCTTGGCAGCAAATTCCACTGTCGAACAGCTCTTACTGTCAGGAAGTTCTTCCTAATGTTTAGGTGGAATCTTTCTTGTAGTTTGGATCCATTGCTCCGTGTCCGCTTCTCTGGAGCAGCAGAAAACAACCTTTCTCCCTCCTCTATGTGACGTCCTTTTATATATTTGAACATGGCTATCATATCACCCCTTAATCTCCTCTTCTCCAGGCTAAACATGCCCAGCTCCCTTAGCCGTTCCTCATAAGGCATCGTTTCCAGGCCTTTGACCATTTTGGTTGCCCTCCTCTGGACACGTTCCAGTTTGTCAGTGTCCTTCTTGAACTGTGGTGCCCAGAACTGGACACAGTACTCCAGGTGAGGTCTGACCAGAGCAGAATACAGTGGCACTATTACTTCCCTTGATCTAGATGCTATACTCCTATTGATGCAGCCCAGAATTGCATTGGCTTTTTTAGCTGCCGTGTCACACTGTTGGCTCATGTCAAGTTTGTGGTCAACCAAGACTCCTAGATCCTTTTCACATGTACTGCTCTCAAGCCACCCATCTTGTATTTGTGCCTCTCATTTTTTTTGCCCAAGTGCAATACTTTACATTTCTCCCTGTTAAAATTCATCTTGTTTGTTTTGGCCCAGTTCTCTAATCTGTCAAGGTTGTTTTGAAGTGTGTGTCAAGGTCGTTTTGAAGTGTGAGATTGGGACTGGAGGAGGATGCCATCCTACCTGTTGATTCCCCCACCCCCACCCTGCCCCATGGTTTTTAATGGCACAGGAGCTGTGCCAGGCAAAAATGTGGCAGCCTACCCCTAGGAATACCTCGCCCTCATTTGCCTGCGGTGACCAAAGGCAAACGAAAACAATAGTTCCCAAGGAGGAGAGTCTCCTTTATCCTTCAGACCAAGTTAATTAATCCACTTAGGAGCCATTCATTTGGTTGGGGGCTGCAAACAATGGGCCATTTAACTGTTGAGCCAGCTCCAAAGCCCCAATGAAGTAGGAGGCATTGGGGGGGGGGGGGAGAGAGGAAGGCAGGTGGCAGCCGTGATGGTGTTGGAGCAGATGGGGGGAGAGTCTGAGAAAAAGGGGGCACAGGAACAAGCTTGCCAGCTCTTCGATAACTCAGAATAGTTAACTGGAACGAAACCTTTCCTGGCTAGTGTCAGAGGTGGGAGTTCCAAGAGACTCGCCCCTAAATGCAAAGATCCAAGCCAGATCCATGGCTGGGTCTCTCTTTTACTTTAGGGCAGCAATGGGGAGGGATGAGCAAAATCTCTCCATTTCAGTTTCACTTCCTTTGCTATTTCCCCAGTCTTCACTTTTCCACATTTCCATACCAGTGTGCCATTTGTGTGTGTGTGTGTGTGTGTGTGTCCTAATGTAATTCCACCTGCATTTTAGTCCAAATTTCTCCAAATGCACACAATTTTAAAATGCAATTTTGCCTGGTGTACATTTTCTGCAAAGAGGTTTCCCTAAATACAACCCACTTCTTAAACGTTAGTTTTGGGTGAATGGTTGGAGTATAAACGTTTTCATCTAAGCGCAGAATCCTTGGAACCAGCGCCCTACGTAGGATGCACTTACACTGCGTGGCCCTCTGGTCCTTCTTGCTTGTAGGCTTCTCCCCAAGCATCTGGTTGGATGCTGTGGGAACAGGATGCTGAACTAGATGAGCTATTGGTCTGATCCAGCAGGGGGCTGATCTATGGCAGGCTCTGGGCATGGGGCCACTCCCACCCTCTGTGCCTGCCCATAGAGTCTCCTTCTGCAAAATTGAAATGGGAAGATATACGTGCAGGAGAAGACTATGAATGGCTACCAGCTACAATGGCTACATTCTGTCTCTACCACCTGTGAATTCCATTTGCTGGTGGGGAGAGAGCATTGTTGCACTCAAAATCTGCTTTCTTATGTGTGCCCGGTGTCTGGAAATGCCACTTTGCTAGCTGGACTCTGCTCCCCTCAGCACTGGGCATGCCTGCCTTCTGCAGAAGAGGAAAAATCATGGATCTATGTGCATGAGAGCAGAATCAGGATGTGTGTGTGCATGAGCGCAGCGGGAGAGGGAGGGGGCGTCAGGCAACAGGCTGTGCAATGCCTGGTGTGCAGGGACACCCTTCGATGCCATCCACAGTCTCGCTGCTTCCCGCGCAGAAGCCCTGGGCCCAGGATGAAAGCAGCCCCTGACAGATGTTTCTGGCTTGTTTTCGTCTCATTAGCAGTTTCGCTCCCCCCTCCCCCCTCCTCCTGATAATGAAATAAATTATTAATTGCTCTGAAGAGAAGATGGAGGAGAATCCCAGAGCTGCTTCTTGCTCCTGCCACCGGTTAACGGAGAGGAGGCGGAGGAGAGGAATGGGGCTGAAGAGCTGTTACACGGAACTGGGACAAGGAGCATTTGGGGATCAGTGCTTGGAGGCCATTGGCGCTTGGAAGGAGGAAGCAGGTGTTCACTTCTAATGTCACTGGAAGGTGGGATAGAAAATGAGGGAGGGAGAGAGTGGAACCTTATCCCAGTGAAACTCAACCACATCTGAAGCAGTGAGCATGAGAAGATTCTGGCTGCTGGATCTGCCAGGCCACAGACCCATCTAGTCCCACATGCTGTTCTCACAGGGGCCAGACAGATGTGCATGGGAAGCACATGAGCAGGACCTGAGTTTGGGTTCACCTGTTGGCCAACATGGACTTCCAAGCATTGTTCTCTTCTAAGAGCAACGCTTCCAGGCCATTTTGGTCTCCGCAGTAACAAAACACCCCTTACTTTTGCAGCTCTGTAACAAGAAACCTACCCTCCAAGATAGGCAGGACCAGACCTGCATTGGGTTTTCATGTGTAAAAATTTGGGCTGCATGATTCAGCCACTCTCTGCTTCCCTGTCCCAGAACCTCATTCAGCCAGCAGTGCTGCTGGGAGATCTCTTTTGCGTCTCTCTAGTGAAATATTCATGGCTCTCTCAATGAAGAGTTAATTTAATTGCGCTGACAAGCAGCTGAATAATTGAAGCTCCTCTTTGCCCACACAGTTCGTAAGACATCATTAGTGCCCCAACCTGTGGGTCGGAGGACAGGAGCATGGTGCTCCTGCAAGCTGCTGACTCAGCAAATGCACGGGTGAGAAACGCCCGCAAGACACAAAAGTCCAGCACCTAATCAGGTGTGCATGCAACAAAGTGTATTGTGGCAGAAAGCCAGACCAGAAGTCCCAGGCTATTTGGTCCGTGTGACACATGGCTGTGGCGGCCACATGGGGATCCGCTCTTGCCACTTATCGACTCCTTTCTAATCGCCACTGAAAACTAAAGCAGCACTGGTTTCTGGCAGGCATCGCGTCCACAGATGCTGCCTGCAGAATGTGGGACTGACATCCTTTTTATTGTACATTTGTGCACATTTATTGCACATTTGCACTCATGATGCTATTGGAGTGATCATACACCAACCGGCTGTCAGTACTATTTGCACCTGCAAAATTTCGGGGGCAATCATAGTGCTCATGCTACTATTTAAAGCCCTAGATGAGTTCGGCCACGAATACAGTGGTACTTCGGTTTATGAACTTAATCTGTTCTGGAACTCCGTTCTTAAACTGAAACTGTTCTTAAACCGAGGTGCGCTTTCCCTAATGAGGCCTCCTGCTGCCGGTGCCCTTCCACCATTTGGATTCCATTCTTAGACCAAGGTAAAGTTCTCAAACCGGGACACTACTTCTGGTTTTGTGGAGTTCGTAAACCGAATAGTTTGTAAACAGGGCTGTTCTTTAAACCGAGGTACCACTGTATCTGAAATGCTGCCTGCTTCTCTACAGACCCTCCTGGATGTTAAGATCAGCAGAGGGGTCCCTCTTGGTCGTTTAACCACCCTCAGAGGTGGGGTGGGTGGGTGGCATTCTTTGTGGTGGCCCCTAAGTTGTGGAACCCCCTCCCCACAGAAGGGCGCCTGGTTTCTTCACTGTACAGCTTTCAGGGAATGCCGAAGACATGTCTCTTTACCCTGGCTGTGACACCTGAGATGTGTGTTTTCAGGGCCTGCCTGTAATCTGTTTTAACTCTTCCTATATCTGAATTGTAAATTGTTGCAGCCCACCCTAGGACCTGCCGGGAAAGGGCTGGTTAATAATAATAATAATAATAATAATAATAATAATAATAATAATAATAATAATAATAATAATAATTCCTTTCTAATCATTGCATAGCCTGAAACCTCAAATCCTATAACTTTTCATATTACAAATGTATCTGTGCTATTTTTCTAGAAAAAGAGGTGTTCTCTTACAAAGGCAATGGCACCCATGTGAGAAGTGCTGGAACTGAGTTCTGGTGAGTTCCGGTTGGGAAAAAAACTCCTGCAAATGTTCCAGCTTTTTGTGGTTGCACTAAAGCCCCCAGAGCTTTCAAAAAGCTCTTTCAAAAAATGGTACTGCTTCCAGAAGAAGGTGTGAGGGAACTTTGGGACTGAGGTGTAAAAGCTGGGGCGGGAGGCATTGTGAGGTAAAAGTGTTATCAGCTCGGCGGTTACTTTCGGATGTGAAATTGTCGGATCTGTTTACTTTCTGCTCCCTTCTATCTTGATGGCTGTTAAAGGAACTGTTAATTGTTTGCATTGTTTTACTGCTCTATTGTAGCGACATTATACTTTTTATCATGTGTTTTTATTGCACTGCTGGGTACTAAATTTTTCCTTTTACGCGAAACGTTTTTGAGCACAGATATATTTCTGGGAAGCGTGGCATATAGCTGAACCGAACGCCGCCTGTGACTTTTAGACCTCACACTTTTAGGCCATGATATTTGGGGACATCCTTGAGGTAACCACGGTCACTTGTTCGTTCTGCTCTGCTTCCGGAAGGGGCCAAGTACAGAGAAGGAGTTTTGCGTGTCAAAAAGACAATGCCGCCCCTCATGACTCCGGGTGTCGCTGTGAGGACAAGGGCCACAGCCGAGGGCGGCCGGAGCGAAGAGAGGCTTCCCCTCCTTGGAGCTGCCCAACAAAGGCTTCCTTGTTCTTAAGGTATGGGAGGAATGGAGAGATATTTGCCAGCTTTCACAAGATCCTTCACAAACCCAGCCCAGTCCCCTGCAGCTTAATACCATCACTTCCTCTTACTGAAGACATTTGCTCTGGAGATATTTTACTGGATTGCCATAGCTGACATTTTCTTTCTTTTCTTTTAGGACCTTGCCCTCCTCTCTTGTTTCTAAGAGCAGCGTGGCACAGAAGAAAAAAAACAACTGAACACTTTTCCTGGAACGGAGATTAGACATGGGAAATGGTTCTGATCTGTTCTTTATTTGTTCCCTTTCTGCCCCGCCCTTCCTCCTGACGGTTGGCAAACGACAATGTAGAAAAAAACAACAATGGGTTGGGTATCCAACTATGTTCTCCTCAAGAGCAGGCTCAAGGAAATGGATGGATGTAGGTTAGCTATACCCTTAATCTTCAATGGATCTACTCTGCGCAGGGCTGACACTTGGCGCAACCCAATAAAATAAAATAGAAACACATTTAATTAAGAACATACAGAAACAGTCACATGCCCTCGCAACAGATCGTTTCAAGGTTGCTGGAAACAGTATTTCCCAGTCAAATGCCCAGATGAACAGGAATGCTTTGAAATTCCTCCTGAATGTTAATAATGAGAGGATACAAAGAAACGTCGCTAGGGAGGGCATTCCATAGGCAGGGAATGGCCCCCCAGAAGGCCCTGTCATGGATCAGCACCAATTGGCCAGTGTCTAGTGGTGGCACCACCATCCATTCAAAGGGCCTGAGATGGTTGGTGCTTTTCTAAAAGTTTGTGAGCCACCCTGAAGGCATAGGGCTATATCCAGCTGAGATATTATTTGGAGGTAACCCATTGAAATTAATGGGCCCGAGTTCATCATGCCCATTTGCTTCAATGGGTCTGCTTTGAATAAGACTAGCATTGGATGCAACCTACTGGAAAGGGCTGGTAAATTTTTAAAAAGTGAGAGCAAGAGAAAGGTGGCAGTCATATTGGTCACAGGGTGGTGTGAAGATCAGGCACTTTTCATGTGGCTAAAATGTGCTGCCTGGTGGTTGTGTGAATTGATCCAGAGAAGACTGCAGCCACACAGTGCAGACCCTCCAATACCTTGAGTCCCAAAACCGGGATGTGCAACTCCCCACCCATGCTCCTGTGTGAGTCATGTGACCCGCCCATGATCGTGGAATCCAAAAGACGCACACTGTGCCCCCAAACACACATTTGGGGCAGCTTGCGAGATCGCAGCCCTGAGGAAAGTGCTTTTTCGGGGCAAAATCTCGGCACGAAACCGCGTGAGATCATGGCACCCAAAATGGCCGCCATTCTCTCACACAAGAAAACGGGGTGCCTCTTTTTTTCCTGGGACACTTGTGGGATATGACAGATTTTCTCCTGCCGGCTGGATGTGGCCTTGCTGGTTAAGCCAGAGTTTGCCAACATGGGGCCCAGGGATGCAGTGGTATCCTTGAAGTCTTCCTCTGGTTCCCACAGCATCTCTGAGTGCCCCCACCCCACTTTTTCCTTGCTGATGCTGAGGTTAGCTACCTTTGTTTTGCCTCCCATGAAAAGCACATTGAGCTGAAGGCGGAAGATGAAGAGTGACTCTCTTTCCCACGTCTTCTTTCAGCTCTGTGTGCTGTTCAGAGTTCTTACTCGTCCAACTTTTACCCAGATCCTTTGGGCAAGCTGGTTGTGTGCATGCACCACCTTTCCGCCTGTTTTGTCTGTCTCAGGGAGGAAGGACTGATTCAGGGGTAGGGAGAGAGAGGTGGGCCAAAGGGGCAGCACCCTTGACACACAAAACAAAACCCCCCAAAGGAGTGTGTTGGCCTAAAAAGGTTGGCAATGAGTTTAAATGTGTATGCATGTGTGTGTGTGTGTGTGTGTGTGTGTGTGTGAAGCATGCAAATAATCACAGCCCGGTCCTTGCTAATCCAGCTAGAGCAGCAACCCACATGCAAGCGCACAGCGGCAGCCCCTCCTCCAGGCCACCCCCTTGTTGAGGCCCTTGTCGCTTTCATTACATGGCTCACTTATAGCCCCCTTTATGTTGCTGCACAGCAGCGCCAAGGCTGCTGTCCCGGCGTGTTCAGAATGACTAAGTGGCACCTTTGCCTTCTTGTTCCTACACATAGATTGCGGTGGCCTTGGCGAGTCAAGAAGGAGATGCAGCAGAGGGAGAGAGCAGGAGGAGAAAGCTTGTTCCAGTCTGGGAGGCAGGAAGGAGAGAAAGATTAGCGGATTCCTGGAGAAAGCCAACCATCTCTTTCTACACTGCAATACATAGAATCATAGAATCATAGAATCATAGAGTTGGAAGAGACCACAAGGGCCATCAAGTCCAACCCCCTGCTAAGCAGGAAACGTGCACATTCGTTTAATGGCTGCGCTACGTCCCAAGGAACTGGGTGCAATGGGTGCCCCAAATGCATGATTGAGACAGATCCCACTGAGGATATGGCTGTCAATAGTTACTAGTCCTTCACAATGGCTGCATTCTACCTCCACTGGCAGAGGCTACATGTCTCTAAATACCAGCTGCTGAGAATAGCAGGTGAAGAGAGCGGTGTTGTGTTCAGGTCCTGCTTTCTGGTTTTGGGCTACAGTTCTCATTGTGTATGTTTACCTTCTGACAGCAGCAGATGGCCTGGTGGGGAGGGAGACATTTGCCTTGCTGCTGGTGGCAAGGTTGGCATAGTGCAAATATGCTGTCAATCCAGAGCTCCTGCTGGTACATTTGCACCACATCGGCTCCCCCCCCACACACTTTGTGCCTCCATCCCTATCTCCTGCCTAAAGGTCAGCCAAGTGCCCCTACCCTAACATGCTGTCTGCTTGTTGTTGTTTAGTCGTTTAGTCATGTCCGACTCTTCGTGACCCCATGGACTAGAGCATGCCAGGCACTCCTGTCTTCCACTGCCTCCCGCAGTTTGGTCAAACTCATGCTGGTAGCTTCAAGAACACTGTCCAGCCATCTCATCCTCTGTTGTCCCCTTCTCCTTCTGCCCACCATCTTTCCCAACATCAGGGTCTTTTCCAGGGAGTCTTCTCTTCTCATGAGGTGGCCAAAATATTGGAGCCTCAGCTTCAGGATCTGTCCTTCCAGTGAGCACTCAGGGCTAATTTCCTTAAGAATGGATAGGTTTGATCTTCTTGCAGTCCATGGGACTTTCAAGAGTCTCCTCCAGCACCTGTCTGCTGTCTGCTACTGTCTTCAAACAGGAGTGTCCCTGTGCATAATTCCAGCCAGCCAGCCCCTCCATGATTACTCCATTCCAACCCCCCAGTTTTCCAGTTTCCAACTGACAATATACTAAGCATGCTCCATCGTCATTGGGTTTAGAGGAAACTTTTTAAATCTGTTCATGCATGTGTGTGATTTTTTTTGCAGACTGTACTTCTGCAGATGCTGGCATTCCCTGAGCACGCTGGTGCCCAGGTCTTGTTTTTTAGTTGGCCCCATTTTGACACCATACCTTTTGGCACACACCATCTGAGTTCAGTATTAAATGGCACGGCATATCCATCCAGGTAATTTTCACAAGAGTGTGAACTGCAGAATCAAAGCAGATCTCCTTGTGAGAGCTCAGCTTCTCCCCACAGCCTGGTACGATGCAAGTACCCATTTTATGGACATACATCACAGGAGTGTGCAAAATCTACAGGCAATGAAGAAATGCACACACCTTGGAGAGGCATCTCTGTAAGAGATTGTGAAACAGATGAACAAGTGCAAAATGAAAAGGAAAGAGGAAGCTAAAAACAAAAATTGGGTTGTGTACATACCATATTGAAAGCACATGGCTCCCAACACAACCTGCTCATGTCATATATGTGTCATTTGCCTGTGTGCCAATCAGGTTAACTGAAGGATGAGGGCCTGCAATGGCCTTTTCATATTTTTTTAAATAATATTTATTAAAATTTTAAAGGTTACAAAAAGCAAAAATAAAAACACCATATTAAACACCATATTGTTTTTGCAATGGCCTTTTCAAATGATGGAGCATGCCTGAAGTGAATTCATGAGGAATCTGCTTATCAGGCAGACGTGCCGTCCATATCTAGCCAAACTGGAACAGACAGCCTTTCCTTCATAGGCAGAACATCCAAAATTTTACAGGATGGCTGGGCAACCCCAGCGCACTGCTATCAGCTGAACCTCCTTCCACGCCCATGGTGTCTGCAGCAGATTCCCATTCTGGGGATTTGAAGCAGCTGAACTCGGGACCCCCGCCATCATCCGGGTCCACAATAATCCTGTTTTGATGTCAGGAAATTTGAGAGGCCAGAGGCTGAGGCCAGAGAAGCATGTGAAGCTACTGCCCAGAGTGGGGTGGGGGTGTTCCGCTTTGTGTCCACCAAAGCCCTATTTCACTTCAGTGCATATTTATTTTTCACACCAGCAAGGAATTTCCCAGCTAAAATCCATTCCCACCCATCCCATTCCTGACCTCTGCAAGTCCTGGGCCTCCCTTTCCCGGACTTCATTTGACAAGGAGCAGATATAACAGTCGTGCAGGAGGATATTATCTAAATCACGCTGAGATGGGCTGAGCCAATTTGGCTCCGTCAAATAATTTTGGCACTTGGAAAGTAAATAAACAATCTCTCTCTCTCTCTCTCTCTCTCTCTCTCTCTCTCTCTCTCTCTCTCTCTCTCTGTGTGTGTATGTGTGTGTGTGTATTATCTCCTGCTGCCTCCAGACTGTCACTATTTTGTGGGAGGTATTCAAGCACTGAGAGTGGGTTAAAGCACTCGGTTGCACCAAACACACTTTCAAAAACAACAGACTTTTTGCACTAAGGGGAAATGCATGGAATAGTGTCGGATGAACGAATGATTAACAGAAAGAGAAATAAAACACCCCGCATGCAAATGAACTGAGGATGAAGGCTCATTGTCACATAGCCTCCCTGCAAGCAAATCAGAATGAATGCTCAATAAAGGCTGGACACGGTTGAACCTCTGCTCTGCAGAAGCTTTGTGCAAGTGAAACTTATGCCGTTCTCCCCTCTGGTGCAACCATGAAGGGATGTGGACGGTGCTGTGGTCTAAACCAGAGAGCCTCTTGGGCTTGCCGATCAGAAGGTTGGCAGTTCGAATCCCCACAATGGGGTGAGCTCCCGTTGCTCTGTCCCAGCTCCTGCCAACCTAGCAGTTTGAAAGCATACCAGTGCAAGTAGATAAGTAGGTACCGCTGTGGTGGGAAGGTAAACGGCATTTCCTTGTGTTCTGGCTTCCGTCATGATGTTCTGTTGTGCCAGATGCGATTTAGTCATGCTGGCCACATGCTGTCTGTGGACAAACCCTTGGCCTGAAAGTGAGATGAGTGCCGCAACCCCATAATCACCTCTGACTGGACTTAACCGTCCAGGGGTCCTTTACCTTTACCTGAATGAATGAACCATATTTGGAGTACCATGTATAGCTCTTGTTGCCCCACCTCAAAATGGATATTGCAGAGTTGGAAAAGCTTCTGAAAAGGGACACCCAAATGATCAAGGGGGTGGATCAAGTCCTCCATGAAGAGGAGCGCTTGGGCCTTTTTCTTCTAGTGAGAAGGCAAGTAAGAGGTGATTGGATTTGATAAAATTATGCATGGTATGGAGGCAGAGGATGGAGAAAAGTTTTGCTCCCTCTTGTGATACTAGAACTTGTGGTTATCCAATGAAGCTGAATGTTGGAAGATTCAGGACAGAAAAAAGAAAGTCCTTCTTCACGCAGCACATAGTTCAAACTATGGAACTCACTGCCACAGGGATTGGATAAATTCATGGAGGAGAGGCTACCAAAGGCTACTAGGCATGACGGCTATGCTCTACCTCCACAGATGGAGGCAGCAATGCTTCTGGGTACCAGTTTCTGGAAACCATGGGGTGTGTGTGTGTGTGTGTGTGTGTGTGTGTGTGTGGAGATGGCTCTTGTGCGTTTCATTTATAAATTATTTTTTACTTTACTTTTTCATTGGATGGGCTGGTGCAACCATGGAAAGGAGGTGCACTTTCCAGGTCAGACGGAATTTGCCTGCTATTATTGAATAGTGGCTATACAAAGAAATCAGGAAGAATGCTCACTAAAGAGGTACAGTGGAACCTTGGTTCTCGAACGTAATCTGTTCGACTTCCAAAACGTTTGAAAACCGAGGCATGGCTTCTGATAGGCTGCAGGAGCTTCCTGCACTCAAGTGGAAATTGCAGTGGACATTCGGCTTCCGAAAAATGTTCAAAAACCGGAATTTCCAGGTTTTTGGCATTTGGGAGCCAAAACTTACAAGTACCAAGGAGTTCGAGAACCAAGGTACGACTGTACTTTGAATAAGCACTTCCTTGCCATGATATATATATATATATATATATATATATATATATATATATATATATATATATATATTAAAGCTCTCTCCTTCCATGGCAACTAAACAGGCAGAACTCCTTGGGGTAACTGGCTTCCCTCTGCATTATTTTATCTCCTGGAATGATGCTAGCTAGCCCTGCCAGAAGCAGAAGTGGGTGAAAGCATGAAAAAATGCCACTGCCACACAGTGAATCAGGAAGAGTCAAGAATTGCTCCCTCCCTCCCCCCTCCCTATCCCCACAATTGTTCATAGTTGGATTTGATCATTGTGCTAAGTGCATTTCTTCTCTCCTTTCTCACTGATTGACATGAAGTCCAGGGCAACCTTTGCAGTCTCATTTGAAGGAAAGAGTACAGGAGACTTACAGTGTCTTTTCAGAAAGTTATTTTTAGGATGAGGAGGAATGACAAGGAAAGCAGCTGACACTGGGTCTGCATGGAAGCCCCTGGAGGAATCCTGTTTTGCTGTTCCACTTCACGATCTCGAGCAATTATTGCCATGGCGACCCGCTAGCCAGGCTGCTGAGGTCCGTGAGTTCGAACCTCAGAATACGAACTCTGGCAGCTCGTCGTGTTCACTTTTAATACATGGCTGAGTGCTATGGCCCCAGAGTTCTTCTCCAGCTCAGATTAGAATCTAAGCTGGGGGACAACTCCTCTCACCCACCCACAAAGTCACCTGGCATTGTGGACCCAGAGGGTGAGCCAGCGAAGTCCAGGATTGCTGTACCACTTTCTGAGACACTGGATTTGTTGTTGTTGTTTAGTCGTTTAGTCGTGTCCGACTCTTCTTGACCCCATGGACCAGAACACGCCAGGCACTCCTGTCCTCCACTGCCTCCCGCAGTTTGGTCAGACTCATGTTTGTAGCTTCGAGAACACCGTCCAAGAAAACACCCTGCCAAGAAAACTCCATGGACAAAGGCAAGAGACACTGGATTGGGTTCCCGAAACTGAGTCTCAAGGCTGATGCCGAACCAGAGCAAAGACCCTCAGGGATACCTGAGCCTGACATACCAGTCTCCCCACATCACTGTCTACTGGTGCAAGGGAGCATGTCAAGTTCAAGGCTACTGAAAGGAAGAGAAATGCTTGCCCTCCCCCAAAAAACACCTTTTTCAAAGGGAATCATGCCACGAAATCACGTGAGAACATGACAACCAAAATAGCCACCATTCTCGCATGACAAAAAATGTGATGTCCCAGATTTTTGGGACACTTGTGGGGTATGGGATAAACAATAGCAAGCTGTAGGCAATTGCAAGAAGGAAGGAATCTGGCAAGGCCTAAAGTAGACTGTTGCCAAGGCATAAACTGGAAGCTTTTAAAGCTGGGCTGGGTCAGGGAGAACCAATGGGCTGTCAGGGGTGGAGCCATGCTGCAAGCCAAAATGGATAGTATTTTGCCCTCTGCTCTGTGGTTTTCATTGGCTCAGCACAAGGGGCTCAGGTATGCAGGGACCTGGTTTATGTCCTCCTCTAGTGACTATAATATCCTCAATGGCTTAGGGCAGCTGCTGCAGGGCAGGTACCAAAGCACCACTGCCGTGGTTTTGTTACAACCAGCAGTTTCTGCTCAAGGGCGTTAAAGGGTGCCGAAAGGTCTTAACAGAATCTATAGGTTGCAGTTTGCTTATTGATCTTTGGCCATCTCTGCAGGTGCAATGGACTGGCAGGGGTCCAGGGAGCTGAGAGCATCCCGGTGTGCCTGAGAGTTATAGAACACTTGGTTTTCCTTCCCTCTTTTTGCCCCATCACATTTCCCACTTTGGTGTTTCATATTTGATACTTGAATCACAGTGTGCTCTGCAGGGTTCTCTTTTCCGCTATTCCTAATCTAACCTTTCTACCTGGCTTGCCATCCTCCTAGCACACGTACAAGGAGCTATCTGCACCAATCTTTCCTATAAAGCTTACTTTCTCAAGCAAAGTAGGGCTGGGTCTGAATGGGAGGCGGCCTAGGAACAAACTGTATGTTGCCCTGGGTTCTACATTAAAGGAAGAGGAGATGTACATGTAAGGAAATAAATACAGAAGACTTTGGTTTTACTTATGCTGCAAATTTTGCCTCCATTGACACTGCTTTGCTTTTTTTAAAACCTTATTGCCTCTGTTCCTCCCTCCCCTTTGTGCTGGAATCAGCAGACAGTTATATATATGCATTTTGCATTTGTCGCTTTCAGAGAGGTTTGGCTGTCTCCTGTTAACCTGTCAGCTGGCACACAGGAACCAAAGGAGACATAGCTCAACGGTTAGAGCACCTGCTTTGCATGCAGAAGAGCCCAGGTTTAATCACAGTTTGCATCTCCAAGTAGGGTTGGGAGAGAACTCCATATTAAATGACCTGGACCCTGTGCTCATCACCTGAGGCCGTTCTTCGTGTGCCCCCTCCATGCGAGAAGCAGACAGCAGCAACATGAGAATAGGGCCTTTTCTGTGGTGGCTCCCCCCTTGTTGAACACTCTCCCCAGGGAGGCTCACCTGGTGCCTTCGTTCCTCTTCAACCAGGCCTTTTAATAAATAAAATAAATAACAAAAAGTCTGAAATCTCAGAGAGTCTCTGCCAGCCAGTGTGGACAGAACTGAGATAAATGGGTCTCACTCTGTATAAGGAAGATTCCTATGTTCCTAAGAGCTCTGATGGATCTTGCAGGGGCCAGCCAGATGCCTCTGGGAATCCCACAAAAGCAGGGCTCTGAAGCATACTGCGTCCAACAGGGGAGGTAGACGATGAAGGCTGCTTGTCCCTTACCTGGGAGCTGTTTGTGCAGGCTAGCTGTTCAGACGGGGCTGAAGCAGCTCATGGCTTCCAAGGCAGGAAGCAGATTCAGTGCCGTTGGCTCAGCCCAAGGGGCCAAAGAGCAGGAAATGAGTGTTTTGTCGGCAGGGGAGTCTGGGCTTTTGTGCTCACGCGAAAAGTTGTGTCATGTGTGTTTGTTGGCACGCATGCGTGTGCAAGGGGTGATTAATAGCTGTGTTGCTCAGCTGATGAGTGCTGGGGCCTTGGATAATAAGAGAGAACAGTTTCATTCATTCATTCATACAGCCCAGCATTGCAATCCTGGTGCTTGAATTATGGGGAGAAATCTAGGAAGGCTGTTAATGAAACCCACCAACCCACCTCCTGATTCACTCCGGTTTGAGCCAAGCCATGTCCTCCTCCTGCTACTCATTGCCTTCTGAAGAGGAAGAAGCTAGGGGAGAGCATATGGGGTGTAAGAAAGGAGCCAGACTCTCTTTCAGTGCCCACAGCCCTCAGAGTCAAGGCTGTATGGATTCCACATGTCCCTAATCTCTCTCACACACTTCCCAAGTTCCCAAGGGATGCGGGTGGCGCTGTGGGTTAAACGACAGAGCCTAGGACTTGCCGATCAGAAGGTCGGCAGTTCGAATCCCCAAAACAGGGGTGAGCTCCTGTTGCTCACTGAAGCCAGGAGCTGCTCACTGTTGCTACTGCTCCTGCCAACCTAGCAGTTCGAAAGCACGTCAAAGTGCAAGTAGTTAAACAGGTACCGCTCCGGCAGGAAGGTAAACGGCGTTTACGTGCGCTGCTCTGGTTTTGCCAGAAGCGGCTTAGTCATGCTGGCCACATGACCCAGCAGCTGTATGCCGGCTCCCTCGGCCAATAAAGCGAGATGAGCACCACAATCCCAGATTCGGTCACGACTGGACCTAATGGTCAGGGATACCTTTACCTTTACCTTTAAGGCAATGGAGGTTGTCTTGAAAATGAGGAAGCAAAGCCTAGTGGAATTGCAGAAACCAGAACGGAAGTCAAGCAGAACAGAAGCCTCAAGAGTTTGGCTTCTTTGCTTTTCCTTGTGCTAAAGAAGAAGAAGAAGAAGAAGAAGAAGAAGAAGAAGAAGAAGAAGAAGAAGAAGAAGAAGAAGAAACAACAACAACAACAACAACAACAACAACAACAACCATGGAAAAGAAACCAATAAACATACAAATAGCTCAGATGTACATCATTTCCAGAGTTGAAATCTCTACTCAGCAATGAAGCTCCGCGTATGACCTTAGGAAGTAGCTACCTCCCAGCCTTGCCTAACCTCACAGGGACGTTGTGAGGATAAAACTGGGAGAAGGAGTACTAGGCACCCCACCTTGAGCACCTTGGAGAAAAGGTGGGCTATAAATAAATTTATTTGAGATGACCTACGCTGGTCGGCAAAGCATGAGATTCTTAATCTCAGGGTTGTGGGTTCAAGTCCCATGTCGATTCCTGCATTTTTGGGGGTTTGGTCTACTCAGGGTTTCCCAAACTTCAGTCTCCAAGTGTTTTGGACTACCGTTCCCATTCTTCCTGACCACTGGCCCTTCTAGCTAGGGATGATGGGAGTTGTAGTCCAAAAACTTCTAGAGACCCAAGCTTGGGAAACCCTGGCTAGATGGCCCTCGTGGTTCTTTCCGATTCTATGATTCATCACTGCATCTTCCTGCAGAGTTTGGCTTCCCTTGGATCAGAATTTCATGAACAACATGAAAAGGGCCCATTTGGATCAGGCCAGTGGCCCATCTAGTCCAGCATCCTGTTCTCACAGGGAGCAACCAGATGCCTGAAAAGGAAGCCTGCTAACAGGTCCTGAGTGCCACAGCGCTCTGCCCACCTGCAGTTTTCAGCAGTTGGCATTCAGAGTCATGCTGGCAGAGGAGACAGAGCATAGCCATCAGGTTTGCTATCCATTGCTAGCTGTAAAGGTAAAGGTAAAGAGACCCCTGATCGTTAGGTCCAGTCAAGACTGACTCTGGGGTTGCTGTGCTCATCTTGCTTTATTGGCCGAGGGAGCCAGTGTACAGCTTCCGGGTCATGTGGCCAGCATGACTAAGCCGCTTCTGATGAACCAGAGCAACGCACGGAAATGCCGTTTACCTTCCCGCTGGAGTGGTACCTATTTATCTACTTGCACTTCGACGTGCTTTCAAACTGCTAGGTTGGCAGGAGCAGGGATCAAGCAATGGGAGCTCACCCCGTCACAGGGATTCGAACTGCTGACTTCTGATCGGCAAGCCCTAGGCTCTGTGGTTTAACCCACAGCGCCACCTGCGTCCCTTAAAGGCCTCCACAAATTTGTCTTATCCTCTTCCAAACCATCCTATTAGTCTTATTACAACAGACTGGGTTGTGTTCAACCAAGTTTAACTTGTTAAAGTCAAAGGGCCTAACTCAGTGGGTCTATACTCAGAGTAAAACTTAGTTGAATGCCACTCACCACGTATAATCTTACATATCCCCACAGCAAACCTGAGAGTCAGGCATTTCTCAAGCCTCCTCGGTGATCCCTAAGGAATTTGATCTTTGCAGATTCCAGTTTGGACTAACCTGAATCTGCCACCCCGAGAATTATCAGTGGATCAGTTGAGTTACTGGATGGGTTGTGTGCCTGTTCCTGCATGATTTAAATACAGTTCTTACTCGATTTTTTAAAAATGCAATTTTTAAATACATATCTTTTCTTTAAAATAAAATAAAAGCAGAAACAGGTTGGGGCAGACTTATGAGTGGCCTTAAGTGCTAAAGTTACACAGTCCAGAAATGGAAGAATTCATCCATCCTTAGCCCTCCAAATTTCACTTTTGCATCATTCCTGGCAGCAGCTGGTAATGTGAAGACTCCCCATCAGCTGTGGATGATCCGCGTTTTAGCAGTTCTACACTTTTTACAGCCTCGGTGGCCTTCTGGTCGGAGGCTGGGGATGCAGACAGGCCCTAAATCTCTCCCTCCCCTGGCTTCACTGCTGCCCCTTTGTTCTGAGCTCATTATTTTGCGGGCAAATACAAACTAAAAGCCCTGAATCAACAAGAAACTGGAGGGGAGGCTGAATTTGTAAATATCTCACGTAGGTTAAATGGTGGAAAATTCCTCCCGGTTTTATGGGCAATTGGAAGATGGCCTTGGCAGAGGAAGGCTTGGGGGTGCGGGGTGGGAATCGGCTACTGGTCAGGAAGAGATTGAAATAGCTCCACTTAAGAAAACTCAGAAGTGTAAATCACAAGCACAGCTGGACTTGTGGGAAAGGGGAAAATGCAAAGCACTTTGAATGTGTCAGTGGCTCCCACCTGAGTCGGTGGAGCATCAGAGTGCAGAATACTGAGCCCAAGCATGGCGGCTGTGACAGAAATCAGGAAGGGAGTTTTTGCAGGTCTGCGGTGATGAGCCGAGGATGCAGACAGACAAAAGCCCTTCAGGGCTTTGAAAGTGCATGATACATTTATTTATATATAGCATTTGTTCCCCATTACCCCCAGGCGACTGGCATGCAATCAATTCGGACCAGACAGTCCTTGTCTTTTACAATCTAAAAGACACGACACACAAGGAAGGAAGGACAGGGAAGGAAGAAGAGGGGAGGGGAAGAAAACTTGGGCACCAATTATTAAAGTTAAATAGTAGATCTTGCCGTGGAAACAGTTTGGGGGCAGGAGATGGAACAGCACGGCTTCCCATCTCTCCCAGCTAGGCTGCCTACTGGGATGGGTGCTACCAGGTGACAGCTGAGGTAGAGGAGGCCCAATGCAGCTGGACCTTTGGAGGAGCAGATGGAGATCTGCTTTCTTCTTTTGCTCTGTGGTTCCCCCTTCTTTCAAATAGCTGTTGCAGGTTTTTGGAAAGCCATACTAAGGAGGGAAAACCTGCAAGGCTACAGGTGTTGCTAGACTACAACTCCCAAACTAAACAACTCTGTATGCGGTTTACAAAACTGATTCACAATAATGTGCGACATTTCAACACCTTCTAATACATGAACTCTTAAATGACATATACAATGCCAAAACAATTATGGCATGCACAACTCAGGACCTCAAAGCCAGACAAACCAAAATATTCCTGAAATAAGTCCATGGGAACAACTCTCTATGTGCATACTTGCGCTGGTGTGATGTGATCCCAACAGAACTCTGACAACGGGATACCCAGATTTTAATCTCTGTTTTGTGTATCTTCTTCTGGTTGGCCTGAAAAGGAATTCTGAATTGTATATAAGATGCTTATAAGAACCTCATACAACTCCCATCAACCCTGAACAGTGGCCAAACTGGCAAGGGATGATGGGTTTTGGAGTCCAGCTCCAATTGATTGCTCCAACCCTGCACTATAGAAACAGATGGGCTTGGCCAAAATTTGGAGAGTTTTATTTACATTAGGAGTGTCCCCAAAGTTCCTAATGTTGCTGTTACCACTCGTGGCAGGAGGTGTCCACCTGCCCAGTTGGTGGCCTGGTCCTACAAGGGTGCTGTTGATATGCAGGTGCCTTTCTGAACATTTGCAGAGATGCTAGGATGACTCACATTTTTCACTGTCGAGCGGAGAACATAAGATCATCAGAAGACCTTTGCTAGATATGGCCAAAGGCTTATCGAGTCCTTCTTCTTCTTTGGCGATCACTCATAGCCAAGTAAGATTGTCTTCCATAAACATGGTTTTAACAATGAGTCCATAAGTGACTGTGGAGGCTAATTCTGGATCCACACGTCCTTTCACACTGGGGACTTTGGTTTCCGGGTGGGAGTTGATCACGGTGTGGATTTGCCAAGCGTGCCTTCCTCCTAGCACATTTCTCCCTCGCGTCCTGAGTTCAAGTATCTTCAAAGCCCATGACACCTTTCGTAAAGGCTGTTCTCCAACTGGAGTGCTCGCATGCCAGTGTTTTCCAGTTGTCAGTGTTTATACTACATTTTTAACGATTTGCCTTGAGACAGTCTTGAAACCTCTTTTTTGACCACCAGCATTACGCTTTCCATTTTTAAGTTTGGAATAGAGTAGTTGCTTTGGAAGACGATCATCAGGCATCCGCACAACATGACCAGTCCAACAAAGTTGATGTTGAAGAATCATTGCTTCAACACTGGTGATCTTTGCTGCTTCCAGTACACTGGCATTAGTTTGCCTGTCTTCCCAAGTGATATGTAACATTTTTCGGAGACACCATTGATGGAATCTTTCGAGGAGTTGAAGGTGGCGTTTATAAGTGGTCCATGTTTCACAAGCATATAGTAAGGTTGGTAGAACAATAGCTTTGTAAACAAGCATTTTGGTTTCCCTGCAAATGTCCCGGTCCTCAAACAGATGCATTCAGAAGCATCACTGCCTTTGACAGGCGAGTGGTGAGCTGGACTAGCAGTAATGAAGTGACCTTGGTCAAGGAGAAACTAAGAGCATTAAATGGAGCTGAGGACAAAATGTACAAGCAGGAAATGGGAGATAAGTAGCTAGGCTGCTTTGAGAAGCAAGACCACAAAGAAACAGGGCTTTGCGGGTGTCGTGGAGAATGCATCTCTGCTGTTTACGCTCCTGCAATTTGGGGTAGTAAAACCTGCTCACCATGGAGGGCAAGGCCACAGTGTGCAACGCTGATGCGCGAATTGGGTCCGGTAGCTCATAATGTCAATGCAGCAAGTGTAAGCTGTGTGTAAATGATTGAAAGGTTTAAAATGTGCTGGGTAATAGAAGAGACTTTGACTGGCTCCAAGCGAATTAGAAAGGGAGACAGCAGGAGAGCTTCCCTGGGCAGAAAGATCCAACAGCTGGGTGCCACAGCTGAGAAGGTTCTCTTTTTCCCCTCACCATCCATTTCATGTCTCAGGATGGGATTGCTAGAGGATGGAGCCTCTAAAACAGGGGTCCCCAAACTAAGGCCTGTGGGCCGGATAAGGCCTGAGGGACTTGTTTATCCGGCCCACGGCGACCCCCATGGCCCGCTGCCGCTGCCCGCTCTTACTGGTGCTGTGCTGTGCGGCTGCCCACTTCCGGGTCGGAGGAGCACCAGAAATAGCTTGTGCAAGCATTATTTTGGGTGCACATCAGGGTCTGAGGAGGCCCGTCCACATGCGCACAATCTATTTCTGGTGCTCATCTGACCCGGAAGTGCGCCAAAAATAGTGTGTGCGCATGCGTATGGGCATGCGCTCCCCCGCCCTCCGGCCCGCTGCGCTATCAGCGCTGGAGATACCAGCCCGAGGTGCGGTACGTTTGCTGACTCCTGCTCTAAAACACAAAGAGTCCTGCTGGATCAGACCACTGGCCCATCTAGCCCACATCCTGTTCTCACAGTAGCCAACCAGGTAGCTGTGGGGACCCAGCAAGCAAGATTCAAGTGCAAGAGCCCTCTCCCCTCCCAGCACTTGGTATTCAGGCACATGATTTCTCCAACAACACAGGAACAGCACAGCCATTGTGGCTAGTAGCCACTGACAGCCTTGCCCTGCATGAAGCTCCCTAATCCTCTTTCAAAGCCATCCAAGTTGGTGGTCATCGCTGCCTCCAGTGGGAGAGAGTTCCAGTGTTTAACAATGCACTTTGTGAGTAAATGCCTCCTTTTGCCTATCTCAAATCTTTCAACTTCATAGATGACCTCAGGGCGTGGACAGGTTGACATGAGATCACAATGCCTTGTTATTCTCTCCCTGCAAATTTGAAATCTTGCAGGGATACAGGTGGAACATTCTGCCACACCTTCACGCAAAATTCCCCTCTTGCTAAATGCCAGAGCACTTTTATACAGCACGTATATAATAAACCTAAGGTATGCAGGTGGCGCTGTGGGTTAAACCACAGAGCCTAGGACTTGCCGATCAGAAGGTCGATGGTTCGAATCCCCACGATGGGGTGAGCTCCCGTTGCTCGGTCCCAGCTCCTGCCAACCTAGCAGCTCGAAAGCATGTCAAAGTGCATGTAGATAAATAGGTACCACTCCAGTAGGAAGGTAAACGGCGTTTCCGTGCGCTGCTCTGGTCTGCCAGAAGCGGCTTAGTTATGCTGTCCACATGATCCGGAAGCTGTACACCGGCTCCCTCAGCCAGTAAAGCAAAATGAGCGCCGCAACCCCAGAGTCAGTCATGACTGGACCTAATGGCCAGGGGTCCCTTTAGCTTTACCTTATATAATAAACACTGCAGCATGAAAAGTGTAGTTTGCCCATTACACACAGAGAGAGAGACACACACACACACACACACACACACAGAGACACACAGACACACACACACACACACACACCCCACCTGGGGTTTCCTCACCTTAGATGAGCCACTTCTTCCAGCAGTGCAGGTATGTCTAAATGTTAACCTGTAGCAAAAGTTGAGCTTGTTTTTTTAAAAAAATAATAATAGCTGATTCCCTCCCCTCCCCCCTATGCAAAACAAACAGCCGCTCCCTATTCATACTGAAATCCTTAACAATGGGTTTTGTGCATGTGGCTAGGAAAGGTGAATTCTAAATGGCAAGGCAGAGAGAAAACTGATGAAGAAAATCTGTGTGCCCAGGGAATGGTGCAGAGATGGGTGGGAATGGCCCATCCCCAGCCCCCAATTAACGCAGACTTATGCCTTACACCCTCTGACAGCTCTGCGCTTCCGCCTGCAGCCGCATCCAGCCTCCCACTCACACCCACTTAGTGAAGTGTGTCTGAAAACACGTCCACCTCCTTGAAATCCGGGCTAAAGAGAGGTGTGAAAATCAGGATAGGAGGAGAAGACAAAACTCCTCTGGTGCCTGCTTCTGGGACAGCAGAGAGCCTTCTTGGCAGTTTTGTAATCTATCTGAAAGTACAAACGCACACAGCTTTAAAAGATGGCACAGTAGGCTGAATGACAACATGCGGCATCTTTGCAAACAGCATCCTGTACTTTGCCTATTATCTGTTTCTTTCTGTCTTCATTCCCTGTCCCTCCTACATCAAGGTCAATTAATACATTCTTTTCTAAATGTTCCGGTTGTGATTTTGAAAAGTCAAAGCTGTCAGCACAGCATTTAGTCTTGTTGGAAAAATAAATACATCACCCGGCGCTGACAAGAGTTCCGGATCTGCTTGGTAGGGCGGCGGCCATGTCTCCTACTTTGCTGAGAACCGTCCTGTACTTCAAGGACTTTCTGAGGTTGACTGCCACTAGTTAAGGTCCGGACCTGGAACAGGACAACCCAAATGGAGATCCATCCAGCTGCACTGCAGACCACCAGTCATGGCAGCCAGCTTCTGGTGTCTTTCTGAAATCGGGGTGGTATGACAAGCACAGGACGTGGCTGGTGGGTATAGCTTGTGGGAGGGAGATGGTGAATTTTGTTTCCCTTCAGTGCATGCCCCCAGCCAGTCAAAGATCACAGTAATTGACACAGTGATAATTTTTGGCAAAAATAAATATTTTTTAAAATATTTTTTTATTGCTTTTCCATTCCCCCCCCATTTAAACATATTCTTAAAATTCACTTTATATATTGCTCAACCAAGCATCAACTTCCCTCCCTCCCACTTCACCGTTTCCCAATTCATTGCAAAAATAAATATCCAACACAATGAACATAAAACACAGCAGGGGCAGGGCTTTGTGGGCAAAAGCCCAGGAGACTGGGTTTGAATGATGATGATGATGAGTTCACAAAAAATCACAAAATATATAATCAGAATAAAAACAGCAACCCAATAACACCCCCCAAGAAAAGAGCCACATCTTAGAAGGGTATAGGATGTCAAACAGCTCAACCAAAGGCCAGGTTAAAAGGGAATGTTTTTGCCTGGTGCCTAAAGGTGTATAATGAAGGCGCCAGGGAAACTTCCCTGGGGAGAGCATTCCACAGACAGGGAGCCACTGCAGAGAAGGCCCTGTTCTCATCTTGCCACCCTCCAAACCTCTCAAGGAGGGGGCACATGAAGGAGGGCCTCAGAAGATGATCTCAGGGTCCGGGTAGGTTTATATGGAAAGAAGCGGTCCTTGAGGTATTGCGGTCCTGAGTCGTTTAAGGCTTTATAGGTCAAAACCAGCACTTTGAATTGGGCCCGGCATTCCCATGAAACTCACTTGGCATGACCTTGAGGGCAGGTCACTGCCTCTCGGCCTAACCAACCTCACAGGGTTGTTATGGGGTGGAGGGAAACCATGTTCACCACCTCGAGCTCCTTGGAGAAAACGGTGGGATAGAAATGCAATTGATAAATAAACTGAATATTGCTCATCTGCCCATGTTCAGTAAGACTGATCTTATTGAGGGCAGGACTGACCATCTCTGCCACTCGCAGTTTTAAGCTCATCAGAATCCTGTAGCTCACCAAGGCAGGATCTTGAAAAAGCCACCTCCTTTACCTTCACCATCTGTTCTATCTGTTTCCTTTTACGAATTAATCAAGTGCATTTTTTAAATGGAGGGATACTCTCCATGGGGGCCGGCTGCTCAGTGCTCTCTGCCTCCCCCCCACATGCAGAACTCCCACAGAGTCACGGACATCATTTCTCAAGGGTGCACTTTTCAAAAACTAACAGCAACCTCTCAGAACAAGTAGCTTTTTATTGAACATGATATTGGTTGTTGTTTAAGCAGGAGAGTGAGGAGGTGCGGCAGGGAAGGCGTTGGGGCCGATGAATTGCGCCTGTCCATTATGCGCAGCCCCGCTTGCGCAACCCAAGCTGCAATACGGGGAACGATGAAAGGATTTTCCAGCAGTTGCTCCAGCTTTTCAGAGGGCCAAGGTCATCATCTTTTTTATTTTCATAGCATCGCTGATGTGCATTTTACAGAATAACAAGTAAAAACAAGGAGCTTATGAGCTGTTCTTGGGAGCTGGCGTGGTACTGAACCCGGACGCAGCCATACCATGCAATTAAAGCTCCGTGATGCCCCTTTAACCAGTTCTGACTTCCCCTAAAGACTCCCGAGAGCTGTGTCTTGTTAAGTGTCCAGAGAGTTTTTAGCAGACTTCCTCTATTCCCCTCCCAGAGCTGCAAATTCTCAGAGTGGTTTAACAATCTATTCGTCTTCCCAGGGAACTCTGGGAATTGTAGCTCTGGGAGGGGAATAAAGGGGTCTGTCAACAACTCTCAGCACCCTTAACAAGACAAAGCTTTTAAGGCTTCTTTGGGACAACCCATAACTCTTTAAAGGGGCATCATTGAAGGTATGGTGTGAATGTGGCCCTAAATACAAAGAAGCCAGCTTCAAATCTACACTCTGCTGCATTGTTCCCTAGATGATCTTGGGCTAGTCACTGTCTGTCAGGCTATCCTACCTCACAGGGTCGTTGTGGGGACAAAATGGAAGAGGGAAGGATATTCCTGCATTGCAGGGGGTTGGACTAGATGAGCCTTGGTGTCCCTTCCCTCACAACAATTCTACAATTCTATGATCAGAGGCGCTATGCTTTTGAATTCCAGTTGCTGGGAAACAACACCCAGGTCTTGCCTGTAGGCTTCCTAGAGGCATCTAGATGGACACAGTGAGCAGAGGATACTGGATTTGATGGTCCATTGACCTGACCACACTTTTCTTGTGATCTTGGAGAGATGGGAGGATTTCTGTTTTTTAACATGCAGTGAGAATGCATATTTCAATAGCGGTGGAGATAACAGAGCGAGGGTAGAAATAGCAGAGACAAAGCCTTATTATTCCATCTATTTATGTATTTATTTGCAACATTTTAAGCCCCTTTTTGTACCTGGGTACAAGCTCAAAGAGACGTGTAAACAGAAACTTGAAATAACAAAAACTGTCATTAAAACAATGCAGCTTTCGGAACTGCTGAACAGCAAATTATAATGACAATCGTTAGCACAAAACTCTAATAAAGGAGTAGGGAGGGGGGAAGACCCAGATAGAAAATCAGCAGTAAAGCTTTTGAAAATAATAAAATGTCTTAAATTGCTGCCAAAAGCCACACAAAGAGGAAACCAATCGGAGATCCTTTGGGCAGATCTGAAAGGAACGCATTAAAAGAGGAGGCTGCCAGAGAGCTAAGTCTGATCTATCTCACTCACTCTTGCCTGTTCTGATTGGCAGCAACTCAGAGAGACAGGTATCTCTCCTAGTCCTGCTGCTTAGCTTTACCTGGAAATGCCATTCTTGCATTATATGTAGGGCTTCCTTTGAAGACGGTTCGGAAACTTCAGCTGGTGCAAAATTCAGTGACCAGGTTGCTCACAGGAGCAAGATGGTTTGAGCATATTACACTGATCTTGGTCTGACTGCACTGGCTACCAGTTAGTGCACTGGCTACCAATTTCTGGGGCCAATTCAAAGTTCTGGTTTTGACCTATAAAGCCTTAAACGGCTCAGGACCGCAATACCTCAAGGACCACCTCTTTCCATATGAACCTACCCAGACCCTGAGATCATCTTCTGAGGCCCTCCTTCGTGTGCCCCCTCCTTGAGAGGTCTGGAGGGTGGCAACATGAGCAAAGGGCCTTCTCTGCAGTGGGTCCCTGTCTGTGGAATACTCTCCCCAGGGAAGTTTGCCTGGTGCCTTCATTATACACCTTTAGGCACTAGGCAAAAATGTTCCTTTTTAACCGGGCCTTTGGTCGATCCAATTTATACCCTTTGCCCTTTTGAAATGGTTTTTTTTGGGGGGGGGTATTGGGTTGCTGTTTTTATTTTTATTAGGCATTTTGTGATTTTATATCTTGATTTTATTCTGTGAGCCACCCTGAGACCCCCAGGTATAGGGCGGTTTATAAATTAAATAAATAATAATAATAATTTTCCACAGGAAGCAAGGTTGATCTGAAAGTCGTGTGTCACTTTTGCATGAGGGTCATTGATTGGCTAGAATCACATGGGTGACCTTTACACGACATGGTCTCACACTTTGGCCACAACTTATTTGCCGCTTTTGTGATGCCAGCAGATGACCAGCTCAGCTTGACTACCTGGTTTTGTGAATGTCCTGTACAGTACAGTGGTACCTCGGGTTAAGAACTTAATTCGTTCTGGAGGTCCGTTCTTAACCTGAAACTGTTCTTAACCTGAAGCACCACTTTAGCTAATGGGGCCTCCCACTGCCACCGCGCCACCGTGTGCGATTTCTGTTCTCATCCTGAAGCAAAATTCTTAACCCGAGGTACTATTTCTGGGTTAGTGGAGTCTGTAACCTGAAGGATCTGTAACCCAAGGTACCACTGTATATGTTCCCCGATTGGCTGCCAGGATTGCTGACTGTTTCCTTTCAGAGAGATAGAGAGACGGAAAGAGTGGATCAGCAATAAATCACACGGAGCAAGTGAAATTAACTCTTTATTAGAAGAAACAAGGCATGAGAGAGACTTTGGGTCCTGCTGCTTCCGTATCAAGGAGTGGAAGGGCCTTTCCACTTGACCTGTGCAGTTATTAGCTAATTCTTGCTGGGGCAGCCTCCCTTGTCATTCAGTTACAGGACAGGAGAGCTGAGAAATGGGCCAGGCTCTGTGGAACGCACAGCAGAGGTGTCAAGAAGGACGAGGCCTCGCCAATGGGTTTGGTGTTCCTGTCCTCGCCCACCGGTGTGCCCCTTCCTCCTCTCCATCTTTCGCAAGATGAAGGAGGCCACATTTTGGTCTTCCCAGAAAACCCAATTCCTTGCCCCAAAGTGAGTCTCTGGGCTTATTCCCATGGTGAACTTCGACAGTGGTCAGGAATCCACCTCAGTTCCGTACGATGCAATAGCTAGTGTCAATGGCAAATCTGTCAATGTCAGTTTCTCTGACATTGCTATGCCCCCATTTTTTGAGGAAATTCTTCCGCAAAGCGGCTTGCAATCCTAGTTAAAAGCCGATTCCATCCGACAGTAAAACATCAACATGGAAAATGCAGTGCATTTAAACAATAAACCAGCTTGAAAAAAAGGAGTGCAGAAATGGACTGCATAGGTGAAAAAGTCCTTCTGAAAATTCACCAGCTATTTTAGTGCTATTCGCGTTTGTCTGTGCAATTTGGCCTATATACCTGCGTTTCTGCAACTGCTACTTCCTGTCAGCCCTCCTCCCTCGAAACGAGTGAGAATTTTTGACAGCCACCTCAAAGAAGTTGTCAAAATGACCACTCATATTTGCCGCCTGGTGAGAAAAATACAGGAATACTTTGCTCAAGAATTATGCTCGACATGGACTATCTGGGGGAAGGGGGTGTAGGGAAAGAAAATTTGAGGATGTCTCTGTGGTGCTTCCATGTTGACTAGGCTTATGGAATTATATTCTTGCACATCTACCTAGAATCATAGAATCATAGAATCATAGAGTTGGAAGAGACCACAAGGGCCATCGAGTCCAACCCCCTGCCAAGTAGGAAACACCATCACCACACTCCTTGGCAGCAAATACCTGTGCCATATGGATGCATATTATATCACTGGTGCTGTTTTGGAGGGTTTTGGCAGGCTTAATCCATCTTTTACGTTGATGTGCTCTTCCTACAGATTCTGGCTTTTCATTTACTGGAGGGGTGGCCAAACACTTTCGGGCGAGGGGACACATTCCAAATTTTGAGGAAGTGTTGTGAGTGCAGGTCACAAAATTGCTGCGAGGGATTTGGCATAACATGGCATGACTCCCACATCTAAAAAGAGGCAGAACCACAAAATGGTGTGGGTGTGCCCCACACCAGCCCCTCCTTTTAGCAATTATGGGGGGAGGCATCTATTTATTATTATTATTTATTTAATGTTTATTTAATTTTTATATCACTTTCATTGGAAGATCACAGGGTGGTTTACAATATAAGGCACAACAATATATACCACAGTGACAAACAAAAGCAATACAACCCCCCCCACACACAAACGGTTCAGAAGGCCATAGTTAGTTTAATTAGCCAAAGGCCTGGGAAAAGAGGAAATATTTTGCCTGGTGCCTAAATATATGTAACGGAGGTGCCAGGCAGGTCTCTCTGGAGAGAGCATTCCACAAGTGGGGAGCCACCACAGAAAAGGCCCAGAGATGGAAATAAGACAAAGTCCCAACCAGAGAAGAATGGCAGATGATGGACTATGCTGAAATGGCAAAAATAACCAGAAGAATCAGAAATCAGGAAGACCAAAATTTTTAATAAGGAATGGGGGGAAATTATAACTTATCTTAAAGACCATTGCACACAGTTAAAATTGTTAGTAGGATTGGAATATCACTTGCAGTCTAAGGGTGAATTCTGGATACAATGGAGATGTAAAAGATTTGGACTAGCATAATAGATTTAGAAGGAAATGATAAATAACAGGACCCACAAAGGGGAGGATGGAAGTCCACGAGATTCCTTGGAATCTTGTTTTTATTATTTATTACTGAATTGTTGTTGTTGTTTAGTCATTAAGTCATGTCCAACTTCGTGACCCCATGGACCAGAGCACGCCAGGCCCTCCTGTCTTCCACTGCCTCCTGCACTTTGGTCAGACTCATGCTGGTAGCTTCGAGAACACTGTCCAACCATCTCGTCCTCTGCCCTCCCCTTCTCCTTGTGCCCTCCATCTTTCCCAACATCAGGGTCTTTTCCAGGGAGTCTTCTCTTCTCAGGAGGTGGCCAAAGTATTGGAGCCTCAGCTTCAGGATCTGTCCTTCCAGTGAGCACTCAGGGATGATTTAATTAAGAATGGATAGGTTTGATCTTCTTGCAGTCCATGGGACTCTCAAGAGTCTCCTCCAGCACCATATGTCTGATATATCTCTGTAAAAAATTAATTTGAAAAACCAAATAAATAAAATTTTATATATAAAAAGAAAAGGCCCATTCTTATGTCGCCACAGTCTGGACCTCTTGTGGAGGCACCTGAAGAAGGGCTCAGATCAGTGGCGTAGCGTGGGTTGTCAGCACCCGGGGCAAGGCAAGTAATTTGCGCCCCCTAACCCGTGGATTTGCGCCCCGTAACCCTAACCCCCAGATGTTGCGGCCGGTGAGGCCGGCCCCCCCTGCACCCCCCACGCTACACCACTGCCACAAAGTAGTGCGAGGCTTAATCACATGGCGGGGAAGAAGGCAGCAACTGGGTCCCGGGGGCGTCTCTGATGTGACTTTACGGGCACCATTTGCAAGCGGGGAGCGGCACCCCATCCGCGCGAGTGCGCCCCCAGACGCAGGAGCCGCGCAGGCAGGGCTGGGGGCTGAGGCGCCAATGGAGGGGAGATGAAGGGCCTGCGAAGCCCTCGAGCACCAGAGAGCTGCTCCTGGTTTCGCGGGGGGGGGGGGGGCTCGGCCGGGGGCGGCAGCCCTTTTGTCCGCAGGATGGCAGCGGCGCCACCGGCCAGCCCCATTACCGGCCCGGCCAGCCTCCCGGGGCGCCAGGGCTCCGCCGCAACTAACACCTTCCCTCCAAAACTGGGCTGGTCGGATGTAGTTCTCTCCCGCGCTCAGCTCTGCGCTGGGCGGCCGCTGCATTTTCCCTCCCCCAGATAGTCCCTCCCTCGCTCTCTCTCCGCTCCGCAATGCACGCCTGGCACCCTCCCCCTCCACAGTGGGCGGCGACCCGGCAGCTCGGATCAGATTCGCACAGCCAGCACTGTGAGAGAGAGAGTGAGCCAGGACCAGGTAGGGGCAGAGAGCTCCGAGTGCGCCCCCAAAAATGTTGCGCCCGGTGCGGCTGGCACCCCTTGCACCCCCCACGCTACGCCACTGGCTCAGATTATTATTATCATTGCAGGGCCCGGGGCATGTCATATGGGGAGAAGCAGTCCACTAGGCTTTATAGGACCTAGAGAACATGGGTTGGCCATTGGCAGACTGGTATTGCAGCCTAGGTGGCACCCTTGGACCACAGAGCTCAGCTAGACTTGTCCTTGGATGAGGGTGGCTGGTGGCACAAGAGGTAAAGTGATGGAACTTGGCATTTGGATGCCCTGCTTCCAAGAAGGCTTGAACCCTCCGCCAGCACCTCACATTCTGCCATGTGGTGCACCTGGAACAAAAGCATGACATGGTGGCCAATTTTGGGGAGATGCTCTGTGCTCCCTCCTTCTCGTGTAAGCTCCCACAGGTTGCCAGGAAAACTTCTGCATCTGCTGGGCACACCTTGGGGTGGGCGGGTAGGTGGGGAATAAACAGCCCCAACGGTGCCGTGTTTATTTCGAATGTGCCTGCATATCTGCCTCCCTGTAATAATCAAGACTCCAGGATCGACACAATTGTGACTTACCAAGCAAGCGCGTTGCTTTCAAAGCCTGCCAGGCAGCCGAGCCTTTGAAGTGGCAAAGCTTTTGCGAGCAAGGAGAAGAGATAAAATAATGCCTGCCTGCCAGTCAGCAACAGAGGGAAAGCGAATGCAAAGGGAGTGGGGTGAGACAAGGAGAAGGAGAAGTTGGGGACCACAGGGCCCCTATCTTGGATGCAAGTTAGAGAAACTGATGGAGGAAAGGCTATCAGTGGCTATGGGTCATGATGGTGTTATCACCTCCAAGAGCAGGTCGCTTGACTAATTGACAAACTCTCTAGCTTGGACAAATACCCATTCTGCAGAGCTAGTAGAAGTAAAAATTGTATACCTCACATGAAACTCTGTTTGACAGCTGACATGGGGGCAGGAATTCCTGTGATGTCCCATAATGTCAGCTGTCAAACTGTCAGGGGCTGGACTGAGGAGGAATGGTGGGGACCGCCCCCCCCCTTCCTGAATCTTCCCAAGAAGAGGAGGACAGTATAGATTTAAAATAGTGGTTTGCAGAAGGTCATAGTTCAGAGGCTGCAGAGGTGGAGAAGCTGGGAAATATTGGGAGAGCAGCAGGAAGAAGAAGCACCAGGGAGAAACAGCTGACAGACTCAGTATCTTTGGAAAGCATTCCTGACCCCACCTCTCCCAGGACCAGGCATGCATTGAGAGTAGTAGAACAGAAAGCTCAGAGGCAGAAAGCACAGATCAGCCGGTGCAGGGATGACGTGTAATAAAAGAGGTGGAGGGGGTGGGACTTTACACGGAGCAACACCATTATCTAAGAGAGACGGCATTTATATATCTCTCTCTATGAATATTGAATAGAAGCCCTGGTAAGAACTTTTCTTATTTATCTGCTTCTTGGCTGCCAGTGTGGGAGAGATCAGATTCCCTGAAGCCTGATACAAACAGAGTTTGATGTGAGGAGGTAACTTTCTCCTTAGGCTGTAATACAGAGTCAAGGAATCTCAGGTTACCTCTCACCAGCCCAACTCCACAACCTCCTAAAGTGTTTTTGCCTATTCTTGAACTGAGATGATTCCTCTGGCCTGTCTGGATATGCCTTCGGGTGTGTGCCTGACTTTTGCACGGCTGAAACGTAGCCTTCTGTACGCATCCATTGCTCCAAACACTTCTCCCCTGGCCACCCCCACCACTGTAATGAAGCCCCTGAAAGGCTGCCCACAAGGGAACGCTTCCCTTGGGCTGAAAAGTGTTCCCCATCCCTGCTGTAATACTTGCCTCTTATTTTAAGCGAGCATTATGACCTGCTTACCTTGACGTTTCTGGACCAGGGAAATGCATTTTGGGGACATTGGTATGACAACTGCACCATAAGCCTACCATGTGCTGCCTTCTTCACAAGGCAAATGGTCCTAAAGGCTGCCCATTGAAGAGTTAGAATGCACGATTTAGGAAACTCTAGCTTCAGCAACTTGATTAGGTGAAATGAAAACTAAGGTACAAGAAATAAGAGGTGGAATTATGAAATAACTTTATTATGTTTAATTTAAATACATAAGAATTGGGACATAACATTGTGAATCTAGAAACATGATAAACCGAAAGATACAGTAAGTTATGAAACAAGGTAACAAATTGCTGATGTTTGTACTACAAAGAATGCAGGGTTTGGAGGATGTGGGGAAGTCCAGTTGGTTTGTTAAAAAATATTAAGGAAAGTTGGACTCTTTATACTTTTTCCTTTTTTTCTGTTTTCTTTCTTTTTTCTTTATTCTGTATATCTTTGACTATAAGAAAAGAAACTTAATAAAAAAAATATTATAAAAAAAAGAGTTAGAATCATAGAATTGTAGAGCTGGAAGGGACCCTGAGGGTCATCTAGTCCAACCCCCTGCAGTGCAGGAATCTCAGGTAAAGAATCCATGATAGATGGCCGTCCAACCTCTGCTTAAAAATCTCCAAGGAAAGAGAATCCACAACTTCCTGGGGAGGTTGTTCCACTGTCAAACAGCTCTTACTGTCAGAAATTATTTTCCAGACTTTCAGTCGGAATTTCCTTTCCTATAACTTGAAGCCATTGCTTTGAGTCCAGTGCAGAAGAACGCAAGCTTGTTCCCTCTTCCATGTGACAGCCCTTGATATATGTGAAGATGGCTATCCTATCTCCTCTCAGTCTCCTCTTTTCCAGGCTAAACATACCCAGCTCCTTCAACCATTCCTCATACGGCTTGGATTCCAGACCCTTGATCATCTTGGTTGCCCTCCTCTGCACACATTCCAGCTTTTCAAGATCTGTGAAGAGGAATTTAGCTCTGGGAGGGGAATAGGGGACTCCTAACAACTCCCAACACCTTAAACAAACTTCAGCTCTCAGAATTATTTGGGGGAAGCCATGGCTGTTTAAAGCGGCATCTCAGTTTATGTTGCTCATGTGGCCCTAGGTATCCTCGCTGTGACCCCATGATGTGTTTCCCTCTCCCACCTCCGCTGTTAGGGATGCCCCCCCCCCGCGCCCGCCCGCCCTCCCCAAGACAGTGCAAAGAGGCAGCTGCATTGATGGACTCGTCTCTCAAGAAGCAGGCACTTTTCTCCTCCACTGCCCTCACATGTAGTAGCGATAACATCTGGCTCCCGGCAGGTTTGCAAAAGAGTCTGAGGTTATTTAGAGGAAGAGCAAGACCAGCAGCAGCTGTCAGGGAGCTGACAGCACAGGCCGGCCCATGGAGGCTCCGGGTCCACGGGTCAGTAGCAGCTTCTGAGTGCTGGCAGAGGCTCTCACTCCCTGGCATGGTTAGCAGGGAAGCAGAGCAGCCTCCATCACATTTCACATATGACACAGTCTAGCTGGCCCTGCATATTCCACCTTTGCCACCATCCAGGGACACACGGCTCTGTTGATCCAACCAGGCACATCCAGGTCTTTGGAGAACGGCACGATTCTTTGCCTCTAATAATGCATTGCGCATAGATGCTTTCACTCTGTGGCCACTCAGAGCCTGATTTCTATACTCATCGTGCTGGAAAGGTGCATAACTCTGATTTTTCGCTTCTCTCATGTATTCATTCACTTATTTTATTTCATAGAATTTATGCAACGCTTGGCAGTAAAAACAAACCAACCTCAAAACAGTTTTTACAAAAAGACCAAAGCCATAAAATTACTGGTAAAAACTGCCAGTTTGCATTTCTTAGTGCAGAAAGTATTGACCTGATGTGTAGAGATCTATTCTAATTAATTCAAGAGGGTTCTGGAAGCTTCTCTGTGTGAAAGAAACAAGGAGAATGTTCATGATGTTTAGATTATTCCCTCAGAGAAGCTGAATACAGTGGTACCTCGGGTTACAGATGTTTCAGGTTACAGACTCTGCTAACCCAGAAATAGTACCTTGGTGTTAGAAGGATGTTGGAATGAAGCTATGTGGTTTTAGAAGAAATGTTATAAAGGATTAAGTAAAAATGGATTGGTAATTAGTGAAAGAGGAGAATGTAAAATTATAGTATATCAAGATAAATTTTTAGGATAAAAACAAAGATGGAAAGGATTTGCTGAAATATCTAATTGAACTAGAATACAAAAAAGGGAGGTGTGAGGAGGTCAAGGAAATAAGCAAAGAAAGTTATGTAAAGGTTGGATTTGTGTTTTTTCTTTTTTTTCTTTTTTTCTTTTTTTCTTTTTTTGTTTTTGTGTGTGCTTTGTTTAACTTTTTCTACTTTTCTTTCTGTAACCTTCAAAACTTTAATAAAATCTATTATAAAAAAAAAAAGAAATAGTACCTTGGGTTAAGAACTTTGCTTCAGGATGAGAACAGAAATCGCATCGCGGCGGCAGTGGGAGGCCCCATTAGCTAAAGTGGTACCTCAGGTTAAGAACAGTTTCAGGTTAAGAACGGACCTCCAGAATGAATTAAGTACTTAACCCGAGGTACCCCTGTACACCTGGTTTAAACTGGTTGTGTTATCTCTTCTGCCAAGGTCATGCTGACAATAATAATAGGCCAGAAGGAGCCTGCGCTTCACTTTCTCTTTCTATCTCTTTTCCTTCTGGTGTGGTGTCCTGCACATAGTATGCCTAGTGTTGAGGTTTAGACTTCTTATAAATTATTGTAGGTTTAAGTTAAGTCTGCTGCAACTGGATTTCTTATGGACAGGGCCAATCCTGAATGTATTGGATTTGTGACCATTATGCTCATTTGCCTTCAGTAGCAGTAAAGCTCTGCTGGATGAAATATTAATTGCCTCTGGTCTATTTTTGGGGAATCCTGCAACGTGTTTAAGTTTTTACTCTGCTAACTATACGTCGGAATTCTGCTCTGGATCAATATTGAGAAGAATTCCATGATGAAAAAGAATTGTTTAAAACATTTTTAAAAATAAAACCAGTGATAAGCAATGGCACCCATTTACCTTTTCTGAGAACAACCAGTTGTCAGAGGTAGTATCTGTTGCACGTCCCGCTCACTGGGCATCGCTTCCACAGTGCTTCTCCTGCCCCTCCACTGGCAAGCAGGCAGCCCCCGATCAGGCACAGAGGCATGGGCATTCCTGCCCAGTGCCATGCAGACCACAGGCAAGGTGGGCGGTGGCAGCAGCGGTTGATGGGAAGCCAGCTGTTCCCGCTGTGACACGAGGGTTGCCTCCTTTCTCCCTGCCAGACTCCTGCACCTTTGAGAGCTTCTCGGCATAACAGAAACGTCGCTGTATCACCCGCCACGAATGAAGTTACAGCAGATTGCAGCTTGGAGGATGGGCGTTTTCCACTGGGACTCCGGCAGGGCTTGTATGCATTTTAGAAAATGCCCTCTCTTCTATGCCGCAGTCCCAATCTGGCTGCTTCTCTAAATGGCAAAACAACAGCAGCCAATACCCAAATATGTGTTTGACCTCGTGTACTGCCAGGATGGATGTGAGGCTCCCTTATGCTCTTTTGTACTTCTTGTCATCATTCTTGCATGCAGGGTGTTGTTTGTTGTTGAGTCGTTTAGTCGTGTCCAACTCTTCGTGACCCCCTGGACCAGAGCACGCCAGGCACTCCTGTCTTCCACTGCCTCCCGCAGTTTGGTCAAGCTCATGCTGGTAGCTTTGAGAACACTGTCCAACCATCTCGTCCTCTGTCGTCCCCTTCTCCTTGTGCCCTCCATCTTTCCCAACATCAGGGTCTTTTCCAGGGAGTCTTCTCTTCTCATGAGGTGGCCAAAGTATTGGAGCCTCAGCTTCAGGATCTGTACACCCAGGAGCTGGGTGTACATGGCTGCAACCTTCACGCCCCCCTTCCCTTCCATTTCTAGCCCACCTTTCTCTCTGCTGACGCAGGTTACAAGTGCACAAAAGCAATCGGATTAGGAGGCAACACGGTGTGCAGAATCCATCCCAATGCAGGTGTAGCCACTTGCATGCAGAGGAACTGGGGATCCTGCTCCCACCTCCCTCCCTTGCTTTGCACGTTGCACAATTACCAGGAATGGAAGCATAGATCTCTCATGCCACCCCCTGACCTTTCCCCTTGCCCAGGTATGGGAGTTAGTCAAGCTCAAGAAGGGAACAAAGCTCCCTCTGCAGACCTACCCCTGCATAAGGGAGGAGGCAGCTGTGGTCACACTGGGTGACAGTTTGACTTCAGGCATGCTGGGATGAAGCAGAGGATCTGGGCCAAAACAAACAAGATGAATTTTAACAGGGAGAAATGTAAAGTATTGCACTTGGGCAAAACAAATGAGAGGCACAAATACAAGATGGGTGACACCTGGCTTGAGAGCAGTACATGTGAAAAGGATCTAGGAGTCTTGGTTGACCACAAACTTGACATGAGCCAACAGTGTGACGCGGCAGCTAAAAAAGCCAATGCAATTCTGGGCTGCATCAATAGGAGTATTGCATCTAGATCAAGGGAAATAATAGTGCCACTGTATTCTGCTCTGGTCAGACCTCACCTGGAGTACTGTGTCCAGTTCTGGGCACCACAGTTCAAGAAGGACACTGACAAACTGGAACGTGTCCAGAGGAGGGCAACCAAAATGGTCAAAGGCCTGGAAACGATGCCTTATGAGGAACGGCTAAGGGAGCTGGGCATGTTTAGCCTGGAGAAGAGGAGGTTAAGGGGTGATATGATAGCCATGTTCAAATATATAAAAGGATGTCACATAGAGGAGGGAGAAAGGTTGTTTTCTGCTGCTCCAGAGAAGCGGACACGGAGCAATGGTTCTCAACTACAAGAAAGAAGATTCCACCTAAACATTAGGAAGAACTTCCTGACAGTAAGAGCTGTTCGACAGTGGAATTTGCTGCCAAGGAGTGTGGTGGAGTCTCCTTCTTTGGAGGTCTTTAAGCAGAGGCTTGACAACCATATGTCAGGAGTGCTCTGATGGTGTTTCCTGCTTGGCAGGGGGTTGGACTCGATGGCCCTTGTGGTCTCTTCCAACTATATGATTCTATGATCTGCCTGATAAGAACATCAATAGGACTTCAGAAGCATCACACATGGGTCTTCTGAGACTGTCACTCAGCTGATTGACACTTCAGAAGTCCCCTGTGGCCCAGCACAGACGCCTTCCTGCTGGCCCACATATGACATCAGGTAACTGGCAAGTGAGCGTGGGTTGTCCAGATGGATAAATAAATAAACAAATAAACCAGGGTTTCCCAAACTTGAGTCTTCTGCTGTTGTTGGACTACAACTCCCATCATCCCTAACTAGCCTGATCAGTGGTCAGGGATAATGGGAACTGTAGTCCAAAGCAGTGGAAGACCCGAGTTTGGGAAACATCAAATAGACCCATGTTTGGAGCACCACCTGAAGCCCAATTTACGTTGCTTCAAGGGTTTTCTGGGAGATGAGCATATTGCCTGAAAATTCAATCAAGTGGACCTTCTAGAAGAAAGGAGTTGCACAGCTATGGGGCCACAGCAGAGAAGGCCCTGCCCCTTGGGGTTAGCAGCCTGGTTTCTGAAGGGCACAGCAGAGTTTCCCCAGGAGATATCAGGCAGTAGAAGGAGGTGTTCCTTCCAGCAAGCAGGGCCTAAGGGTTGCCCATCAACAGATGGGGGAAAGCCATTTGAAGTGAAACTGCCAACAAGGTTCGTCTCCTAGGCAGGCAGTTCCAGCCAGCTCTCGGGTTACAGAAATAAGGGGAATCCCAGCTTAAACAATGGAACAGGAGTTAATCCGTTTGCTGTTGGGGGTGGGTTTGGGGTTTTTTTTGCCGGCTTGGTATGCATTCACCAGTGATGTGGGCT